>NC_136068.1:1634248453-1635448453 GCF_964261635.1 Lissotriton helveticus | reverse complement strand
CCTTTCCTATAATAGGGTTTCTTTCATTTATGAAGCGCACTTGATGCATTTGATTATGATTTATTTTGATTGCTTATTTTTGATTATTGATAGTTCACAAAGTAATGACTAAGAACTAGTCTGCCTATGTGAAATTTGTAGGTATATCAGAGGGATCTTCATTGACCAGGTAATGACAGGTTAGCAATGAACACATATATTCTCTGTCTCATGGAAGGATTGTTCAGCACACCAGCCTTGCAGATCTTCTTGTTAGCATGAGTAGTGGCTGAAAGCCAGCTTAGTGCACATTCTACCATTTAACAGCTTTTTGAGCCCTAGGTCTACCAACGTGTAAAATAGTGGTGACTACATCCCGGAAACTTTCCTCTTGTTCTATATTGCTAATTAGAGGTGTTGGAAAACAAAGCAGCATCTGTGAGACCAGCACAAATAACATGACTACATGTGTCCTTCACTGGGAACCAAACACCCAATTGTAGCACCTGACTCTCAGAGGGTAGCGTTGCAGAGCAGTCTGAGGCTTACTCAAGGGAGGTGGTGTGGGCTAGTAATCGCCATTACAGGTGTGCAGCAATACACTCAATAATTGATTGTCCAGTCTGTACTTTGCTTTATAAAAGTAAGAGTACATTTATTAAACACACACACTACTCAATACTATGCACCAATTTACAAATATACATAAGCTGTTGGTATTACTTTGTGACATTTCAAAAAATCTCCACCCCTCCCGCAGGGGGGTGGGGTCTAGTACCACCACTCCCATGTATGCACATCATCCTGCCCCCAAATGCAGTTAATTGAACCTAACCTGGAGCGAGGGCCCTGCGCACTGGTATCATCCCAGCGGCAACCCATCCTGTTACCTCAACAAGCATTTAAAATAGGTACTCCAGCCCTGGTGACACACAACCCTGACAGAGAATGTCCTACTGACTATGAATTATACACCTCTACATCTTAAGGGCTACCAGTCTGGGTTCTTCACCTAAGCGCAGCAGCAAGAACACATGTTTAAGCATCAGTTTAGAATGACAGTACTCCTCACATTTGTTGGACATTAGAATGCGTTGCAATTACAGCCCCTAAAGGCCTCACAGATAAAATCAAAGGATTAAGCATATACAGCCAAACACCCTTACAGGAATGTCTGGCAACATAACCCCACTTTGCCTTTGACATCACCTTACACAGGTACTTCACATTATACATGTGACCTTCAGTCCCTCTGAAAGAAATAACGTTAATAAATGCACTACAGGTACAATTACACCTCTTCACCTCCAGAAGATGTCCTTCTTCAGACATCCCCATCTCAGTCGTTCATCCTGTGGTGCACTTCTCACTCCTCTTTCAGCTGTAGGACAAACGTTCCAGCCCAGAAAGAGTTAACATGCTGACTGAGCCCTTGAGGGGTTTTTCCTTTCAAATCCTCATGAAACTTAGGGGGGGACAACCATTTTCATGCTGGTGGGGACTGCAGTGCTCCTGCAGCTCCCCCGGCACCATTGCACACACGTTGTGGTGACCCCGTTCTCCTGGGGCCACCACAAGTAGAGGAAACGCTGTTTGCCCATGCAGGCCGGTCCTTGCCTGCAAGGCATTATGGGAACTCTTGCATCTTCTAGTAGCGGCTACCCCGCTGTGTCGTGGAGAGCCATGATCAGCCCGCTGGTGGTTTCGCTGCTTCCAGCTCATCGGTGGAGGGCCCGTCTCACCCGGACCCCATAGGATACATCACAGCTCGCAGAGCCCACCCCGGCCACTCTTCTTCTCGCGGGGCCCGGTCCCAGCTGGGCCCCTGCATTGCCAACTCGATGGAAAGCCAACTGGGTAGCCCACCCCCGGTGGCTCCCGCCCGCTCCCTGCACGGCCAGCACCCTTGCGTGCTACCGCAGGAGTTGGCATCCCATTGCTGGTCTGCCGGCTCTGGCGGACAGACACTGAGGCCCGCGGCTGGTTCCGCTGGCATCGGGGGAGTACGGAGGCACTCCCCGCTCCTTCTTCTCTTCTCCCCATCTTAGTTTTTTTTGTGGGGGCAAGGGTGGGCTCCTGGCACCCCGCTTCACACACCCACATATCATCTTCCATTGTAGAGATTCTTTGATCTGCCTCTCGAAGTCTGAGAAGTTGAGCCAGAGCCTCTTCAATTTTCCAAAATTACAAACCCAGTACGGCAATTTCTCCCCTCTGAATTCACTTCAGTTTTCTTATCACATTGAGGATACTTTCCAGTAAGTCTGTCATAGATTGAGGTTCACTGGATCTGCAAGGAGCATTGGTCTTTATCTGAGCCGAATATAGGCCTGGTGCTTGTTATTGTTCTAATCCCCCCTCGAAGTTATTAGCATGTTATGTGTACTGATATCCTGGAGGTTGAGGCACGGGCACATTTGGAGTAGAAGAAGGGGCTTGATCCCAGATTTCTTTCTGTCAATGTAGGTCATTTATTTGCAAGCAGTCACCTATCCATCCCTCCTCCAGCTGAATTTGCCATTCGGCTGATCTTGATGATTTTAAGAAGCGGTTATATTCTCTTATTCTACCCTCTTTACTTATTGCAACCCTGTTTGCATCAATTTCCTTCTGAGGTCCTGACTTGTGAAGTCATGATTCATAAGCTCATTTGCAGGAGCATCTAATGTTGAAGCACCTTGGGTAGACTTGTCTCAACTCAGCTATTGCCCGCCTCTTTCTATCAAGTTTCCCCCCTTAGGCAAGGCAGTTAGTTAATCAGCTGTCTAAAAAGTACCATTGGCTCTTCTATAAAGGAGGGGGGGTAGAGACAATTGGATTTGTGCCGCTTTCTATGCTTTCACTTTCCCTGGAAAGATTGGATCTAATTAAGGTGTTTTTTGAGTGGCCAGCCTTAATTGGGGGTGGGAAAGGTTGTGCCTTTTGCAGCAGATATCTTTCCCTGGAACCCTAGTCTTTTCCCCTTCTGTAGGGCTGTAGCATGCTCTCGTTGCTGGGAAGAACGTTACTCAACTTCGGCTTCACCATTTAATTTCTCCCACAATTTCCCCTTTAATTGGCTTTACTTCTGCTATGCAGGCAGTCCATGCCCATCCCCTCAGATAGCCCTTAGCTTGCACTCAAAAGCCGAATAGAACAAGCACTGTGAACAGTAATGATCAGTATGCAGCTTGCTGTGTGCTATCCCAGTCCAAGCAGCTTCTGCGGTGCCTCGAATGGAGAAGGAGAGGGAGGGCGTCAAACCACACTTCACTGGTTCCATCTTACTCAAACGACTAACACTAAAAAAGTATGACAAATTCATTAACAGCCTAACAGCCGGAGCAGTTCTTCCTAGATTACCGCGTCCATATACCTGCACGCCATCCCAGAGCATTTCTGCATCGCTGTTTTTTGCATGGCTCTTTGGGCCCTATGTAGGTGGCTATTTACCGGCCGGTAACGGCCGATTCGGCCGTTACCGACCGGTAAATGGGTTATTGAGATGTAGGGGGCCTATTTTACCGATTCGGTAAATCGGTAAATTTACAGATTCGGTAAAATACCGAATCGGTATTTTTACCGATTCAGTAACTTCCAGATGTAGGTGGGACTCTTCTGAGTCCCATAGGCCTTTTAGCTTCGGCATTTTACCACCCAATTGGGTGGTGAAATACCGAATCCAGGTGTGCATGCACATGTGTGCATGCACACCTATGCCATGTGACAGACAGACATGCCCTTAGGGCATGTATGTGTGCCACATGGCACACATACCTGTATTTGGGGTGCTAAAGGGTGTCAAAGTGACACCTCCTGCACCCTGGCTGCAATCGGTATTTACCGAATCGGTAAATACCGATTCGGTAATGCCCATTGATTCCTATGGGCTTCAATGCCCATAGGAATCAATGGGCATTACCGAATCGGTATTTACAGAATCGGTAAATACCGAATCTCAACGATTCGGTATTTACCGATTCTGAAATACCTACATCCCCCCCTCCATTTTACCACTTCTTAAATACCGAATCGGTATGATTCGGTATTTAAGAAGTGGTAAAATTAAATTACCTACATCGGGCCCTTTATGTTTTTAAGTGAGGGGATATTTCACCTTGTTGACAGTGATGGGATGTCTCAGAATTATTTGAAGAAGAGAAGGGGAGAGGGAGCCCAGTGCATTTTCAAAATTATATGTTTTAGGGAAGAATATACAGTAAAGGAGAGAGGCAGGCTGGGCTGTGCCTACTTCAAGTGCATCGGTGGTAATGCTTCCAATCAGAAGAGATCAGCAGCATCTGTTTATATTCGCCTGCCTAGAAAGAAATGTGGAACTTTGAGACCATATCCTGACCTATCAGATCTGCCTGCCCCTTGCATTCAGCAAGGAACTCAGGATTGTATCCTGCTGTAGTATTATGCCTGCTTGTGGTGCAGTTTTGAATTGGGCAGGAAAGAAACCAAATTATGATCCCTTGGAAGTGATTTCATTCAGTGCCAATGGCCTGATTAATAAAAGTAAGGCCAGAACTGTTGGGGACATTTCCCAGATATTCTGCTAATTCAGAAAACACACTTTTAGGAAAAGAAGGAGCTGAATTATACCATGTTTAAGCAGTGGTGGGGGTATGAATGTATTTCAAGTGCGAAGGCAGCTCATTGGGGAGTCGTCATTTATATAAATCGACACCCTCAGTGCCATATTAGATGTTCCCAAACTAATAAGGGAGTTGGGCCTGGGTTATGTAGTAATGGAGCCACCCACATCTCAAGACGCTTGCCCAGTAGCCCTGACGCTGGAAGACATCGGAAAGGCCACAGATGAGGACGAGTGCCTCATCAAAGTAAAAGCAACGCTGGCAAATAGAAACTGGAAAAATTTTCTGGATGGAGTCAGCTCTCTCATGCCCCAGGAACAGCTGGCAAGGCAACAACTGTGGAGGGCTCAGAGCGAGCTGAGCGTCGGACCCCATGGTGTGATCCTCCGAGGGACAGCGATTGTGGTACCTGCAAGGTTGCAAGGAGAAGTCGTACGCCTCGCGCACCAAGGCCACCAAGGGGTGTCAAAAACAAAAGGACGCCTGCGCAACAAAGTATGGTTCACCGGCATGGACGCAGCGGTAGAGAAAGAGGTTGGCAACTGCCATTCGTGCACAATCACAGGTCGGGAACCTGCTCCTCACCCTGTGATCACGGAAGATCCCTGTAAAGAGCCATGGTCAAAAATAAGTGTGGATTTTGGATCATTCCCAGATGGACGGCACACCCTTGTCTTAATCGACTCCTACTCCCATTTTCCAATTGTGGAAATTGTACCCTCCACATCGTTCCACCATGTCAAGAAGGCCCTGGAGAGAGTATTCGCCATGGTAGGCCTGCCAGATGAAGTGAGGTCGGACAATGGCCCTCCTTTTCAGGGGAAAGACTTCCAGGCATACCTCGCCGCCCGGGGCATCCACCACAGAAAAATCACTCCACAATGGCCCCAGGCAAACGGGGAAGTCGAGAGATTTATGCGGACTCTGAACCGCGCGCTGCAAATTGGCGTGGAAAGAAGGGAGGACGCCGAAGAGTGCCTGTCACAGTTCCTCAGCGCATATCGACAGACACCCCACTCGACCACCCGCTGCGCTCCCGCGCACCTAGTATTCAAGAAGGTACCCAGAGACTGCGTGCCAGCTACACCTACCTGGTGCCCCCCGGAAATAAACCACGAAGCCACCCAAGATCGACGGAGGCGCACAAACGACAAAGCCAGTCAAGCCAGGAGAGCCCAAGCCAGGTCATTAGTAGTTGGAGACAAAGTGGTCCTCAAGAACCGACACCGACATTCAAAATACGACTCAGCCTTTGAACCAGAAGTGTGGGAGATCGTGAATGTGCACGGCACCATGGTGTCTGCATCCAGAGGCACACGAGCCGTGACTCGAAACGTGTCATGGTTTAAGCGTGTCTCTCGCGAAAGTGGACACGCCGGCTCTGCATCTGAGGAAGCGGAAGACGGAGACCAGGAGCCAGCGCGCATGGAGTCACCCACGTCCCCACAAGAAGAAGAAAGATCGACTTCACAGAGACCCGAACCAGCCGACAACATCAGCCCTGGAAACTCATCGAGCAATGATCAACATCGCCCTGAGCAACCAGTGGAGACAGGAGGTCTGGAAAGTCGTCAAAGCCAACGATATCACCTGCGACCCAATCCGACCCCCAACCAACGATTAAAGGACTATGCATGGAATATGAACTGACTCAAGACATCTCATGGCCGGGACTATTGATCTGTGAGTTTGGAGGGATGTAGTAATGGAGCCACCCGGCCCGCACACATACGCACGCACGCACGCATACGCCTTGGGGGCGGGGCAGCCCCTGAGGTTAAATAAACGGTCATAAGGTCGCTCGAGGTCTTTGGCCCTAACTGTTAGCCAGTGTTGCGTCATTCATTATCCGTCATAGTTAGGCCCCACTTTGCGGCCTAGGCATTCCCTTGTCCCGTGTCTCCGGACACCACAGGTTAGTGGCTTCATTAGCAATGTTAGAGTAATTGCCGCTACAATCTATGCTCTGATTTTATTTGGCCCAGTCCCGTTGGCAGTGCTCTGGCAGACACTGTTAACTATCCCTGTAGAATTCATTCTGGACGGGGATTTTAATTTTCTTTTAAACCCAGAACTCAACGTCAAATATCTGTAAACAGAATAAGCCCCAAACGGCTAATGCCATGTCAAAATATATGAAGGTTTTGAATGTTGCTGATCTATGGTGACAGACACATTTCCAGCTAGGCGTGAAAGGAATACATCTGCTGCAAGATTAGATTATTTTCTCTCCTCATCTGACGTGAGTTTAAGTAGCTACAGTCACAGCACAAACAGATTTTCAGACCACTCTATGGTCAGGATAGAAGTGTCAGGGATTAATTTAGAGAGGCCTATCCAGAGATGGCCCCTTAGTAATGTGTAATTAGAAAATGAAGCCTGGTGCTGTGAGATACAAAATGAGGGTTTGAACCACTTTAAACTGAATGCTAATACTGCCAGCATGGTAAGTGTATTGGAACCGTTTAGAGCAACCATCTGCACTTGCATAACCTCCAGGGGTATTTTGTAAACAAGGTGTCTCACAGAGCCAGGGTAGGATTCGAATCTGCTCTACATCAGGCTAGAGAGAAAGTTTTAAGAATTACATCTGCAAATGAATTGGAGTTTAGGAAAACGAAACTGCTACTGCAGGAGTATTATTGCTAGCAAGGGCATAATTCTAATAATGCATATGAAGGCATATGAAGAAAGTGATTATGCTAGAAACATTTTACCCTGGCGAACTCGAAATCGACAGGCTCAGAATAAGATTGAAAGACTTTTTGATGCAGCAACAAAGACCCAGATGTCAGATCCCAAACAAACCCGGAAAATTATTTTAAAATATTATGAGCAGGCATACACTGTGAAACAAAGGGTGGATATCGCCCAACTCAGGCGCTTCCTAAGCCAATTCCCATTCCCAGGTTAAAACAGAGGCAATCACAGGCTCTGATGGCTAAAAACTCCCTCGGAGAAGTTAAGGAGGTTATTAAATCCTTGGCCAATAGGAAGGCCTTTAGGGGAGAAGGCTTACTGGCCGTGTTAAATAAGAAATTTGCACCTGTTTTGAATCCTGAGATTTTAAAGCTTGCTGACCATAGTATAGGCGGGAGGGAAAATCCCACTATTATTTCAAACAGCAATTGTAGTTAGCTTTCTGAAAAAAGATCCCACCCCTCCAACTCTTTCCCTCTAGAAGAATCAAATTGAATCTTGTACTTACCTCTTGCAAAAATGTTCATTACTCATTCTGTTTCTGTATAGCAAAACTGAATGTCAAGAAAACCTACTGTCCACACAAATCTTCATGTACTGGTTGGTGGTCCTATTCCCAAAAGATCAAGTTAAGCATCTGTTTTACAATCGTCTTAATACTTGTTCGACCTTGATCAATAAGGAAGCACTTTGTGGACTCCTTAAAGTTCCATTTGCTAACTACAATGTGTGGGCTGGCCGCTTTTTCATGCAAAGCGATACAAAAGGGGATGATGGACGGAGCGTTTGAACAAATCAAACACTCACCCCCAGTCAACTGATCTGGGTTTAATCCATCACCATTCTTTAGTTCACTCAGCCACCCCAATTCAGGCATGGCTATATGCAAATCAATCTGACCCTGTTGCCTCATGGGAACAGTCCAGCCCGAACTGCCAAGCCATGTCTTCCCTGGACCGGAAACAAGCATCCTGGGACCGGTTTCGGATTCACAATCCTCATCAGCCAGGCTATCTTGAATTCAGTGGCCACGTGAACTAGGGACTCAGGTCTGAGCATACCCTGCCACACTTAGGGCGAACAAAGCGATACAAAAGGGTATGATGGACGGAGCGTTTGAACAAATCAAACACTCACCCCCAGTCAACTGATCTGGGTTTAATCCATCACCGTTCTTTAGTTCACTCAGCCACCCCAGTTCAGACATGGATATATGCAAATCAGTCTGACCATGTTGCCTCACGGGAACAGTCCAGCCCAAACTGCCAAGCCATGTCTTCCCTGGACCGGAAACAAGCATCCTGGGACCGGTTTCGGATTCATAATCCTCATCAGCCAGGCTATCTTGAATCCAGTGGCCAAGTGAACAAGGGACTCACGTCTGAGCATACCCTGCCACACTTAGGGCGAACAAAGCGATACAAAAGGGGATGATGGACGGAGCGTTTGAACAAATCAAACACTCACCCCCAGTCAACTGATCTGGGTTTAATCCAACACCATTCTTTAGTTCACTCAGCCACCCCAGTTCAGACATGGCTATATGCAAATCAGTCTGACCCTGTTGCCTCATGGGAACAGTCCAGCCCGAACTGCCAAGCCATGTCTTCCCTGGACCGGAAACAAGCATCCTGGGACCGGTTTCGGATTCATAATCCTCATCAGCCAGGCTATCTTGAATCCAGTGGCCAAGTGAACAAGGGACTCACGTCTGAGCATACCCTGCCACACTTAGGGCGAACAAAGCGATACAAAAGGGGATGATGGACGGAGCGTTTGAACAAATCAAACACTCACCCCCACTCAACTGATCTGGGTTTAATCCATCACCCTTCTTTAGTTCACTCAGCCACCCCAGTTCAGACATGGCTATATGCAAATCAGTCTGACCCTGTTGCCTCATGGGAACAGTCCAGCCCGAACTGCCAAGCCATGTCTTCCCTGGACCGGAAACAAGCATCCTGGGACCGGTTTCGGATTCATAATCCTCATCAGCCAGGCTATCTTGAATCCAGTGGCCAAGTGAACAAGGGACTCACGTCTGAGCATACCCTGCCAAACTTAGGGCGAACAAAGCGATACAAAAGGGGATGATGGACGGAGCGTTTGAACAAATCAAACACTCACCCCCAGTCAACTGATCTGGGTTTAATCCATCACCATTCTTTAGTTCACTCAGCCACCCCAGTTCAGACATGGCTATATGCAAATCAGTCTGACCCTGTTGCCTCATGGGAACAGTCCAGCCCGAACTGCCAAGCCATGTCTTCCCTGGACCGGAAACAAGCATCCTGGGACCGGTTTCGGATTCATAATCCTCATCAGCCAGGCTATCTTGAATCCAGTGGCCAAGTGAACAAGGGACTCACGTCTGAGCATACCCTGCCACACTTAGGGCGAACAAAGCGATACAAAAGGGGATGATGGACGGAGCGTTTGAACAAATCAAACACTCACCTCCAGTCAACTGATCTGGGTTTAATCCATCACCATTCTTTAGTTCACTCAGCCACCCCAGTTCAGACATGGCTATATGCAAATCAGTCTGACCCTGTTGCCTCATGGGAACAGTCCAGCCCGAACTGCCAAGCCATGTCTTCCCTGGAACGGAAACAAGCATCCTGGGACCGGTTTCGGATTCATAATCCTCATCAGCCAGGCTATCTTGAATCCAGTGGCCAAGTGAACAAGGGACTCACGTCTGAGCATACCCTGCCACACTTAGGGCGAACAAAGCGATACAAAAGGGGATGATGGACGGAGCGTTTGAACAAATCAAACACTCACCCCCAGTAAACTGATCTGGGTTTAATCCATCACCCTTCTTTAGTTCACTCAGCCACCCCAGTTCAGACATGGCTATATGCAAATCAGTCTGACCCTGTTGCCTCATGGGAACAGTCCAGCCCGAACTGCCAAGCCATGTCTTCCCTGGACCGGGAACAAGCATCCTGGGACCGGTTTCGTATTCATAATCCTCATCAGCCAGGCTATCTTGAATCCAGTGGCCAAGTGAACAAGGGACTCACGTCTGAGCATACCCTGCCACACTTAGGGCGAACAAAGCGATACAAAAGGGGATGATGGACAGAGCGCTTGAACAAATCAAACACTCACCCCCAGTCAACTGATCTGGGTTTAATCCATCACCATTCTTTAGTTCACTCAGCCACCCCAGTTCAGACATGGCTATATGCAAATCAGTCTGACCCTGTTGCCTCATGGGAACAGTCCAGCCCGAACTGCCAAGCCATGTCTTCCCTGGACCGGAAACAAGCATCCTGGGACCGGTTTCGGATTCATAATCCTCATCAGCCAGGCTATCTTGAATCCAGTGGCCAAGTGAACAAGGGACTCACGTCTGAGCATACCCTGCCACACTTAGGGCGAACAAAGCGATACAAAAGGGGATGATGGACGGAGCGTTTGAACAAATCAAACACTCACCCCCAGTCAACTGATCTGGGTTTAATCCATCACCATTCTTTAGTTCACTCAGCCACCCCAGTTCAGACATGGCTATATGCAAATCAGTCTGACCTTGTTGCCTCATGGTAACAGTCCAGCCCGAACTGCCAAGCCATGTCTTCCCTGGACCGGAAACAAGCATCCTGGGACCGGTTTCGGATTCATAATCCTCATCAGCCAGGCTATCTTGAATCCAGTGGCCAAGTGAACAAGGGACTCACGTCTGAGCATACCCTGCCACACTTAGGGCGAACAAAGCGATACAAAAGGGGATGATGGACGGAGCGTTTGAACAAATCAAACACTCACCTCCAGTCAACTGATCTGGGTTTAATCCATCACCATTCTTTAGTTCACTCAGCCACCCCAGTTCAGACATGGCTATATGCAAATCAGTCTGACCCTGTTGCCTCATGGGAACAGTCCAGCCCGAACTGCCAAGCCATGTCTTCCCTGGACCGGAAACAAGCATCCTGGGACCGGTTTTGGATTCATAATCCTCATCAGCCAGGCTATCTTGAATCCAGTGGCCAAGTGAACAAGGGACTCACGTCTGAGCATACCCTGCCACACTTAGGGCGAACAAAGCGATACAAAAGGGGATGATGGACGGAGCGTTTGAACAAATCAAACACTCACCTCCAGTCAACTGATCTGGGTTTAATCCATCACCATTCTTTAGTTCACTCAGCCACCCCAGTTCAGACATGGCTATATGCAAATCAGTCTGACCCTGTTGCCTCATGGGAACAGTCCAGCCCGAACTGCCAAGCCATGTCTTCCCTGGAACGGAAACAAGCATCCTGGGACCGGTTTCGGATTCATAATCCTCATCAGCCAGGCTATCTTGAATCCAGTGGCCAAGTGAACAAGGGACTCACGTCTGAGCATACCCTGCCACACTTAGGGCGAACAAAGCGATACAAAAGGGGATGATGGACGGAGCGTTTGAACAAATCAAACACTCACCCCCAGTAAACTGATCTGGGTTTAATCCATCACCCTTCTTTAGTTCACTCAGCCACCCCAGTTCAGACATGGCTATATGCAAATCAGTCTGACCCTGTTGCCTCATGGGAACAGTCCAGCCCGAACTGCCAAGCCATGTCTTCCCTGGACCGGGAACAAGCATCCTGGGACCGGTTTCGTATTCATAATCCTCATCAGCCAGGCTATCTTGAATCCAGTGGCCAAGTGAACAAGGGACTCACGTCTGAGCATACCCTGCCACACTTAGGGCGAACAAAGCGATACAAAAGGGGATGATGGACAGAGCGCTTGAACAAATCAAACACTCACCCCCAGTCAACTGATCTGGGTTTAATCCATCACCATTCTTTAGTTCACTCAGCCACCCCAGTTCAGACATGGCTATATGCAAATCAGTCTGACCCTGTTGCCTCATGGGAACAGTCCAGCCCGAACTGCCAAGCCATGTCTTCCCTGGACCGGAAACAAGCATCCTGGGACCGGTTTCGGATTCATAATCCTCATCAGCCAGGCTATCTTGAATCCAGTGGCCAAGTGAACAAGGGACTCACGTCTGAGCATACCCTGCCACACTTAGGGCGAACAAAGCGATACAAAAGGGGATGATGGACGGAGCGTTTGAACAAATCAAACACTCACCCCCAGTCAACTGATCTGGGTTTAATCCATCACCATTCTTTAGTTCACTCAGCCACCCCAGTTCAGACATGGCTATATGCAAATCAGTCTGACCTTGTTGCCTCATGGTAACAGTCCAGCCCGAACTGCCAAGCCATGTCTTCCCTGGACCGGAAACAAGCATCCTGGGACCGGTTTCGGATTCATAATCCTCATCAGCCAGGCTATCTTGAATCCAGTGGCCAAGTGAACAAGGGACTCACGTCTGAGCATACCCTGCCACACTTAGGGCGAACAAAGCGATACAAAAGGGGATGATGGACGGAGCGTTTGAACAAATCAAACACTCACCTCCAGTCAACTGATCTGGGTTTAATCCATCACCATTCTTTAGTTCACTCAGCCACCCCAGTTCAGACATGGCTATATGCAAATCAGTCTGACCCTGTTGCCTCATGGGAACAGTCCAGCCCGAACTGCCAAGCCATGTCTTCCCTGGACCGGAAACAAGCATCCTGGGACCGGTTTTGGATTCATAATCCTCATCAGCCAGGCTATCTTGAATCCAGTGGCCAAGTGAACAAGGGACTCACGTCTGAGCATACCCTGCCACACTTAGGACGAACAAAGCGATACAAAAGGGGATGATGGACAGAGCGTTTGAACAAATCAAACACTCACCCCCAGTCAACTGATCTGGGTTTAATCCATCACCATTCTTTAGTTCACTCAGCCACCCCAGTTCAGACATGGCTATATGCAAATCAGTCTGACCCTGTTGCCTCATGGGAACAGTCCAGCTTGACAATTGAGCACAGTCAGACCTTTGTACAAAAAAGTCCACTACATTCTAGGGTGGACTCTATTTAAACTTGTAGTATACATTGTCATAGCTGGTTTACTTTCTAAATTGGTTTACACCTCAGAATGGTGTGCAGCAAAATGGTTGAAGGGTGCATATTATGAGAAATCCTAAAGGCTGAAAGGTTATTCAGTACTTGGCAGAGTGCTCTCAAAAATAAAATTTTCGATGGCATGTCTGTTTAGAATATTGATTTAACATTGTCTGCATCGCACTGTAGTGAAACGGGTGTTGGCCTGTTAACCCACAATTTTCAAATGAACTATCAAGGAAGCATCTTGGTACTCATGTTTTTAGGGTTCTGTAACATGACTTGGAGCTGGTGGAATACCTTAAATATCTGCACAACAATTAAACATGGCTGTTCAAGATATTACAATTATGACCATTCAAAGTTGTAAATGATAGTCTTCTTTTCCAATAAAAGACCATTAAAAGACCATTAACTTAAAATGTTGTACTAAAAATGTATTCTTTAAAAAAAATGGTAAATTGATTAAAAAATCTGTTACATGTTTGTATTTGTACAATTAGGTAATGGGATCATCTTGAACCAATTGGGCTCTTGAGTAGAGATGGGTATAATTAGGTTTCTATACCGTGTCCACAATTTTTAGGAATTGAAATGCCTTTGGCGTCTTTTGGCAAAGTATATACAGAGCTACCCCTTAATAAAAGTACATACATTTCATGTGGTTGCTCTTGGGCAGATTTTACTTGCTCAATATTTATGAATAGTCTACAGCTTTAAGCTATGTAGCACTTTTGCTATTCAAAACAACCTGGATTGACACTTCCTATTGTTGGGAGGGCCAAATGCATTTCTTGTGAAATCTAAAATATTTTATTGGTTGCCGGAAATTGGAATAAATGTGACAGTTTTTATTTAGTGGCTTATGACCCATTCAATAATGCTTAAATCAACTGTAGCTTTTTGTCCTTGTTACTGCTAAGTAACCAACATACTTTTCCTAACCAGAATGCAACACACATTTTTTTTCGAAATGCCCAGTTTCCTTAGGATCACTTATGCAACAAAGTTGGACATTTTAGGTTTGATTGAGAAATGGGTGTGGAAGGGTAGGGGCCAGAAGAGGGATCAGCAAAGAATGCATACCTTTTAATGCGGGCTCTCGACTTTGCCATGGGTGATCATCAAAGGTTGATGTCTTAAACTGATTATCTTGTAAAGTATTTCACAAATTACTCACCTGCATTAAAACTTGGCATACTGCAAGTAATATGGTTTATTGCATTATAACATCCACCCACCTGTTTGTATTTTACAGGGAATAGGTAGTCTGCTTTCTGTTTGTAGTCTTGTGCCAATTGTTACCATTGCACCCCCTAAATTCTTACCCTCCTGCCTCTTTGCCTGTTAAGGGTTGGAGCGAGTGTGTTATTGGTTCTAAGGTCTTTTCTTTAATTGATTACACTTCGGACGTAAAATGTGGCTCTCATGCACACAAACGTTATCAACTTGTTACTAAAGGGTGGAAAATGCGTCGGACATAGGTTCACAAAACACCATTTATCATATGGCAAGTAGAAATATTAATTTTTGGACTGATTATCCTGGAGTACTTCAATTTGGGAAGCTTAACACTAACTTGTCACTGGAAAGTTTCTATTTTACCAGAAAGGATTCTCTCAAAGTTAAGAAGTATTTTGAGCTGGGAAATAGGAATTTGGCCATTGACCTGACAGTTTATGTAGATTTAAATTCTATTTAATTTTTTTCTTTGGGTGAAAGGTGTTCTTTGCAGTCTTTAAAACGGGGGAATACCTGCACCAAAGCAATAAGTGTTTAAAAAGAAAATAACCAACTCGTTTTGTGGGTTTTCCACAACTGTCTTGCTGAGTTCATGGCAGAAGGCAGGTGAAGTGTTTAGCTGTTAAACCCTCTTTGAATGTTACATTTCAACATTTCATGATGGTTACAGGTTTTTCAATTGTTCAGCTCAAAGATTAGTTATAACTGGGTTACTTTTAATTCTGATTACATTGCCCAATGTCGTCTTTGTCCGCTCAGTCTAAGCAAGGCTCATGCATTTATGTGGAAAACAGTTGATTTTCTAATTGATGTGTAAAGTATTCATAGCTTCTCGTACTCTGGCTCCTATGTAGCTTTCTCAATTACACTAAAGGGCTGCCCAAGGGAAAGCGCAATTTGTTAGACAAATTCCTCCAATTGACTAGAAACTTCGTTAGCAAATGCTGACGCTGTACTTTGAAACTTCGTCGTTCAGCTTGCCGAATGCATTTAAAAAAAATCAACTTACTCTTGTAAATACTAGCAACATGGCTTGCATGCTTGTGTGTGTGTGTATATATATGCAGTCTACTACAACTAAAACTTTTGTTTTTGTACAAATGTGTGCCTGCCTCTGAGAAGTAAGTTGCTTTACACAACTATTCCTTAGATATCTGTATATCAAGTGTATTTGAACTGCTTTAGGCGGTCACATAAGAGGCGCTGGGCATGGCACTTGAAATTAACCACATTGTGACTACTGTGGAATATTTTCAATACATGCACTAAAGGTTACACATGTTGCATTTAAAAAGAAAAGTTGCGTATGTTGCATTGAAAAGATGTACATATTTTCGAATTATGTACTTTCTGCCATCTCATGACTATCCCTTGTCCCACCGGGCCCCACCTACTTGCCTGCTCCATATGCCAATTTGATATTTTGGAGAATTATTGGGCTGTTACATCTCACTTGTGTTCAACTATCGCCAACCAGTGGCTCGGTGAAAAAAGGATCTAATTTCAAAACATTCCGTGTTCCAAGATGTTGTAGTAATGGAAAGTTAAGCAACCTGCACTTTAAACTGTGAATGCAGGTACAAAGTTACGTAGTAACCTTTTGAGTGATTTTAGTATTTCTTGTAGTATGGACAAGGTAGGTGGGGCTTGATGAAATAGAAAGGATGTACAGGTGTACAAATAGATGCATCCTTACTATGTCAAGTGTAATGTATATCCTGTAAAAAAAGAAAAAGCAATAAAAACACAACAGGGTAAGGGGTGGCTTTAATGACGCATGCCCTGGGTGTGTTGAGGCATGAGGCTTGGTCAATTGCCTGCAACCACTGGGAAAGTGCCCTTGGCACAAGCAACCGTGAGTGACTTACAATACAAGATTTGGAAACCCAACAGACTGTGTGACCGACCTGACCTGGTCAGAACCGGTCGCTCCACTCGCCACGCAGCCCTCCCTGGTGTGCCCGGCCGCATTCATCCATACTGTGCCTCGATCTCCTGCATCTGTACCATACCCCGTGGCTGGTATTGTATCTCCTGCTTAGCGTGCCTTGATTGACTGCATTGGCTTTGGTTCGTGCCGGCGACCCCCTGTGCCTGTATCACTGTGCCCGTGGCTGGTATCGTATCTCCTGCTTAGCGTGCCTTGATTGACTGCATTGGCTTTGGTTCGTGCCAGCGACCCCCTTGTGCCTGTGCCATTATTATTGTTGTTGTTGTGCCCTTAGCCAGTCTTTCCTCCCCGCTCCCTGCCGCTGCTCCCCCGCGGCCCCCCCCCGCTCCCTCCAGCATCTCCAAATACGCTCCCCTCCCCACTCACCACCCCGCTCCCGCCTCCCAGCTGCTCCTCCCTCCCACAAACAACATAAGGACACACACGCTGGGCGAGGAGCTGTGACCGACCTGACCTGGTCAGAACCGGTCGCTCCACTCGCCGCGCAGCCCTCCCTGCTGTGCCCGGCCGCATTCATCCATACTGTGCGTCGATCTCCTGCATCTGTACCATACCCCGTGGCTGGTATCGTATCTCCTGCTTAGCGTGCCTTGATTGACTGCATTGGCTTTGGTTCGTGCCAGCGACCCCCTGTGCCTGTATCACTGTGCCCGTGGCTGGTATCGTATCTCCTGCTTAGCGTGCCTTGATTGACTGCATTGGCTTTGGTTCGTGCCAGCGACCCCCTTGTGCCTGTGCCATTATTATTGTTGTTGTTGTGCCCTTAGCCCGTCTTTCCTCCCCGCTCCCTGCCGCTGCTCCCCCGCGGCCCCACCCCCGCTCCCTCCAGCATCTCCAAATACGATCCCCTCCCCACTCACCACCCCGCTCCCGCCTCCCAGCTGCTGCTCCCTCCCACAAACAACATAAGGACACACACGCTGGGCGAGGAGCTGTGACCGACCTGACCTGGTCAGAACCGGTCGCTCCACTCGCCGCGCAGCCCTCCCTGCTGTGCCCGGACACATTCATCCATACTGTGCCTCGATCTCCTGCATCTGTTCCATACCCCGTGGCTGGTATCGTATCTCCTGCTTAGCGTGCCTTGATTGACTGCATTGGCTTTGGTTCGTGCCAGCGACCCCCTGTGCCTGTATCACTGTGCCCGTGGCTGGTATCGTATCTCCTGCTTAGCGTGCCTTGATTGACTGCATTGGCTTTGGTTCGTGCCAGCGACCCCCTTGTGCCTGTGCCATTATTATTGTTGTTGTTGTGCCCTTAGCCCGTCTTTCCTCCCCGCTCCCTGCCGCTGCTCCCCCGCGGCCCCACCCCCGCTCCCTCCAGCATCTCCAAATACGATCCCCTCCCCACTCACCACCCCGCTCCCGCCTCCCAGCTGCTCCTCCCTCGCCCCGCCCCCTCCACTCTCCACTCATGACAGACACACTTACGCGCAGCGTTCATGCGCAACGAGCGCACCCTATGCGCGCCGAAGGGGCGCCAAAGGTAAACCCGTCTACGCCCGTCCGCGCCTGGACCGCGCCCAGAGCCAGACACCCTGGCCCCCGCATAAACCACTCCACCCGCCTAACGTACGATGCCGCTACCCTCACTGCACTCAACACCGGTCAACTCCCCGACTGCCACCAAGCCGCCCCAGGTCGCTCCCATGGACCATTCTCCTGCCAATCCTGCAAGTTCTGCTGCAGCAGAACCCCCACTGCAACCACAAACACCAAACAGAGCCCTAACAACAACCACCTGAAGTGCATCCTGCTCAACACCCGCTCGGTCCACAGACACGCCATTGAACTTTGGAACCTACTCGACACCACATCGCCGGACGTCGCCTTTCTTACAGAAACCTGGATCAACGCCTCATCTGCGCCTGACATCGCCATAGCCATCCCGGACAATTACAAGATCATCTGAAGGGACCGCATCAACCAAACAGGAGGAGGCATCGCCATCGTCCACAAGAACTCCATCCGCATCACGACCAGCGCCGATGACACCCCCACAATCGCCGAACATCTTCACTTCCAAATTCACACCGACCCCAAGACCACACTTGAAGGCACCCTCGTCTACAGACCCCCAGGACCCCGCACACAATTCAGCGAAGACATCGCCGACTTTATCAGCCCACACGCCCTCCACTCCGAGGACTACATCCTCCTTGGGGACCTCAACTTCCACCTAGAAAAGAACAACGATAGCAACACCACCACCCTTCTGGACAACCTCACCAATCTCGGACTCAAACAACTGGTGAATACCCCCACCCACTACGCCGGACACACGCTCGACGCAATCTTCTTCTCCAGCAAGCACATCTCCTTCAATCACACCACAGGACTACACTGGACGGACCACAGCTGCGTCCACTTCAACTTCAGAAAAACGACTACACACCACCACCCACAACAAGTCCCCCGCAGAAACTGGAACAAAATCACCACCGACCAGCTCACCACATCGCTAAACCAAAACCCTCCCGCCAGAGCATCGGACCCAAACCATGCAGCCACCAATCTCGCACAATGGATCACCCGCTGCACTGACGAATTAGCACCCTTGAAAAACCACCACAACAAACCAGGAAGCAAAAAAGCCACCTGGTTTAATGACGACCTCAAAAACTCAAAAAAAACGACCGCACCCTCGAAAAAGCCTGGCGAAAAAACCCAACCACAGACAACATGACCGCCCTCAAGGACGCCACCCGCAAACACCACCAGCTGATCCGATCCACCAAGAAATCAGCATTTAATGATCGACTCGACAATAACGCCCACAACAGCAAGGAACTCTTCAACATCGTCAAAGAGCTTACCAATCCCAGCGCCGGCACCAACGACATCACTCCCTCCCAAGAACTCTGCGACTCCCCAGCCTCGTTCTTCCACAGCAAGATCGCTGACATACATAACAGCTTCGGCGAACAATTCACTCCCCTCACCACCGAACTGAAGCCCCCCGCCACCACCCTTTGCGCCTGGACCCCCATCAGCCCCGAAGACACCATCCGCTTGATGAACTCCATCCACTCCGGATCACCAATGGATCCATGCCCCCACCACATCTTCAACAAGGCTGACTCCATCATCGCACCCCAACTCCGGGATATCATCAACTGCTCCCTCTACACCGCTACCTTCCCGGAAAGCTGGAAACATGCCGAACTCAGCGCCCTCCTGAAGAAGCCTACAGCAGACCCCACCGAACTTAAGAACTACCGCCCCATCTCGCTCCTCCCATTCCCTGCCAAAGTCATTGAGAAGACTGTCAACAACCAGCTCGCCGCCTTCCTCTAGTCTAACGGCTCCCTCGACCCCTCACAATCCGGCTTCCGAGCCAAACACAGCACCGAGACCGTCCTCATCGCAGCCACAGACGACATCTGAACACTACTCGACAATGGGGAAACAGCTGCCCTCATCCTCCTGGACCTCTCCGCAGCGTTTGACACGGTCTGCCATAGCACCCTTGTACAACGCCTCAACAACGTCGGCATACAAGATAAAGCATTGGACTGGATCATCTCGTTCCTCGCCGGAAGAACCCAGAGAGTCCGCCTCCCCGCCTTCAGATCAGAGGCCACCGAAGTCATCAGTGGAGTACCACAAGGATCATCCCTCAGCCCCACCCTCTTCAACGTCTACATGAGCCCCCTCGCATCCATCGCACGCCAGCACAACCTTAACATCATCTCCTACGCTGACGACACACAGCTGATCCTCTCCCTCACCAAAGACCCAAACACCGCCAAAACCAACCTACACGAAGGGATGAAAGACGTAGCTGAGTGGATGAGGAGTAGTGGCCTAAAGCTGAATTCAGACAAGACGGAAGTCCTCATCCTAGGATCATCCCCCTCTGCATGGGACGACTCTTGGTGGTCACCGGCCTTAGGCAGCGCGCCCAAACCAACGGACCATGCTCGCAACCTAGGATTCATTCTAGACTCCTCCCTCTCAATGACCAGACAAGTCAACGCCGTCTCAGCATCATGCTTTAACATCTTACGCATGCTCCGAAAGATCTTCCGATGGATCCCCATCGAAACAAGAAAGACGGTCACCCAAGCACTTGTCACAAGCCGGCTGGACTACGGGAACACCCTATACGCCGGAACCACAATTAAATTACAGAAAAAACTCCAACGCATTCAGAACGCCTCCGCCTGACTCATCCTAGACATACCCCGCCACAATCACATTTCTGGTCACCTGAGAGACCTTCACTGGCTCCCCGTCAACAAGAGAATCAAGTTCCGTCTCCTCACCCACGCACACAAGTCCCTCTACCACCTAGGACCCAGTTACCTCAACACCCGCCTGACCTTTTACACCCCCACCCGCCAACTTCGATCATCCAATCAAGCCCTCGCCGCGATTCCACGAATCCGAAGAGCCACCATGGGAGGAAGATCATTCTCCTACTTAGCGGCCAAAACATGGAATTCTCTCCCCACCCACCTCCGCCTTACACAGAACCACCTCTCCTTTAGAAAACAACTCAAAACCTGGCTGTTTGATAAATAGCGAACCCCCCCTCCCCAATGCGCCTTGAGACCCTCTGGGTGAGTAGAGCGCTATATAAATCTTGACTTGACTTGACTTGACTTGTGTTTAAATCTACCCTACTAAGGCTAAAAATCTGTTAAACACATTTAAATGGAAAGATGTGTCAGGGAACACTTTTTTGGGGCTGTTTTTCATTGTTTAACAGTTTGGAAGTTTTTATCTGATTGCTCCAGCAGTAAGGTGTATCTGCCAATAGGACCAGAGGGGAATCCCATTAACTTGCCAACATGTTTCTGACCATGCCATTGGTTCATGCTTTGCATAATATTTATACCGAATCACTCTTGATAGGATAATCTTACGTGTTATACTAAACATTTTACATTTTAAACATTAAAGAAACCTGCTTTAAACCTCCTCCTTGCTGTATATTGGCATTGTGCATCACATTGGCAACTCCTTATTTCAGTGAAGTTGACTTGCTATAGGTTTCTTCAGAGTAAAATATTGGCTTAAATGCATTTTCTGGCCAAAATGAATTTAATTTTCTTAGAGTCCACCTTTCATGGTTAGTATTTGTGATCAAAGCTAATATTTTCCGGAAAGCCCACAAATTAATCTAACCTGAAATTCCTTTTAAATTTAACGTTTTAGCTCCATCTGTTTCAAACATTTCTTTAAAATGTAGATTGGGTTCTTTTTCTATTTGAATTTGACCAAACATACCTTACCCTCTTACTTTGTATATGGGAATTGGTTCACTCTTCTAAAATGTATGGATGGGCAGAACTGTAGCTGATAATGGGATTAGGCGAATTTTGTCTGCTGCCAATATGTATTTAGGACTTAGCGCTGTACCAACATCAATGGATTGAAGCTTGGGAAATGGGTTACTCAAGATAGATTTTTAAGAGCAGATCGCGAGAGGTTCTGATACAATGTATGGTTTGCATGGTCCAATGCATTGGGGAATAGAACTGTATGTAACCAAACTGTGAACCTTCTGTAAGATGTGAGAATAAAACATTAAAAAAAATAAAAAAAGCTTTCTGAAGAAAGATAAGTGGAGGGAAAATACTAACTCCTATAGGCTGTTTAGCCTTCTGAACATTGACTACAAGATTGTGCTGAAACTGCTTGCAAATCGCATGAGCAAAATTGTTGGAGCAATTGTACATCCAGATTAAGCATGGGTGAATTTTGCGAATTCGCGGTTCGTGAATTTGCGGATTTGCGAACTCGCGCTTCGCAAAATTCGCGAATTCGTGCGAATTTGCTGTTTTTGCCAGTTCGCGAGGGTTTTGAACAAGTTCGGGAACGCGAACTTACTTGTGTGGTCGCAACAGTCGCGACCATGTTGTTTCTACGTGTCCAGCCTGTTAGTGACCCTGTGGTTCCTCCCTGCCACCCTCCGGTTCATCACTGCCACCCTCTGGTTCTCCAATGCCACCCTCTGGATCATCACTGTCCCCCTCCGGTTTATCACAGCACCCTCTGGTTCATCACTGCCACCCTCTGGTTGATCACTGCCATCCTCTGGTTCATCCCTGCCACCCTCTGGTTCATTACCGCCACCCTCTCGTTTGCCACTGCCACCCTCTGGATCATCACTGTCCCCCTCTGGTTTATCACAGCACCCTCTGGTTCATCCCTGCCACCCTCTGGTTCATCACTGCCACCGTCTGGTTTGCCACTGCCACCCTCTGGATCATCACTGTCCCCCTCTGGTTCATGGCTGTCACCCTCTGGTTCATCACTGCCATCCTCTGGTTCATCCCTGCCACCCTCTGGTTCATCCCTGCCACCCTCTGGTTCATCACTGCCACCCTCTCGTTTGCCACTGCCACCCTCTGGATCATCACTGTCCCCCACTGGTTTATCACAGCACCCTCTGGTTCATCCCTGCCACCCTCTGGTTCATCACTGCCACCCTCTGGATCATCACTGTCCACCTCTGGTTTATCACAGCACCCTCTCGTTCATCACTGCCACCCTCTGGTTGATCACTGCCACCCTCTGGTTCATCACTGCCACCCTCTGGTTTGCCACTGCCATCCTCTGGTTCATCCCTGCCACCCTCTGGTTCAAGGCTGCCACCCTCTGGTTTATCAAAGCACCCTCTGGTTCATCACTGCCACCCTCTGGTTAATCACTGCCACCCTCTCATTTGCTACTGCCACCCTCGGGATCATCACTGTCCCCCTCTGGTTTATCACAGCACCCTCTGGTTCATCACTGCCACCCTCTGGTTGATCACTGCCACCCTCTGGTTCATCAATGCCACCCTCTGGTTGATTGCTGCCATCCTCTGGTTCCTCCCTGCCACCCTTTGGTTCATCACTGCCACCCTCTGGTTTGCCACTGCCACCCTCTGGATCATCACTGTCCCCATCTGGTTTATCACAGCACCCTCTGGTTCATCCCTGCCACCCTCTGGTTCATCACTGCCACTCTCTGGATCATCAATGTCCACCTCTGGTTTATCACAGCACCCTCTCGTTCATCACTGCCACCCTCTGGTTGATCACTGCCACCCTCTGGTTCATCACTGCCACCCTCTAGTTTGCCACTGCCATCCTCTGGTTCATCCCTGCCACCCTCTGGTTCAAGGTTGCTACCCTCTGGTTTATCACAGCACCCTCTGGTTCATCACTGCCACCCTCTGGTTCATCACTGCCACCCTCTCATTTGCCACTGCCACCCTCTGGATCATCACTGTCCCCCTCTGGTTTATCACACCCTCTCATTTGCCACTGCCACCCTCTGGATCATCACTGTCCCCCTCTGGTTCATCAATGCCACCCTCTGGTTGATCGCTGCCATCCTCTGGTTCCTCCCTGCCACCCTTTGGTTCATCACTGCCACCCTCTGGTTTGCCACTGCCACCCTCTGGATCATCACTGACCCCCTCTGGTTTATCACAGCACCCTCTGGTTCATCCCTGCCACCTTCTGGTTCATCACTGCCACCCTCTGGATCATCACTGTCCACCTCTGGTTTATCACAGCACCCTCTGGTTCATCACTGCCACCCTCTGGTTGATCACTGCCACCCTCTGGTTCATCAATGCCACCCTCTGGTTGATCGCTGCCATCCTCTGGTTCCTCCCTGCCACCCTTTGGTTCATCACTGCCACCCTCTGGTTTGCTACTGTCACCCTCTGGATCATCACTGTCCCCCTCTGGTTTAACACATCAGCCTCTGGTTCATCCCTGCCACCCTCTTGTTCACCACTGTAGATTATGGGGGGAAAGCAAAGCACACCTTCCCAGCCTCAACTGAGATGAATTAATTTGGGGCTGGTTAATGTGTCACTGAATTTGTGCTTCAAGTCTGGCACCTGCTTCCTTGGCTGTAAGACCTTCCTGTTGCAGTTATTTTTTTTACAGGAGCAATGTGCCATACTTGTAACTATTCTCTGACCCTGCTTTGAGGGTCAGAGCAGGGTCAGAGAATAGTTGAAAGTAGGCAACTGAACTCTGTAGGGGCCCCTCAGGAAGCACTACAGGGAATGGTTACAAATTAGTTTGAACTTTTGCACCTGCTAAGTGCTTTCTGTTTTCCAAAATTTGTTTTTCTTCCATTTCGCGAGATTTGCGGGATGCGAAATTGAACTTGCAATCCGCAAATTCGTGCAAATTTGCTGATTTCTCTTTTTTTTTGCATGTTTGGGGGTTTTTTCTTTTTTTTTGCGTGTTCGGGCGGTTTTTTGCTTCTTCGCGGGCCGCTTGCAGCGCACCGACTCCGAGGTTGCCCATGAGGTCATGTACGGGCGCGGCCATCTTGTTTGCGTGACGTGTTTCCGTTTCCGGCCGCTCGTTGCAAGTTCGCGTCGTATGCGGCGCGGGATTACGTATTCGTGGGCGTTTTTGCGTGCTCGCGGGGGAAATATCGCGCAAACTTACCCACGCGGTGCTCTATGGGCGCAGCCATCTTGTTTTTCATTCACTGCTATGGTTTTGGGCATGCTACCTTTCTATCCACCTTACATCTTTGCAATCCTATGTTTTTCTGAAATTTTTTTGTTTTTTTTTTGCTTATTATCTCTCTCTTCAATTTCCTACATCTATATTTTGCGTTTTTTTTAACTTTTTGTTACTTTATTACCTACTTTATTTCTTTTGCTCTCTCTCTTATTTTTTTCACACCTATTCTTCTTTCCTTCTTCTTGTGCCCAGGACCATGGCTAAGGGAGGCAACAAGGGCAAGGGGAAGGGCCCAGCCCCACGTACCCGGCTCCCTTGCGGGCGTTGGAGGGGGGAGGAAGTGCAGCCCAGGGAGATCTTTTCTGCGGTGGAGGTGGCCGCCTTGCTGGTTTTTGTCCAGGTCCACCTCCCTAAGACCGTGGCAGCAGGTGGGCGGCTTGCTTCCGGTTACGGCCTCCAGGAGCGTCGCCAGCTGTGGGACACGGTGTGCCGGCGCATGCATAAGGAGTCTGGGGTCCGGCGCACCTACCACCAAGTGACGCACCGGTGGAGTGACATCTTGGACCGGGAGCATGACCTGGTCGACCTGCTTGGTGTGGAGATCCCTGGGCTTGGTAAGTAGCTATTTAATAACTACTTTTTTTCCTTCTGCTCTGTTATATTGCTAATCAATTTTTTTCCTGAAGAGTACGAATGCTGCTGATTAGATTACATTGCAGGTAAATTAATGTTTAAATAGCTTCTGTTATTGCAGGTGCTCGCCTGATTATTGGCGTTGCTACTATGCTTACTTGTTTTCAACTTTTTAGTCATTTGAGAGCATTACTATGTAATGCTGGAGACAGTAGACTCAAGTCTAGGCCTTCGTTGTACTCCTGCTGCTGCCACTTTGAAGAGATAGTGGTGGATTGATACGTTGAGTATACTATTTATTACTTGTTCTAGGACATTTGTTAGTGGTCTGCAATCATGATGACAAACTGTGTCTGTCACGCGACGTCTCATGCTGCTGAGTGATGGCAGTCGTAGTATAACCTTTTTGTTGTTAGAGCGGTAATTGCAAACACAACAGTGATGGACAGAATGTGGATCAATGTCACACATTCACCCCAGTCCAAAGATCTGGGCCCAAATCCATCGTTTTTCCACTCCACACCATCCTGGGTTAGACAATGGCGATATGCAAATCAGCGCTGACCCTGTGCCCCATGGGAACAGTCCAGTCCGAAATACAAAAGCCATGTCCTTCCCAGAACGGAATCAAGCATCCGAGGACCGTCCCGGTTTCGAGGTAACACCTCTCATCAGCCCGGCTAGCTTGACTCCAGTGGTGTGGAGTGCCTGGGACTCACGTCTGAGCATCCCCAGTACACTTAGAGCGGTAATTGCAAACACAACAGTGATGGACAGAATGTGGATCAATGTCACACATTCACCCCAGTCCAAAGATCTGGGCCCAAATCCATCGTTTTTCCACTCCACACCACCCTGGGTTAGACAATGGCGATATGCAAATCAGCGCTGACCCTGTGCCCCATGGGAACAGTCCAGTCCGAACTACAAAAGCCATGTCCTTCCCAGAACGGAATCAAGCATCCGAGGACCGGCCCGGTTTCGAGGTAACACCTCTCATCAGCCCGGCTAGCTTGACTCCAGTGGTGTGGAGTGCCTGGGACTCACGTCTGAGCATCCCCAGTACACTTAGAGCGGTAATTGCAAACACAACAGTGATGGACAGAATGTGGATCAATGTCACACATTCACCCCAGTCCAAAGATCTGGGCCCAAATCCATCGTTTTTCCACTCCACACCACCCTGGGTTAGACAATGGCGATATGCAAATCAGCGCTGACCCTGTGCCCGATGGGAACAGTCCAGTCCGAACTACAAAAGCCATGTCCTTCCCAGAACGGAATCAAGCATCCGAGGACCGGCCCGGTTTCGAGGTAACACCTCTCATCAGCCCGGCTAGCTTGACTCCAGTGGTGTGGAGTGCCTGGGACTCACGTCTGAGCATCCCCAGTACACTTAGAGCGGTAATTGCAAACACAACAGTGATGGACAGAATGTGGATCAATGTCACACATTCACCCCAGTCCAAAGATCTGGGCCCAAATCCATCGTTTTTCCACTCCACACAACCCTGGGTTAGACAATGGCGATATGCAAATCAGCACTGACCCTGTGCCCCATGGGAACAGTCCAGTCCGAACTACAAAAGCCATGTCCTTCCCAGGTCGGAATCAAGCATCCGAGGACCGGCCCGGTTTCGAGGTAACACCTCTCATCAGCCCGGCTAGCTTGACTCCAGTGGTGTGGAGTGCCTGGGACTCACGTCTGAGCATCCCCAGTACACTTAGAGCGGTAATTGCAAACACAACAGTGATGGACAGAATGTGGATCAATGTCACACATTCACCCCAGTCCAAAATCTGGGCCCAAATCCATCGTTTTTCCACTCCACACCACCCTGGGTTAGACAATGGCGATATGCAAATCAGCGCTGACCCTGTGCCCGATGGGAACAGTCCAGTCCGAACTACAAAAACCATGTCCTTCCCAGAATGGAATCAAGCATCCGAGGACCGGCCCGGTTTCGAGGTAACACCTCTCATCAGCCCGGCTAGCTTGACTCCAGTGGTGTGGAGTGCCTGGGACTCACGTCTGAGCATCCCCAGTACACTTAGAGCGGTAATTGCAAACACAACAGTGATGGACAGAATGTGGATCAATGTCACACATTCACCCCAGTCCAAAGATCTGGGCCCAAATCCATCGTTTTTCCACTCCACACCACCCTGGGTTAGACAATGGCGATATGCAAATCAGCACTGACCCTGTGCCCCATGGGAACAGTCCAGTCCGAACTACAGTGATGGACAGAATGTGGATCAATTACCGCTCTAAGTGTACTGGGGATGCTCAGACGTGAGTCCCAGGCACTCCACACCACTGGAGTCAAGCTAGCCGGGCTGATGAGAGGTGTTACCTCGAAACCGGGCCGGTCCTCGGATGCTTGATTCCGTTCTGGGAACGATGTCCTTCCCAGAACGGAATCAAGCATCCGAGGACCGGCCCGGTTTCGAGGTAACACCTCTCATCAGCCCGGCTAGCTTGACTCCAGTGGTGTGGAGTGCCTGGGACTCACGTCTGAGCATCCCCAGTACACTTAGAGCGGTAATTGCAAACACAACAGTGATGGACAGAATGTGGATCAATGTCAGACATTCACCCCAGTCCAAAGATCTGGGCCCAAATCCATCGTTTTTCCACTCAACACCACCCTGGGTTAGACAATGGCGATATGCAAATCAGCGCTGACCCTGTGCCCCATGGGAACAGTCCAGTCCGAACTACAAAAGCCATGCCCTTCCCAGAACGGAATCAAGCATCCGAGGACCGGCCCGGTTTCGAGGTAACACCTCTCATCAGCCCGGCTAGCTTGACTCCAGTGGTGTGGAGTGCCTGGGACTCACGTCTGAGCATCCCCAGTACACTTAGAGCGGTAATTGCAAACACAACAGTGATGGACAGAATGTGGATCAATGTCACACATTCACCCCAGTCCAAAGATCTGGGCCCAAATCCATCGTTTTTCCACTCCACACCACCCTGGGTTAGACAATGGCGATATGCAAATCAGCGCTGACTCTGTGCCCCATGGGAACAGTCCAGTCCGAACTACAAAAGCCATGTCCTTCCCAGAACGGAATCAAGCATCCGAGGACCGGCCCGGTTTCGAGGTAACACCTCTCATCAGCCCGGCTAGCTTGACTCCAGTGGTGTGGAGTGCCTGGGACTCACGTCTGAGCATCCCCAGTACACTTAGAGCGGTAATTGCAAACACAACAGTGATGGACAGAATGTGGATCAATGTCACACATTCACCCCAGTCCAAAGATCTGGGCCCAAATCCATCGTTTTTCCACTCCACACCACCCTGGGTTAGACAATGGCGATATGCACATCAGCGCTGACCCTGTGCCCCATGGGAACAGTCCAGTCCGAACTACAAAAGCCATGTCCTTCCCAGAACGGAATCAAGCATCCGAGGACCGGCCCGGTTTCGAGGTAACACCTCTCATCAGCCCGGCTAGCTTGACTCCAGTGGTGTGGAGTGCCTGGGACTCACGTCTGAGCATCCCCAGTACACTTAGAGCGGTAATTGCAAACACAACAGTGATGGACAGAATGTGGATCAATGTCACACATTCACCCCAGTCCAAAGATCTGGGCCCAAATCCATCGTTTTTCCACTCCACACCACCCTGGGTTAGACAATGGCGATATGCAAATCAGCGCTGACCCTGTGCCCGATGGGAACAGTCCAGTCCGAACTACAAAAGCCATGTCCTTCCCAGAACGGAATCAAGCATCCGAGGACCGGCCCGGTTTCGAGGTAACACGTCTCATCAGCCCGGCTAGCTTGACTCCAGTGGTGTGGAGTGCCTGGGACTCACGTCTGAGCATCCCCAGTACACTTAGAGCGGTAATTGCAAACACAACAGTGATGGACAGAATGTGGATCAATGTCACACATTCACCCCAGTCCAAAGATCTGGGCCCAAATCCATCGTTTTTCCACTCCACACCACCCTGGGTTAGACAATGGCGATATGCAAATCAGCACTGACCCTGTGCCCCATGGGAACAGTCCAGTCCGAACTACAAAAGCCATGCCCTTCCCAGAACGGAATCAAGCATCCGAGGACCGGCCCGGTTTCGAGGTAACACCTCTCATCAGCCCGGCTAGCTTGACTCCAGTGGTGTGGAGTGCCTGGGACTCACGTCTGAGCATCCCCATTACACTTAGAGCGGTAATTGCAAACACAACAGTGATGGACAGAATGTGGATCAATGTCACACATTCACCCCAGTCCAAAGATCTGGGCCCAAATCCATCGTTTTTCCACTCCACACCACCCTGGGTTAGACAATGGCGATATGCAAATCAGCGCTGACCCTGTGCCCGATGGGAACAGTCCAGTCCGAACTACAAAAGCCATGTCCTTCCCAGAACGGAATCAAGCATCCGAGGACCGGCCCGGTTTCGAGGTAACACCTCTCATCAGCCCGGCTAGCTTGACTCCAGTGGTGTGGAGTGCCTGGGACTCACGTCTGAGCATCCCCAGTACACTTAGAGCGGTAATTGCAAACACAACAGTGATGGACAGAATGTGGATCAATGTCACACATTCACCCCAGTCCAAAGATCTGGGCCCAAATCCATCGTTTTTCCACTCCACACCACCCTGGGTTAGACAATGGCGATATGCAAATCAGCACTGACCCTGTGCCCCATGGGAACAGTCCAGTCCGAACTACAAAAGCCATGTCCTTCCCAGAACGGAATCAAGAATCCGAGGACCGGCCCGGTTTCGAGGTAACACCTCTCATCAGCCCGGCTAGCTTGACTCCAGTGGTGTGGAGTGCCTGGGACTCACGTCTGAGCATCCCCAGTACACTTAGAGCGGTAATTGCAAACACAACAGTGATGGACAGAATGTGGATCAATGTCACACATTCACCCCAGTCCAAAGATCTGGGCCCAAATCCATCGTTTTTCCACTCCACACCACCCTGGGTTAGACAATGGCGATATGCAAATCAGCGCTGACCCTGTGCCCCATGGGAACAGTCCAGTCCGAACTACAAAAGCCATGCCCTTCCCAGAACGGAATCAAGCATCCGAGGACCGGCCCGGTTTCGAGGTAACACCTCTCATCAGCCCGGCTAGCTTGACTCCAGTGGTGTGGAGTGCCTGGGACTCACGTCTGAGCATCCCCAGTACACTTAGAGCGGTAATTGCAAACACAACAGTGATGGACAGAATGTGGATCAATGTCACACATTCACCCCAGTCCAAAGATCTGGGCCCAAATCCATCGTTTTTCCACTCCACACCACCCTGGGTTAGACAATGGCGATATGCAAATCAGCGCTGACCCTGTGTGAAGACATGGCTTGGCAGTTCGGGCTGGACTGTTCCCATAAGGCACAGGGTCAGACTGTTTTGCATATAGCCATGTCTGAACTGGGTTGGCTGAGTGAACTAAAGAATGGTGATGGATTAAACCCAGATCAGTTGACTGGGGGTGAGTGTTTGATTTGTTCAAACGCTCTGTCCATCATCCCCTTTTGTATCGCTTTGTTCGCCCTAAGTGTGGCAGGGTATGCTCAGACGTGAGTCCCTTGTTCACTTGGCCACTGGATTCAAGATAGCCTGGCTGATGAGGATTATGAATCCGAAACCGGTCCCAGGATGCTTGTTTCCGGTCCAAGAAAGACATGGCTTGGCAGTTCGGGCTGGACTGTTCCCATAAGGCACAGGGTCAGACTGATTTGCATATAGCCATGTCTGAACTGGGGTGGCTGAGTGAACTAAAGAATGGTGATGGATTAAACCCAGATCAGTTGACTGGGGGTGAGTGTTTGATTTGTTCAAACGCTCCGTCCATCATCCCCTTTTGTATTGCTTTGTTCGCCCTAAGTGTGGCAGGGTATGCTCAGACGTGAGTCCCTTGTTCACTTGGCCACTGGATTCAAGATAGCCTGGCTGATGAGGATTATGAATCCGAAACCGGTCCCAGGATTCTTGTTTCCGGTCCAAGGAAGACATGGCTTGGCAGTTCGGGCTGGACTGTTCCCATAAGGCACAGGGTCAGACTGATTTGCATATAGCCATGTCTGAACTGGGGTGGCTGAGTGAACTAAAGAATGGTGATGGATTAAACCCAGATCAGTTGACTGGGGGTGAGTGTTTGATTTGTTCAAACGCTCCGTCCATCATCCCCTTTTGTATCGCTTTGTTCGCCCTAAGTGTGGCAGGGTATGCTCAGACGTGAGTCCCTTGTTCACTTGGCCACTGGATTCAAGATAGCCTGGCTGATGAGGATTATGAATCCGAAACCGGTCCCAGGATGCTTGTTTCCGGTCCAAGGAAGACATGGCTTGGCAGTTCGGGCTGGACTGTTCCCATAAGGCACAGGGTCAGACTGATTTGCATATAGCCATGTCTGAACTGGGGTGGCTGAGTGAACTAAAGAATGGTGATGGATTAAACCCAGATCAGTTGACTGGGGGTGAGTGTTTGATTTGTTCAAACGCTCCGTCCATCATCCCCTTTTGTATCGCTCTGTTCGCCCTAAGTGTGGCAGGGTATGCTCAGACGTGAGTCCCTTGTTCACTTGGCCACTGGATTCAAGATAGCCTGGCTGATGAGGATTATGAATCCGAAACCGGTCCCAGGATGCTTGTTTCCGCTCCAAGGAAGACATGGCTTGGCAGTTCGGGCTGGACTGTTCCCATAAGGCACAGGGTCAGACTGATTTGCATATAGCCATGTCTGAACTGGGGTGGCTGAGTGAACTAAAGAATGGTGATGGATTAAACCCAGATCAGTTGACTGGGGGTGAGTGTTTGATTTGTTCAAACGCTCCATCCATCATCCCCTTTTGTATCGCCTTGTTCGCCCTAAGTGTGGCAGGGTATGCTCAGACGTGAGTCCCTTGTTCACTTGGCCACTGGATTCAAGATAGCCTGGCTGATGAGGATTATGAATCCGAAACTGGTCCCAGGATGCTTGTTTCCGGTCCAAGGAAGACATGGCTTGGCAGTTCGGGCTGGACTGTTCCCATAAGGCACAGGGTCAGACTGATTTGCATATAGCCATGTCTGAACTGGGGTGGCTGAGTGAACTAAAGAATGGTGATGGATTAAACCCAGATCAGTTGACTGGGGGTGAGTGTTTGATTTGTTCAAACGCTCCGTCCATCATCCCCTTTTGTATCGCTTTTTGTTGTTAGGTCTCGTCCTTTACCATTCCGAAGGAATGGGAAATGGCCGAGAATTCAAGTCCTCGAACTGATTGTCAAACCACCGCTTTTTTCCGTGGCGTTTTCTTCGAGTGCACGTACAGGCACGCGCTTTTGGCCCATACACTTTCATGGCCATCTGTTCCTGTTCCTCAATGTCCCTCCCACCCTTCGTTTGATCTTGCCGCGAGTTCAAGCTAATGGCCCTCCCCCAGCACAGAGCGCGCATCGCGGCCGCACAGCACATCAAAGGGCTTCTTCCAGCGTGTGCTGTGCAGCTTCTCCTCCCCTAATTATGTGGCCGGCCGTACTTGTATTTCCTGGCCGCTTCCCGGCCGCTCTTGTATTTAATTAGCAGCAGCAGCATTTCTCCTGCACCAGGCCACATCAAAGGCTCTGTGCCACTTTCACCCACACAGCAACACTTACAGACATGCAATGCCACTCACACCCACGCAAGCCCACTATCATCCACGCAACACCACACTCACCCACGCAGCGCCACTCACCCAAGCAACACCACTCACACAGGCAACCCCACTCATCCACGCAACCCCACTCATCCACGCAACACCACTCATCTAAGCAACCCCACTCATCCACGCAACGCCACTCATCCACGCAACGCCACTCATCCACGCAACGCCACTCACCCATGCAACGCCACTCACCCATGCAACACCACTCACCCACGCAACACCACTCACCCACGCAACCCCACTCATCCACGCAACGCCACTCATCCAAGCAACGCCACTCATCCACGCAACGCCACTCACACATGCAACGCCACTCACCCACGCAACACCACTCACCCACGCAACCCCACTCATCCACGCAACGCCACTCACACACGCAACGCCACTCACCCACGCAACGCCACTCACTCATGCAACGCCACTCACTCACGCAACGCCACTCACCCACGCAATGCCACTCACACACGCAACGCCATTCACACATGCAACGCCACTCACACACGCAACGCCACTCACACACGCAACGCCACTCACACTCGCAACGCCACTGACACGCGCAATGCCACTCACACGCGCAACGCCACTCACACGCGCAACGCCACTCACACACGCAACGCCACTCACACGTGCAACGCCACTCACACGCGCAACGCCACTCACACGCGCCACGCCACTCACACGCGCAACGCCACTCACACATGCAACGCCACTCACACACGCAACGCCACTCACGCACGCTACGCCACTCACGCACGCAACGCCACTCACACACGCAACGCCACTCACACACGCAACGCCTCTCACACACCCAACGCGACTCACACGCGTAACGCGACTCACACGCGCAACGCCACTCACACGCCCAACGCCACTCACGCATGCAACGCCACTCACGCACGCAACGCCACTCACGCACGCAACGCCACTCACACGCGCAACGCGACTCACATGCGTAACGCGACTCACACGCGCAACGCCACTCACACACGCAACGCCACTCACGCACGCAACGCCACTCACGCACGCAACGCCACTCACGCACGCAACGCCACTCACACACGCAATGCCACTCACACATGCAACGCCACTCACACACGCAACGCCACTCACACGCGCAACGCCACTCACACGCGCAACGCCACTCACACGCGCAACGCCACTTACACGCGCAATGCCACTCACACGCGCAACGCCACTCACACGCGCAACGCCACTCAAACGCGCAACGCCACTCACACGCGCAACGCCACTCACGCACGCAACGCCACTCACGCACGCAACGCCACTCATGCACGCAAAGCCACTCACGCACGCAACGCCACTCACACATGCAACGCCACTCACACACGCAACGCCACTCACACGTGCAACGCCACTCACACGTGCAACGCCACTCACACGTGTAACGCCACTCACACGTGCAACGCCACTCACACGCACAACGCCACTCACACGCGCAACGCCACTCACACGCGCAACGCGACTCACAAGTGCAACGCCACTCACACGCGCAACGGCACTCACACGCGCAACGCCACTCACACGTGCAACGCCACTCACACACGCAACGCCACTCACACACGCAACGCCACTCACACGCGCAACGCCACTCACACGTGCAACGCCACTCACACGCGCAATGCCACTCACACGTGCAACGCCACTGACACGCGCAACGCCACTCACACGCAACGCCACTCACACGTGCAACTCCACTCACACGCGCAACGCCACTCACACGCGCAACGCCACTCACACATGCAACGCCACTCACACGCGCAACGCCAATGACACGCGCAACGCCACTGACACGTGCAACGCCACTGACACGCGCAATGCCACTCACACGTGCAACGCCACTCACACGCGCAACGCCACTCACATGCGCAACGCCACTCGCACGCGCAACGCCACTCGCACACGCAATGCCACACACACACGCAACGCCACTCACACACGCAACGCCACTCACACACGCAACGCCACACGCAACGCCACTCGCACATGCAACGCCACTCGCACACGCAACGCCACTCGCACACGCAACACCACTCACACACGCAACGCCACTCACACAGGCAACGCCACTCACACAGGCAACGCCATTCACACAGGCAACGCCACTCACACACGCAACGCCACTCACACACGCAACGCCACTCACACACGCAACGCCACTCACACATTGTGGGTGCAGATTGTGGGTGCAGATTGTGGGTGCAGATTGTGGGTGCAGATTCAGAGAAAACTCAGCAGCACCACCACCATTGCAATGCAATAGGTCTCGTTTTAACGCAAATTTAAGCTATAGGCCTTGTAAATGGCAAAGCCTTTTATTTATGTTCCAAAAACCAGAACGCAAAAATAAAGGGCATAATCATTTACAATGCTAATAGTTCAGACTCGCGTTATTGCGAGACCTATTGCATTTTCAATGCTTGTTGATGTAGTTAGTGAATTACATAACTTTCTTATTAGACGGTCTGCGAATCCTGCAATACTGTACTACTATCCTCTTAGTTGACCAGATCAGATGCAATTGATGTTAATTTGTTTCCCCGACATAATTTTAGATTGAGTACAAAGAAATCAAATATTTCCCAAAAAACAATCTTCCATGTTGTGTTTCTTTATTTCATGATCACCAGCACCAACTCCCAGGGGCAAGGCGACGGCGGCGACAGAGACTCCGGTGGCAGAAGTTGGACAGGAGCGGTCCCTTCCAGGCTCTTCTGCTGGCCCCAGTAAGTTGTCTTATTGTTATCTTAATACTTATACTTCCCTAACTTTTACAGCCCCTATTTATTATAAACTGCTTCCTAATAATTCTATGTTTTACAAAATAGTCTTGGATCTTCTTCTAATGTAGACTACTTTCTACATTCTTATCCTGCCTCTACCATCACTCTCTGTGCTACTACTATTTACAATTATGAGTCGGTCTGTGTAGGTAGCTAAGCTTGCCCATTCGGCAAACGGTGTGAAACAAAACTCTGATACAGCAATAGCTCTAGGCACTAAGTGTAGTCCTCTGGGTTGCCCTTGCTGTCTATTCCAGTCTTCTTAATGTAAGTGCTTTGACAATTTGCAACAACAAAATGTAATTGTTTACACCAAGAAAAAAGGTAGCAGTGTCCTTTTTGATTTGAGAGGAGCACATCCCATACCGCTAGTGTTTCAGGGACTATTCTGCACACCAAGAAGTATGGACAAGATGATAGGTGCAGGTCGTCTTTCGACATACCTCAGTCCGAACAGAAGTTGAACCCCCAATCCCCTGACCGACTATCTAGAATGTCTGACCAATGATTTTTATGACCCAGAAGAACAGAAGAAGACTACCTCCGAGTCCCGGCCTATCTGAGTCACTAAAACATGACTGCCAAGTGCAGTAGTTCAAACCTTTCCGCTCACTCACTCGTAAACAAAAACCACACAGTGTTTGTTAGTTTTAAAGTTTTATTTTCAATTAAGAAATGAAAACACAGTACTGCTGGTGATGACTTACTAGTAGTTGGAGAATTGTCTGGCAGAAGGGCAATGGAATCTTCTTTCTGTAATGAGAAAAATGGTGCCCGTTAAGCAAGCATTCATTAGTTGTCATAAGAACAAGTGTTGAAAATAGCAATGTGTATGTACATAAGCGGCGTTCATTTGTGTTCACAGTACCCCTTGTTGTAAGCAGAACGGATATCGCTAAAACACTGACTGTGTTATCCCGCTAGCATAGACCCATGCACACACGTACACGACAGCCATTTTAGGTATCATGGTCTCCTTGTTCACGATCGATCGTCGTCACACTTCCCTGACCCTGCAAGCTTCCCCCATGCTCCCTGACCGCCCCCGCTCTCACATGTACAAGTCATGAGCACCTCCCCTCCCGCATGACTCTGTCTCTAGGGATCACACCCCGTGCCTGACCAACACCTCCTTTCCTTTCATGAATACCCCTCTTTGGATAAACCCTTTCTCTACGCTCGATTTTCCACACTGACCTTTTCTTTCATGAATATCTCTCCTTTGATGACCTCTTCCTCGGAACCTAATTGTTTGCACGGACCGCTGGTCATCCCTTAGCCCGAGGATACAGTTTATTGCCCACTACTGTATGCACTCGTCTCTCTTGAAAGAAGCCACTATTGATCATGACCGCCCCACCCCCTGAGATTGGATTAGGCACACACATTCCAATGGAATCAGCAGAACACTCAGCTGCGTGACAGCCCCCTCCTATTGCATGGAGGATAAGGGCCCCTACTGTAGCCACGTGTTGGAATATCTTCATACTTCACAATGTCTTGATTGTAATAAAGGATGCCTGTGTGCCACAAACCTGTGTATAAAAGGCGAAGCCTCAGAGAAACTTGTTAGAGCACCTCCCGAAGACACTATGCGAGTGTCCCAAATGACAGGCTCTCCTCATGAGAAATAAACATTTTTCCTTGTCTTCCTGCTTCCAGTGCCCGTCTCTTCATTTGGTAATTATTTATGATGGGAACTAAGAGGCGCCTTGCGCCAGCAGCCTGGGCATCCGGTGCGTTATGGGCTGACTTTTCCACAATTGGCGTCCCAACGCGGGGTCCATCAGCGACATAAGGTCCGGTAAGAGAGGTCCAGACGATGGGGTGAACATCTAAATGATTGGAGTATACCTGCCTTGAGAGGGCCCTCGTCCGGCTGCCGATTGAATGAACTTCACCGATTCCGAACGGACCTCTCTCAAGTGACCTATTGTCCTGACTGGAATCCCACAGGAATGCTGCGGTAAAAACATGGAGAAAGAGAACGATTGGGCGCTGGGAAAAGGAAGGCGAAGAACTGTCCACATGGTCTGGTCCGGGTAAGGTCGTGACGCACGACAAATTGCGAAATTGATTGATTGATTGTTTGAAAATACTAGTATTACTCATTTTATTGTCTCTGAGAGATTCTCTATTAGCAAACAAGCACAGAGTCGCCATACTCTGTTTAGTCTTTGCAGATAGTGAAGGATAGGTAATGCAGACTTTTGTCCCCATTGTAATCCGTCATACCTATTTTTCTCCCCATTGATTGATTGTTTGATCGAACATTGAATTGTTCGAAGTTGGTTCTCTTAAGGATCTTCTCTGCCTACAAACGGGGAGGAATAGGAATATTCTCTCTCCCTTTGCAGATAATGAAGGGTAGGTAACGCAGGCTTTTGCCCCCAATTGTAACCCGTCGTGCCTATTTCGTTCCTCATTGATTGATTGTTTGTCCGAACATTGACTGTTTGGAAATTGGTTCTTTTCTTGGAGGTATTCCCTGCTTGCAAATAACGTAGGAAAAATCTTTGCAAGTAGTGAAGGGTAGGTAATGCGGACCTTTGTCCCCCGTTGTAATCTGTCATGCCTATCTACTCCCCACTGATTGATACGCCAGTTTCACCCGGACCATTTACTGGAGGTAGGTCATCTGGCCCGACCAGAGGGCACCCCTAGTGAAAAGGACATATGCAATAATAACGAAGTGATCACTGTAACCTGTTAACAGAAACTAGAAAGAAAGGAATAGGAAAACGAAATCAGTAGGCCACTGATGAAAGTTTTATTAAATAACGAATAAGGAAACGATAACAATACTTAACAATAAAACATATGATTGTCCTAGAAACAAGAAACGTTAGAAATAAGCCCGTAATAAGAAACCTGAAAACGATAAGAGAAGCCAAGCTTGATATTGCGACGGCCATGGGGCAACGAGGCTTCATCGCCCCTCGCTGCTCCAAACATGTCTGTCCCACCGCCTGCCACGCCCCAATAACGGCAACCTGGGAAAGATACAAGTCAGCAGACATCCGCCCCCATTCTGGAAACTCCCAAAATGCCACAGGCTTGCGGCTACGCCCAGCCGGAAGCAGCACATGTAGGGCGGGTCCCGCTGCCAACCGTCGGCCGGAGATCATCACATGGGGTGGGCCTGAAGAAAGGCCGAGGCCGACGGGATCCGGCCGCAGTGGCTGCTACGACAACCCTGGAGAGTTGCAGGGGGGGGAATGTCCATGTCCTCGACCTCTCTCTCTCTCTCCCAGTCTGGACCAGCATCCATGGAGGGCCTGGGAGTGGAGAGGCCACTACACGAAAGGCCCAGGAGAGGCGCCACGCGCCAAGGTCTGTCCCCAGGATGGACTAAGGGACCCGTTCCTGGGGCCGTGGCAAGGAGCATCCGGCCACCATCAACCAGAGGCCCGCCCCAAAAGACGCACTGGACACTTCTTCTTTCTTCCATAATGGCAGCGACAACACTGGGGGGGGATGTCTTGCACATGCCTCCGACCCCCCCCCTCGTCCTCATCGCCTGGTCCGGCCATAATAAATGTCAAGCGAGACGCCGTGGGGTGCACTGGAAGGGAGAAGCGGCGCGAACGAGCCTCTCCTGCCTCCCCAGGTGGAGGCTCCTCAGCTGCACCCCCAACGCTCCCCGCACCCAGCAAAGGGTTCATCCACTGTGGCGATGCTGCGACGCCTCGCCCGGCAGGGTGGAGCCCGTCCGCTCATTTGACCCCGCGATCGCCGGTAGCTGCCGAACTCTCAAAATGGCGGTCTACTTTACAAGAGCGGGCCCAGCATGAAGGAATGGCCCGGTCACTTGTTGACTCCACCATCATAAAAGTTCTCCACGACCTTGAAGATTCTAGAGGAGCCGCGGGAGTCCCCGACCCCCGCAGATACCCCCGATGGGGAATGACTGCCATGATTGCCCACGGAACGATGGAAATGTAGCCGCAGGACGTCGGCACTCCCATGCTGGCGCCAGCCTCAGTTTGAATGACTAGAATCCTGCAGACTACAGTTCGGATCAGTTCCGGTGAAAACCCAGTATGACCCGGTAGGAAAATTGTTGCCTCCCTCCCCTTTTTGACTGATAGTTCAGACCGCCGATCCTTTCTTTTGCCCTTTAACGGAACTTTTGGACTGCCAAAAGAAGCTCTGGGCCAACCGCGAGTTAGTGGAGATTTAGACTATGCCTGGATCTGCCTGACTGCACCCAGAATGGCGCCGATGCAAATGAAACTTTCAACTCCTTGTTGTACCCCGATTGTTCAGCCCTAGTGTCATGAGATATATATATACAGGTTTTTTTTAACCACATGAATTGATATAGGATGTGTACTGATTATATGTTCGGACAATTAATTGATTCAGGATGTGTACTGTCAGTTCGGGAAATGAATTGATATGGGATGGGTACTGGTTATATGTTCGGACAATGAATTGATATTGGATGGGTACTGATTATGTGTTCAGATGGTAAATTGACATCAGATGGGTATTAATTGAACATTCGGACAATGAATTGTTGTTAAGTTTTGCACATCATGATTATTGAAAGTTCGAAGCCCAACACTTATGACACTCGCTCACACTGAAGTCTCGACATGATTTTATTGCACTTGTCGCACTTTTTTATTATGAAATCAACGACCACCGACTCCATTAAAGTTTTCTGCTAATAAGTATCCCCACATCTACAGTTCCAGCCTGCTCCGTGGCTGGCCCACGGGGTTGTAGGCCCGTATTTGTGCACCGACATTCTTATTAAAGATTTTTGGAAAAAAGCAAACGTAGTTGTCATGTGTAGATTGATAAATTTCAAATAAATGATCGCTATTTCCGATATAACTAAAATGCAGGTGAAATACCTCAGCTCGATTAGTTAAAGGTTAAAAAGCATAATGCGTAGAAATATTGCAAAAATGAAGGGTCCAAGTTTTCGTTGTGTGCGTTTTTCCTTTTTGTACAGCCAAAAAGCAACCGCTAAAGATCCTGGTGTTTAGCCTATACTTTATATGCTACCTGTATAAGAAGAGTCACACTAACGGTCCACCTGGGCTTGAACGCCCAGTTGGCAGGGACTGCATCCCGTGGAGATAGGCCGAGTATGCAGTAAGTAAAAGCCTTTCTGAGTTTATGCGCGCTAATGTGCCTATCAATGTAGCCCCTGCCCCCCTTCTTTTTTCCCTCTCTCTGTAGGTCACATCGGAATATCGATCAATGTATGAAAACGGTGATCTAGCGGACGAAGAGACGGGAAAAAGGGTTTGATTATGGTACCTAACCGCAACAAGCAAACCATGACTATTTTTCTCTCCCTGAACTTAGCGCCTGGGAGGGCAGCCTGAAGGGGAAACCACAAAATATAACTTCGCTTGGCACCCCGAATAGTACAACTAAAATGACGTGCGCTAATGAATAAGCATCCTACAATTAATTAAATAGGGAAAGTTTAAGGAATATTTTGAGGTGAGGTACATTTAAAATCTACTGCATCCTTCTTCGCACTCTCCTAGACATGTAACTCCAAGCTGCCCCATTGTTCTCCAACTGACACCAACCGTTGTCTCAGCCTGGAAACACATTTGCTAAAAATGACTCGAATAAACCACCGTGAGCATTAGCCCGACCAGGTTAGTTCCTGTCCAATTGCCAAAGGCGTAAGTGTGTACAATCAAAGCCACCAGTAAGGGCAGCCGACGGTTAAAAGAGAAGAAAAAGGTGAAAAGAGCTTAGGATGCTAAGAATGCACAGCATACAGAAAGGGATCATTTTGGCCAATAACTGTTTTATGTTTTGTCTTGGATTTTTGTATATAATACATGTACTGTCTTCTCCGCCTGAGTTTGTGTATACGTGATGCATGGATCTACGTCATCCCTCTGTCTGTATTTCCGTAGTACTTAATCCCTGTTGTTCTGTGTGCACTGAATGGCCCATTATTGTACACGTCTCTCTCTCTCTCGCTCCATGCCATGCGTGTACAGAATGGACCATTTAGAGTGCGACCTCTCTCTCTCTCTCTCTCTCTCTCTCTCTCTCTCTCTCTCTCTCTCTCTCTCTCTCTCTCTCTCTCTCTCTCACTCTCTAAAACCCCCCCTGTTCCCTCTTTCCTTGTATGGTAACGTTGTGCCCCTCCCGGCACAACACCTAATTGGGTTTCCTCGAACACAAAGGTGTTTGGAAAAATTGACAGGAACTAAAACAACTGTAACTTGCCATATTACTACCTCTCCTTTCTGCAAAACAATAGAACCCGAGTTGGTCATGAAAGAAAGGACGGGTCAGACGACTAACGTCCCCTAATCTGGCCTTTATAGGGGGACTATAACGTCAATGGCCTCCTGTTTCTCAGTTCGCTAAAAAAATGCAATTCCCAATGCACAGATTACTTCGCTCCTCTGCACTTAAGTGCGGATGTCCAGAGTACCCCACTTCTCCCGATCGACCCCAGCTCCCTGCCCAAAGTGTCCCCGTTTCCCCCGATTAACCCCAGCTTCATGTCATCTACCCTCGAAAGCGAAATTGATGACCTTGATTAACGTTCACTCCCCAAGAAAAGCCTGTTTTACGTGCACCCCCTCCCCCTTCTTCATGACGATAACGCCCCGCTTACCAGAGTTAGCCGACCCCGAAGGGAAATGTAAGACTGTCGATACTTGGGTTAAAAGGAAAGGCGAGTCTCTACATAAGGACTCGACTTTGAGTTTGATATAATACACCATGTATAAAAGTCCAATTTCTCTCACCATACGTCGCGAATGAACACCAAACAGGGTTATGAATTCCATAGCAATGCACTCCTGCAGACTCCATAAGTGACGACTTCTGACTGTGACCGATGAACGTATCCCCCACCTACCTAGGATTGGGGACGGAATTGAGATGTATAAATGTCTTCTCCTGCCAGTCTTTCTAAAACTTGTTTTCTACCCATTCAAAGATACAATCACCGGAGGAGAGGAGCTGGACGTGACGCACAGCCTGGCCACAGATCATGAAGCACATGTGACCGCAACCAAAGGTGGAGCCGCAGAGCAACGAGACGCGGGACGAGGCACAACCTTCAAACTCGGCAGATGAAAGAACGAAGGGCTATCTTGAAGCCCTCGACTTGCTGACCCACCCGTGCCTGAAGTCCCCGTCCCCTTTTGAGTCCGACTGATGGGCCTGCCTGCTCGTTGTTCTTTGCTCCCTTGGTCTCTTGGTGTGTTCGAAGATCTGGCCCCACTCCGCCCTCTCTTCCCTCGATTATTCAACAAACTCTTTCATATAAACTTTTGACTATGGAATGGGATTTTGCCTCGGAAAAAGAAAGACACGCAGGTGCCCAGCATGAGGCACCCCTAAGAAAATGAGTTAGGAAACAGGACTGTGATCTAACAGCAGAGGACTGATCGCACCCTGCAACGCGTAAGGATGACTCCGAGCTGGACTTATAGCTCCACCGCCGGTGCTCAAAAGCGCCAACGAAAAGAAAACGGACTACCAGAGTCTACCAGTGGTGGCTCGTCGTTGAAAAAGACATTTTCACTAAGACCACCCCCTTCTTGAACTTTCTACCCACCCCTTGACTAGTTGTTTACATCGAATTGCATTCCTCCCTCAATTTTTATTGCTTTCAAAAATGTTTCATCGGTCACCCATGTATCTAGCTTTCCAAAGTACTGATTAGACCCGAAGGTATCAGATTACTCTTAATTAATGTCATCGGAGAAAAAGTCTGAACTTGATTCTGTAATGTTTCGGAACCTCTTTTCTTGACTCCGACTAAATATTATGCCGATCTCTAGGCTTGTATGAAGAACCCAACAAATGTAAATTAACATGTAGTGCATTCTGCCTATCGCATCGACTATGTAGAAATTGAACTTGCTTATGTAAAAAAGCGGCGACTGTTGAAAATAGCAATGTGTATGTACATAAGCGGCGTTCATTTGTGTTCACAGTACCCCTTGTTGTAAGCAGAACGGATATCGCTAAAACACTGACTGTGTTATCCCGCTAGCATAGACCCATGCACACACGTACACGACAGCCAGTTTAGGTATCATGGTCTCCTTGTTCACGATCGATCGTCGTCACACTTCCCTGACCCTGCAAGCTTCCCCCATGCTCCCTGACCGCCCCCGCTCTCACACGTACAAGTCATGAGCACCTCCCCTCCCGCATGACTCTGTCTCTAGGGATCACACCCCGCGCCTGACCAACACCTCCTTTCCTTTCATGAATACCCCTCTTTGGATAAACCCTTTCTCTACGCTCGATTTTCCACACTGACCTTTTCTTTCATGAATATCTCTCCTTTGATGACCTCTTCCTCTGAACCTAATTGTTTGCACGGACCGCTGGTCATCCCTTAGCCCGAGGATACAGTTTATTGCCCACTACTGTATGCACTCGTCTCTCTTGAAAGAAGCCACTATTGATCATGACCGCCCCACCCCCTGAGATTGGATCAGGCACACACATTCCAATGGAATCAGCAGAACACTCAGCTGCGTGACAGCCCCCTCCTATTGCATGGAGGATAAGGGCCCCTACTGTAGCCACGTGTTGGAATATCTTCATACTTCACAATGTCTTGATTGTAATAAAGGATGCCTGTGTGCCACAAACCTGTGTATAAAAGGCGAAGGCTCAGAGAAACTTGTTAGAGCACCTCCCGAAGACACTATGCGAGTGTCCCAAATGACAGGCTCTCCTCATGAGAAATAAACATTTTTCCTTGTCTTCCTGCTTCCAGTGCCCGTCTCTTCATTTGGTAATTATTTATGATGGGAACTAAGAGGCGCCTTGCGCCAGCAGCCTGGGCATCCGGTGCGTTATGGGCTGACTTTTCCACAATAGTGTAGCATTTAATGGAATAAGCATATAAAAGGTTAACACCCTCCCCAAAACCGTTACTTTTTTTCAATCCCAGTTATAAAAAAAATGTGTTATGTAACATTTTCTTCCGTTACGAGACAAAATAAGGGGTTGTGTATGGCATCTGAAAATATGACATGTTTTTCCTAGACGTCACAACATCTGACGCGGCACAGATGACAACAAGTGCCAGGGCCAGCAGTGCGGAGGGGTCCACTCAGGATGGGGCGGCGGCTAGAACCTCGACAGTACCCGGTAGCCGGGTCGGAATTAGAACCGGCTGAGAGCACCTAGCCATCGTGGCAATAGCTTTGGAACCGCTGCCCGCTGGAGCCCTGATGAAGTCGCGGGCTACTAGCCCTGACGAAACACGTGTTGGCTGGGCGTGGTGGATAAAATCTGAATTGAAGAAAAAATTCTATCAAGACTACTTCCACATTGTTTGTCTGGTTGTGTTGTTTGATTACCAACAGCATTTACTCTGTAAAAGGCGACGTGTGCACAGATACCTGCTGTATCAATTATGTTTGGATCTTGGTCCTAATTGGAGGTTTAGGTTCTTCCTCCTATCTGGGGCACCCTCAAAAAAATGGTTAGAAATTATAAATAATGTCACATACGGGAGGGGCCAGTTGTGGATCGACAATCAAAAAAAACCTGGTCCGTTATCTTAAAAATATTATACTGTGTTTGCTACTTGCTGGTGTTACTTATGCTGGTGTTACTGAGTGTCAACTTTCTGTTGAATTATTTTGACTTTATGTTAAAGACTATAGGCTACAGTATTTTTCTTTCTTTTTTCATAGATGCTACTCCCAAAAGCTCACCCGTAAGGAGATGGCTATCCGGGCCAGGGCCCGTAAGCTGGAGGCTATTTGTGTCAAGTATCGACGGTTGTGGGCTCGGGAGCATGAGGAGGAAACTACAACAACCTCCACATCCTCCTCCACTGCCCCCGGGTCCATCAGCCACAAGGCTCCAGCCAAACGGAGCCGTGGCCCGACAGCCTCCCGCCGCCGCCGCAGAGCAGCAAAAACAACAGCTGCCCCCCCCCAGAGCCTGGATGGTACGCCAGCGCCGCCTCCGAAAGCGAGTGGACTACCTGAAGCGCCAGGTCCGGGACCTCCGCAAAGAGCTGCGGGACGTGCAGCACCAGCTCTCTAAATGCCACCGGAGGAAGTGACTGTCCCTTGTCCCTTTTTTAAAGACTGTTGGGGGGGTGGGAATTGGGTTTTTGGGAAAGGGTACTTTTTGATTTTTGGACATTGGTTTGGTGAGTGAGGGGGGTGAGACGGGGTAATTCCGACAACATCCATAATTTATATTTCTCAATAATTATATTTTTCATTCAAAAACACAGTATACGCGCTCATATTATTTTGTGTGGGGGTTGGCGGTGGTTACTGGACGTTTGGTTTTTCAAACTTACCAGCATGAATGAAACATCTTGTCCTACATGTACCAAAATGCAAGTAACCGAGTTAGTCAATTCAGTAGCCCTACTACTGTACTTTACTAGTAGTACTGTTAATCTCTGCTCTCCTCCAAACTTAGTCCTAGCCCATTATTCTACTACCTCCCCAATATGCTTATCTTACCTGTGATTTGCGAATCACGGTTGGTGAATAAGGTTGGTTGTTGACTTGAATCCTCGACGGATGCAATATCATTGTTGTGCTGGTGGCAGTAGTGGTACACACTGGCAGTATCAGCATATGAAAAAAAGAGGAAATTAAACATTGAGTGGCCTGAGCGTAGCATTAGAAACAGTACAATAGAGAGTACGGTACAGAACAGTGCCCTAAATTATAGCCTAAGCAGTGCCAACGTAAGGTAAGCATTAAGCATTAGCTTGTTCACGTCGTGTAGGAGGAGGATGTTCTTAATATCAATCCAGGATGGCGCACATGAACTTCTGGTTGCTTTGACCTTATCCTCCCCAGCAAGTGTGTGGAATGTATTGTTGTTGTCAGTCACACATCAATGAAATACCACACAGCCCGGGGGAAGAGGGTTAGGGTTTGAAAATTGGATGGGAATGGGTTTTTTTTTTTGGGGAAAGTTTGGTAGAGAGGAAAAAAAACACAACATGGTCAGTAAAACAACAAATGAAGAGAAACAAATCTTTGGATTTGAAGATATTGATAAACCTTTAAAGGGACATAAAGAAAGTGCACTACTGCATGCGAGAAGTTGTTTGGTAAATGGATGGTTAGCTTACTGAAAAGTAGTACGTCTACTTACTGCAACTTACTAGTAACTACGAAGGAACAAGTTGGCAAACTTGGCAGTACAGGGCTGCAGTCATTACGCAATTTCACATGCCTCTCTGCCCTCAGACAATAAACACTTAGAACATTAAATTAGTGTTAAACATAGCAAAGACGTATCAAATAGCTGGAGGGATGAATTTGAAGCAGAGATCAAACAAACGCACAGAGTCACACGCGTAGAAGTAAGTTCAAGTTCACAAGAATATCATTGAAAAGATAAGGAGAATTTTGGATACTGTTACTGTTTTTTGTAGTGGTCCCGTTGAATTTGTGAAGTCGATGCATCCAGCCATTCCTCTTACTCGCGGTACTCCTTCATTCCATCGGATGCTCCGTCGATCAATCTTGGTGACCCGACACACTGTCCACAGCCTGCCTTATGCGGATTTGCGGATCGCTAATTGTACGCCTGAGTAGTACATCGATGGCACAGGGTAAAAGCCTGCCTGTAATTGATGTTGGAAAAATACAACAGTAAGTGTTAAAGACACCTCGGAGAAAAAAATATGTAAGGCACGCTGTGTAGTGCAAAAATTATACTGTCACTTTCAGAGATGACAATCCCCAAAATCTAGAACACCCCACATTACCCTCCCAAAAACGTGCAGAATACTGCTGCTACCTCACAGAGGCCTAATTTCAAATCGTGTCAAAACGCACTCAGAAAGTATGGCCAAAACCCCCCTTTCCCACCATGGATTATGTTCAAACGACTTGCAATCAAAATTAGACATTACAATAAGTTTTCCAAGAACCCACCCAGTCGTAAAAATCTATAACCCCCGCCCAAACACATGCAATACAATACTGCTAACCCTAACGTGCCCTAAGTTAAGAATAGTGGCAAACGCTTTCTTTCACTAGGCAAAATCCACCCTTTCCCACCATGGATTTTCTTCAAACCACTAGTTGCAACCAAGATTACACATTCCCACGAGTGCTGTAAGACCCCAGAACCCAGTTGCAAAAATCTAGAACACCCCAAAACACATGGAATACTGCTGCTAGTGCTAACCCTAACGAACCCTAAGTTACAAAAAATGCCAAAAGGCTTTTCAGCATGGACTTTGTCCAAACCACTTTTATCCGGTATTAGACCTTCCCAGCAATGCCCCAAGACCCGCCAACCCACCCGCAAAAAAACACAACACCCCCAAACAGGCAAAAAGCAAAAATGGAAAATCTCATACTTACAATATTTTTCAGCCTTCTTTCAATTCTGTCCAAACGCGCTGTGCAGCTAGGCCATAACTCCCGTTTTCCACCATGGATTTCCTGAAAAACAAATGCAATCAAAATTAGACTGTGCCAGCAGTGCTCCCAGACCCCAAAACCCACCCACAAACACCCGGAACCCCCCCAAAGAGCACCTCAAAGACAAACAAGTCAGCAAAAACGCAAAAAAGTTTTCGCCTCTGATTTGGTCCAAACCAGTTTTATCCGGTATTAGAGCTTCCCAGCAATGGCCCCAGAGCCGTCAACCCAGGCGAAAACAAGTAGAAGACCCCCAAACAGCCAAAAAGCAAAAGTACAAAAATGGACACAATCATTTTCTCAGCAATTTCCAAAATCCCTCCGCGCGCGCTCTGCAGCTAGGCCCTAACTCCCCTCTGCCAACATGGATTTTCTTCAAACCTCTTGCTATCAAAACTATCCATAGCCAGCAGTGCTCCCAGACCCCTAAACCCACCCACAAACACCAGGAAGCCCCCCAAACCGGCCCCCGAAAACGCTAAATTGACCGAAATGTCAGAAAAAGCAAAAACTTTTTCCTCATGGATTTGGTTCAAACCAGTTTTATCCGGTATTAGAGCTTCCCAGCAATGGCCCCAGAGCCATCAACCCAGGCGAAAACAAGTAGAAGACCCCCAAACAGCCAAAAAGCAAAAGTACAAAAATGGGCACTTAGTCATTTTCTCAGCAATTTCCAAAATCACTCCGCGCGCGCTCTGCAGCTAGGCCCTAACTCCCCTCTGCCAACATGGATTTTCTTCAAACCTCTTGCTATCAAAACTATCCATACCCAGCAGTGCTCCCAGACCCCGAAACCCACCCACAAACACCAGGAAGCCCCCCAAACCGGCCCCCGAAAACGCTAAATTGACCGAAATGTCAGAAAAAGCAAAAACTTTCTCCTCATGGATTTGGTCCAAACCAGTTTTATCCGGTATTAGACCTTCCCAGCAATGGCCCCAGAGCTGTCAACCCAGGCGAAAACAAGTAGAAGACCCCCAAACAGCCAAAAAGCAAAAGTACAAAAATGGGCACAGTCATTTTCTCAGCAATTTCCAAAATCACTCCGCGCGCGCTCTGCAGCTAGGCCCTACCTCCCCTCTGCCAACATGGATTTTCTTCAAACCTCTTGCTATCAAAACTATCCATATCCAGCAGTGCTCCCAGACCCTGAAACCCACCCACAAACACCAGGAAGCTCCCCAAACCGGTCCCCGAAAACGCTAAATTGACCGAAATGTCAGAAAAAGCTAAAACTTTTTCCTCATGGATTTGGTCCAAACCAGTTTTATCCGGTATTAGAGCTTCTCAGCAATGGCCCCAGAGCCGTCAACCCAGGCGAAAACAAGTAGAAGACCCCCAAACAGCCAAAAAGCAAAAGTACAAAAATGGGCACTTAGTCATTTTCTCAGCAATTTCCAAAATCACTCCGCGCGCGCTCTGCAGCTAGGCCCTAACTCCCCTCTGCCAACATGGATTTTCTTCAAACCTCTTGCTATCAAAACTATCCATACCCAGCAGTGCTCCCAGACCCCGAAACCCACCCACAAACACCAGGAAGCCCCCCAAACCGGCCCCCGAAAACGCTAAATTGACCGAAATGTCAGAAAAAGCAAAAACTTTCTCCTCATGGATTTGGTCCAAACCAGTTTTATGCGGTATTAGACCTTCCCAGCAATGGCTCCAGAGGCGACACACGTTGCCGCTAGAGACACCCTGCTGGTCTCCGCCGCTGCCGCTGCACGTTTCCATCGGTGCACGGCCGCTGAGAGGGGAGACCACAACCCCCAGCGATCCCTGCGGGCGACCACGGCCACCACTCGTTTTGGCGCCAGGAGGCGCATTTAAACACTGACAGGGTTCCCGCGTCACGGGACGCGTGCGCGGGACCGCGCCGGGCGAAGGGCAGGCCCGTTTAAGCCCGTTAAAGACCGGGTAAGACTGGACTGGGCCACCCCCCTAACACTCATCCTTATATTCACTGACTCTGCCAGTTTTGTTATTCTGTCTATTTCAATATTGCATTCTTGAAGTTACAGTGAATACAAGTGTAGTTTGTATTAAAAGGCCACTGCACTTCTCGAATAATGTCACCTAGAGGTTCCAGGAGCAAAACTGCATCAAACCGGGCACAGGTTGCTGGCCCTATTGACCAGTTTATAACTAGGGCAAATGAAGCTATTGACCAAGGCATTTTGCTTCTGGACCGACGTGTATCACAAGATCTGGGCCATGCAAAACGGTCCTCTCTAGGCCTCCTGGCCCTAGCACAAACTCCTATTCATCAGCAGGAAAGGGCCCCTGCAGTAGAAACACGTGCAGAAATTCACGGCCTGCCAAACATGGTTAACTTGTCGGCATCTCCATCATTGTTTGACTTACAGATAAGTCAAACGTTTGATGGAACGCCTGCCATTTTCGCGAGCCCGACCCAGGGGAAATCAGTACAGGCTAATTTAAGGGGGATAAGAGAAGGTGCTATCTCTAAACGGGCTAATCCAAAGAAAAGAAAATATAATAAAGCACCTACATCACAATCACCGCCCAATACCCAGGGGATGGGAAGCTCCATACTAAAGTCAACTGGACACATTACACAGTCGAATGCTCAGATGCTTGAAAATAATACCACTAATAGTTCTTCAAGCACTGAGGATCCCGAGGAGATTGTTAACATCACAGATGCTGAAAACAGGGCCGATTGCAGCAAACAATTACTGGCTAGGATTGAAGAATTTATTACGATCCAATTGCAGCCAATCCAAATGAGCCTTGCTATTATTGAGAAACAACTAGCTGTTGTGACCTCAACCCTGAAACTTTAAATAGCCCAAAGGGTCAAGGGACTGCTATTGTAGGGGGCATAAAAAACAAGCCTGTCAATACTATGAATGGGCAGAGTATTACAAATATATCGGCCGGATTGACAGACCTTAAATCAAAGCCCTCCCAAGCTGCTATCAGCAAGGTCCCTGTCCCCCAAAAAACACCAAAAACACCAAGCACTACAAATATTCCCTCTAAAGTTGTTCCTAAGCCTGTTATAACAAACAAACAACCTGCGAGTTCCCTCCACATAGGAGAAAGGGCCAAGGGGGGTGGAACCAAGATCGCAACTCCCCCAATAAACCTCCCCCCTGAAGCAAGCCCTTTTGTGCTCATTATGACGGGGGTTCCTGAATTGATACTGAATTGAGCCATAATACTGAGGAGCCTACCTGGTCTTTAAAAAATAAAGTTCATCATTGGCTGAACATTTACAGACCTTTGCCACGAAATTGTGTTAGCGAGATTAATATGGTGCGCAGGGTACCCTGGATTGGACCCAAATATATAAAAAATTAAAGGTGACTGTGTTATAGTCAATTTCGAGGATCCCCGTACAGTAGATCATATCTGCTCATGGGGCTCCTTGACAGGGGAGGATGGAATATGTACTAAACATTTATCCTTCTTCTACACTCCAGCAGCCCGTTTCACTGAAGGCCCAGATTGGTCCTGGAATCAAGCGGGCAGCTGGGATAGGGGCTGGAACCAAGTAGGCATGGGTAACAATAGGAGAGATACAGTACCCGGGGAAAGATGGGGGGAATACCAACCTATAACAGATACAACTGCTTAGAAATGGTCGATTGACCACCATCATGTAGAGAGTACACCAGTGTAGATTTATCAAAAGTAGATGTTAATTCTGTTCACTCAGATTCTGGACCCACTAATGACCGACCTTCTGAAACCATGACTGGTCAAATCACAACTTCAACTTCACACAAAAATTTGCCTCAATGCCCGCTAGTAATTAAGGCGGATGGCCTAACCACTGCCGAGGAAGAAGTTGAAGAAACTGAATTTGTCCAATCATTGGAGATCTTAAATGACTTTGAGGTGTCAAGGGGGTCTAATAGAATGTCGTCCAGAAGGAACCCTCGAATGGGGAAAAACGGCCTATCTACAAAAAGACACAGTTTATCTCTACTTTCCTGGAACATTGCGGGACTCTCAAAAAAATCTAAGGACCCGACTTTTATAAGTTTTGTGGCCCAGTTTGATGTGATCTGTCTGCAGGAAACCTGGGACGAGGGTATGACTCACCTGGAGGGATTTAGCACGCACGCCGTTCCAGCATGTAAATCGGGCAGAGGAAGATGCTCTGGTGGCTTATCCACTCACTTTTCTAATTTGGCTAATCTAACAGTTACTAACCTGGACACTATAAAATGCCCCCATAAATATAGGCAATTCTTTCAAACTTTTTACATTAAGGGGGTTGGACCACAGAGTTTGCTCCTTATAAATTTATATAACAACATACCAAGGGAAGAGCAAAAACTAGTTTTTGAAGAACTAAATGGAATTGTTAGTGGGAAGCTGGAAACAGAGCAATCGGACACATGTTGCATTATAACAGGTGACTTTAATTGTCATCTGTGTGCCCAAAATGGGACTAAGTCATGTGGTATAGTTGACATAAGGGGAGAACCCAGCACGCATTTTGAACATTCTATCTTTGGACAATTACTAAATAGTATGATGCATGACCTGAATCTCGGTTTTGCAAATGAGTTAATTGATCCTCAGATAAGTTTTGAACCCATTTTTACTGGCCGGGGCTTAGTTTCTATCATCGTTTTTATGCTGGTTTCTACTAACTACCATCACAGCATACAATCTTTCAATACTGAAAAAATCGCACTTAGCGATCACTACCCGATTATTGCTATTTTTGATATGGGTCCCAGAGACAACCAAGCAACGGACCTGGCAGAGGCTCTATACTGTCACGAGGTCTTGTTGGCTAGGTCTAATGGCTATGCAATTAAATGGTGCAAAGTCAATTCTGAGAAATGTATCCATGATTTAGTGTCTGACAACCCCAACTCCTTTATGATATGCCTTGGCGATAACTCTAACCCTCAAATGGTTGTAACAGCCATTGGGGAAATCACATCTAAAATAAGCAGTAATCTAGTTAGAAAGAGGAAGAAATGTGACAGGGATAGAACAGTGGGCTGGTTCAATTCTGGTTGTACCAAAGCCCACCAATACCTAAAGGAAGTATTAAAGAGGGTTCCAAGAGATAAAATTGAGATCAGGGGGGCAAGAGCAGCCTATAAACTCGTGTTACATAAACGGAAACTAGAACTTAAGGAAGCGGCCTGGGAAGCCTTGCGAAAGGCTAGCGAACTAAGAGATAGCACTATGTTCTGGAGAGAGATCAACGCCCCTTTTTTTAATGACAGACAAACAGATTCGATTAAGATCGCTATTGAAGAATCTGTCTGGGTCAATTACTTTACAGGTTTGTTTAAGAAAGATGACCTGGGCAGTTTAGAAAATTTACTTGTAGCGGACTCTTCCCTTCAGGACACTTTACCAACAGGTTCTTCTACAAGTGCCTTCCCATTACAGATAGTTTTTACTTTAACAGAGGTTGAGTTGGCACTACAGGAAAGCTCCAAATCTAAAGCCCCAGGCCCAGATGGGGTACCAGTGGACATCTATAAAGATAACATGGACCTTTGGGCACCACTACTGACTAATGTTCTTAACTGTTATAACTCCAGTGGTTTTCCAACAACATGGCAGGAGGCAGTCGTGGTGCCCATTTTCAAAAAGGGAAATCGTCAGGACCCCAAATGTTACAGGCCGATTTCCCTGCTAGATTCACTAATGAAAGTAGCTGGCCGAATTATCCTGAATAGGGTGCAATCTTGGGCCAAGGATGCGGGCATCCTCTCCAGATTCCAATTTGGATTCAGAGAAGGGATGGGGACCGTCGAGCAAGGTCTCAATCTGTCATTAATTATAGGTAAATACAGGGCAGCTAAGAAAGGTGATCTCTTCATGACATTTGTAGACTTGAGCTCAGCCTTCGATTGCCTCAGTCACAATGTCTTGTGGAAAACCCTGATTGAATTAGGGATTGATAATTCCATTCTTGACTTCCTAAAGGAGCTCTACAGGGGGGTAGGTGCGAGGGTCCGATATGGGAGAAATGGGGAATGTACATCAAAATTTCCCATAAAAAAAGGGGTACGCCAAGGCTGTATACTGGCGCCACTCCTTTTTAATTTATATATTAATGGTGTGGCAGCACACCTAATGACACTAGATGTAGATTACCCCAAAATAGATGGCTGTGCTGTCCCAATTTTACTTTATGCTAACAACGCTGTCATCATGGTGAGAACTCAGCTAGGTTTACAAAAAGCATCATCTAGTTTTTCTGATTTTATGAGGTCTAGAGGCCTAAAGATAAATGTGGGAAAGACCTTTTCTATGGCCTGTTCATCAACATCTAGTACCCAATGTAAAACTTTTTTAAATCATTCAAAGGTCAGCCAAACAAAATCATTTTCATATTTGGGCATTATGTTCAATTGTAGAGGTACATGGACCTCTGCCATATCCACCCACAATATGGCTTTTTCTCGAGCCATTGGGGCACTGAAACAGTTTACAAATAAACTGGGTGGCAAACCGGTCCAAATCCTCCTTGATATCTATGCTACAAAATGTGTTTCTACAGCAACTTACGGTGCTGGTATTTGGGGGACAGCGAATATTCAAGAGATACAGGCAAAGGAAAATGCTTTCCTTCGATATCTCCTGGCCGTCCCGAGGTCAACTTCCAGCACCGTTTGTCACAGAGAGCTTGACAGGGTCCACATATCTGACCTAATTAAAATTAGCCCAATTATGTTGTGGCATAAGATATGGACCTCTGAAGACACAGTTTTTAACAGACTTGTTATCGATGATTGTAAGAAACTAGAAGGGGCTAGTAACATTACATGGTTGACTCATGTTAGAAACTTTTTAACTGCTTTAGGTCTCACGGAATTATTTGACTCCCCTACCTCATGTGATTTAGTCTCCAAGAAGTTTCTTAAGAGAAGCTGCCTGGCCCTACTGGAAGACAGACGTGATCTGTCGGAGAGAGGTAAACCTAGTATCACACAACATCACTTGATACTATTTGGACAGGGCCTACACCAATACCTTTCCCCAGATCATTCAAGCTATACTAGATCGCTGCTATCTAGAATGAGAACAGACAGCTTTTTCAGACTGATAACTTTTCCAGATATAAATGATTGGTCTCACAATTTAACTAACTGCCCCTGTGACAATGTCTCAGTACAGTCCAATATACATTTTATTCTTTTTTGTAATTTTTTTTACCTGGGGAAGGAAAAGATACCTATTACCCCTTTTAAAATCATGGGGCTTGAGGCAGTGTAGACCTGCTCTGATTAAGTTGTATATAATTCAAGATGATCTGACTATTTTAGTAGCAGCAAAGTTTTTAAAATATTTAATTAGATGCAGGCTGTCGATGCATTAGGGGATGGTAGCTGTAGACTCCATTTAACTGTACATGATGTATGTTTAACCTAATGACTGTAATGTTTGGCACTTTAGCCCTGTGTTGGCCTTTTTAATATTTGCTTATCCTGCAAAATTTTTATTCCTCAGTATATACTACAGTGTGGTTTCTTATGCTAATACATTTTTGTTCCTATTGGTCCTTAAGAAATGAACTGATTTTATACCTATTTGTAAATTAATTGTTTAAATATGCTTATATGACTTGCCTTGTAAAGTCGAATAAAGCTACTATTGACTTGACTTGATTGGCTAGTGTTGCATGTTTCCGAGCAGCTTTAAAAACGTTGTCTGTGTCAACACCTGCCCTTAGCTTTGCTGTAACTCCTGAAAAAGAGACCCAGTGTGCAGTGATGCACATGTAATCAGTGCCTGCGCCACTGGTCCACATGTCTGTTGTCAGATGTATAGTGTGAACAGCACTCTTCTTCAAAGCTGCCCCAATCGCCTCCAGCACATCTGCATGTAGTGCTGGAACCGCAACTCTGGCAAAATAGAACCGGCTAGGAACCTTCCATTTAGGGCAGAGCGTTGCCACTAATTCAAGAAAACCAACCCCTTCCACAAAAGAAAAAGGGAGAAGGTCCAGCGCTAGCATTTTAGCCAGCTTAGTGTTATACAGACGCACCATTGGGTGGTTGCGTTCAAATGGCGCATCTGAAAACAACATGCTTCTAATGGTGGGCTGGACCATTTTTTTACGGGAAGATGATGACTTCTTCGACCCAGTTACGCTCGGTGATGAAGTTTTTCGCATTGGTGTCTCACTCTCTCCCACACTCTTAGTGTGGCGCACAGGGGGTGTGCTGCTGACAGGGGTACTGGGTGTAGGTGAAGAAATGTTTGACGCTTCTTCCTCCTCGTCATCATCAGATGAAACATCAACGGATACTGTTTGTTGACTTCCAATTCGGGCTTCCTTGATCTCCTTTAGGTGCGCAAGCCATTGGACAGTGTGCTGTCTCTTAAGATGACCTCTCTGGCCTCCGGTACCATAGTTGGTGCCAAGCTTACCACGACTAACTGCAAGCTTAGAAATGCTACAAATGGCTATGTTTTCCCTTTTTGGGCAAACACTAAAGAAGTCCCAAACTGCGGACTTCAAATTTCAGTGGGGGGCGGAGGAGGCGATACTGCTGGTCATGCTGCTAATGGCAGATGAAGTGGAGGATGTGTGTTGCCGAACTTTACTACGTTGTGCACTTGCACCACCACTAATTGAGGTGGAGGTGGATGGAGGTCCCTTCTGGCGAGAAAAAAATATAGAAGCGGTAGGTGGTGGTGTACTAGTTAACTCCAATGATGGTGTTCCCATTGCCTCCTCGTCGACAACATGACGCTCAGCAGCTTTTCGGGCTAGGGTCAAAATGTCTGTTTGCTGCATGCCCGCTGAGGCTGGAGTGACGTGTATGATGACTGCGTCGTCGTCGTGAGAGTCTTCATCAGCAGGAGTATATGCCACTTCTTCAGCGTCATCATCACACTCCATAACTCTGAGACTTTCGGGGACCTTCCTTTTACGCTTAGCTACCTTTGTCAGATCCTGGTGTGCCTCCCTCTCAGGCAGCACTGGTGGTTCCCAAATTTCATCCATATCATCAGAAAGAAGGGGGCTTGAAGAAGAAGTAGACACCATCCTTGATCTTTTCCTTGTTGGGTATCTGGAAGACAATGAATCATCAGGAGGAGTGGCTTCCTCATGTGAAACCTCGGCTTGAATGCCGATTTCCTGATGTGCCCCTACTTCGGGAGGAACAACTATTGTGGGCACTTGTGCCGCTCCATGCACCTCTGATTGCGCCTCTCCTTGCGCCGCCTCTCCTTACACATGTACTTGGGCTTGTACTTGCACATGTGGTTGTTGTTGCGGCTGTGGTTGTTGAACACTCGTCAGATGAGTTACAACAACCTGTGTTGATTGAGTGACATTGCTGCTACTTTCTTGCGATGAGCCAACATCACTGGTCGATGGTGATTGAACAACTATACTGGAGGCCTCTAAAGCACTCAAGGGCTTGGACCTAAGTTGGTGTGGTGGTGGTGGCACTGAGCCCAATGGAGCGGGGGTGCTGCTCCCGGCAGCTTGGTCCCCAGCAGACCCCGCTGCTGCTGCAGGCGTACTTATTTTTTTATAAATAAACACAAGAGAGAGTAAGGGAGTCTGTTCACAGCAAGTGTGAACGGGGAATACTCCTAGTCCCCTAAAATAACTATCAATAAACATAAGAGGAGTATCACCTGGAAGAGCTCAAGGAGCGTTCTGGGTGGGACGATCGGATGAGAAGCAAGTCCTTCTTGGATTATAATAAACCCCTCACTCACCAACCTGGTTGGTGACATGCTTCATCATCGGGGTCCACCCTGAAAGCCGAATGCCGTCAGGGTGTGCTACGACACCTGAATTACAGTGGAGCAGGTTATTGTGTATGAAAGGTGCAAAAAAGGGTTAAAAATTGTCCTGGTATGACTATAATGAATAAAGTTTATTTCTAGACTACTGGACAATATTAAAATGTGTGGGCGATACAGTTACAGTTTGTTATGACCATGTGTATCTATGTGTTGAAGGTCTACATGTTTCAACCCGCAAATGGAACTTGCCGGGTTTTCTTCAGGACCAAGGAAAATGGGTGGTCAGAGTACACTAACGCTCTGCCAGTCCTAAGTTCCTTTCGAACTACTGGCAAAATATGCAGTAGAACAATCTCTCAAAAAAAGTTTGGTGAGAGAAAAATAAAAGACCTGTAAAAGAAGAATGGAACAATAGTTACAAGCCTGTAACGTCGTGCAGTGCTGTCTCTCATGTGTCTTTTTTTACTGTGCCAAACCCATTCAGATCTTACAGCGAGCTCAGTGTGCACAAAGGTGAAACATATTACCCATGGCGTGAGTGGGCACGAATCATGCCGGCCCACCTGTCAGGTAGTGGGGTGCAGAGTGATCAATATAATATTAATGCCTCGTACGTTCCACAAATGGTAGGTGCGTGACTCAACTACATTCACCTATCAGACATTATGTGTGCATCTGTCTGGAAATACAGTGCACGGTGAAAGAAATATCTTGGTAGACTGTCACACTCAGCCTTAATAGGTGTGTGACTCAACCGGATCCATTTGCACACCTATCAATAAGTGGTGTGCATAGTGGTTGGTATATCGTTATAAATATAGGTCTCATGCACTCAATCAATTCAATTGTGCGTGACTCAGTAGTACTCACTTGCAATATAGTGAGCGAATAACGACGTGAAAACAGATATCCTTATTTGTCATCACTAACAGACAAGACTCTCAGACATAAAAACACACTGAAAGAGACCTGAAGGTGGTCCAACTCAATCTAGTTTTTAGGGTCTCTAGGCTTCACGGGGTGGGGTGGGAGAGGGCCTCTGGTAGGGACATATTCTGTATATTGACAAAATAAGGGGAGGAAAAAGGTTCGTGAGATGCCCTTGTGGCGCCTTCGCGCTGAAAAAATGACACGAGGGACAGCGTCATTCCTAATTTTAGCAGTAAAGTACTTACAGTATGCCAGGAAGGAACGTAGCTGAATACCTACACGCCTCTCATGTAGCCGCCCGCGCTGATACAGCGGGCACCGAGGCTCTTTCAATGGAGGTACAGCGTTTCCGGGTTGGGCGGGGTCACGTTACTGAGAGAGGGCGTGGGCCGTACTACGGAACGTGTCCGGGGCCAAAAAAGGTGGTTGCTAAGCGACTAGTCAGACAGAGATGCCCACTAGTCTAGGTTCGAATCCCGGGGCCGGAGGGAAACATTTCTTTTAGGAGGCCTTCGGGAATTGTAAAAAACTTTAATTGTTGAATGCAACAGAAAGTAAAGACTGGCTTATTGCCTACGGAGGCTGGGAAATTCGAGTGAAGTGACAGTTAGGCACAAGAGCTTAGTAAGAGGCGACAGTCGTTAGGTGCCTAGTACATGGAGATGACATACCAAATTTTTTCTTAGAGGTAGAGGTCAATGTACTTCTATTTGGTAATCATAATTGCTTTTAGCATAAGGACTGAATTGCCAAATTATTGAGTACAGTGATCAGAGGACTGTGGCCCATGGGATATTATCGTTCAGCCCTACAACATGGGTGGACAGTCTGTAGACCCATCTCTGTTCCTTCTCGTACAGTCGTTTTTGTACATTGGGTCCTGATGTCACTTGTTCAATAATTGTCCATACCATATCATTGGGTGTATGGTTTTTTTCAATGAAGTGATCGGTCAACTTGGTTGCATTTCTCTTGCACCTGATGGTGCTGCGATGCTCGCTGATTCGCTGTTTTATTTTCCTAGTTTGTCCAGTAGGCCTTCTTTGTGTGCTGTTTTCTTTTTTTACTTTGGTGTCTTTTATTCTTGTGTCTTTTACTCTTTTAATGTGTTATGTTAGTTTACTGCAGCCTTCTTCAATTAAAAGCGCCGGGACACTCTTTTTGAGTAGCCGTGCGCTCTACAAAAAACCATTTAACATAACATAACATAACATAACATAACATAACATAACATAGTGGTCATTCCGATATATTGTTTTTTGCAGGTACATTCGATCAGGTAGACCACATTGCAACTGTTACAGTTCGTGTGGGACACCTGTTTCCACACTTTTCCTGGTTCAAGATCAAGTGTCTTGGTGTTTCTTGTGAGGTGACAGACGCTACAGTTGCCGCAACGATAGTGTCCAGTTACTTTTGGCATACCCCATGCCTCAGAAATAGTCGTAATGGCATCCGCTTTTTTTGCTGCTCTAGGTCTGGTGTTTACCAGGCTATCTTTCAGACTGTGCTGTTTTTTGAAAGAGAATAGTGGTTTCTCCCAGTGCAGATTACCCGTGTTTAGGATTGACCAATGTTTGTTAATGCTCCTTGTGACTTGGTTTGAGACGGCATTGTATGTAGTGACACAGGTCAAAGGTATGCTTTCCTCTGTAGTGGGTTTCTTTTCCAGTAAGGCCTCTCTTGGTTGATTCCTGGCACGCTTTTGGCATTTGTTGATGATCCTGGTGGGATATCCGCGAGTTACTAATTTATTAGTAAGGTCGGAGGCTTGTTCCTTGTATTCCGATAATTTGCTACAGTTGCGGCGTAATCTTAAGAATTGCCCATACGGGAGGTTTTCCCTGAGTGGGCGAGGGTGGAAGCTCTCAAATCTTAATAGATTGTTCTTCGCAGTGGGTTTATAATGCGTTCGAGTTTCCAGATGATCATTTTCCTTGGTGATTACGACATCCAGGAATACTAGTTCATGGTTATCAAAGCAGTGGGTAAACTTGAGATTTTGGTCACAAGTGTTTATCCAGGTGATAAACTCTTGGAGCTTCTCTGCACGACCTTCCCTATTGCGAGGACGTCGTCAATATAGCGTCGCCAAAATTTTATATTTTCTGCAAATGGGTTTTGGGGGTCTAGGATGAATTTCCGTTCAAAGTTGTAGACATATAGCCCTGCCACGCTGGGAGCAAAAACACTTCCCATGGATGTACCCCCCACTTGTAGGTAGAGGGCACCCTCGAACTCAAAGAAGTTTCGTTTTAATGCTAGTTTTGCACATTCCAGAATGAATACTCTGGGTGTGGTGAATGACCAGGTGGTGTTATTCAATGTATCCTCCAGGACTGTGATTGTGTCGTCCTGTGGTATACTTGTGTATAGGCTTTCTATGTCGAAGCTCAGCAGAAGTGTATTCTCATTAACAGTTATGTCCTGCAGTAGATTTAGCAGGCTTTTGGTGTCCTGTAGGTAAGTCGATGTGTTCTGGACAATAGTCTTTAGAAAAAAGTCACAGAATCTGGACAATGGCTCGAGTAAGGAACCAATTCCTGACACAATCGGACGTCCAGGTGGTGGTAATCTACCTTTATGCATCTTCGGCAGTATGTAGAAGTAAGGTGTTCTACTGTCAGTAGTGCAGAGGTAATCAGCTTCCTGTTTGTATATTCTCCCAGAAGCCTCAGCCCTTTCAACCAGTTGCAGGATTTCTGATTTCAATTCATCTGTAGGGTCTGCGGCCAGACTCTGATAATTCTTTGTGTCACTCAGCAGACGTATGCATTCCTCCCGGTAGGTGTCAATGTTCATTACCATTAGGCCACCGCCTTTATCGGCGGGTTTTATGATGATACTATCACATGCCCGCAGATTCGATATTGCTGTAAGCTCAGCATTACTCATATTTCTGAACTGTGATGTAGCTTCCATTCTTTCAACATCGTTATAAATTGCTTGTTCAAAGGTGATCAGCTCAACGGGGACAGTGTGGGTTGGCGGGGTAAATGAGGATTTTGTTCTCAGTCCACTCTCATTAGGTATTTCAGGTCCTTCTGGGTTTCCTTGTTTTTCAAAAAAGGCCTTTAGTCTTAATTTTCTAAAGAAACCGGCAAGTTCACAGTGCAGTTTGAATTTATCTAAACGTGCTGTGGGGACAAAACCTAAGCCTTTGTTAAGAACACTTTCTTCAATTTTTGACAAAGGTCTGGTCGAGAGGTTAGTTACTAGGGTCTCGTGTTGCTTGTCCCTGCTTTGCTCCTGGTTTGTCCGCTCACTGGGTCTTCCTCTTCCCAGTGTACTTGGTTTTGTTGTCTTCTTCTTCCCTTTCCCCGCCTGCCCCTGGCTAAAAAAGGGGGCCGAAATGGGTTTTGTTGATAAGGTGGTGGTTGGAAGTGCGGTTGGAAAGGTGGTTGCCATCCATACATTGGGAAGTGAGGTGGCGGTTGGTTATAGTGGCCTTGAAACATGGCTGGATCGAATTGCGGCCATTGGTTTTGGGTTCTATAGCCGCCCCTGGGTTTTTGTTTTGCACTGTTAGTACTTGATCCACTGCTGTTATTTGATGAGTTGCTAGAAGCATCCGAGTCGGGTGTTGTCTTAGCTTGGCTCACAAAATCTGGATCAGAGTATGGGTAAGTCTTGACGAAGGAGAAACGTTTTAGATCTTTTTGAAACTTTGTTACCTTCTGCTGCGTCAGATTTTCTCTGTATTCGTTTATTTCTTTATTAATTTCTTCAAGTTTTTTCTTGTACCCGGTTATGCTTGTTTTTATATGAGTCTCCGTTTTTTGGATTTCAATTAGTATTGCTTCGGATAATCTCAAGGCGGTCTTCAGGATCAGCATGATCCAGTCATGTGTGCAATGCCATGCAATTAATGCCCAGTCTTTCCTTAAGATGGCATCATCGAGAAAGATGCGCGGTGCATTAGTGACCAAAAGCCCCTTAGGGGCCATATTGTTCGTCACGTATTCCTTTAGGATAGTTCCGTGCAGTATAGTCCTTATTCTGTTCCTCTTCATTTCAGACAATTTATCCCAGTCACTTGTCTGTGAGATGGTCTGTGATATGTTTGCATCGGCGAAGCCAGATATTTCGCCTAGGATGGCATCAATTTCCTCAGTGGAATATGTAAGGCCTTGGTTTTCTCCCATTGTGAAAAAAGTGAGTGAGTAAGTTATGTGAGTATAGTCAAGGATGACGAAGGACTGCTCTCGCAGCTGTGCGCTGCCAGGATATAAATAAACACAAGAGAGAGTAAGGGAGTCTGTTCACAGCAAGTGTGAACGGGGAATACTCCTAGTCCCCTAAAATAACTATCAATAAACATAAGAGGAGTATCACCTGGAAGAGCTCAAGGAGCGTTCTGGGTGGGACGATCGGATGAGAAGCAAGTCCTTCTTGGATTATAATAAACCCCTCACTCACCAACCTGGTTGGTGACATGCTTCATCATCGGGGTCCACCCTGAAAGCCGAATGCCGTCAGGGTGTGCTACGACACCTGAATTACAGTGGAGCAGGTTATTGTGTGTGAAAGGTGCAAAAAAGGGTTAAAAATTGTCCTGGTATGACTATAATGAATAAAGTTTATTTCTAGACTACTGGACAATATTAAAATGTGTGGGCGATACAGTTACAGTTTGTTATGACTATGTGTATCTATGTGTTGAAGGTCTACATGTTTTAACCCGCAAATGGAACTTGCCGGGTTTTCTTCAGGACCAAGGAAAATGGGTGGTCAGAGTACACTAACGCTCTGCCAGTCCTAAGTTCCTTTCGAACTACTGGCAAAATATGCAGTAGAACAATCTCTCCAAAAAATTTTGGTGAGAGAAAAATAAAAGACCTGTGAAAGAAGAATGGAACAATAGTTACAAGCCTGTAACGTCGTGCAGTGCTGTCTCTCATGTGTCTTTTTTTACTGTGCCAAACCCATTCAGATCTCACAGCGAGCTCAGTGTGCACAAAGGTGAAACATATTACCCATGGCGTGAGTGGGCACGAATCATGCCGGCCCACCTGTCAGGTAGTGGGGTGCAGAGTGATCAATATAATATTATTGCCTCGTACGTTCCACAAATGGTAGGTGCGTGACTCAACTACATTCACCTATCAGACATTATGTGTGCATCTGTCTGGAAATACAGTGCACGGTGAAAGAAATATCTTGGTAGACTGTCACACTCAGCCTTAATAGGTGCGTGACTCAACCGGATCAATTTGCACACCAATCAATAAGTGGTGTGCATAGTGGTTGGTATACCGTTATACATATAGGTCTCATGCACTCAATCAATTCAATTGTGCGTGACTCAGTAGTACTCACTTGCAATATAGTGAGCGAATAACGACGTGAAAACAGATATCCTTATTTGTCATCACTAACAGACAAGACTCACAAACATAAAAACACACTGAAAGAGACCTGAAGGTGGTCCAACTCACTCTAGTTTTTAGGGTCTCTAGGCTTCACGGGGTGGGGTGGGAGAGGGCCTCTGGTAGGGACATATTCTGTATATTGACAAAATAAGGGGAGGAAAAAGGTTCGTGAGATGCCCTTGTGGCGCCTTCGCGCTGAAAAAATGACACGAGGGACAGCGTCATTCCTAATTTTAGCAGTAAAGTACTTACAGTATGCCAGGAAGGAACGTAGCTGAATACCTACACGCCTCTCATGTAGCCGCCCCGCGCTGATACAGCGGGCACCGAGGCTATTTCAATGGAGGTACAGCGTTTCCGGGTTGGGCGGGGTCACGTTACTGAGAGAGGGCGTGGGCCGTACTACGGAACGTGTCTGGGGCCAAAAAAGGTGGTTGCTAAGCGACTAGTCAGACAGAGATGCCCACTAGTCTAGGTTCGAATCCCGGGGCCGGAGGGAAAGATTTCTTTTAGGAGGCCTTCGGGAATTGTAAAAAACTTTAATTGTTGAATGCAACAGAAAGTAAAGACTGGCTTATTGCCTACGGTCAAGAAGGCTGGGAAATTCGAGTGAAGTGACAGTTAGGCACAAGAGCTTAGTAAGAGGCGACAGTCGTTAGGTGCCTAGTACATGGAGATGACATACCAAATTTTTTCTTAGAGGTAGAGGTCAATGTACTTCTATTTGGTAATCATAATTGCTTTTAGCATAAGGACTGAATTGCCAAATTATTGAGTACAGTGATCAGAGGACTGTGGCCCATGGGATATTATCGTTCAGCCCTACAACATGGGTGGACAGTCTGTAGACCCATCTCTGTTCCTTCTCGTACAGTCGTTTTTGTACATTGGGTCCTGATGTCACTTGTTCAATAATTGTCCATACCATATCATTGAGTGTATGGTTTTTTTCCAATGAAGTGATCAGTCAACTTGGTTGCATTTCTCTTGCACCTGATGGTGCTGCGATGCTCGCTGATTCGCTGTTTTATTTTCCTAGTGGTCATTCCGATATATTGTTTTTTGCAGGTACATTCGATCAGGTAGACCACATTGCAACTGTTACAGTTCGTGTGGGACACCTGTTTCCACACTTTTCCTGGTTCAAGATCAAGTGTCTTGGTGTTTCTTGTGAGGTGACAGACGCTACAGTTGCCGCAACGATAGTGTCCAGTTACTTTTGGCATACCCCATGCCTCAGAAATAGTCGTAATGGCATCCGCTTTTTTTGCTGCTCTAGGTCTGGTGTTTACCAGGCTATCTTTCAGACTGTGCTGTTTTTTGAAAGAGATTAGTGGTTTCTCCCAGTGCAGATTACCCGTGTTTAGGATTGACCAATGTTTGTTAATGCTCCTTGTGACTTGGTTTGAGACGGCATTGTATGTAGTGACACAGGTCAAAGGTATGCTTTCCTCTGTAGTGTGTTTCTTTTCCAGTAAGGCCTCTCTTGGTTGATTCCTGGCACGCTTTTGGCATTTGTTGATGATCCTGGTGGGATATCCGCGAGTTACTAATTTATTAGTAAGGTCGGAGGCTTGTTCCTTGTATTCCGATAATTTGCTACAGTTGCGGCGTAATCTTAAGAATTGCCCATACGGGAGGTTTTCCCTGAGTGGGCGAGGGTGGAAGCTCTCAAATCTTAATAGATTGTTCTTCGCAGTGGGTTTATAATGCGTTCGAGTTTCCAGATGATCATTTTCCTTGGCGATTACGACATCCAGGAATACTAGTTCATGGTTATCAAAGCAGTGGGTAAACTTGAGATTTTGGTCACAAGTGTTTATCCAGGTGATAAACTCTTGGAGCTTCTCTGCAGGACCTTCCCATATTGCGAGGACGTCGTCAATATAGCGTCGCCAAAATTTTATATTTTCTGCAAATGGGTTTAGGGGGTCTAGGATGAATTTCCGTTCAAAGTTGTAGACATATAGCCCTGCCACGCTGGGAGCAAAAACACTTCCCATGGATGTACCCCCCACTTGTAGGTAGAGGGCACCCTCGAACTCAAAGAAGTTTCGTTTTAATGCTAGTTTTGCTCATTCCAGAATGAATACTCTGGGTGTGGTGAATGACCAGGTGGTGTTATTCAATGTATCCTCCAGGACTGTGATTGTGTCGTCCTGTGGTATACTTGTGTATAGGCTTTCTATGTCGAAGCTCAGCAGAAGTGTATTCTCATTAACAGTTATGTCCTGCAGTAGATTTAGCAGGCTTTTGGTGTCCTGTAGGTAAGTCGATGTGTTCTGGACAATAGTCTTTAGAAAAAAGTCACAGAATCTGGACAATGGCTCGAGTAAGGAACCAATGCCTGACACAATCGGACGTCCAGGTGGTGGTAATCTACCTTTATGCATCTTCGGCAGTATGTAGAAGTAAGGTGTTCTACTGTCAGTAGTGCAGAGGTAATCCGCTTCCTGTTTGGATATTCTCCCAGAAGCCTCAGCACTTTCAACCAGTTGCAGGATTTCTGATTTCAATTCATCTGTAGGGTCTGCGGCCAGACTCTGATAATTCTTTGTGTCACTCAGCAGACGTATGCATTCCTCCCGGTAGGTGTCAATGTTCATTACCACTAGGCCACCGCCTTTATCGGCGGGTTTTATGATGATACTATCACATGCCCGCACATTCGATATTGCTGTAAGCTCAGCATTACTCATATTTCTGAACAGTGATGTAGCTTCCATTCTTTCAACATCGTTATAAATTGCTTGTTAAAAGGTGATCAGCTCAACGGGGACAGTGTGGGTTGGCGGGGTAAATGAGGATTTTGTTCTCAGTCCACTCTCATTAGGTATTTCAGGTCCTTCTGGGTTTCCTTGTTTTTCAAAAAAGGCCTTTAGTCTTAATTTTCTAAAGAAACCGGCAAGTTCACAGTGCAGTTTGAATTTATCTAAACGTGCTGGGGGGACAAAACCTAAGCCTTTGTTAAGAACACTTTGTTCAATTTTTGACAAAGGTCTGGTCGAGAGGTTAGTTACTAGGGTCTCGTGTTGCTTTTCCCTGCTTTGCTCCTGGTTTGTCCGCTCACTGGGTCTTCCTCTTCCCAGTGTACTTGGTTTTGTTGTCTTCTTCTTCCCTTTCCCCGCCTGCCCCTGGCTAAAAAAGGGGGCCGAAATGGGTTTTGTTGATAAGGTGGTGGTTGGAAGTGCGGTTGGAAAGGTGGTTGCCATCCATACATTGGGAAGTGAGGTGGCGGTTGGTTATAGTGGCCTTGAAACATGGCTGGATCGAATTGCGGCCATTGGTTTTGGGTTCTATAGCCGCCCCTGGGTTTTTGTTTTGCACTGTTAGTACTTGATCCACTGCTGTTATTTGATGAGTTGCTAGAAGCATCCGAGTCGGGTGTTGTCTTAGCTTGGCTCACAAAATCTGGATCAGAGTATGGGTAAGTCTTGACGAAGGAGAAACGCTTTAGATCTTTTTGAAACTTTGTCACCTTCTGCTGCGTCAGATTTTCTCTGTATTCGTTTATTTCTTTATTAATTTCTTCAAGTTTTTTCTTGTACCCGGTTATGCTTGTTTTTATATGAGTCTCCGTTTTTTGGATTTCAATTAGTATTGCTTCGGATAATCTCAAGGCGGTCTTCAGGATCAGCATGATCCAGTCATGTGTGCAATGCCATGCAATTAATGCCCAGTCTTTCCTGAAGATGGCATCATCGAGAAAGATGCGCGGTGCATTAGTGACCAAAAGCCCCTTAGGGGCCATGTTGTTCGTCACGTATTCCTTTAGGATAGTTCCGTGCAGTATAGTCCTTATTCTGTTCCTCTTCATTTCAGAAATTTATCCCAGTCACTTGTCTGTGAGATGGTCTGTGATATGTTTGCATCGGCGAAGCCAGATATTTCGCCTAGGATGGCATCAATTTCCTCAGTGGAATATGTAAGGCCTTGGTTTTCTCCCATTGTGAAAAAAGTGTGTGAGTAAGTTATGTGAGTATAGTCAAGGATGACGAAGGACTGCTCTCGCAGCTGTGCGCTGCCAGGATATAAATAAACACAAGAGAGAGTAAGGGAGTCTGTTCACAGCAAGTGTGAACGGGGAATACTTCTAGTTCCCTAAAATAACTATCAATAAACATAAGAGGAGTATCACCTGGAAGAGCTCAAGGAGCGTTCTGGGTGGGACGATCGGATGAGAAGCAAGTCCTTCTTGGATTATAATAAACCCCTCACTCACCAACCTGGTTGGTGACATGCTTCATCATCGGGGTCCACCCTGAAAGCCGAATGCCGTCAGGGTGTGGTACGACACCTGAATTACAGTGGAGCAGGTTATTGTGTGTGAAAGGTGCAAAAAAGGGTTAAAAATTGTCCTGGTATGACTATAATGAATAAAGTTTATTTCTAGACTACTGGACAATATTAAAATGTGTGGGCGATACAGTTACAGTTTGTTATGACCATGTGTATCTATGTGTTGAAGGTCTACATGTTTCAACCCGCAAATGGAACTTGCCGGGTTTTCTTCAGGACCAAGGAAAATGGGTGGTCAGAGTACACTAACGCTCTGCCAGTCCTAAGTTCCTTTCGAACTACTGGCAAAATATGCAGTAGAACAATCTCTCCAAAAAATTTTGGTGAGAGAAAAATAAAAGACCTGTGAAAGAAGAATGGAACAATAGTTACAAGCCTGTAACGTCGTGCAGTGCTGTCTCTCATGTGTCTTTTTTTACTGTGCCAAACCCATTCAGATCTCACAGCGAGCTCAGTGTGCACAAAGGTGAAACATATTACCCATGGCGTGAGTGGGCACGAATCATGCCGGCCCACCTGTCAGGTAGTGGGGTGCAGAGTGATCAATATAATATTATTGCCTCGTACGTTCCACAAATGGTAGGTGCGTGACTCAACTACATTCACCTATCAGACATTATGTGTGCATCTGTCTGGAAATACAGTGCACGGTGAAAGAAATATCTTGGTAGACTGTCACACTCAGCCTTAATAGGTGCGTGACTCAACCGGATCCATTTGCACACCTATCAATAAGTGGTGTGCATAGTGGTTGGTATACCGTTATACATATAGGTCTCATGCACTCATTCAATTCAATTGTGCGTGACTCAGTAGTACTCACTTGCAATATAGTGAGCGAATAACGACGTGAAAACAGATATCCTTATTTGTCATCACTAACAGACAAGACTCACAAACATAAAAACACACTGAAAGAGACCTGAAGGTGGTCCAACTCACTCTAGTTTTTAGGGTCTCTAGGCTTCACGGGGTGGGGTGGGAGAGGGCCTCTGGTAGGGACATATTCTGTATATTGACAAAATAAGGGGAGGAAAAAGGTTCGTGAGATGCCCTTGTGGCGCCTTCGCGCTGAAAAAATTACACGAGGGACAGCGTCATTCCTAATTTTAGCAGTAAAGTACTTACAGTATGCCAGGAAGGAACGTAGCTGAATACCTACACGCCTCTCATGTAGCCGCCCCGCGCTGATACAGCGGGCACCGAGGCTATTTCAATGGAGGTACAGCGTTTCGGGGTTGGGCGGGGTCACGTTACTGAGAGAGGGCGTGGGCCGTACTACGGAACGTGTCCGGGGCCAAAAAAGGTGGTTGCTAAGTGACTAGTCAGACAGAGATGCCCACTAGTCTAGGTTCGAATCCCGGGGCCGGAGGGAAAGATTTCTTTTAGGAGGCCTTCGGGAATTGTAAAAAACTTTAATTGTTGAATGCAACAGAAAGTAAAGACTGGCTTATTGCCTACGGACAAGGAGGCTGGGAAATTCGAGTGAAGTGACAGTTAGGCACAAGAGCTTAGTAAGAGGCGACAGTCGTTAGGTGCCTAGTACATGGAGATGACATACCAAATTTTTTCTTAGAGGTAGAGGTCAATGTACTTCTATTTGGTAATCATAATTGCTTTTAGCATAAGGACTGAATTGCCAAATTATTGAGTACAGTGATCAGAGGACTGTGGCCCATGGGATATTATCGTTCAGCCCTACAACATGGGTGGACAGTCTGTAGACCCATCTCTGTTCCTTCTCGTACAGTCGTTTTTGTACATTTGGTCCTGATGTCACTTGTTCAATAATTGTCCATACCATATCATTGGGTGTATGTTTTTTTTTCAATGAAGTGATCAGTCAACTTGGTTGCATTTCTCTTGCACCTGATGGTGCTGCGATGCTCGCTGATTCGCTGTTTTATTTTCCTAGTGGTCATTCCAATATATTGTTTTTTGCAGGTACATTCGATCAGGTAGACCACATTGCAACTGTTACAGTTCGTGTGGGACACCTGTTTCCACACTTTTCCTGGTTCAAGATCAAGTGTCTTGGTGTTTCTTGTGAGGTGACAGACGCTACAGTTGCCGCAACGATAGTGTCCAGTTACTTTTGGCATACCCCATGCCTCAGAAATAGTCGTAATGGCATCCGCTTTTTTTGCTGCTCTAGGTCTGGTGTTTACCAGGCTATCTTTCAGACTGTGCTGTTTTTTTGAAAGAGAATAGTGGTTTCTCCCAGTGCAGATTACCCGTGTTTAGGATTGACCAATGTTTGTTAATGCTCCTTGTGACTTGGTTTGAGACGGCATTGTATGTAGTGACACAGGTCAAAGGTATGCTTTCCGCTGTAGTGGGTTTCTTTTCCAGTAAGGCCTCTCTTGGTTGATTCCTGGCACGCTTTTGGCATTTGTTGATGATCCTGGTGGGATATCCGCGAGTTACTAATTTATTAGTAAGGTCGGAGGCTTGTTCCTTGTATTCCGATAATTTGCTACAGTTGCGGCGTAATCTTAAGAATTGCCCATACGGGAGGTTTTCCCTGAGTGGGCGAGGGTGGAAGCTCTCAAATCTTAATAGATTGTTCTTCGCAGTGGGTTTATAATGCGTTCGAGTTTCCAGATGATCATTTTCCTTGGTGATTACGACATCCAGGAATACTAGTTCATGGTTATCAAAGCAGTGGGTAAACTTGAGATTTTGGTCACAAGTGTTTATCCAGGTGATAAACTCTTGGAGCTTCTCTGCAGGACCTTCCCATATTGCGAGGACGTCGTCAATATAGCGTCGCCAAAATGTTATATTTTCTGCAAATGGGTTTTGGGGGTCTAGGATGAATTTCCGTTCAAAGTTGTAGACATATAGCCCTGCCACGCTGGGAGCAAAAACACTTCCCATGGATGTACCCCCCACTTCTAGGTAGAGGGCACCCTCGAACTCAAAGAAGTTTCGTTTTAATGCTAGTTTTGCACATTCCAGAATGAATACTCTGGGTGTGGTGAATGACCAGGTGGTGTTATTCAATGTATCCTCCAGGACTGTGATTGTGTCGTCCTGTGGTATACTTGTGTATAGGCTTTCTATGTCGAAGCTCAGCAGAAGTGTATTCTCATTAACAGTTATGTCCTGCAGTAGATTTAGCAGGCTTTTGGTGTCCTGTAGGTAAGTCGATGTGTTCTGGACAATAGTCTTTAGAAAAAAGTCACAGAATCTGGACAATGGCTTGAGTAAGGAACCAATGCCTGACACAATCGGACGTCCAGGTGGTGGTAATCTACCTTTATGCATCTTCGGCAGTATGTAGAAGTAAGGTGTTCTACTGTCAGTAGTGCAGAGGTAATCCGCTTCCTGTTTGGATATTCTCCCAGAAGCCTCAGCACTTTCAACCAGTTGCAGGATTTCTGATTTCAATTCATCTGTAGGGTCTGCGGCCAGACTCTGATAATTCTTTGTGTCACTCAGCAGACGTATGCATTCCTCCCGGTAGGTGTCAATGTTCATTACCACTAGGCCACCGCCTTTATCGGCGGGTTTTATGATGATACTATCACATGCCCGCAGATTCGATATTGCTGTAAGCTCAGCATTACTCATTTTTCTGAACTGTGATGTAGCTTCCATTCTTTCAACATCGTTATAAATTGCTTGTTCAAAGGTGATCAGCTCAACGGGGACAGTGTGGGTTGGCGGGGTAAATGAGGATTTTGTTCTCAGTCCACTCTCATTAGGTATTTCAGGTCCTTCTGGGTTTCCTTGTTTTTCAAAAAAGGCCTTTAGTCTTAATTTTCTAAAGAAACCGGCAAGTTCACAGTGCAGTTTGAATTTATCTAAACGTGCTGTGGGGACAAAACCTAAGCCTTTGTTAAGAACACTTTCTTCAATTTTTGACAAAGGTCTGGTCGAGAGGTTAGTTACTAGGGTCTCGTGTTGCTTGTCCCCGCTTTGCTCCTGGTTTGTCCGCTCACTGGGTCTTCCTCTTCCCAGTGTACTTGGTTTTGTTGTCTTCTTCTTCCCTTTCCCCGCCTGCCCCTGGCTAAAAAAGGGGGCCAAAATGGGTTTTGTTGATAAGGTGGTGGTTGGAAGTGCGGTTGGAAAGGTGGTTGCCATCCATACATTGGGAAGTGAGGTGGCGGTTGGTTATAGTGGCCTTGAAACATGGCTGGATCGAATTGCGGCCATTGGTTTTGGGTTCTATAGCCGCCCCTGGGTTTTTGTTTTGCACTGTTAGTACTTGATCCACTGCTGTTATTTGATGAGTTGCTAGAAGCATCCGAGTCGGGTGTTGTCTTAGCTTGGCTCACAAAATCTGGATCAGAGTATGGGTATTTTGCCAGTAGTTCGAAAGGAATTTAGGACTGGCAGAGCGTTAGTGTACTCTGACCACCCATTTTCCTTGGTCCTGAAGAAAACCCGGCAAGTTCCATTTGCGGGTTGAAACATGTAGACCTTCAACACATAGATACACATGGTCATAACAAACTGTAACTGTATCGCCCACACATTTTAATATTGTCCAGTAGTCTAGAAATAAACTTTATTCATTATAGTCATACCAGGACAATTTCTAACCCTTTTTTGCACCTTTCACACACAATAACCTGCTCCACTGTAATTCATGTGTCGTAGCACACCCTGACGGCATTCGGCTTTCAGGGTGGACCCTGATGATGAAGCATGTCACCAACCAGGTTGGTGAGTGAGGGGTTTATTATAATCCAAGAAGGACTTGCTTCTCATCCGATCGTCCCACTCAGAACGCTCCTTGAGCTCTTCCAGGTGATACTCCTCTTATGTTTATTGGTACTTATTTTTTTCCCAAAAAATGTGGCGGTCGGCACACCAGTCTCCTTGGTAAGTGGCGCCACTTGCTTCTTCTGCTCCTTACTGCCAACTTTCTTGCTAGAGGAGCTACGGGGAACTTTTTTTGGGGCCATCTTCTTCAGAGGTCAGAACAGCAGGCCGTAGTTGCACGAGTTGCAGAGTTGTCTTGTCTGTGGCCACACGTGACGTCGCGTGACGTTATGCTGCACACACACCGCTGCAGGACTTCTTCCTGGCACTGGTGGTTCTCTTGTGCACCTAAAAGCAATGGAAGACAGAGAAACATCAGTTATACACCCCAAAAAGTCAAAAAACACATAAAATTCGGCACAATCCCATGCCATCCATGCCCTCAATGATGTTTAAATTCAAGAAGACACCCCACAGAAAGACTAGGCCCATGCACCACTCACCACCCCTGGGCATAATGGATGAAAGCTAGACAAAATGGGTGCAGGCCTCAGAACACTGCCTGTCTTCAAAATGGCCCCTTGCACCCCAAGCACATGGCCAGGGCCTGCCTGTACCAGCACTCAAAATGGCCCCCACCCACATGGCCAGTCCCCATCAACAGTACACCCCAAAAAAACGAAAAAACACAAAAATCACCACAATCAAATGCCATCCATGATGTTTACATTAAAGAGACCCCACAGACAGACTCAGTCCATGCACCACTCACTACCCCTGGGCAAAAAGCCCCAACAGCAGCCTAAAAAATTGAAAAAAAACACAAAAATCAGCACAATCCAATGCCATCCATGCCCTCAATGATGTTTAAATTCAAGAAGACACCCCACAGAAAGACTAGGCCCATGCACCACTCACCACCCCTGGGCATAATGGATGAAAGCTAGACAAAATGGGTGCAGGCCTCAGAACACTGCCTGTCTTCAAAATGGCCCCTTGCACCCCAAGCACATGGCCAGGGCCTGCCTGTACCAGCACTCAAAATGGCCCCCACCCACATGGCCAGTCCCCATCAACAGTACACCCCAAAAAAACGAAAAAACACAAAAATCACCACAATCAAATGCCATCCATGATGTTTACATTAAAGAGACCCCACAGACAGACTCAGTCCATGCACCACTCACTACCCCTGGGCAAAAGGCCCCAACAGCAGCCTAAAAAATTGAAAAAAAACACAAAAATCAGCACAATCCCATGCCATCCATGCCCTCAATGATGTTTAAATTCAAGAAGACACCCCACAGAAAGACTAGGCCCATGCACCACTCACTACCCCTGGGCATAATGGATGAAAGCTAGGCAAAATGGGTGCAGGCCTCAGAACACTGCCTGTCTTCAAAATGGCCCCTTGCACCCCAAGCACATGGCCAGGGCCTGCCTGTACCAGCACTCAAAATGGCCCCACCCACATGGCCAGTCCCCATCAACAGTACACCCCAAAAAAACCGAAAAAACACAAAAAAATCACCACAATCAAATGCCATCCATGATGTTTACATTAAAGAGACCCCACAGACAGACTCAGTCCATGCACCACTCACTACCCCTGGGCAAAAGGCCCCAACAGCAACCCAAAAAATTGAAAAAAACACAAAATTCAGCACAATCCCATGCCATCCAAGCCCTCAATGATGTTCAAATTCAAGAAGACACCCCACAGAAAGACTAGGCCCATGCACCACTCACTACCCCTGGGCATAATGGATGAAAGCTAGGCAAAATGGGTGCAGGCCTCAGAACACTGCCTCTCTTCAAAATGGCCCCTTGCACCCCAAGCATATGGCCAGGGCCTGCCTGTACCAGCACTCAAAATGGCCCCCACCCACATGGCCAGTCCCCATCAACAGTACACCCCAAAAAAACAACAAAAAAATATATATATATCCACAATCCAATGCCATCCGTGATGTTTACATTAAAGAGACCCCACAGACAGACTCAGTCCATGCACCACTCACTACCCCTGGGCAAAAGGCCCCAACAGCAGCCCAAAAAATCGAAAAAAACCACAAAATTCAGCACAATCCCATGCCATCCATGCCCTCAATGATGTTTAAATTCAACAAAACAGTTGTATCATGCACCCATAACTAACCCTGGTCCTACTGGATACCGTGGCTACCCACAATATATTTTATTTAATGTTCTGAAAAAGTTCCAAAATTGTAGTTGCAGCAACTGTAATGCCCCAAACAAACTTACTTGTGAAAGTTGATTTCTAATCCAAAAGTGATCCAAAGTCAAGATCCAAATGAAAGTGACCAGCACATGAAGAAAGCACTGGGAGGAGCCTGCTGGACAGGAACAGGTAGTTGGAGACTGTGGGGCACTTCCTTCCTCCCCCCCCCCAAAATGGACTCCTTGCAAAAAAAAGTGCAGGCAAATGTCAGCCATAGGAGTTATTCTGATAAAAATCATCATTTTCAGAAGGTTTATGCTGCTTGCTGGTGGATTTCTTGTGCAGAATTGCAAATTTTGCAATTTCGCGAGTGCAAGATTGTTGCTGCCCGCCGCATCTACGTGTTCGCAATTGTTTACTCCCGCGATGCGTGATCGCGAGCCTTTATGACGTACTCGCGTTGACAAACTCTCGCTGTGAAAGGTGGCGGGCGCGATGACGTAATCGCGGTCGACAAACTCCCGCGGGATCACGCAGCAAGATCCAAAATGGCGCAGCACACGCAAACATGGAGAAAAACAACTCTTCAAACGCTGAATGATGGTAAGTGAATGCCGCGCGCCGCAATATTGTATTTGTCAAGCGCGACCAAGCAAAAAAATCCGCTGCGTGCGAATTTACGAATTTTCGGCAAATTCGCGAGAATTCGCGGATCGCGAATTTACCGAAAATCTGCAAATTCCGCGAGCAGAACGGATTTTACGCCCATGCTTAATCCAGATCAATGTGGTTTTGTTTTGTAAGTGGATTTTGGATCAGTTCATTTTTAAGTTTATTTTTCCGGTGGGTGGTCACAGTGTGATGGGCGGAGTGCGAGGTGAGGTAGCGGTAATTACTCTCAGGTGCACAAAGCTAAAACAGTAATCGGGAAGAAGAACGAAAAGGTCATTGAATGGTAGAGGGTTTTGAGCAGCGTATCTGTAGACGGTGCTGATGAAGAAAGTGTTTTCCCCTTTGACGCAGAATGGATATACAGATAGTTTTTTCAAGCAGCATAATTGTGTAAGTTTTGAGCCTTTTGAGTTATGAGTTACACTGCTTGGTTTAGTAGGTGTTTTTTGGAGATGTGCTTTTAAACACGATGTAACAGGAAATGTGTTACGGGTATTATTTAATTTTTATTTTTTATTTTTTTTATTTATTTATACAGAAACACATGAGTCGGTTAGGACAACATCAGAAAAAAGAAAGAAAAAAAACCTTTTGTCGGGCACATACAAATTCAAAGCATAACGTTTGACACATACAAAAAAAAAATATGAGTACAGCCAACTGATTTATACATTACATCGGGGCAGCCACAATAAAGACCACAGTAAATTATAGACATTTCCCGCACGTCCATCCTTACATCTTCAAATAATTTGTGACTAACCCCCAAATCTGTTCCCCAATTTTCCTCCAACGGGAGCCCTTTATAACATACAAGCTGTGCTCCATGTTATGTACCGCGAAAAACCGAGACCGCCATGCTTCAAAGGTAGGCGGTTCCTGTTGCAGCCATGCAGAAGCAATACACAGCCTATAAACTGCAGTCACTACAAAGATTAGTTTGACATGCTTCTTCAGAATGTTGGTACTCGGTATACCCATTTCAACCCCAAATAATATCTGTGTTACTGATAACTGTATCTGATTGATACCTAGCGTGTTTCCGGAGGCGAAAAGCCGGGAAATTTGTATGTGTTTATTGATTGTGCTACTGATGTATTTTTAATTCCGATTTTAACTTTGCTCAATTTGCACATTTGCACGTTGCTTCCGCTACCCACCTCAGACCGCACAGCCGATTTCTCGCTGTCGCGGATCCAGCCGGGGGTCAGCCGCCATCTTAGGGAGGTGCAGGGATCGCGGTCTAGGCTCTCAGACCCTCCCGCCCTCCCGGGGTATTTAAACTGCTCATTCAGCACGGCTCGGTTGATTGATACCTAGCGTGTTTCCTGAGGCGAAAAACCGGGAAATTTGTATGTGTTTTTTGATTGTGCTACTGATGTATTTTTAATTCCGATTTTAACTTTGCTCAATTTGCACATTTGCACGTTGCTTCCGCTACCCACCTCAGACCGCACAGCCGATTTCTCGCTGTCGCGGATCCAGCCGGGGGTCAGCCGCCATCTTAGGGAGGTGCAGGGATCGCGGTCTAGGCTCTCAGACCCTCCCGCCCTCCCGGGGTATTTAAACTGCTCATTCAGCACGGCTCGGTTGATTGATACCTAGCGTGTTTCCTGAGGCGAAAAGCCGGGAAATTTGTATGTGTTTATTGATTGTGCTACTGATGTATTTTTAATTCCGATTTTAACTTTGCTCAATTTGCACATTTGCACGTTGCTTCCGCTACCCACCTCAGACCGCACAGCCGATTTCTCGCTGTCGCAGATCCAGCCGGGGGTCAGCCGCCATCTTAGGGAGGTGCAGGGATCGCGGTCTAGGCTCTCAGACCCTCCCGCCCTCCCGGGGTATTTAAACTGCTCATTCAGCACGGCTCGGTTGATTGATACCTAGCGTGTTTCCTGAGGCGAAAAGCCGGGAAATTTGTATGTGTTTATTGATTGTGCTACTGATGTATTTTTAATTCCGATTTTAACTTTGCTCAATTTGCACATTTGCACGTTGCTTCCGCTACCCACCTCAGACCGCACAGCCGATTTCTCGCTGTCGCGGATCCAGCCGGGGGTCAGCCGCCATCTTAGGGAGGTGCAGGGATCGCGGTCTAGGCTCTCAGACCCTCCCGCCCTCCCGGGGTATTTAAACTGCTCATTCAGCACGGCTCGGTTGATTGATACCTAGCGTGTTTCCTGAGGCGAAAAGCCGGGAAATTTGTATGTGTTTATTGATTGTGCTACTGATGTATTTTTAATTCCGATTTTAACTTTGCTCAATTTGCACATTTGCACGTTGCTTCCGCTACCCACCTCAGACCGCACAGCCGATTTCTCGCTGTCGCGGATCCAGCCGGGGGTCAGCCGCCATCTTAGGGAGGTGCAGGGATCGCGGTCTAGGCTCTCAGACCCTCCCGCCCTCCCGGGGTATTTAAACTGCTCATTCAGCACGGCTCGGTTGATTGATACCTAGCGTGTTTCCTGAGGCGAAAAGCCGGGAAATTTGTATGTGTTTATTGATTGTGCTACTGATGTATTTTTAATTCCGATTTTAACTTTGCTCAATTTGCACATTTGCACGTTGCTTCCGCTACCCACCTCAGACCGCACAGCCGATTTCTCGCTGTCGCGGATCCAGCCGGGGGTCAGCCGCCATCTTAGGGAGGTGCAGGGATCGCGGTCTAGGCTCTCAGACCCTCCCACCCTCCTCCTGTATATATGTGTGTCATTTCCCGTCCGCGCAGCGGGCGGGCGCAGCGGGCGCGCCGATGGCGCGCCGAAGGCGCGCCAAAGGCGTGCCCGTCTGCGCCCGTCCGCGCCCAACCGGGCCCCGGGGCCAAAACCCCTGGCTCTTTTTCCAAGGTGTCTCATTCGTATTCAAGCAGACAATTACTCGACTTAAGACCTCCTAGTACGCATGAAATGTATTCACTTGATATGCTTGACTGTTTTCCTCAGCACTGCCCCGAATGTCCATTTCTGCTAAATATTCCCTTATTATGCAATAGTCAACGTCAATTAGTGACCACTCCTCCTGGATTTTCATTTATTAGTCATAATTGTCGTTCTTTGCCAAAACATAAGCGTAACATTTTCGATCTGCTTCAAGATGAAGCGCCTGACGTATTATTCATCACTGAATCTTGGCTTCATGAGAGCTCCGGCCCTGACATCGCCGAAGCGCTGCCTACTGACTACGCCATTGTTCGAAATGACCGTCCTAAAAGGACGGGGGGCGGTGTGGCGATTATTTTTAATAAAAAATATCAGTGTCACTCGGACCCTATCACCTTAAACGGATGTGATGCTTTGTCTTTTAAGCTTACTTTAAATCCCAAGTTTACTCTTACAGGGCTTTTACTATATTGCCCTCCGGGCACGGTAAATTCTTGGTATACCCAGTTCTTGGACTATTTATCATCTGTGCTTATTTCTTCCAGTAACTTTCTGGTTATCGGTGATTTAAATTTACATTTGGACAATCCTAATGATCACTCCGCTGACAATTGCATTACTGACCTTGCTGCTATGAATTTAATTTTACTCAACAAGGGCCCTACCCATAAGGGTGGACATCTCTTGGACCCCGTTTTCTCAACTTCTTCACAGATAACATGTTCTCCTCCTCTGCCCGTCTCCTGGTCTGACCATTACCTCGTGAAATTTACTATAACATATAACAAAACTCAGACGACACCTATTTCTGTGATGAACCTTAAAAAGAGAATTTGGAAAAATCTGGACATAGCTGCCCTCAATAAAACACTGTATGATCTTATGTCCAAATACCCACTCAGTCTAGACAACATAAATGCTTTTGCCGACTCGGTAAATTCTTGGCTCTCCGAGGCTATAAATATTTGCCTCCCTCTCTCAAATAAGAAAAATATTGTCCACAATTCCCCTGCTCCATGGTACAATGAAACCCTCCGTGTTCATAAATCTCAATGTAAAAAACTTGAGAGAACTTGGAGAAAAGATTATTCTATCACTGCTGGGCTTGCGTATAAAGCTGAACTAAAACTTTACCATAAGGCCTGTGCTCTCACCAGAGCCACCTATGTCAACAACCTGATCACAGGAGCCATAAATAAGTCCAACGTCCTATTCAAGGTGGTAAAAGACCTTGCGGGTTCTCAGACAGTTGCTACACCCCCTCCTCTCTCCAACACGAAATGTGATGAACTGGCACAGTACTTTACATCCAAAATTGATAAAATTTATAAAGACATTGCAGCCCAGGAGAAATCCGTCATTAGCGTACTTCCATCCTTTGTTACTCCTTGTCCTCAGGCTTCAATAACGTCTTGGCCTAATCTTGTACCCGCTACCCTCCTGGAAATTTTAAACAACATTAAGTCTGGCTCACCTATGGATCCCTTACCCATTTCGGTTTTACGTCAATTTGAGCTTCCTCAATTAGAGGCAATTTGTACCTTGTTAAATGCTTCTCTTGATTCAGCCACGGTCCCTCAGAGCTGGAAGCATGCAATGGTGACCCCACTTCTTAAGAAACCCAATGCGGACCCTAATGTTGCTGCCAACTTCCGTCCAATCTCGTTGCTGCCGGCCTTTTCTAAAATTTTAGAACGGCATATTCACCTACATCTATCTCGTTTTGTTGTCACCAATAATCTCCTTCATCCTTCCCAGTCTGGCTTTCGTCAAGGCTTCTCCACTGAATCCACTCTTTTAGGAGTAACTGAGAATATTCGCCAACTACTCGATCGAGGCGAAACTGCTGCACTGATATTGCTCGATCTCAGTGCAGCCTTCGATACTGTCTCGCACAGTATCCTTCTCAGTAGCCTTGCCTCCTTTGGTATCTGTGACAAAGCCTTACACTGGCTTTCGTCCTTTCTTACCGATCGGACTTTTCAAATTTTTTCCAACACCTCCACTTCCAACACTTATTCTTCTCTTCATGGTGTTCCCCAGGGTTCTATTCTAAGTCCTCTTCTTTTTAATTTATATGTTGTTCCTTTAGCACATGTTGCTTATCACTCTGGTCTTGAACTTTTCACCTATGCTGACGATTCACAAATTGTGTTTTCCCTATCTCAAGCTGACCCTACATCACCTTCCTCTTTGCAATCTGGTCTTAGCGACATCTCCCGCTGGATGAGCTGTAACTTTCTTAAGCTCAACAGCGATAAGACAGAGGTGCTTGTCTTTGGTAACAAGCCTGACCTATGGAGTTTGAGACACTGGCCATCAACTATGGGAGATTTACCCATTCCATCGGAACGAGCGAGAAATCTCGGGGTCATTATCGATAGGGAGCTATCGATGAAGGATCAGGCAAATAAGGTTGCAGCCACCTGTTTTACTATTCTTAGGTGGCTGCGAAAAATCTTTTGGATCCTGCCTTCTGACACCCAGAGATCCGTTGTAACGGCTCTGGTGACCTCCAGATTGGACTACAGTAATGTGCTCTATCTGGGGGCGACCAGGGAGGTTATGCGCCGTCTCCAATTAGTCCAGAATGCCGCTGCTCGGCTTCTGTGTGGATGTCGGAAATATGACCCAATTTCCGAACGCATAAAACAACTCCATTGGCTCAACCTTGATAAACGAGTGAAGTTCAAGACACTATGCTTTATGCATAAGATAAAGATTGAAGCTGCCCCCACCTATCTCCAGTCTCTCGTCAAACCCTATGTTCCTGCACGCCCTCTTCGCTCCTCCTCCCAACATTTTTTCTGTGTGCCTAAGTTTAGGCTCACTAGAATGGGCGGTCGTTCCTTTTCTGTACTAGGACCCAGACTCTGGAATTCTCTTCCTTTAGACCTTCGAGTGGAGCACTGCCATCTTCGCTTCCGCAAAGCCGTTAAGACCTGGCTTTTTGCTCAATAATTTCCCTTCGGAAAGCTGTTAACCTTTAAGACCTGGTCTGTTGCGCTTTAGTTCCCTCTGGATTATTATGCTATAATGTCAATTAGCGCCGGGAAACCCTCACGGGTAGCTGTTCGCGCTCTACAAGACTAATAATAAATAAATAAAATAAATAAATTAAATAAATCTGAGCGCCGACAATTGGCGATATACATTTTTCTATCTGGACCAACAGGGGTGCTACTGTAGTACATGTACAGAAAATGTGGACATCATCCGCTGAAACAAGCCCACAGCGAAAACATTTCCCAACTGCATCGCCCGTCCATTTGGACTCTTTGTCTGGGGTGTAATATAAATTGTAAATAGATTTAAAATGTTGCGCCGCCAACTTTGCAGATAGGAATACGTCTTTAGCCATACCTAATGAAATTTCTATTTGAATATCCTGTCTGCCGAGTTTAGCGCCCCATTTACTATTCTGTTGTTCTATATCATCCTTTTTAGTGTTTAACAAATGATTGTATAGAGCACCAATCTTTGCCCCTTTCATGATGTCCTCAATCAAAAGATTTGGTTTGAAGTTGTTCCTCGTACACATTAGGTAGTTTCGAATCTGTAGATATTTCACAAAATGTTGTCTAGGGAGAAGATATTTTTCACGTAGTTGTTCAAAAGATTTAAAATAGCTAACATCATACAAATCACCCACCACACTAATACCTTTCTCCCTCCAATTATATACTACTCTATCCCACACATCTACAGGTAAAAAAACGACGATGACAGTGGAGTGTACCACGTTATTTTCTCAAGGCCCAATATCCCCTAACTGTTCGCCAAACCTTATACACCGCCTCCATTATCTTGAAACGTGTGCATTTGTAGTAGCTTTGTTCTAGGTACATGAATAGACAGTTTTTAACTTTTACCCCCAATATCATTTGATAAATCGAAGGGCAGTCCGCTAGCCTAGCCGGGCCTTTACCAGTTAGTAAAATCCCCATACCTTGCAACATACAGGCGTAGTAGTATAGTGTGAAGTCTGGTCGGTACCAGACTTCACACTATTATTAAATTTTTCATTGGATAATACCGGAGGGTGTTTATTGAACATGTGGGTTTCATCAAAAAGATTATGATTTGCGATTTGTTTCACTCTCAGGTTGTTGAGTTGATGTAATATTTTTTGCACTAATTCATGGCAGAGGGCTGATAATTAGAGGGGAGACATGCTGCTTGAGAGAGAGGACTATAATTGTATTTCAGAATTTTCATGTTACAGTGACCCCTGAGGAAGAGAGCAATTTTCGAAATGCATTGGGTCTTATATAAATCGTGTCACCAGGATGTAACCCCAGGAAATTATTTGTCAATGGAATATTGTTGGACTTGGCCCTTAGGGCAGGTTCACCCCTAAACATTTTGCTTTTATTTGTGACCCAGTGTTAGTGATTTTTGGGTCTCTGCGCACTTTTTCCCTGTGTCCCAGGGTAAAGTGCGTGCGTGTAGTATGGCTGGCCTGCCCTCCCATAGGAATGCATGGGGAATGTGTGTGTCCCTGATAGTTCCTGATGCGTGGGGAGTGCAGGCTCGAGTTTGGTATGTGTGAACTCATGGGAGTGAATGCTGCACAACGGTATGTGCAGCTTGTATGTGTCTAGTGGGGAAGTGCCATTCCTAGACATGGCTATGTGTGTGCTGTGAGGGTGCTGGAGCGTGATTGGCTGGAGCTGGCTGGCATGCCAGGCTCCAGGAAGTCTGGATGGGTCTGCCCGGTGGTGAGTGTGAGATTAGCATGAGTGATGTGTGGGAGGAGTGTACCTGTGTCCTGGATGGGCTGGGTTTTTCCCCACACAATGCTGGCTCCGCCCCCCTGTGGTGTGTCTAACGACCCTAGCCTCCCCAGTGAATGAAAGGGGTGGTTGGCCCATCATGGGTGCTCCAAGACCAGCTGCGACTGGTCTCCCCCCACCCTGCACCTACAAACAAAGGATTTCACTGTATAAAAATGGGGCTGTGTCCCCACAGAAGTTGTTCTGCTTTTGGATCCTGCCAGAGGGGGCTGTTGCTGCTGCTGGGCCAGAGGACGGCCACTTGGACTGTCTCCCTGCCTGGAGACCCAGTGTGCTGGCTCTGGGCCCAGCCTTGCCCCCCAGCCTGCCTCCAGCCCTTGCTGGAGCCTTGTCCTGTCCTCCAGTGCTGGGGAGCACTGAGGATTCCTTGCCTATAGTCCTGAGAGCGCTGCTCTCTGTCCCCCAGTGCTGGGAGCACTGGGAATCCTTGCTTAGCTCTTGAGAGCGCTTCATGTGGCTTCTAGCGCTGAGAGCGCTTTATTTCGTCCCCTGGCGCTTGGGAGCGCCTTTCCTTCGTGGCTAGCGCTGCTAGCGCTTTGGGTGCCCTTCTCCGGTGCCCACCCGGCATCTGATCGCCCCGGGAGGTGATCTAGCGGCGCAGGTGCCACCCCGCTCAATTGCCGCTTTCCTGTGCCCGTTTTTATGATGTGGAGCCGGTGCCCACCCGGCATTGCCCCGTCCTGAGATATTAATTTATCACGAGGGAGCCCACTCCTTGGATAATGGGACCCCGCCTGCCTGTCTGAAGCTAGCGGCCGCGCTGCCCGCGGCGACCCGGAAGTGATACTTGGCCCGGCCAATCACAGCGCGGCCTGGGAGAGGCGAACCGGAAGTCCCGCCCCCGGCAGCCGAGCAGCGAAGGGAGAAGCAGCCGGCCGTGTCCCCGAGGCTCCCCGAGTGGAGAGAGGAGCCCCGCGCTGACGAGAGTGAGAGGAGCCCGCCCGCGGCACCAGAGCCGCCACCAGACAGCCGGTGAGTGACAGAAAGGGAGGGGCGCCGGGACACATTGTCGGTGTCCGCCCCCCCCCCCCTTCCCGGTAGCGCGAGCTCGCGCTAGTTTTCAGAGTGAAGCCACGAGGGCTTCAAGGGGGCATTGCAGGCACCTCGAGTCCCCCAGAGGAGGGGACTCCAAACCGAATCGCCCCACGTGTTCGAGGGTCCCCCGTGAGGGGCCCTGCCGCCCACATCAGTGTTGAGGAGCCCCGAGGCTCCTGGGGGCAATCCGTTCATCGAGCCTGAGAGGCTCGAGGCCATTCCTTTGTTCTGGAGCCCGGAGAGGCTCCGACCCGGCCTCATTGTTCTTTGAGCCCCGAGTGGCTCTCCAGTTGTTCTGGGGTCCCCCGAGAGGGGCCCCCCTGCCCACATTCGTGACGAGCCCTGAGAGGCTCAGGGCATTTCCTGTTCTTTCGAGCCCAGAGAGGCTCTTGCGCCCACAGTTGCCTTGCGAGCCCCGAGAGGCTCAGGGTGCCAGTTCGTTGTTCTAGAGCCCAGAGAGGCTCAGCAGTGCCACAGTGGTGGTTCTTGAGCCAGAGAGGCTCCAACCTTGCCCTAACTTTCCCTGCACAGCTGCCCAGCACTTCGTGGGCAGCTGCCACGTTTAGGCCCCCTGACTTTTGGGACACAGGGCGTCCTAGCCCTAGAGAGGCCAGTTGGCCTAGGGACAGTCACAGGTGGTGACTTATGGGAGTTTGGCGCAATTATTCATTTTCTGTACCTCTGAATGTATTGTTGATGCATCATGTGTTTTCCCTCCTTACACCTCTGAATGAATGGTATGCATTGCATCATGTGTTATGTTCTTACACCCCTACAGGTATTGTAATACTTAGGTGGTTGTTGTCCTCCTAGCGCAGGTGATGCTAGTGAGGTCCTGTTACCAGTGATTACTGGTTGTGTGCTCTATTTTTATTTTGTGTGCTACAGTGATTTTACTTTCTACAAGTGCTAAGTTCTAAAAGTGCATACCCTTGACAGTGGTCCAGGTGGCCCTGCCCTGTACAATATCCCTTGTAAATTCCGCCCGTGCCTGTTGGCACAGTGTAACAATATGTGTGTTTTATCTGATGTATATTTATTATAATACAAAGGCTATTTTCATATAACCTGGTGTGGAGTTTCCTTTGTGGTGGGCCTTTGGGTGTTGTTGCTGGGGTGCGTGCGCAAATACTTAACTTACATCGCCTCCAAGTTTAGCCTTGCTGCTCGCGCCACGTTACCTAGAGGGTGAGCAGGGGTTATCTTGGCGTGTAACTCCCTTGCCCTGACTTGGGAATGGGGATCTCTGACTGACTTTGGCGAAAGCCCTGGCCAGCCGGGGGTCCCGTTTCCAACAAATATTATGGTTGGAAACAGCATATTGCTAATACAATCTTTGAAGCGTGAATGGCTGTGAACTCAGATTGGTTAATTGAGAAGAGAAAGGGACAAGATTGTTGAATGAAGTGAGAAAAAGAAAACAAGAAATGTTTACATGAAATGAAAACATGGATCGTACTTTGTATTATATGAGCCAATGGGCCCGCTTTTCACAGGCTGTGCACTTCAGACTGTGGAACCCAGTGGGTCACATTTGCATTGCACCTAGCCGCCCTGCCAGGGTCAATACTGTTGAGCAGGTCGGGTGTTATGTATGTGCGTTGCAGGTAATAAAAGTGGAATAGTTTAAATCGGTTGTTACAGGACATCGTCTTTACCAGGCTGCATGCATGATTTCAGTCCGAATCCTCAATGTCTTCTCCCAAATCTATTTCCAATGCTGTTTTCGCTTTGTACACACTCTTCATTAGGTCTCCCTAAAGAACATTATAGAACGGGAAACAACCTTTACATCGTGGGCATTAGACTGCGATGCCTTTACAACGCGGTTGTTACAACGCCCGCGTTGTTACAACGGGGTACCATTACTACGCAATTCATTTCATCAACTTGCAGTACATGGCGCTCTAACATAGTTCAATTTACTATTCCGACACCTTCCCTACTGTTGCGTAGGCTGGAGGTGGAATAGTAAATTATACATTCCTAATGGTACACCACCATCTACTGCAAGTTGATGTTATGACTTGCGTAGTAATGACATTACGTTGTACAACACAGTTGTTTTAACAACCACATTGTTACCTATGGCTTAGTGAAAGCACCTGTTATAACATGCATAACTCTTATAGAACAGTGAGATAAAGGTGTCTACCCCGCCCCATCTAATCAGTTCTCCCAAAACCTGAGATGGTGATGTTGCTGCCTGGTATGTGTGCCAGAGTTCCTTAACAGTATTTTCCAATTTGGTATTTTGCAGGATATGGCCCCGTCCCACATCAAAGGTGTCCTATGCTACCTGGAATGTGAGGAAAACCACCCCCAGGTATTGATCTCCAGCAAAGACACATCCATCCTCTCTCTACCTCTCCATGGACATATCAAGGTCGATAGAGTGAAATGGTTCTCGATTCCATACGCGTAATTCCTAAGGTTGGGCAGGTTACTCCGCTCCGTGGGCAGAGTTTGCGAAATTTTGCATTCCAAAGATCGGCATTAAGGTGTACTCCAACTCCGCTGCATAGCGGAGTTTGCCCCAATGCCCACCCTATTTTGTTTCCTCTTTCAGTAAAACAGGTGTCAGGGAGAAAGACAGGTCAGATTCAAAGGGTAGATCGCATGTTGCATCAGTAAGTAACAAAACAAAAGATGACTGGTGCGAATAAATGTTCATTTATTTAATATGCACTATTCATAAGTAAAACGGAAAGGATGGAGGGTTGGTTGACAAGTCGACTGCTCAGTGAAAACATGCAGTGGGTGGGACCAGCCAGGCAGAATAGGAAAGACTAGTTTCATCAGCGATGTGCCACGCACTTCTCATCGGCAGATGGTAAGCAGAATTTGACTCCAGGACTAAGGGATAGGGGCTGTATGAGCTTGCAGACTGAGTGCCATTTTACAAATGCTGATGGGCAGTGGAAGCACATTTAATCTTGAAGCCCCCCATACCACAGGGAGCACACTTCCTGACTGTGTCCCCTAACAATTTCACCAGCCAATCACAGCGCTGCCTTCTTGCGCTACTCTAAGAAACCAGCCTCAATCCAAGAACGTGCCCGAAATGCTATCGGGCAGAGGAGCGTTCTGAAACTAGAGCGCACCCGCTACCAAACGAAACAGGCCCTGTAGAACAGGCAGCGCTTGCACACACCAAGGGAAAGACACACACAGGGTCCATCCCGACAGATGCACACAAAGTATGCAGTGACATAGTATGTCACTGGTAGAGGCAGTGGATGCTGGTGGTGTTGTGTGTCACTTGAAGGCAGTAGACTCTCAGGTCACAAGGAGAGAGGCAGGAAATTTGGGGTAGAGCGAGCAGAGGATAGAACATCTCTGCTGAAAGCAGCCAGGACGGATCCTGTCAGCTTGTTGCAGGGATTCTGCACAAACACCGAACTACAGGCAGGATTATAGGACCTTGGTGTGTAGGGACTGAGTCATCCTATCACCTTAGTACCCATGAGCCCAGGACGGACTTGCTATAGTGTCTCACTTGCTCTTCCACTCACTCAAAGAGAAACAAATGATTAGACACTCCAGAACACAACACTCCCAGATCTCTCAAGAATCACGGTAACAAGACACACCCTTTCGCTCGCACTCTTGTACGTGTCCTCAACAAGATTTGACAGAGACCCAGAATAGTTTAAAATATGTATTTTAACTAACATGCCCAAAACATGCAGTATACATGCCACAACATGACGGGACCTGCGTCTAACACCGGATTATCCGGAGGACTTTGCCTGACCGGGAACACTAGCACCTTTCTGAAAAATTGAATGTGAAATATAACCGTTTTGTTATTGTACATTGGAAAATCCAAAAATAAGGAATGATGTGATCATAAAATATCTTTAGCTTTGAGAAAGCCCTGGCGCAATTGGCCACAAAGGGTGAAACACGTGTCGGCTGTTCTTTACGTTCTTTGCTTTCTGAATAGAATAATGTTTTGTACAACGCCAATGAAAATGATTTGAATTATTCAAGACACTGCAAACAACTCCTGCTAAGATATAAAGCAAAGAAGGATTTATCCTGATTAAGTGACCAACTTGTTAACTCAAAAGGAACGTGCATTCGTACTTAATTTTGACATGCCACAATAAGCAGGAAAATGCATAGTAAAAATACAGTCAGCATAACAGCTAATCCATAAATCCTAGAGGGAGATGTCATCATAAAAAGCCAATGGAGCCTAACCTCCCTCCCCTTGCTAAGAAGCAGTATCCTTATATATTAGATGATCTCTGGGCTTTGTCAGCAGACCCGATACCTTAGCCTATAGATGGTAGATTTACATCATAGGTGCTACCTCACTCTTCTCCCTGGAAAGGTCACTCTCCATGTGTGTGCTACCTATTCTTGTATCCCTATAAAGCCACAGTACATTGTCCAACACCAGCTGCACCTGTATGTTTTGTCTAAGGGCTAAGGCCTGGCCAGAACAAAATAACAAGGGGCATTGTTGATCGACCTTGCACAGTAATGTTCAGTCAAAATCCCAGGAACATGCAGAGAGTGAACAAAGTGATGCATTCTCATGTGAAAACAGCTATAGAAAGTACTGCAAAATAAAGATGTGTAGTAAGGTGCGCAAAGCAGCAGGCAGGCTGTAACATGCTCATGCTAACTTAGTGAAGAGCATAATGTCCCTATAGGCCACATGGCAGGCTGTGGCCTCTGCTGCTTTTCTGGTAAAAAGATGTGCAACCTGGATAATGGATTAGCTGCACTGCAGGCAGAGGACAGAGAACTGTCATGCAGCTTTCAGTCGGAGGCTTGGGGTACCCGTATGGAGGTACCTGTTGTATCCTCTTCTATGGGCTCTGGCAAACCCACCAATTGCCATTGGCTGTTATTTGTGTCATTTACAAATGCTGGCTAGTTATTGGTGCATTTGTTCAAATGTCCCTCCTTTGTGGACTTAGCTCCCTCACTGGTGATTTCACTAAGATAACGTTTCGTTTGCCCATCACACTATACAGCGTGTGATGGGCCCTCCTCCATCCTCCTGTATGGGCATTGCAGCGTAACAGAGCTTGGTTCCCTCCCCTCTCGCTGCTCCCAGCTGCACTGGTCTTCTTCCTAAGTGTTTCTCATGTTTGTTTGTGTTGGGCTGCCTGTTTTTCTTTTCTCTTTGCCCCCCTCAAAGAAAACAAAACCTCAATTGGTATGCAAGGAGGCACTTGTTTAAATATACCAGCAAAGTAAATATTTGTTTTAGCAAGCCAACGAAAGACGAGCCACCACTTTAACAGCATGCATACAGAATCCTCCACAAATCTTCGCTTTTCTCTGTTTTGAAAATAAAGCCATTATTATAGGAAAGAAGGCGAGGTCTTCTGGTAAAAGAGAGGCAGAATTAAAAATTTGCAAACATTTGTGACAAGAATTTTCAATTCTATTAAGGACACGGAGGCGAGGATTATGCTTTCTCGATTTCTTTACTACAAACAGCAGCCAATAGGAACACAGTAAAGAAACGAAAAAACTACAAATCCCATGAACACTTAGGCAACCATAGAGAGCATATCCCTATATAAACAACCATAGAGGGCAAGACTTCCTCTTACTTTGTCCAGGAAAAAATAAATCAAGAAAGAGTCAATTCACGTGGAACCGAAGAACAGTCCGGAGGAAACATCCGAAGGGAGCAGGAGAACGACCAGCAGGAGATATTCCAATGAACCAAGGAGCAGGAGACTGGAGCAGGCAAAAACTCCACAGATCCAGAATCCGAAAGGCTTGAACTAAGGCAGGAGAGAATTGCAGAATCTCACTTCTGGTCAGAACCTAAAAGAAAAGCAGAGCCGTAATAAGCCATCCCAAAACCATGGAAGGTAAAATACAAAGGGAAGGGAAAAATGTACAAGAAAACATATCATAATGCCATAGCAAATGAGACTATACATGAAAATGCATGAAATATACATTTGGGTGGGATAATCCTCGCCTCCGTGTCCTTAATAGAATTGAAAATTCTTGTCACGAATGTTTGCACATTTTTAATTCTATGGCAGGACAGGAGGCTCAGATTATGCTTGTTCAAAGCTGCGCCACCACAACAAAAGCAATGTCCACAATGGGTTTGAAATAAAACGTTTTAAACATAGTATCGGAAGACCAATCAGCGGCCTTCATAATGTCCGTTAAACTCACACCAACAGTAAAAGCCTTAGAGGCCATGGCACCCCGAGTGGAATGGGCTCCGAAAATGGAGATATCAATTCCAGCCTCAGACATAAGCCAACGCACCCAACGGGCCAGGGTAGCCGGCGCCACAGGCTGAAAAGGCTTCTGCAAAGCAATCAGCAACTGACCAGACAAATCCTGACGAAAAGGAGCAGTACTTACCTCATAATCCTTTATGCATTGAACCACACATAACTGTGGATGCTGAGGAAAAGCCGGATATGTCACAGAAGACATATTACATTTGGTGCGCCGGGAAATCGTAAAAGTGACCCCGTCTGGAGAAAACGAACGCCCCGCGAGGTCTAATGCACGCACATCAGAAATGCGTTTACAAGACACCAAACAAAGTAACATCGTCAACTTTGCTGAAAGTTGCTTACGAGACAAGGAAGAGTTGGGAGGCCAAGCTTCCAGAAAACGCAACACAATGGAGACATCCCAAAGAGCAACATACTTGGAACGCGTTCCTCCCAGCTTGTTCACATACCTCACCGCAGAGATGTTGTCCATGCGGAGCAGTATGCAACAGCTGGTGGCCTGAGGAGCAAGGCTGCGAATCGCAAATGATCCCGCCAGGAGCTCCAGACAATTGATGTGAAGGTTCAGTTCGTCTTGTGACCAACGGCCGCCCGTCGTCACATTCCCGCATCGGGCTCCCCAGCCCCAAAGACTCGCATCCGATTCCAGCACCACATCCGGTGTCGAGCCGAACAGGGCCTTCCCGTTCCAAGCCTCCATGTGGTTGAGCCACCACCGCATCTCCGACTTTGCGTCGGATGACAGAGGAACAAGATCGGAATAGCGAAGCCCCTTCTGCAAATGCCGGATCTTGAGACGTTGCAGGGCCCGATAATGCAAGGGACCCGGAAAAATCGCCTGAATGGATGAGGCCAACAGACCGACAATCCGAGCGATCGATCGTAAGGATACACTCCGTGTGGACAACAGTAACTTCAACTCCCTCTTGATAGACCTGATTTTCTGGGAGGGCAAGAGCAGTTGGCAAGAGACTGAATCGACTAGGAAACCCAGGAACTCAATCGGCTGAGTGGGATGTAAATGAGATTTTTGAGGATTCACTAGAAATCCTAGAGACTGTAACAGGTCGACTGTCCATGCCAAATGGGACTGTAGTTGCACAGGACACTGAGCCATCAATAAAATGTCGTCCAGATACACGATCAGACGCACTCCGCGCGCCCTCAACGATTCCATGACCGGTCTCAGGAGCTTCGTGAAGCACCACGGGGCGGACGAGAGACCGAACGGGAGAACCGTGTACTCGAACCACGTCCCCGACCACTGGAATTGAAGAAAACGGCGATGTGGCGGAAAGATGGGAATGGACAAGTAAGCGTCCTTCAAATCCAGGCGAACCATCCAGTCGCCCTTGCGAAGGAGATCCCTGAGAAGATGGATGCCCTCCATCTTGAAGTGGCGATAGACCACTCCGTTGTTGAACTCCTTGAGATTGAGCACAAGGCGAGAACCTCCCCCCTTCTTCTCCACCAGAAACACATTGCTGACGAACCCTTGAGGATGCAGGGAAGTCCGCACAATGGCCCCTTTGAGCAGAAGAGACTCGATTTCCCTGGATATCACCTCTCAATCTATGTGATACCCTTGAACTGTCTGTAATATCCATGCATCGCTTGAGATCGTGCGCCAATTGTGCAGAAAAAAATTGCACCCTGCCCCCCAGAACAACACTGTCGTAAGGGATCAAGCTCACCTGTAGAGGAGAAATCCTGGCGACCTCCTTGGTTTCCACCATAGCCTCCCTTGTTGACTTGTCCACGACCTTTGCGGGAGGGGTAGAAATTAGATTTGGAACCTGAATAGGAAGACTGCTGGTGTCCTCTTCCTTGCTGGGACTGTTGGCCACACTGCTGGCCAGAACCACGGCCGAACGAACGTCCCCCGGAACGTCCGGCCCTGCCAAAAACCGGGCGGAACGCCCTGCGTAAGGAAGACTGCGCCTTGTCAAGGCCGCTAAAGGTGGCCACAAACTTGGTCAATTCCTTTAGGAAAGGCTGACCAAACAGGAGACCCTGTGCAAGGGGCCCCGATTCCGATGTTGCAAGTTCAGAGAGCCTGGGGTCCATCTTCAACAAGATGGAACGCCGACGCTCGGTGGACAGAGCACAGTTCGCGTTCCCCAGTAGACAAATAGCCCGCTGGGCCCAACCGATAAGGTCATCGGGGTCAATGCCAGACGCAGACCCTTGAGCCTGGTACCCTAAGTCCCAAATTTTGGTCAGGGGGCCAAGAAGGTCCAGTAACTGATCCTGACACAGGCGCCAAGAGCGGTCAATGCCCTTTTTGGGATCCTTAGTGAATTTCTTGAGATAGGTCAGAATAGTGGGATCCACCTCCGGGGTGTCAGACAAGTTATCCGCCAACTCCGGGCGAGGGCACTCGGAGCGGAGACGGGAGCGCACTTCTTGATCAAAGGGCACACGGATATGTGCCTGTACATAGTCCGCAACTTCAGGGGCAGGGAGCCAAGACTTCGAATTCGGGTGAACTATATCAGTTGGCTCAAATGTTAGGACTGGCTGATGGGAAGAGGCATCAACGAAATGTTCTTTTCTAGATTTTTTAGCAGGGGGAGGACCAGAGGGACCTGAGGAAGAGGAGGAGGAGGTGTCATCAGTGTCCGGAGGAGGCAGACGAGACTGTTTGGAAGCAGTGGAGGCAGACAAAGACTTGGCCAATTTCACAAAGTCAGATTTATGCGGATTTTTGGGCAACTTAGAGGAGTGTTTCCCAGAGGAGGACGGTATCCAGCCCTGTTGCTGAGCATAGTCGGTCAAATGACGTTTCAATGGTTCAATTGCGCGGACCAGCGCAGTATTGACCGATTGCTGGACCCCTTGGTCAAGGGCGTCGACTAAATCATATCCAAAAGAGTCCTCAGGCTCTTCATCATAATAATACTCCTCAGACTCGTCATAACCAGCCATGGCTGAAGAAATGACAGCACAACTGGAGGAAAAAGATGCCCACAAGTAATAAAGCAAAGGTCAAATTAGAAATAGAAGCGACCCTGTTAGGGGGGGTGACAGCCCCAAGCAAGCCAAACAGGCAGAGCAAAAACTCAACCAAAATAACAATAAGCTAAAGAGTGGAGGGACAGGCTTGCAATAGTCAGCCACTCTAGGCAACGCCTCTATGAATTATACAGCCCAAAACTCTATATTGAGGTAACGGGCGTCACGAGGGACTCTCCGGCAGGCCATGGGCTGAGGCTGTGAAGAAAACGCCGCCTCTCAGCGTGTCCGGGCTCAGTGAGGAACACGGAGCGTCAACAAAGCCAATGCGCATGCGCGGAGGCTCGCCTGCAATACCCGGAAGAGGAGCAACGCGCGACGATAGCGCACGAGCCTCCGAGTCCCAGTCCCACTCCACAAAAGAAAACACGGGCACGATGCGCCCGAAGTGAAAAGAGAGAGGCGACCCGCGCTCTCCAACAGCACAAAGACAACCAGAAACCGGGACAAGTAAAAGGCAAAGAAACGCCGACAGCAACGCGGCCAAGCAATACAGCGATGCGCCTGCAAGCGGCAATTAAGCAGCAGATAAGCGGCGTAACAATGCAAGTAAGCACAATACAATAACATGCAAATATCACAAGAAGTATAGAAATGGACTTAACTGGCTGCGAAGCAGCAAAGAAAGAGGAAGTCTTGCCCTCTATGGTTGTTTATATAGGGATATGCTCTCTATGGTTGCCTAAGTGTTCATGGGATTTGTAGTTTTTTCGTTTCTTTACTGTGTTCCTATTGGCTGCTCTTTGTAGTAAAGAAATCGAGAAAGCATAATCTGAGCCTCCTGTCCTGCCATAGAATTCCCAGTGGTTAGATAATGGACTGGAAAATGCATGTGTATGGCAAAGGGTCTTAGCTTGAACTTGTCTGCTAATCAGTGTCACATGGTGCTTGGAGCACGTGCCCTGGGAAACGCTTTCTCGCGAGACAGTCATCGTAAAACAAGTGCTGGGATTGGATCGAAAGGCGGTAATGGACGACTTTGACTTTTGTAAACTGTTTCACCTGTTTTTGTTTTGCTTCTCTTAATATAATGTATGGTTTAAATGCGAGCGCCTCCAGTTTTGTCTAAGGAAGCCTGGATAGCGCGTCCGTATCAGCTTTTAATATGCCAGTAGCACAGCGACCTTTGAGAAACTTGTCTAAATCCTAAAACCCTACAAGCACAGAAATTCGTTCCAGAGATGTTTTCTTTCAAAGAGTATACTGTGGGCATGTTTAATAGGAAACTCAATATTGCTATGTTTATAAAAGTAAACAGGATTTTCAGCATATTATTGTTAAATGCTCAGTTCACCTGTGTCATGTTGTGAAAGTCATGCAAACAAGTAGTTAGCTCATAGGGGCAGATTTACAAGGAACTGACGCATCTGTAGAGATGCGTCAGTTTCCTTGCGTCACCTCAAAATGTCCTTGCGCCACCATGGGTGCACTGTATTTGCAAAACAGTGCACCATGGCACAAGGAATAACAGATGCGTCAGAAATTGTGACGCATCTGTTAGAGTAAAAGTGACGCATTGTTGGAGTTTGTCACAAAAGTGACGCAACTCCAGCAATGCGCCGGAAAACATAGGTAGGTCCCATGTAAAATGCCCTGCGTCAATCCTTACGCCCCGTCTGAGCAGGCGTGGGAATTCTGACGCAGTGAAGGCATAGAGTGACGCAGTGAAATCTTGTAAATTTCACTGCCCCAGTTCTACGTGGCTTTTTGCATTGGAACTCCTACCCTGCATACATTATACCTGGCGCAGGTATAATGTGGGGCAGGCCTTACAACGTGATGCATCTCCCTAGATGCATCACGTTGTAAATGGGCCGCAGCTTTTACGCCGCTGCTGCGTCACAAAAGTGACGCAAAGGGGCATGTAAATCTGCCCCATAATATTTGCCAGTCACAATGACACAGGGGATTGTTAGCGCATTGTGAGCACTTGCGTAAAAAGAGTGAACTAGGGCGATCAGAGAGAACAGCCTCTCAGAGGTTAAATGAAACTGTCGTACCTTGTACGCACATGGCTTTGCCCTCTAATATTGCCATGTTTTAAATTCAATGTATTCATTTATTTAGATGTGGCAAATGGTGGTAATCCATATAAGTATTCAACACAACAACTTAATGTCTTTTTTACGTACAAATTTAAATGAGTTGAAACTGACATAGAGATTAAGTTAACCTGACATATATCTTTCTTTACATTCTCTATTGCCCCTGGGACAGGAACTTACCTGAAAGTTTGCTTATGAACACAGTTTTCCAGCAACTAAGCCGAATAGTCTAACTGTCCTTCTTGACTGGTGTGAGGTTGGAGGGAGGACAGGCTCTGATGCCATCAGCAGAGGGAGAGAAAGCTCATTTTGCAGAGTGCCATAGAGATGCATTTCCCACTCCAGCCCCACGCCTGCCCAGATGTTCTAAATGTATTTAATGATCTCTTCCCTCCAGCCTGTTGGCAACAGAAATCAGTCCTAACTCTTCCTTGTGATAGTACTGGCCTTTAACAGAGTCTGGCAGGGTGATGGCCTGACGTAGGTACCACTACCAGTACTGGGCCATATCTACTTTCCTCCAGTAATCTGCTCACTAACATCTGAGGAGAAACAGGGAATTCTTTCAGTGGAACTTGGAGGCACTGTGTCCCCCCACCACCTATTGAACAAGGGTGAGTCGGATTGCTCCTTTTCAGGTCGAGCCTGGGCAGACATGCACTGCTGCGAGGTATGCAGTATTGGAGTATGGCTATGAACAAAAATTGCTTGACATGACGATTTGTTGCTAGTGGTGCATGGCACAAGAGAGTTCTGTAGTTAATTCTCCTGTATAGTATCGCTAGTGGACATCTCCAAAACGACATTTCCCAGCTTTCCGGTGACGCTCGGTGATGCAATCATGCGCACGCTGGCCACATGCTCGGGAGGATAGACGCTTTGAATAAAGATGGCGCTAACACTCCGCTGACTGCCTCCCCAAGACGGCTCAGCTGTAAGCCGGGTGTACAGAAGGAGAGGTAGGTCGGCGGAGTTCAAGTTGTGCCGCGCCAATGCGTTAGCTCTAGCCTTTTTGAATTGAGTTGACAGGCGAGGCATGTTGAGGCACTGTTTTGTGGTCTAAGCCACAACAACATTGAGATAGTCACTAGCATGCCATCAAGTACATGGGATAAGAAAGTCTGACTAAGTAGGCTACGTTATTATTTTTAATTTTATCCGTAGCAAGAATGAATGTGTTGCAGCAAGTAATACCACCCCACAGCCTATATTAATAACACTGAATTCGTACAGGGGTGCGCCCACTTAATTATTTCGGTGGAGGACTCTATGTTAGAAGCAGGATACGGTTGAATCTATCCATATGCACAGACTAGACATAGTAAGCACGTTTGGAGATACTTGTTAGGTCCATACCTTGTTTCTGTTTTTTAGAGCGGTGCTCCATTCGCCTGAGCCGCCGCCAGGTGCGGTGAAGCCACACCCTCCTGCTAAATAGGTAAGCAGGTTGATGCACCCTGTTGTAAGTATATGGGGTTGCCCACTGTTGTGTGATTGACATTTGACTTGGTAACACTTAAGCTTGGTCTGAATGTTACTTTACAGAGATGCCAATAGTGTTCTTTGTTTTTTGTGTTCTTTCCTATGACATGCAATCAACATCATCTCTTACAAGTGATCTACTAACATGAGGTGAAACCAGAAACACCTGGGAGTCCAGGTGATATGGTTGTTGTTTAATATTGTTTGTTCACCGATTGCAGTAGCAGTAATAATTTCCAAGGTCCTGATGAAGGCAGAGGACACCCATGTCCGCTAGTCTGCTGAAACATGTTGACCACATACATCTTTAGTAGCAGATATTTGTTTGAACTGCTATTTCCTGCACTGTTTTTAATGTTGGATAAATGAGGGACACCATTAAACGTGTTAATTTCTCTCATTCTCTCCAATTTTAACCATACACTTTTCTCTTTTGTTGCACTGCAATTCAGTAGCTATAAATCATCATATACCCGGTTCTAACTCAACCTTGTTCACTCTAAGACATGGGAAGTATACATCTAGACCTTGTGGGTGAACTTGCAAGTTACAAGGTATGAGGAAGCCCAAATGATGAATAGGGCGGTACCGGATAGTTACTGATGGGTATCCACTATCCTCTAGCATCAGAGGGTATCTTGATTGTAGTACTCACAGTTTGTAGATTTTCACGTCAGGTCTATCTTGTAGTTGTATGTCATAGTAAAGTTCTTTCTATTTAGACCCATGGGCTCTTTTTGCTTGCTAAGTATTCTGTTGGGGTCTGTGACCCTGTGAGGTCGGTAAATATGCCCTAGGACCCGTTTATAGTGGTTTGTGTTCATGTATGGCTGTGAAGCCCCACCCACTCTCCTCCAATATTTGTAATTGGCTTTTGTCATTTTCCTTCGTAAACACTGACTTACGAGTTGTTATTAGGCTTGTTAGTCCCTCCTTGGTACCTCCTTTTCTGCATTTGTTACCTCCCATACGACTGGACCTTTAACTTTTTTATTACACTGTCTGCTTTACCTTGGATGTGAGCACTATTTTGTTTAATGATTTGCCCCTATTCCCGCCACTAGGTTGCAACACACACCCGCTTTGATTTTACTTCCTAATGGCGGTCTGCTTTAAATATAGGGACCGTGTTTCTTTATTTATTTTAGCAGCTTGGTGGACTCTAAGTATAGCGGCAGTGCATACTTATTTTATTTATTTATTTATTTATTTATTTACTAGCACCCATGAGGCACTTTCACATTCATGGAGGCTGAGCCCCTTTCTTTAGACAAGCCATGTCTAACGAGTGGTGTGCAGCCCCTATTAAAGTGAAAGGAAGGCATGGGCTCTTTTACGAAAAAAACCATCTGTTTGTCAACTTGACAACAGATGTTTATTTCGTCAAAGCGACCCATGCCGCAGTTTCACTTTAATGTCGGCCATGCCCCTTTCTTTAGACGCGGCTTGTCTAAAGAAAGGGGCGCGGTCTCTATAAATGTGAAAGTGCCGTATGGGCGATAATAAAAACAAAAAAAACACTGGTCGCAATAGGCCTTGCATTTGCGAGAGTTTAAGCTACTGCATTACCAATAGGTCAAGCTCTCGTGAATGCAAGACTTATTGCATTGCAAATGCTTGATTAGCATCATGTCACAAGTCAAGGTGCTAGTATTCCAAATACCCTCCGGTGTGGCAGGTCATTCTTGTGCAAAATGCCCTGCTTGACTGCAATACTTAATTTGTTTTTTCATTCTTTTTCCTCTGCGGTCAAAGGACTGCACAAACTCCCAAACTGCATAGATTTGTGTTATCCTTATTCATTGAGTCTGACTCTTTCTGCTCAGATTGCACAAATAGCAGTCTGGTCTCCCGTCTGGGACGTTCCATTAACTATTCGGAACAATCTGAGGGTAAATCTACAATGTGTGCCAGGAACTCTTTTGAGTCATCCATTAACTCCCTATGAAAGAAGGACGCCCTTCGGGTTTCTGTAACTGCTTACAAAAAAGCAGTAATGCAGGTAAAGGAGGTCCACACTGTCCTGATGGAGTTTTAGCAACTCATTTTCACTGGCCTGACAAAAGTGTTAATAGCAGAGAGGCGATGCGTCAACTCCTTTAACCTCCCAATATCATGCAACATCAGGTCATTACTTTCAAGGAGTGGAATCGCCCAACCAGTAGCTGTACCCCTGAGATAGGATATGATCAAGGCTATTCTAGCAGTATTTGAGGGAAAGGCTCGTGGTTTAAAAAGAATTGTTTAAAATATCATTTGGGCGGTGCCAGAGGCACTGGGACTCGAATGGTAACTGTCACATGAACAGGATTAGTATTTCCGGTAATGGAGGTGCTTGTAAGATTTCCCAAATTGCTAAAGTGTGGGTAATCTGGAACCAGACCTGGGCCCACCCCAAATTACCATAGTGAAGGGCGAGGGTGACACCTGACCAGCTCATCCATAAGCGACTAATTTTTCTGTTGCAACGACTGAACTTTATGCTGTACATCCTATAAAGCCCTTATTAACTCTAAAACAGTTGGGGCATCCTTAGGGAGGGCCTGAAGGAATATTGGGTCATCCATGTCATCTGGGTGGTGGAAACATGCAAGGCTTGGCCTTCTTTCATGCACTCCCCTGGACCCACTGCAGAGACAACACTGGAGCCAATGCTGGACCTCCTACCCCAACCCGGGACAATGCAAGTCAAGGAAGCAAATCCTTAGATCCTACACTGTCCTCCTGGGGGCTAGGGGGGTTAGGATAAAATATGAAAAGAGATACTTGCGTTATCTGATCTGCTCAGCAGGTGTCCGAAACTGCATAACAGGAGTTGTCTTTTCTGACACCGTCTACATTTGCGAGGTAGATGTGTACTGGACCAGAACCTCTCGTTTTGCGATGACGCGATGTACTGGAAATAACAAGAGAAGGCAGCTACGATCAGTACACCAATATGTTTTACATACAATGAACATGCATTAACTTTAGTGACACAAACGTACAAGTTTATCAGCACCTCGACATGAGAGCAGAAGTACCATAATCACAGATTGGAGTGTGTGTGAAAAAGGCGCATGCGCGGGCGCCCGCCATGCTCAGTTGTCATCAAGAAGTCACGATGGAGGAAGAGTTTTTATTTACTTTATATTGTTTTTGTAAGCTTGTATAACAATTGTTAATAGGGCGGGTGGGAGGTGTGGAATAGGCAAAACTCTGCACACTCTGCGGGCAGAACGGACTCTCCGCCCACCCTTATATCTCACCCAGGAAGAGGAGATACGTTATTGCTTAGACCCCCAGAGAGCAATGAGCTTTTAGGTAGATCGTACCAAAGACCACTGGGTGAATGATCAGCTCTTTAAAGAGTTCTCTGGAATCAAAAAAGGCAGGGCAGTGCAGAAGAGAACAATGTACTGTTTGGATCTCCATTAATATTTGCAACACATTGGCCAGAAAGCAACCTCTAAAAGGACTGCATACTCATTCTTTTAAAGCCAAAGCTGTTATAACTGCATTGCCATGGGGAATTCCTGTCCTAGACATTTGCCAGGCGACAATGTGGGTGTCAATCCATACATTCACAAAGCATTATTCTAAGGGAGTGAGAAAAAAAGGGGTGAAGACGGAATACACTCACCCTATGAATGCTTAACTTTGTAGCTGGAAACCGTCAGCGCCCTGAAGTGGGCAGAACTGTCTAGTAAAATGCATTTAGGGAAAACCACTGAATCAATATTTAATTGAACTAAGTCTGTGGTCGGTGATATTTTCATCCACTTTTATTTAACATGAGTCAAACATTCCTTTATGTTTGATAAGCCAGCCAACACGTGTTTCGCCCCTTAGGCCTGGGACTTTTTCAAGTCTGTATATAGTATTTTTAAAAGTTACAAACACAGTAGCTTATGATATTAAAAATAAGTATAAAAGACATACAATAAAAAACAATACCCATGGATAAATTATAATACATAGAAAAAGGGGAGACAGAAAAGAAACAAAACAAAATTACCATTAGTATATGTTCTTGAAGTAATGCAAGATTAACAAGTGTCTGCTCTCTATATTGTGAATTTTCACTGCAAACCATGCCAGCAATATTATAGTATTGACAAGGTGAAAAACTGATCTGCTTCAATTTACCCGCAAACTCAAGCTTGTATCTTTTTTCGGCGACAAACTACCACAAATCACAAAAGAAGAAACATAGCACTTTTACTGTACAAGGCATGTAAGACATTCACCTCCTCACCTCTTTCTCCAGAGGAAGCAGCCTCCACACCCTTGAACCTAGCACAAGAAATGGAAATATTTACAACTCAGACAATGAACACTACAAAAATGCACCTTCAACCCTCTAGTGACACCCGGAAATAACATTGAATTATTTCACACAGCAGTTACATTTGACATGAATAAAGAATATATAAGTACAATAAGGAAGCAGATTCTTATGCAAAAAATGTAATTCGCAAGAAAGGATTATGAAGATGTGATTTTCAAAGAAGTTGATCTACATCTGTCAATCTATGTTTCTCTGAATTAATGATTAAGATCTATCCCACTTGGATTTACTTTTTAGATCCTTTATCTGAAAGCAACTACTAAATCTGCTGGCCGCATCCTGAAACATAGTATCACATGACTCTCATTCGATCTTTGAATCACTCCCTACTTATCCTGCTACATGGACTGCCAGGCTTAAATGCACTTCTTTCTCTAACAGACCACAGAGACTTGCCACTTTGATTTTCCTTATCTAAGGTAAGCGGGCATATGAGTTTGCTCTCTTCCTGTCTCACGCCACCAGGGCAATGCCCTTGCTCTATCTTAGCCTCAACTTTTCTCTTTCTAGCAGGATGTGTTATTTCGACAAGACAACATAGAAACTAGGGTATGACAACAGCAGCAGGCCCTTACATATTTTCTCATTGATCAGTCTCATGGCCGATCTCGCTAGATAGCAAGATAGGGCTGCTTCTGTCTGCCGCATGAGTAGATTTTTTACTTGAGACTCAGATTCCTCAACGTGAACAGATGGTTTCCCAACGCGATCGGTCGTGACCATCCACGACTGCCCGCGTTGAGAAATCTGGCTGGGAGTTGTATTAGCATTGGTGTTCGCCAACTTAATGTTGAAAACTGCAAGAAAGGATAAAACTTTCGGAACTCTGCTGCGCGGAGTGCAGAAAACTCTGCAAACTCCGCGAGTGTAGTTCACCGCTATTAGAAATGGGGGTCTGTAGTTAGCAATGGTTTGCACCTTTGTACATAAAGGGACCCTTGTTCCTAACCAGGGTAAGGGGGATACTCTTCTAAAATAACTCCTGCTCCACCCCTTGGTAGCTTGGCATGAGCAAACAGGCTTATCTTAGAGGCAGTGTTTCATGCATTTGTGCACACATACAGGAATACAGTGAAAACACTACAGATGGACACCACACCAGTTGAGAAAAATAAGTAATTTTTGGCTAAACCAAACAAGACCAAAACGACAAAAATTCACAATACAGTAATCAAAATATGATTTTTAAAAGGTAGAAACTGTTCTGTTGATAGCAAACTATGGTTGCAACACTTTCAACACAAAGTACCGTGGATACACAGAAACAAAAACAGCCGCAGGGAAAGTGATGCGTCGGTTCCTTATGCACAGGGAAGGTGATGTGGTGGTTCCTTACTCCAGGGGAGGTGATGCGTAGGTTTCTTAATGCAGCCCCAGCGTTCTTGTAGACTTGACACCCCGGTGCAGTGCGTGCAATCGGGGATGTGTTGGTTCTCAATGTGGCGGAGGCAATGGCGCTGCGTTGGTTTCTCCAGCCGCAGTCACACGATGTGTTAGTTCTTGCAGCCGCACAGCAGGGCCTGCGTCGAAATCGGTGCCGGGAACTCAGCCTTCTTAGATTGCTGAGCTCAATGCAGCTTGCAATGTTTTTATCTAGCCGCAGGCAGGAGCTGCGTTGATTTCTCCGGCAATGTGTCGAAGATGAGTCACACTTCTTGAAGTTGCGTTTCTTTTCCAGCCCCCAATAGTAGGAACAACCTCCAAAGGCCCAATACAGTAACAGGCACCTCATGGCAGGTCAGAACTCCCAGCAAAAAATATACACAATATCAATATAAGGAAGTATGTTCTCCCTATATTGAGAAGGCAGTACGATACAGTTACTACAGATCCTTTGACTTCTCATTATAGGGAGAACATCCTTCCTTATATTGATACCACATATATTGTCTGGATAGAAAACATCAATTAAGATAGTTGTGCTCCATTAGGCACAGGGAACCGACGACCTCTGGCAAAGGTTTACTCACACCACGCAGGAGATTGCAAGTCAGACAGAATAGCTTTGATGAAGTCGTGGGGATACTTCCCAGAGACGACAAAACACGTGTTGGCTAAAACAAGGGCTAACGAAGAAAATAAAAAACAACGACACGACACAAAATATTTTGAGTTTACTATACTATTTGTCTAGAATGTATTGGTTAACAAAAATTGTGTGTGCTTCATGCGGCTAACCATTGTTGTTCAATCCAAGGATTATACTTAGGGGTGTAGGGTGTACCTTCCCACTATTTGAAAGCAGTGCGGGCTAAAACCCTGTTCATACACACCAATATAGGATAGTTATATGAGCACCTGAAGCCTCACAGAAACCTGATTGTTTTAATTAGAGCCCTTAGGTAACCCTAAAAAGGGGAAGGACCTCTTCTGTGGTACCCCCACCTATTAAAGTGGGTCAAGGACACTACTCAGATTTCCTAGCCAGTCAGATGCTCCCGGGGGCCTAGTTTCAACATGGCAAAATCAAGGGTCCACCTGGAGGAGCTCTGGGACACCGTCCCGGGGAGGAGCTGGGCAGGGGGAATGTACACTCCGCTGTCCTTTGTGTGGTTTTGTGCCAGAACGGGAGCAGAGGGCACCTGGACTGGGCAGAACTGGTTTATGCAAGGAGGGCACCTAATGTGCCCTTCAATGCAGTCTGGGGGATGCTCAGAAGTGCCTCCACTCTACCTAATTCTAATGTAGAGGTGATCAAACCTCTCCTTCACAGGATATCCTTTGTTCAGCTCTCCCCTGGCTGTGTTAGGCTCATCAGCAGGGGGACAGAACAGTGTCTGAGACCGGCAGCAATGTGGGTTGGCAGGAAGACCCAGTAAGGCTACACCGGTAGGTAATGGGGGGGTCCCCTAAGGAGCCGCCAGTTCATGGTATCGTGTAACACACTTGATTCCGTGTAGTTGCATGATTCCAACATTTCTTATGCCAAACATGACCAGGTTTGGTGTAACTGTTATGTAGCTGGACATCTCGACTTGCAAGTGTCCACAACATACCTTAAAATGGCTTTCCTGCACTTACAAATCCCAGACAATGGAGTCCAGTGTTTATAGGGGTACATCTGCTCATGCAGAGGTACCCACACACTTAGAACCATGCACCCCACCCTTGGACAGAAAGGCCTACATTAGGGGTGACTTATAGGTTTTAAGTGCACTGATCAGGATATAAGGGAATCTTATATCTACAGTAAAAGGTGTGTGCACCCTGTCACACAGAATGCAATTGCTGCGCTGCAGTCACAGTTGCATGGGCTCCCATGGGTGGCGTAATACAAGCTTCAGTCCATTGGAGACCCCTGGTGTACCAATGCCCTGGGTACCTCAGTACCATATACTAGGGACTTACATTGGTACCCCAATATACCAATTGTGGAGTGCACAAAGTACTTACCAGTAATTTTGGAGGAGAGAGCAAAGTCACTTGTTTACTGATTAGCAGGATCCCAGTGAACTACAGTAAAAACACACTGACACCAGGCAAAAAGTGGGGTTATCTAAAGATCCTACTTTCCTATATAACCCCCTCCCAAATGAAAGAAGATGAGACTAACTTTGCCCAGTTGAGTCTTCATTTTCTAAGTGGAAATATCCAAAAAGTCCATCTTTTTGGATATATATCTGGTTACTCCCAGATCTATGTTCCATTGAAAAGCCCATGCCCTCTAGCGAAATGGACCACCTCAAAAGTTTGGGGTTTTCAACCTTCATTTGTTTTAGCCATAAAAAGTGCTTAAGATCTGTCTGAACAATGAAGTGAGTGCCAAAGAGGTATGACCTCAGCTTCTTCAAGGACCAGACCACAGCAAAGGCCTTCCTCTCAAAAGCTAACCAACGTTTCTCTCTGGTGATCAACCTTCTGCAAATAAAAGCTACTGGTTGATCCTGGCCCTGCTCGTTAAGTTGTGATAACACTGCTCCTATTTCTATCTCAGACGCATCTTTCTGGACAAATAATAGGACTCTGCACAATTGGATCTGAGGGCATGACCTTCTTCAGAGCATCAAAGGCATCTTGACAGCTAAGTGTCCAATTCACCTTCTTAGGCATCTTCTTAGAGGTGATGTTGTAATTTTGCAGCGATTGGATTAGCATTAGCAGAAGCCATCCTGAATTTAGAAGTTATCTTGTCCGTTTTGTGGAATCCATTTTGTTTTCCTGCCAGCCATCTTGTTTGCCATGTGCTACCACGTGCGTGCCATGTGCTCTGTCCTACCTTGCTGTTGTCTGCTCTTGAAATCTGCCTAGAGACAGGTTATATTTAGCCTCTTCTGCTTCACACATGCTCAGTTGAGCTTGCAGCTGTCCTTGCAGCTGTCCCTAGTCTGGAAATGTCAGGAAGTGTTCACCAGGATTAGCAACTGTTAGCTCCTCCCACTTGTTGACTGTGTATTTTCTGTATGACCTTATATGTACCTGAAACCTTCTCTTGTACTCGTACCGCCTTCTTTTGAGCCCCTGTGTGGGTATAAAAGGGCCAAGCTCCTTCCATTCAGGGTGCTACTTCATACATTGCCGAAGGGTGTTGTGTGAATGTAATTCCAACTCATGAGGTTTAATACATTTTTTATTTTCTATTCCAGTTGCTGTGCCAACTTCTTACTATTGGTCTGAGGACTTGTGCATGTAGAGAAGGGCAAACCCCTTGCACTGGTATGCCTTGCTGAGGCTCACCACCACAGTGAGGTCAATAAGGTTAGTCACAATGGACCCATACCCCTTACCAAATCTTCTGTAGGACCCAGGTAGGCCCAGACAAGCTCTGACCTGAGTCTGAGTAGTGGGAGCAACCCAATTCACAACGGTTTGGATTTTGCTCTCTAACGGTTGAACTTGGCCTCCACCTATCAGGTGGCCTAAGTAAACAACTTTGCTCAGCCCTATCAGGCAGTTACTGGCTTTGATAGTGTGGCTTGTCTTCTAAAGGCCTCAAGTACAATTCTGGGGTGGACCAGGTGATCCTACCAGGTGGAGCTAAAGACAGCTATATCATCAAGATATGCTGCACTAATATCTTCCAGTGATAAAACTCCTTCAGACAGTTGGGGGCCAGTGAAAGTGTGGGACAAGCCTGCCCCAAGTCTTACTTTGCCCAAGATGCCCTGCAACAGGTATGTCAAGAGCAAAGGTCAAGAGGTACTCCTTAAACTTCTGAGGAGCAACCAACCGCCAGGTGGCACCAGCCTTGAGTCCTTAGCTTCAGAATGAAGGAGTCCATCCTCCTAATATACCTTGTGGGTCCCACTGACACCCCCTGCCTCTGCATCAGCTTGCTGCCTAAGGCTCTTATGAAAGGGGCAGAAGTCCTGCTCCAAGCTCAATTCCTCCCTGGAGGGCTCCCTTGTTCCCACTAGCTCTGTAAGGTCAGGCCCTAGATCCTCTGGGGCAGTTCCCTTACAAGGGGCAAGATCAGCTACTTTAGAAGATTGATCCTCACATGAAACCTGGGGAACGGATAACATCTTACCCTTCTTACCTCTCATCTTGGTAGCAGTCTGGAACTTTACTCCAAGTTCCTCTACTCATTTATCTCCCTGCTTTTTGGCCTGTGCTCTAGTCATCATAAACACTGCCTCAGTGATCCCAAGTATGGCTGCATGAGTCCTCAACTCAACTTCAGCACATGCTGATGTTTCCAAATCATTGTCCATAAGACACTCTACACGAAGATCCAAAGATACCACCATCGTTTTAGAGCCAACAACCCCCTCCCTTTTGAGATTTACTACTGCCATATGGTGGCTATTAGTGATATTGTCTGCGTTGGTTACTTGGTATGTTGGCCCAAGTAAGTATTGCTCAGGTGACACCAGTTTTACAGCCATAATGGTGACACTGGCACACGTGTCCCTGTAAGCTATTGCTTCAATACATTAATGAGGGGATACGGCCTGCATTTCCTCATATTAGAAGGCTAGGCAGCAAAGTGGCAAGGTCAGTACCACCCTCTGATATGAGGACTGCCTCCATGACTGCTCTGACTAGGCCATAGCCCACTGTGGTTTCCAAAGTGAACCCAGCCACACCTTGTGGAGGTTTAAAGCTACTTGTGCTACTGCTAAGGGCACTAAGGAGGTGTAGTAGCAGTCTTGATCCAATTTGTCCTATGGCCTTTTTGCTTACAAACAAAGCACCAAGGGAGTTTGTTGCTATTAGAAGAGGAGGATTCCAACCCATTAGCTTAGCTTATTTGACAATTATTGGGAAGGGGTTAGATTAGAGTCCATCAGGTATTGGTGCAGTTTCTAAGACACACAGCTATGAAGGATGTGCTATCTCATGATCAAATTATGCCGTCCTCTATAGTCATGTACATTACTATAATGTAACCAGCCTTCCAAAGCCTTAACTGGACAATCTCCCTGAACTTAATCCGGTATTCTTCACAAGTAATTCCTTACCCATCAATAAGTGTTCTTTTAAAATCTTGTAGTTGTTGGGAGCAAGATTGCGTCAGTGTGATTTCTTGACGCTCAGCTGCCCTCGCCGTGTTGGAGCACATCGACAGTTGGCTACGCTACCTGGATGTGGGATGCTGTGTCTGAAGGCACCGGGAATGTATCGGGAAACCCAGCTCTGTGTTCAAATCTCTTGCGGAGCTGGGGCTGCCAGACATGAGCATGTGAATTCCCCGGGGGAAAATCTCGGGACGCATTCACTTGCCGGTCGGTCATCGGGCTCCTGATTTACAACAGGACGGGATGACTTCCAGGGCTCAGCATGAGCGAAGGTGGAGCATGCAGAGTCGGGGAATGAGAGGCTCCAAAGCTAAGACCACAGTAGGTAGCGCCAGCCCGGGAGGCGTTGAGGCGCCGGACGCCACACTGAAAGGTAATCGTGAGACGGGGTGCAAAAAAGACAGCCAGCGGGGAGACTCGGGGGAGGAGGAGGGTCGAAGGAGGGCTCTCAACCCTCTATTGCTAAACATTTTACCAGCAACAAACTACCGGCCCCTATCACGGAAATCGCAATGCCTCCAGGCGGTGAGCGCGAACATTTGCTTGCGACGGAAGAAGAGATCATTAACATACTGAAACCGGATGAACATATAAAATAAATTCCTACCCCTGATACAGAGAACGTTAATAGTGCTGCTGATAACACTGAATCTGCAGCCCCCCTGGCCCCCTTTAAAAAAAACAACACAAGTCCTACGACCTTGCTTGCCCCCGTTTCAGACACCCATATATAAGCCTCCAGGAGTAAAGAGCCGGAATCAAACCTCCAGATTACTGAAACCAATACTGTAAATTACTCCCAGAACACTGAAAAAGATCCGTAGCTGATGGCTCCACAGACTCCTGATTTAACTGGCGATAATTGTTTTCTGTATCTGATGGCTCTGAATCCGCAACAGAGGATTGCCTGACTAGCGCAAGTGATGAAGGTTTTTCTGATAACAATGGGCCCGATTCACAGAACTAACTTAAGACAAAATCCTGAACTCACTACTTTTGGTATTCACAAAAGGCATTTACTAGTAGTAAAGTTAGGATTTTGTCTTAAGTCAGTCTTAAGTCTGTCGTAAGTCTGTCCTACGTTTGTCTTAAGTTTGTCTTAAGTCTGTCTTAAGTCTGTCCTAAGTTTGTCTTAAGTCTGTCTTAAGACTTAAAACAGACTTAAGACAAAATCCTAACTTTACTACTACTAAATGCCTTCTGTGTTTACCAAAAGTAGTAACTTTAGGATTTTATCTTAAGTTAGTTCTGTGAATCGGGCCCATAGATAGCAATCCCTCTAGAGATACAGGAACTGTTCAGTGCTGATAAAAAGCTGTGGCCCGTTGAAGTGGGATTACCCGGGTACTCCGCCTTCTTTTTCTCATGTAGAGCAGTTTCAGGAAGAAGTCGGCACTGACAGCCGCCTCGCCAAGGGGGGCGCTAAAAAGATGTAAGGAGGCATGAGAAAGCTAAGCAAAATCTGTACTGACATCAGGGACAGGGTCTCCATGGTGGAATGCCGTACAGAAAGCTTAGAATCCTAAGTAACTGCCTTGAAAGAACAAGGGTCTTCCCAAGCCGCTTACCTAACAGATTGAATGACAAAGATGGAGGAGCAGGAAAACAGACAATGCCGGAAAAACCTCCGCCTACTACGGATCCCCGAAGGGGCGGAAGGGGACGATCCAGAACGTTTTATTGTTAAACTGCTGCACACTCTAACTAGAACTGGGATCATGAGATCAAGCGGTCACACCACTTTCCTTTTAATTTGAGGAAGCGATGTGATGGCAGCAGCTACAGCGCAGATAAGCCCAGGGCGTTTCTGGTGTTTTTTGGGAACTTTTTGCTTAGACAGTTAGTCTATGATCAGGCCCGTCCCAATTCTAGAAGGGCTCTAATGGGCTGCTGTTCTTTGCTAAACCTGATTTTTGCAATGCCATAGTGGAGTGGAGCGGAGGGTGCTTCTACGCCAGTTAATCAGCCCTTTTCAACAGCAGAGTGCCCAGATTTTCTTAATGAACCTGGCTAGATTGAAGGTTATCGTAAATGGGTCTTCTCACACTTTTCTATCAGAAATTAAGGCAGAGGAGTTTCTTGGGGAAGTTAAGGCCAAAAAAGGGAATAGCTAGACAGCACCCTAGGTGATATAGATAAAGATTATCAGGCACATGCATCAAAACAGAAAATTGTGATTCTTTATTTGCGACAAATAAGGAATCACAAATTGTATTGTATTGTATTATATTGTATTGGGCATTTGTAAAGCGCGTGGCTACCCGTGGGCGTCCCAGCGCTGAGGAATATGAAGGATGAAAATAGAGGGGCGTCTATGTGAATAGACAGGTCTTCAGTTGTTTGCGGAATTTTAGATGGTCCTGCTCACTCCGTAGGTGGATTGGGAGGGCTTTCCATAATTTGGATGCATTGAGTGAAAAGAGCCTACCTCCGCTCCTGGTCTTTTTTATTCTGGGAATGGTTGCGAGGTAGAGCTCATTGGAGCGGAGTGCCCTGTTGGACCTGTAGGGGATGATCATGTCTCTGAGGATTTGTGGTCCTTGTTTGTTCAGGGATTTGTGTGCAATGCAGAGGGCTTTGAAATTAATTATCTGCTGGACAGGTAACCAGTGCAGAGAATGTAGGGCTGACTTTGCAGAGCAGCGAGCGGGGGTTTTAGTAAGCAGCCTTGCAGCCCAATTCTGAATGATTTGTAGCTTGGAAATGACTTCTCTGGGGGCACCTAAGTATAGGGCATTGCCATAATCCAGTCTAGATAGGACGAGGGCCTGGGTGACTAGTCTTTTAGCGAGCGGGGGAAGAAGGGGAATGACTTTCCGAATAATCCTGATCATTCCATAACATGATGCGGCTGTCTTCCTTGCCTGGGTTTTAAAGGTGAGGTTATTGTCTAGCCATATTCCTAGGCTTTTTAATTTTGTTTTGGGGGTAGGTGGTAATCCCATTGAGAGTGGCCAGGGCATGTTTAGAACGGTGCTTGAACGGGCGCCTAATATCATGAGTTCGGTCTTCTCTCCGTTAAGCCTCAACTGTGAGAGATTCATCCATCTCACGACTTCCTCCAGGCAGGATTGGAGGTCCTTGGTTTGTTGGCTGGGGTGGCTCAGGGCTACTACCAGTTGCGTATCGTCAGCGTAGGTCACCATGTGGATTCGGAATGGGGACACTATCTCAGCCAGTGGGGCCATATAAACATTAAAAAGGGTGGGACTAAGAGAGGAGCCCTGGGGTACTCCACACCCTAATGGCAAATTTTGAGACACGTGCTTGTCTTGGAAGACCTGGAAGGACATTCCCTCAAGGAAGGACTGCAGCCACTTAAGGGCTGTCCCAGACACTCCTGCCCTCTTGAGGCGGTGAACCAGGAGGAGGTGATTGACTGTGTCGAAGGCCGCGCTTAGGTATAAAAGGATGACTGCAGCTGTGCCTCCTGAGTTCAGGATTTTTCTGGTTTTCTCCACTACTGACAAAATAGCGGTCTCTGTACCCTGACGGGGGCGGAAGCCGGTTTGAGAGGGCTGGAGGATGCCATTTTTTCGAGAAAGGAAGAGAGGACGCGATTGATGTGTTTTTCTGTTATTTTGCTGATGCATGGCAATAGGGAGATAGGTCGAAAGTTGGCTAGGTCTGTGGGGTCCAGATTGGGTTTTTTCAGGAGGGTGCAGACCATTGCTTTTTTCCACTCTTTGGGAACCGTGCCAGAGTTAAGGGAGGAATTAATAAGCTCAGTGGCCAGAAGGGCAATAGTAGGTCCGGCCAATGCCAGGATTTTGGGGGGAGCAGGGTCTAGGGGCGAGCCGCTTTTTAGAGAGGATAGAAGGGTGAGGAAGGAGTCATGGGTTACAGGGGGAAACGTCCTAAGTTCTGGTTTCTCGGGTTGCCAGTCCTCGCTCGTGTATCTCTGAGGGGTCAACTGGACTGATTGAGGAAGGTGAGATAAGATGGTCTGGATTTTTGAGTGGAAAAATAGCCAATTTGGTGCATTGGAGGTTGGAGGAGTCCAAGGGTGCTGGGGGGCCAGAGTTCTTCATTAATTTGGTGGCAATATGAAAAATTTTGCGGGGGGAGTTGCTGGCTGCTAGAATTTTTCCCTCATATAAGGAGGATTGTGCTGTTTTAATTTCTGATTTGGAGTGGCGAAGGGTCGATTTATATTCTAGTTTTTTTGTGGGAGAAAAATCTTTCCTCCATCTTCTCTCTGCTTTTTTACAGAGCTGCCTTAGGGTACACAAGTTGGGTGTGTACCATGGGGAGCCGCTGGTGCCCTTTTTCTTTTGGGCTGATACTTTAGGGAGCACCATATTGAGAGAACTTTCGATCCAGCAAATAAGGACTCAAAAATAGCCATGCATCATAAATTCTGCGAGTATATTGCGAATGGCTAAAAATCACACTCGCAATTTGCAATATTGCAGTTAGCGAAATCGCTGATTGCGATATCACAAGTAGGGAAATTGCTAATTGCGATATCGCATGTAGCGAAATTGCTAATTGCGAGGTCACACGGTTGATGTATATTGATGACATCACAACCAGAAAGTCAGTTAGTCCATGCCTCATTCAGTGCACAGTCATAGTGAGAGAAGGAAGCTGACTGCAGGAGCTAAACAGTAGTGAAAGACAATCTTTGAACAACACCTGTCCCTTGTCCAAAATGAATGCAATCACAGCAGAGGACAGCCAAGCAGCCAGGAAGCGCAAAATGAAAATTTCTGAGAAGGAAATAGAGACACTAATTGAGGATGCGGTCATCAGCCATGACAAGCTGTGTGGCAAATTGTCTCTGAAGGTACCTGAGCAAGGAAAATATGGATCCGGATCCAAAATGAAGTAAATGCTGTGGGGGTCACACACTGCCCCATTGATGAATTAGAAAAGTGATGGTAGGACCTGCACCGTCGTGCAAAAGAAAGGATGGCCGAAAGGCTGAAGGAAGCCAGGAAGACAGGAGGGGAAACACCTACACAGACTGGGAACACACCCATGGAGCACGTGGTGGAGTCCACACTCCAGCCTGAAGCTGTCGTTGGGGTGGCGCAGCTGGACACCTCTGGAGCGGCCAACACATCTCAAGGTAAGATGCATTCAAGTGACCATTGGTATACATAAGAAAAGTATCACATCACCTTAGTACAGCACAAGTGTCCTTTATGCAAATCCAGTCCACATTTCGCAAAAACATTAAAAAGTGCATTCTGGAAGATGCAGGCAGGTCAGGCAGGTACTTTTAAATACACAATTAGAAATAAAACGACTCAAAAATAGTGTAACAGCAAAATATTTAATTGCAGGAAAATAATGATTAATGTGACATTACATCACAGACATAATTGAATGCTGATTTGCACTGGTTAACATCACAGATGCAGAACAAGGAGAGGCAGAGGACAGTGACTGCATGGACACAGGATACTCCACTGTAGATGAGATGGACACACCTTTGGTACCACAACAACCATCCCGTGCCCCTACTACAGGCACGGCAACAGTCCCACCACTGCAGACTATGGAAACAGAGGAGGTGGTACATGTAACACCAGAGACCAGCCAGGCTCAAGGAACACCCACGCCGACAACCCAAGCACAGGTCAGGATTAGCACAGTCTGAAGCCGGCGGCGAAGAGCAAGGTCACGATTCACAGGGCAGGAGGACCAACCTACTGATGTCTAGGGTGGTCTGGAGGGCCAGATGCTCTGGGTGCAGCACCTGCAGGTAAAAAACATGCTGTCAGTGCAGGCACAAATTGGGAAGTTGTCAGGCAACATTGCTGTTCTGACAAATTGTGTGAGAGAAGGAGGGACATGTGTTACAGACAAGACGCCATCGCCAGTTGATGCAGCGCATGCACGTATATGCTAAATCAAACAATAGGCTGGCCACCAACACTGCACTGCTGGCACGTAGGTCTGTCACAATGTAGACTGAGATGTACCATTGGAGTGGGGATGTGGCCAAGGCACTGGGCCAGGTAACAAATGCAGTGGAACTAATGCATGATGCCTGTTGGACCTGGGGTTACCAGTCCACATAGGGTAGCCTGACACAGAGTAGGAAGGTCCATCCTAAGGCAAAAGTGTTAAGCTTGCGTCGCACCCTTACAGGAACCCAGCGCCCATCCACTCAAAAATGACACTACACCAATTTAGAAAAATACGGTTCACTTTTATAAAAGTTCTTTTGTGCTCTCTTATTCCATCAGACTGTTTTGGTCGCTGCTCACATCAAGTATTTCTCCCCCAGTCATTTCATCAATACATCGTTTCTTAAATTCAATGGGGTCAACAAGTGCATTATGTACTTTACAATAAAGGCAGTTTCTTGGTTGTTCTGACTTGGCACCTTAGGAAGAAAGAGTCTTTCACCTTCAAAGGAACAGGGAGATATCCCCAAGCATTCAGATAGTAGTTCACTTACTACAACCTGCTTAGTTAAATTGAATTAGGTGATTGTCAAGGAAATGCCAGAGTTAATTTTCCCCTTCCCCCTCTGTAAGGAAAAGAATAGACACCAATCTAAATCAGTTTCAGAATTATAATGGTTCAGTAAACTGGTTGTGCACTAGCACCCTACTTTACTTTACTATTCAACATTAATTCGAGATCAGGTGGCTCCACAGTCTCAGTTTGTATGTCTTGCCAGTTCGGCTTCTCCGGCCAGCACGACAGGGTTACCAATATTCAAATGGGGGGGGGGGATCACCCTTCTAGGACCTTTCGCCTATGATCCCAGGACCCTCGACAGCCCCCAGATCCCTCCTTACTTGTGACCGATTAAGTTTAGACTCGTTTCAGCTGTGCCCTTTGGCCGATGCAGAAGACCGGAGCACTTCACCAGTCTCTCTCACCCCAGCGACGCCTCCCTCGCGGCCAGGCCGAACTATAACAGAGCCGGCACCGAGGGGAGGTCGCACTGGGTAAGTGGATCAGCCGGATTCACCTCAGCCTAACTCAACGTCGGGCGCTTCCGTCGATTCCTCGGCAAGTCGCATCACTGGGCAGGGGCAGGAGATTAGCGGCTCTAGACTTAAGCCGCCCCCCTTCTCCTCAGTCAGCCAGCGGCCCTGCTCCGGACCTGTGCAGAATCGCGCCTCCACAGCTTCACTCCTTGGCAAGCCGCGGCACTGGGCAGGCGCGGGAGATTAGCGGCTCTAGTCTTAAGCCGCCCCCCTTCTCCTCAGTCAGCCAGCGGCCCTCCTCTGGACCTGCGCAGAATCGCACCTCCACAGCTAGAAACCACCACTGTCCCTGGTCACTCTATCAAAGCTGGGGCTGTGAGGCAGGCGGCTTACACCACGATGGCCACACTACTTTCCACCACGATGTCTAGGTGTGGAAGATGACTACCCGGCAGCGCTCCTAAGCACAGGTGAGAGGAGGACAGACGGGGCAAGCGCAGGCGGTATATGGGTACGAGGGGGGGTGATTAGTTCCATCAGTCCTTTCTCTACACTTGCGGAGCTTCTTAAGGTTCGAGTCAGTTCTCATACACTGAACAGCGGGACTGAACTTCCACTCAGCTCAACTCCCCTAAAGTCTCTCAAGTCCACCCAGGCTAGGGGTTAATCCTTCTTGGCTCGTGAGGACCTTCTGTCCAGGGACATCAGGAGCGCCATTTAAGCAGGGCCAGATCTGCAGGAAGGGTGAGCGGTGACAGCAGTAAGGAGGCTACCCTTAAAAAGAAGTCAACCCTCTGAGTGTCCTACCTCCCTGGCGCCACAACCTGAACTCCAACTGGCTCTCTCGAAGACAAAATGGCCGCCCTCAAGTTGGCCTTTTATACCCCTAGTCCCAAGTGTCCAGAATTGGCCAGAAGGTTCTAGATCCTACATATAAGTCTATGGGCCAGTCCCTGAGGTAATCAGTTGTGGCAGTTTCCAGACACCATTTTGTGTGACTAAATTTTCATCGTTAGAAGGGGCATCTAGGCCTCAATAACATTATGGGGGCAAGGTAGCACCCACCCCCTAGGACAACACTAAAAATGTCAGTGGACATAGAAAAATGAAAAGTACTAGGAGGCAAAAAGGGACAAAATAAATAAATAATAGGAGGGACCACCCAAAGGGCCTACAGGTCTAACACGCGTCCCCCCCACCTGAAAGTGGGGAGAGCTACCCAACCCCAACCCCCTGGGAGTTCTCATCACTAAGGCGGAAATACCTAGAGAGACCGTCTGCATTGGCGTGGTCCACTCCAGGCCGATGTTCCACCCGGAAGTCCATTCCCTGTAGGGAGATAGACCATCTCAACAACTTGGGATTTTCTCCCTTCATTTGCACCAGCCAACGAAGGGGTCGGTGGTTGGTCTGAACCAGGAAGTGCGAGCCAAACAGGTATGGCCGCAACTTCTTCAGAGCCCATACCACTGCAAAGGCTTCCCGCTCAATTGCACTCTACTTCTGTTCCCGGGGAAGTAGTCTCCTGGACAGGAAGACAACAGGTGGATCCGGACCCTCTTCATTGAGTTGCGATAACACTGCCCCAATGCCATGCTCTGATGCGTCTGTCTGGACAATGAATTCCTTGGAAAAATCCAGGGCCCTTAGGACTGGAGCTGCACACATTGCTTGTTTCAACTTTTCAAAGGCTTGCTGACAAGCCTCCGTCCAGACTACCCGTCAAGGTTGCTTCTTGGATGTAAGCTCAGTTAGGGGTGCCACAATGATGCCATACCCCTTCACAAAGCGACGGTAGTATCCTGTGAGGCCCAGGAAGGCTTGGACCTCGGTCTCGGTCTGGGTCTTGGGGGGCTCCCAGGCCATGATAGCCTCAATCTTCGCCTGGAGGGGCTGCACCGTTCCCCTGCCCACCAAGTGGCCTAGGTACACAACCGACCCCTGCCCGATCTGACATTTACTGGCCTTGATTGTCAAGCCAGCCTGTTTCAGGGCCTGGAGAACAGCTTGTAGGTGACACAAATGGTCCTCCCAACTGCTGCTGAAGACGGCAATGTCATCCAGATAAGCAGCAGAGAAGGCCTCCATCCCTGAGAGGACCTGGTTCACCAGCCGCTGAAAGGTGGCAGGGGCGTTTGTGAGCCCAAAGGGCATTACGCAGAACTGGTAGTGGCCCTCAGGCATGGAGAAGGCTGACCTTTCCTTTGCTCCATCTGTAAGGGAGATCTGCCAGTACCCTGAAGTGAGGTCAAAGGTACTCAAGTATTGGGCAGCTCCCAGCCGGTCAATAAGTTCATCCGCCCTAGGGATCGGATGTGCATAAGTTTTGGTCACTGAATTCAGTCCCCGGTAATCCACACAGAACCTTAGTTCTGGAGTGGTGCCCGGTGGGGCAACTTTTGGTACCTGAACCACCAGACTAGACCAGGGGCTACCTGAAGGTTCAATTACTCCTAGCTCCGGCATCTTAGTGACTTCACTGTGGATGCTGGCCTTCACCTTGTCTGACAGCCGGTAGATCTTAGACTTCACAGGTGGGCTGTCTCCTGTGTCCACATCATGGGTACACAGGTGGGCCCTCCGCCTGGTATGACTCCAGGTGGCCCTCCGCCCTGGGCAGCGCACCCAAACCAACAGACCACGCACGCAACCTGGGCTTCATCCTGGACTCATCCCTCTCCATGACCAGACAAGTCAACGCCGTCTCCTCGTCCTGCTTCAACATCCTACGCATGCTACGTAAGATCTTCTGGTGGATCCCCACCGAGACCAGGAAGACGGTCACCCAGGCCCTCGTCACCAGCCGACTGGACTACGGCAACGCCCTCTACGCCGGAACCACCGCCAAGCTCCAGAAGAGACTCCAGCGAATCCAGAACGCCTCAGCAAGACTCATCCTCGACGTCCCCCGACACAGCCATATCGCCAAACACCTGAGAGACCTGCACTGGCTCCCGGTCAACAAGAGAATCACCTTCCGTCTCCTCACCCACGCACACAAAGCCCTACACAACCAAGGCCCAAGATACCTCAACAGCCCCCTCAACTTCTACACTCCCACTCGCCAGCTTCGATCGACCAGCCACGCCCTCGCCGCCGTTCCCCGCATCCGAAGAGCCACCACAGGAGGAAGATCCTTCTCCTACTTGGCCGCCAAGACCTGGAACTCCCTCCCGACCCACCTCCACCTGACCCAAGACCACCTCGCCTTCAGGAAGCAGCTCAAGACCTGGCTGTTCGAGCACTAGGGGACCCCCCTCCCCCAAGCGCCTTGAGACCCTCCGGGTGAGTAGTGCTCTATATAAATGTTTTTGATTGATTGATTGATTGACAAGGGAGAACAGCGAGGAGTACTGCTACAGAACCTGGGGCAGTCCTCTCGCTGCTCAGGAGTTAGGGATGGGGAGAAAATCACTCCCTCCACCCACCCATCCTTTTCCTGAGACGAAAATAGATCAGGGAGAGGCTCACTCTCCTCCTCCTCTGCTCCATCGGTCACCATCATCAAGATGACCTTGGGCCTCTCATGGTGGGGTTTTAGCATGGAGCACCCGCAGGGGATGTCTGGGGGTTTTCAGATCCACTAAATAATTGGCCTTACCCTTCTTCTCCATCGACTCAAAGGGGCCTGTCCAGTGATCCTGGAGGGCACTAAGCTCTCCAGGTACAATCACCCACACTTTCTGGCCAGGCTCCAACTCCACTGGATGAGCATTGTGGTCATACCACTCCTTCATCACTGCTTGGCTGGCTTCCAAGTTGTCAGAAGCTTGCTTCCACAACTTAGCCATTTGGCTCTGGAAGGCCAGCATGTAGCTCACCACATCCTGGGGAAGCTTCCTGGGAGTCTTTTCCCATCCGTCTTTCACCAGGCTGAGAGGTCCACGCACAGGGTGCCCATACAGAAGCTCGAAGGCGCTGAAGCCCACTCCCTTCTGTGGAACTTCCCTGTAGGAAAACAACAGACAGGGTAGGAGGACGTCCCATTTCCTCCGCAGGCTCTCAGGCAGACTTCTGATCATGCCTTTCAAAGTTTTGTTGAACCTTTCCACTAGACCATTGGTCTGTGGGTGGTAAGGAGTGGTGAACCGGTAGGTAACCCCACACTCCTTCCACATAGAATGTAAGCTGACATGAAGTTGGTCCCCCTGTCAGACACAACTTCCTTGGGGAAACCCACTCGGGTAAAGATCCCCATCAGGGCCCTCGCCGCTGCAGGTGCAGTAATGATCCTCAGAGGAATTGCCTCTGGGTATCGTGTGGCGTGATCCACCAGAACCAGGATGAACCTGTGACCAGCTGAAGTTGGTGGATCCAATGGCCCCACAATGTCGATGCCCACCCTTTCAAAGGGGGTGCTAACGACAGGAAGTGGTTCCAGGGGAGCTTTCACCTTCACCCCTGTTTTCCCACTGGCTTGGCAAGACACACATGTCCGGCAGTAAGTGTCGGACGCCACCTTCATCTGAGGCCAATAAAAGTGGGGGACAAGCCGGGCAAAGGTCTTGTCCTGTCCTAAGTGTCCTGCCAAGGGTATCTCATGAGCCAGTTCTAAAAGAAAGGCTCTGTAACGTTGAGGGACAACCAAGGCCCGTGACGAACCGTGCACTGGTGCCTTTGGCTCCCTGTAGAGGAGACCATCCTCCCAATAAATATGGTAGTTCCCCGTAACGTTACCTGCTGCCTGGGCTTCGGCCTGTCGCCTCAGTCCCTCAAGGGTAGGGCACTCCTTCTGGCCCTTACAAAACTCCTCCCTGGTAGGCCCTCCTTCCACATGCCACTCGGCAGGGATAGGTAGGTTCTCCAGGGGGATAACATCCCCCTCCGTGGGCTCCTGGTCCACCACCGCAGGTGGCCTATCCGTCTCATGGGGCGTGGATGCCGAGGCAGGCTTCTCCTGTCCCCGCATCTTTCCCTTTTTGGCAGCCGGCTGTGCCTTTGTTCCAGGCTCCAGCCCAAGCGAACTCCCCCTCCGGGTAGTCGCGGACCTTGTGCTAGCACATGCCCAGTCAGGTGTACCCAGCATCTCAGAATGAGTCCGGTATTCCACCTCCTTCCAAGCATTGTGCTCCATATCAATCCCCAACAGACAATCCACTGGCACGGCAGGGCTTACGGCAACTCGAAGTGAACCTGCAACCCCTTCCCACTCAAATGGAACCTCGGCCACTGGGTAGTGGCCAATTCTGCCGTCAGCCATCGCGGCGGGGTGGAATACATGTGGAATCACCTGCTCTGGAGACACCAGATGACTTCTTACCATAGTCATACTGACTCCTGTATCTCTCAGAGCTTCCCCTCTTTGGCCATTGATGGTGACCCACTGCCCATACTTAGTAGTATTTGAGGGCACCTGGATCTTAGGAACCATCTCCCGATCTCCCAGGGACACTAAGGTGACACCCGCCCACTCCCCCCCTTATCTAAGGGCAACTCCTCCCCGAGCACTACACTAGCTACTCCCGGGGCTTTTCCTCCAGTTGGAGGGGGTGGTCTCTTTGGGCACTTAACATCACCTTTATAGTGCTTAACCTCACCACACTCATAGCAGCGGACAACCCTTGGCTGCTGACTATGGTCAGGATGAGGGTTTCTTGGCGGGTTAGCCTTGGGAATGAATCCTGTTCCTTTTCCCTGGAAATTGCTTTGGGGGCCTCTTGAGAATTCCCTCTTTTTATCTCCCCCCCTCTTTCTTCTGGGGAGCGCCTTGTCCAGTCCTTTGGGAATCCCCTCCAGTCCCCTTTGAGGACACCCGGGTACTAGCCCAGATGTCCGCCTCCTCAGCAAGCTTCCGGGGGCTGGTCAGCTTGCTGTCCACCAGGTGTTGTCGCAGCTCGGGAAAACATTTCTCGAGTAGGTGCTCCTTGAGGATAAGATCTTACAACCCCTCGTAGTCCCCCACCTCGCTGCCTTGCACCCAACCCTCTAGGGCCTTCTTTGCATAGTCCAGAAAATCCACCCAATTCTGTGTGCCTAGTCTGTGACTACTCCTAAACTTCTGTCGGTATTTTTCTGGAGTCAGCCCAAACTTTTTTATCAGCGCCACTTTATAATGGTGGGGTAGTGGGTCTGCTCTCCCTGCTCTAGGGCCAAAAGTGTATCCCTTCCTGCAGGAGGCATGTATTTATACAAGCCACCCCCCCAGTGTCTTTCCAATATCCCATGGGCTCTTAAGGAGACCTCATAGGCAGCCAGCCACTTTGCAATGTCATCCCCTGCCTTATAGCTGGCGACTACGTCCTTGGGCAAATAGGGTCTGGGTTCCCTGGCTATCTCTTTGGTTTCGCTGCCACCAACAGGAGTACTAGGCGTCCCTATTTGTAGGGCCTTGAGGTCTAACTCTCTGAGACTCAACTCATGAGCCATCCTCTTTTCCTCCCTCTCCTTTTCCAACCTAGCTAGCTCCCACTTCAGCTGTCTTTTCTCTCTCCTGTCAGCTAATTCGGCTTCGGTCAAGCTTCTTTCAGAGACACTGCTGCCCTCCCTTGAACGTGTCCTAGGACCCGTTAGTAGGTTCCCCACTTCAGGTTGGTACAGTCCATCCACTCCAATGACAGTGTCCCGATCCCCCTCTTCCTCCTCCTCCTTCCCATCTGGGTGCGCTGCCAACCACGCTCTCAAGCTGGTTGGGAGTTCCCCCTTTTTAGCACCACGCTTGAAAAACACTCCCATACTTTGGCAAAATTCCCTGAGTTGGGCCACAGGATAGGTCTCCAATTCTTCCAGATCATATTCCATTTTGCCAATTAGGGTCAGGGACAGCCACTTGAAAGAAGTTAAGAAAGGGGGTAATTAAAAGCTACCTCCACCCACCACCAGGAGTAAATTTGGAAAAGCAAAAATTATTAATTAGGGAGTCCGCTAGGAGAAAACTCCAGGTGTAGGCAAGTGGTGCACACTGAGTTACTGCCAAGTGGACGCAAGCACAAGTTCTAATCCCACCGCTGGACACCAATTATGTTGGACCTGGGGTTACCAGTCCACATAGGGTAGCCTGACACAGAGTAGGATGGTCCTTCCAAAGGCAAAAGTGTTAAGCTTGCGTCGCACCCTCACAGGAACCCAGCGCCCATCAAAAATGACACTACACCAATTTAGAAAAATACGGTTCTCTTTTATAAAAGTTCTTTTGTGCTCTCTTATTCCATCAGACTGTTTTGGTCGCTACTCACATCAAGTATTTCTCCCCCAGTCAATTCATCAATACATCGTTTCTTAAATTCAATGGGGTCAACAAGTGCATTATGTACTTTACAATAAAGGCAGTTTCTTGGTTGTTCTGACTTGGCACCTTAGGAAGAAAGAGTCTTTCACCTTCAAAGGAACAGGGAGATATCCCCAAGCATTCAGATAGAAGTTCACTTACTACAACCTGCTTAGTTAAATTGAATTAGGCGATTGTCAAGGAAATGCCAGAGTTAATTTTCCCCTTCCCCCTCTGTAAGGAAAAGAATAGACACCAATCTAAATCAGTTTCAGAATTATTATGGTTCAGTAAACTCGTTGTGCACTAGCACCTTACTTTACTTTACTATTCAACATTAATTCGAGATCAGGTGGCTCCACAGTCTCAGTTTGTATGTCTTGCCAGTTCGGCTTCTCCAGCCAGCACGACAGGGTTACCAATATTCAAATGGGGGCGGATCTCCCTTCTAGGACCTTTCACCTATGATCCCAGGACCCTCGACAGCCCCCAGATCCCTCCTTACTTGTGACCGATTAAGTTTAGACTCGTTTCAGCTGTCCACTTTGGCCGATGCAGAAGACCGGAGCACTTCACCAGTCTCTCTCACCCCAGCGACGCCTCCCTCGCAGGCCAGGCCGAACTATAACAGAGACGGCACCGAGGGGAGGTCGCACTGGGTTAGTGGATCCACCGGATTCACCTCAGCCTAACTCAACGTCGGGCGCTTCCGTCGATTCCTCGGCAAGTCGCGTCACTGGGCAGGCGCGGGAGATTAGCGGCTCTAGACTTAAGCCGCCCCCCCCTTCTCCTCAGTCAGCCAGCGGCCCTCCTCCGGACCTGCGCAGAATCGCGCCTCCACAGCATCACTACTTGGCAAGCCGCGGCACTGGGCAGGCGCGGGAGATTAGCGGCTCTAGACTTAAGCCGCCCCCCTTCTCCTCAGTCAGCCAGTGGCCCTCCTCCAGACCTGCGCAGAATCGCGCCTCCACAGCTAGGAACCACCACTGTCCCTGGTCACTCTATCAAAGCTGGGGCTGTGAGACAGGCGGCTTACACCACGATGGCCACACTACTTTCCTCCACGTTGTCTAGGTGTGGAAGATGACTACCCGGTAGCGCTCCTAAGCACAGGTGAGGGGAGGACAGACGGGGCAAGCGCAGGCGGTATATGGGTACGAGGGGGGGTGATTAGTTCCCTCAGTCCTTTCTCTACCCTTGCGGAGCTTCTTAAGGTTCTTGTCAGTTCTCATACACTGAACAGCGGGTCTGAACTTCCACTCAGCTCAACTCCCCTAAAGTCTTTCAAGTCCACCCAGGCTAGGGGTTAATCCTTCTTGGCTCGTGAGGACCTTCTGTCCAGGGACATCAGGAGCGCCATTTAAGCAGCGCCAGATCTGCAGGAAGGGTGAGCGGTGACAGCAGTAAGGAGGCTACCCTTAAAAAGAAGTCAACCCTCTGAGTGTCCTACCCCTCTGGCGCCACAGCCTGAACTCCAACTGGCTCTCTCGAAGACAAAATGGCCGCCCTCAAGTTGGCCTTTTATACCCTTAGTCCCAAGTGTCCAGAATTGGCCAGAAGGTTCTAGATCCCACATATAAGTCTATGGGCCAGTCCCTGAGGTAATCAGTTGTGGCAGTTTCCAGCCACCATTTTGTGTGACAAAATTTTCATCGTTAGAAGGGGCATCTAGGCATCAATAAAATTATGGGGGCAAGGTAGCACCCACCCCCTAGGACAACACTAAAAATGTCAGTGGACATAGAAAAATGAAAAGTACTAGGAGGCAAAAAGGGACAAAATAAATAAATAATAGGAGGGACCACCCAAAGGGCCTACAGGTCTAACACTGCCACAGTTGGGTCTAACAATGTGACGGTGGAAGAGGGGAGTGAAGAGGCCTCAAGCCTCAGCAGTCTTTCAATGCCTGTCACCACTGCAAGAAGGCACAACACTCGCAGCAGTACACCCTCTGTAGCCAACATGAGGGATGAATATTCAGCAGCCGAAAGGCGTCTGGGTGTGCGTGGGAGGAAGAGATACACTGGCATCTCCACATGTATTCAGACATGGTGAGGTAACCATTGACCAAGACAACAGTTGTGACTGACTTTCAAGTCATAATAATATTTCCATTTAATTTTTGGTCATTAATGCTATTCGTATGCTACTGGGCACCTGATATGTGTGCTTCAACACTAAAATCCTTTAAATTTGAGATAAACAAACTTTGATTGAAATAGCTGTGTATTGTCTCATCATTACTCACCTCAGAAATCATTTTGTGTAATTTCTGTGCGTATCATGCGCCCTCCTGCTGCACCTGCCCCATGTGCTGCACGTTGGTTTGGCCCTTGCTGGTTGTCCTCATCTGAATCACTGTCAGACACCTCTATGACAATGCCTCCCCTTGTGGCAATGTTGTGTAATATTGCACATGCAGCCACTATCCTGCAGCATTGTTCTGGTTTGTATTGTAATGCTCCACCTGTTTTGTGTAGGCATCTGAAGCTGCTCTTCAACAGCCCAAACATGTGCTCAATTATGTTCTGGGTGGAGATATGTGCAAAATTGTACCTCTGCTCATTGGGGGTTGTAGGATTTAGGTACGGCGTCATGATGTAATTCCGCAAGGCGTTTTCGCTGTAATCTACATGGAAGTAAGCAAAGGCTCAGTGGTGGTAATGTATTGGCATATGTACAATGTCTTTGGTGACAGTTAGAAAACGAATACTACAAGCGGGTTAGATTGAAGACCTCTGCAAATTCTTAGGTCTGGGGAGAATGAACTTTTATACCCCCATAAATAACAACGTTAATCTGCCTGTAATCTTCGGGAGATCAAATTGCCCAAACTGGCATAAAGCGGGCATAATAAAACTAGGAGATTTGATCACTGTTGAAGGAATCCGGCCCTTTAATGATCTTAGGATTCAATACAATTTGAGCCATAGTGAGACTTTCATATACCTTGCGATTAGGGATTTTCTGGTACGCAAGGCTAGCGGACCCACAGGCTTTGTCCCCAGTGCCCTTATTGACAAGCTAAATGATCCCAAGTTGCCTAGCATCGGTTGTATGTACACTGCATTTAATAGCCGAATGCCGGATGACATGGGCAAGATTGCAACCAAATGGCAAGAAAAACTAAATACTTCTAATAATACTTTTTATTTTGCCATGCGAGAGTCCCAGAGTGACTTGCTATCTGCCAAATTGCAGACACAGTTCTACAAAACCTGTTTCTTTTTATATATCACACCTAGGAGGATCACAAAGTGGGGGACAGGCAAAGGAAGTCTCTGCCCAAGATGTGTGGAGTATAGCGCTGATTATGTACATATCTTTACCACCTGCACAAAACCTGAGTCACTAATTAGTAAAATACAGAATTTCCTAGGGGTAGTTTTATCGCGTGACATCTTGCTAACCCCCACAATTATCTTACTGGGTATACAGGATAGGATTGTCAGGAAGAGCAGTGGGGCATTAATTTTTGTGGCTATGATCATCCTCAGGATTTGTATAACCTATGTTTGGATAGACCCAAACTCACCTTTATTTTCCCAATGGTTGGCCCGATTGGTAGCCACATGTAATCTGGAGAAGGCTATCTTTGCCAAAAAAAAGGCATCCGGGCAAATAAGAAGGGACTAGACATATGGGAGCCTCTATCCAAGTGGCTCAATCAGATGAGCCATTAGGGCATCTCTTTGGCACTTAGCACTTTATTTTATCTAAATAACTTTCTTTTTTATCTTTGTCTTCTCCTGTATGCTATATTATGGTTGTAACGTTTGCATGAGAAGCACATGTCACTTTATCAGAAATATTTTTTTAGCAATGATACAATCATGTTCATAGTTCGAAGAACGTATGCACTGGCACTTTTTATTGTAAGTACTCCCCGTTTTAACAGTTGGTATGATATTTGTACAACAATTTGCTTCTTTTCTTTGTTTGCTTATGGGGAAGTCTTTTGAGGATCATTGATTGAAGATAATTTTGCTCTCCCTGCTGCTGCAAAAGTTAATCGTTCTTGATTTGGGGGGCGGGAGAGTTCGCTGTATTGAATAACTTAACGTTTTTTTTCTGTATCTCATATTTTAAGAAAACAAATACATTTAAAAAAAATAATAATCTTGTAGTTGTCTGCATTTCTTGATTTACTGCAAAAAGTTTGTCTCTGCCCTTGTTTGCAAAGGCGAGCCATAGGATAGCTGCACACTGCTTCTAGGGGACCTTTAGGCCCTCTCTATGGCAGTAATCCACTTGTGGATAGCATTCCTAGTTTGGAAAAGGGGCACTATTCTGCTAAGATTCCTGGAATCAAAGTGTTCCCCCCGACTCAGGCTTCTTTATTGCTGCCAATTAACATTGGGGTCTAACCCCAAATTATTACTCTCCTTCTACACTTCTAGGACTTCCCTCTCAAATGGCTGACTGCTTCCTTTTCAGCACAAGTTTGGCCTTCTCAAGCCTGAGCAGTTTGTATCCCCTATCTAGGATGTTCTCATCTAAATTAGAGTGCGTGGAACCAGCAAATAATGCAAAGGAAAGGCAGGAAGAGGAAGACCTCCTCCTCCTAGGGATCCTGTGAACCAACCCAGGGGGAGTGGAAGTGGGCCTACTGTCATGACCCCCTCCAGTACCATCAGTAACCCCCTCTAGAGGTGTAGGATCCTGCAGGGGAGCCTCTTCAGGTTCCTCCTAGCCATGGCAAGTGACAGACCCAGTGGTGCTACATACCTCTTGCTCTTCAATGTCATCCCCTTCACCGAGGGCTTCCTCCTCTACTGACCATCCAGGGTTCTGGGTGTCATCTTGGAGGACTAATTCCAACAGAAAAGACCTCTTGGGATTGCGACCTGTCATAAATCCTCTAGCTTTGCACAGAGTATTAAGTTCCTGGAACCTAAGGGCACTAGATCTAGACATCTGAGTCTAGTTAGATTCTTCAGTAGTGGATTTGGTGCTAGTGTAGTGTACCATACTCTGGCAATCTAAACTTACAACCAAGGTTGGAAAAGGGCTATGCTAGACTCTTGACACCTAACCAAAAGTTTAGAAAAGTTTTACCTTATCAAGTATTGTGTAATTACCAAAGGTAGTAGTGGTTTCCTATGGGAGCCTTATGTATGACAAAGTGGTAAAGCAAATGCAAGTCTTTATCCCAACCGCTGCACCACCAATGTAGGAGGCTGGCTCAGTACAGTGTACACCCCCAGTGAGGCACTGTGCACTGAGTCCAGGCAACTCTTAGTGATATTGTTATGTCCCTGAAAACCAGAGTTGTTAATGGGTAGCTTTGGAGAGCAGCTAAGGCTTATCCAAGCGGGTGTAAAGCAATTGCATATACAATTTTAGTCAGTCATTAAGCTTTCCACACAAGAAAAAAACCACACCAGGTGAGTAGAAAAATACTTTATATTTATTACTACACACTAGACCATTAGCACTCACAAACATGTTCCCAGGGGCCAAAATATTTGGTCAGTGAAGGGCCCGAGGACCACATTGATGCCAGCCAGATGCGGTCGGTGAGAGGTTTGGGGGGGTTTGGCCGTACGGTAGGAGTAGGCGAAACAAAGGATATAAATCTAGTGGTGAATTGAACAATGTAAAACCCGAAAACCTGGGATTTATTCCAGCTTCCCCACTTTTCTAAATTGTGTTATCCTAGGCAATCGTTTAATTTCACGTTTCCTCCTTTTTTCTTCATTAGCACATATAAGAGGACCACGTAATACAAGATTTCAGGGTGTGAGCTGTATAAAACTTGCCCTAGTGTTTGATTTAATAAACTATAATGTTGTTCATCTATAATTGAACCCCAGGCTACCCAAAAAGTGCATATATGGACTGACTTGCCTCTTTAGTTGACTATTGGCATTGTTGTCAGGGTAGAGGGAAGAACTAATGTTTCTAAATTCATGTTTGAAAACCATCACTTTAATACTTCTCAATGCACTAATATAATAAATTGTACTAAGGTGAAAAGGTTCTGCATGTTAATTAAATACACTTTTTAAATTTTTCAGAGACTTGTCATTTTACACTTTGGCTGCAAGATGTCTTTAAAAATGAACGTCTTTCTAAAGTGAAGCACCAAACTCCCTAGTTACATCCTGTCTTTAGCACCAATTAACCTTGAAATGAATGATTGCCTGTATATTTAATATCTTTAAATTGTTTGTGCTGAGTTAAATAAAGAGCAGCCTAGTGCTCCTCTTGACTAAGGGGCCGCATGTAAAGGTCAGGAGGGCCGCATGCGGCCTTTGGGCTGTACTTTGAATATACATGCAGTAGACACTAACTCGGTATACCTTCTACACAGAAGTATCAATTACACACAAGAAATACTGTGGTATGTGGAAAAGTTACAAAAACTGGACTGCTACCCAAGGTTGGAGGACCCCAGAGTAAACAAGGGACCACCCTAGGTGAGTCGCCAGGGGACCCCAAGGCGCCCAGCTGCTGAGTGGTTACACCAGGTCAGATGCCCATAGGACAACACAGGTAAGTTGTGGTTTGGATTTCAGAATTCGAGGACCCTTCGTAAAGGACCCCAAAGAAACCACTTGGATTAAGGAAGGTTGGAGAGTCGTCCCACCTGTGGATACCCAGAAGAGTCCAATACCTATACTAGGGAGCGGGGGTGCATGGGTGAATTGGTGTCAGAAACCTTCTTAGATGCCAATGGAAGATTGTGGAAGAACAGCAACGACAGAGTCCCGTGGAATAGGAAGGTGCAAACAGGACAAAGAATCCAGACAACAGGAACTCGAAAGCAGAGGGGACAGAGTCCAAACCACCCAGAGGTGATCAGGAGGCTCAGGAGCACAATACCAAACATGTTTGTTCTTGCTGTAGTGAAGTGAGGAAGAAATAGCATCTGTGGAGACCAGGCAATGTTGTAAAAGACCAGGAGTCTTTCACAAGCTGTCCCAGGTCAGTCGAAGAGTGCAGGGAGGTCAGTTGCTGGAAAGACCACCAACAAGCCTTGGCAAACGCAAACAACAGTTTGCAGGAAAATATGCTTGTTTGCTGACCAACAAGATCTGAGGGACTAATACAGCAAGGTTAAATCAGGACTGCCTATCAGCATGACGGAGAGCCAGCAGGAATCAGTGGAGTCCCTTCGAGGACCCTCTGGCAAAAGGCACAGGAGGTTGCAAGGAAGCCCCACCAGCACACCGGAGATGATGCCCCCAATGCAAGGGATGCAGGCAGGACACTGTGTTTGGAGCTGTGCGGTGCAGGAGGCAGGGGCTACTTGGAGCTCGAAGACAAACAGATGAGATACACAGGGAGGCAGTCTGCATTGTCTGGAGAGGTATTACAGTCTCCCAACTTGCAGGGAAGACTGTCCAGTCCTCTGGAGAACCAACTAACCACCACCTGTGTAGCAGAGCCAGGTGATGTCCATGGGACAAAGAAAAACCAAAGGAAATGATGGACGGAGCGTTGACAATACAAGCACTCACCCCCAGTCAACTGATCTGGGTTTAATCCATCACCATTCTTTAGCCCACTCTGCCACCCCAGTTCGGACATGGCCATATGCAAACAGTCTGACCCTGTGCCTCATGGGAACAGTCCAGCCCGAACGGCCAAGCCATGCCTTCCCTGGACCGAAAACAAGCTACCGAGGACCGGTTTCTGGCATTTCAGCCTTCTTTAGCCCGGCTTGCTTGAATCCAGTGGCAAAGTGAGCAAGGGACTCACGTCTGAGCATACCCTGCCAACTTACAGCGAACAAAGAAAACCCAAAGGAAATGATGGACGGAGCGTTGACAATACAAGCACTCACCCCCAGTCAACTGATCTGGGTTTAATCCATCACCATTCTTTAGCCCACTCTGCCACCCCAGTTCAGACATGGCCATATGCAAATCATTCTGACCATGTGCCTCATGGGAACAGTCCAGCCCAAATTGCCAAGCCATGCCTTCCCTGGACCGGAAACAAGCTACCGAGGACCGGTTTCTGGCATTTCAGCCTTCTTCAGCCTGGTTTGCTTGAATCCAGTGGCAAAGTGAGCAAGGGACTCACGTCTGAGCATACCCTGCCAACTTATGGCGAACAAAGAAAAACCAAAGGAAATGATGGACGGAGCGTTGACAATACAAGCACTCACCCCCAGTCAACTGATCTGGGTTTAATCCATCACCATTCTTTAGCCCACTCTGCCACCCCAGTTCAGACATGGCCATATGCAAATCAGTCTGACCCTGTGCCTCATGGGAACAGTCCAGCCCGAACTGCCAAGCCATGCCTTCCCTGGACCGGAAACAAGCTACCGAGGACCGGTTTCTGGCATTTCAGCCTTCTTCAGCCCGGCTTGCTTGAATCCAGTGGCAAAGTGAGCAAGGGACTTGCGTCTGAGCATACCCTGCCAACTTATGGCGAACAAAGAAAAACCAAAGGAAATGATGGACGGAGCGTTGATAATACAGGCACTCACCCCCAGTCAACTGATCTGGGTTTAATCCATCACCATTCTTTAGCCCACTCTGCCACCCCAGTTCAGACATGGCCATATGCAAATCAGTCTGACCCTGTGCCTCATGGGAACAGTCCAGCCCGAACTGCCAAGCCATGCCTTCCCTGGACCGGAAACAAGCTACCGAGGACCGGTTTCTGGCATTTCAGCCTTCTTCAGCCCGGCTTGCTTGAATCCAGTGGCAAAGTGAGCAAGGGACTCACGTCTGAGCATACCCTGCCAACTTATGGCGGACAAAGAAAAAACAAAGGAAATGATGGACGGAGCGTTGACAATACAAGCATGCACCCCCAGTCAACTGATCTGGGTTTAATCCATCACCATTCTTTAGCCCACTCTGCCACCCCAGTTCAGACATGGCCATATGCAAATCAGTCTGATCCTGTGCCTCATGGGAACAGTCCAGCCCGAACTGCCAAGCCATGCCTTCCCTGGACCGGAAACAAGCTACCGAGGCCCGGTTTCTGGCATTTCAGCCTTCTTCAGCCCGGCTTGCTTAAATCCAGTGGCAAAGTGAGCAAGGGACTCACATCTGAGCATACCCTGCCAACCTATGGCGAACAAAGAAAAACCAAAGGATATGATGGACGGAGCGTTGACAATACAAGCACTCACCCCCAGTTGGTTTTTCTTTGTTTGCCATAAGTTGGCAGGGTATGCTCAGACGTGAGTCCCTTGATCACTTTGCCACTGGATTCAAGCAAGCCGGGCTGAAGACGGCTGTAATGCCAGAAACTGTGCCTCAGAAGCTTGTTTCCGGTCCAGGGAAGGCATGGCTTGGCAGTTCGGGCTGGACTGTTCCCATGAGGCACAGGGTCAGACTGATTTGCATATGGCCATGTCTGAACTGGGGTGGCAGAGTGGGCTAAAGAATGGTGATGGATTAAACCCAGATCTGTTGACTGGGTGTGAGTGTTTGATTGGTTCAGATGCTCCGTCCATCACCACCCCCTTTTGTACCACTTTGATTGCCATAAGTTGGCAGTGTATGCTCAGACGTGAGTCCCTTGCTCACTTTGCCACTGGATTCAAGCAAGCCGGGCTGAAGACGGCTGTAATGCCAGAAACCGCTCCTCGGAAGCTTGTTTCCGGTCCAGGGAAGGCATGGCTTGGCAGTTTGGGCTGAACTGTTCCCATGAGGCACATAGGGTACGCTTCAACCCATCTGGAAAATACGCATACAATACCTAAGGCGATTGACTCTTGGCATTTCGATGAAATCTAATTGCATTCTATTGAAAGGCCCCCCCGACCTCCCAATGTGACTCAGTGTGACTGGTGTTCGTTTGCCTACGTTCAGTTGTTGGCAGGTAACACATCGCTTACATACTGATTCCGCTGCTATTCTAAATTTAGGGCAATACCAAGTTTGCCTAAACACTCTCATCATAGCATCCCTTCCTAGATGTACTGGACCATGTATTTCTCTCGCCATGGGATTAGCTAATTCTTCAGGTAACACAGCTCTCCCATCTGCTGAAACCCAAAAATCCATTTCACTTCGCACACAACCTGCTATTTCCCATGCCTTTTTCTCTGTTTCAGGTGCGTTCTCCTGCATTATTCTTAAATCCTCCCAAGTGTCTACAGTTTCTAACATCATACTTAATTCAGTCTTTTCTTCTGCACCTTCTATTTCCACCTTTGAGAAAGAATAATTTTGTTCCGCACAATAGCGTGCGACTTCATCAGCGTATCTGTTGCCTTGTGACACAAAATCTGTATTCTTAGTATGAGCTACACATTTTACTATTGCGATATCAACTGGACCTTGCAATGCTTCTAACAACAGCCGCACAAATTCTCCATTTCGAATGGGCGAACCAGAGGAGGTCATGTAACCCCTCTGAGACCACAACTGCCCGAAATCATGAACCACACCGAAACCATATTGGCTGTCCGTGTAGATGGTGACTCTTTTCCCGTTTCCTGCTATGCAGGCACGAGTTAGGGCAATAATCTCTGCTACCTGTGCGGAATGTACTCCTTCCAGGCAAGCGGCTTCTACAACTCCAGTAATAGTACAAACAGCATAAGCTGCTCTCAACCGACCAGTATCGTCTCTTAAACATGAGCCATCAACAAAATAAATTTCATCGGGGTCTGACAATGGCTCATCCACAATATCTGGTCTGGGTTTCGTGCATAGTTCAGTCACATCAAGGCAATCGTGGTCTTCACATCCTTCGCCTTCTATTACAGTAGGTAATGGCATCAAAGTAGCAGGATTCAAGACAGAGCATCTCCTGAGAGTCACGTTCTCTGCGGCAAGTATAACTTGCTCGTAGCGCGTGAGCCTACTATTGGTCAGATGCTGCGTCTTCGTCCTGGTCATTAACAATTCAACTGAATGTGGTACATACACCACTACTGGATGTCCCATCACAATACTCTCGCTCCTTTCAATGCTGACACCCGTTGCAGCAACGGATTTGAGACATCCGGGCAACGCTGCGGCTACTGGATCTAATGTAGCCGAAAAATATGCAACTGGTCTACGGGCATTTCCGTGGGTCTGTGCCAAGACTGACAAAGCACATCCCTCTCTCTCACAGCAATAGAGTGAAAATGACTTTTCGTAATCTGGCATTCCCAGAGCCGGAGCACGACATAAATCGTCTCTCAGCTGTAAAAACGCCACTAGACATTCTTCATCCCATGGTACCGGATCACTCACCTCCTTGTGCGTCAGTTTCTGTAAGGGCTTTGCTTTCAGTGAGAAGTTAACTATCCACTGTCGGCAGTAACCCACCATTCCTAGGAACATTCTAACTTCTCTCTGTGTTGTAGGCGCATTCATTTTCATTATCGCCTCAATCCTCTCTGGTGACACCTTACGTTTCCCTTTTCCTAACCTGTGCCCTAGATACTGTACTTCTGTCAAACAATACTGCAACTTGCTCGGAGATACCTTATGTCCATTTTCAGCTAAATGATTAAGTAAGGCAATTGAATCTGCTTTACAAGCTTCCTCTGTCTCTGACGCAACAAGTAGGTCATCTATGTACTGTACCAGAACCGAATTCTGTGGCAGTACTAGATTCTCAAGATTCTTTTTCAGCAATTGATTAAAGATGGATGAGCTGTCTGTGAATCCTTGTGGGATTCGACACCATGTTAAAACGCGATCTTCCATTTTAAAAGCAAAAAGATACCTGCTCTCTTCATCCAATGGGATTGAAAAGAAAGCCTGACAAAGATCTATCACTGTGAACCATTCTGCTTGACACGGTATTTGAAACAATATCACTGATGGATTCGGTACCACGGGACAACATGAAACGACTATGTTGTTAATTTTTCGTAAATCCTGAACTATCCTAAACTTCCCGCTAGGTTTCTGCAAACCCATAATCGGGGAGTTACAAGGACTGCCCACGATTTCTTTCAGTATTCCCTGCTGTATCATTGACTCGATCACAGGTTTTATTCCCGCAATCGTTTCCTGTGATAATTTGTATTGAGGCGTTCTTGGAAACTCAACATTTGGTTTTACCAATATTTTTACCGGTTCTACCCCTTTAATCAATCCTATATCTTCTCCTGTGAAATCCCACACCTCCGACGCCACTGCATCTCTTAAATCTTGGGGAAGATCTTCTACAGTCAGAGTAGGATATAGTTCTACACAGAATTATGAATTGGCCACCTTAAAGGTAGCATCATCGTCGGTAGTCTGTACCTCCACTCCTTGTGGGGTGCAGTATATGGTGCAATTCAATTTGCATAACAAATCCCTTCCTAACAGACATACCGGACTCGAGTCACAAACCACAAACTGATGTTCGTTCATATGATTTCCTATTTTCACAGATACTGGTTCTGTCAAGGGACTAGTCATTCTTTTATTTGCGACTCCTACCACCTGAATTGTTTCCCCTGACATCGGCAAGTCTGGAACCACCGCTGATCTCAGAGTCGAACGAGTAGCCCCAGTGTCCACTAAGAACGTAGTGGGACACCCTGCCACTTCTGCCTCAACAAATGGCCCTCTTTGATCCACTTCTAGGACTGCCCCGAGGGTACAATCCTCTTCACTGCTCACCCGTTGTCCTGTCAATGGGTCAATGTAATAACACTTTTCTTCCTCGATAAACAGAGGCATTTGTTTAAAGACCTTTCCCCCAGCTGCTATCTTCGGTGGCTGTGGGAATTGGGCCCGTGGAGCCGAAGTCCCCCCTTTGGCCACCTTACTGCTTGGAACTGTCACCTTTTGCGTTGGGACTTCTTGGACCTGCTCTTCTACTTCTAGCTCTCCATTTTCCGGGTTAAAGGGACACTCGCGTCGCCAATGCCCCACCTGGTGACACTGATGACACTTTGTCGTTTTCTTTAAAGTGGCAAAGTCTATCCTAGGTCTCTGCCCTTCCTCATTGTCCTTATTCTGACCGTTTGGCTTTCGTCCCATCCCCTGTTTCTGCTGGCCACCCTTCCCAGCGGACTGCATTTGCACCACCATCAATTTCTCCTTTAGATTCTTGGCTTTAGAATCTATCTCGTCACTGCAGTACCTCGCATAACGTAAAATCTCATCTAGTGGTTTGTTCTGCCAACAGATTAAATGTTGCTGTATCATCAAACAAATATCAGGTCTCAACCCCAAGACAAACTTTGACACAAACTGCCCTATATCTTTGGGATCCATTACATCTAGTCCACTGTATTGCTTGAATGTTTTCAACAACCTTTCATAAAACTCGTGAACTGTCTCCTTGGGTTCCTGCCTTGTTCGGTCTATTTTTACCCAATCTATGTCCTGTGGTGGTACCTTATCTTTCAGCCATGCTATTACCCTTTCGTACTTTTGCATGACAATCTCGGACGGTCCATTAGTCCGAGCATCCCTCACTGGTTCAGTTTTTGGCCATTCAACACTAGTCTTGCACGGGGTCCACAAATCAGATGGGACCACGATATCAAACAACGTGTTCAAATCTATCCACAGTACTTTCGAGATTTTGACAAACCTCTCTACCTGTTTATACCATTCGACTGGATTGTCCCGCAACTTCGGAAATGAGTTGGTAAATGCAGCTAAATCTCCTCTACTCCAGGGTACATGTACATAATTTCCGTTTGATATTTCTCGCAAAGGGAATGCCTCCATCTGCATTACCCTTCCCTCAGGGGTCATCACATTTGTACTTCGCCTAACTGTGCCCTTTTTCGACCACCTTTCTTCCCATTTATCCAGTTCCCTCCACACTCTTATCCCTGTTACCAGCTCTCTTATGTGTGTTTTTAATCCAGTAGTTCTCTTCTCATCTAGATCTTGGTCTGCGTACTGTAATCTGTGGTTACTCTGTAATGCCCTTGTCCTAGACAAATCCACGGCATACCTGTCTGCCAAATCAGTCAATTTCTCATGAAACGCTCTAGCTTTCCTAGTAATATCCTTTGCCATGAACAATAACTCATCCTGTTCATACAATTCTATCCTTTCCAAAGGCAATGTTCCATCTATTATCTCATCAACATCTGATTTTAAACTGGTAACATCAAGCCTTTTTGCCTTAATTTCAGCTTTCAAGACACTCAATTTAGCTCCTCCATCCGCATCTCTCCCATCCCAGCTCCGAGATCTACGTTTGGGTATTGGTGAATTATAGGGAGTCCTCCCCTGTTCCCATCTCTCTAAGTCCCATGCCTTTCCATCTTCTCGGGGTGGGTGGTGAAACACTCCTTCATGCCTCCTAGCCTCCCTCTCCCCATCCTGGCTAGTTTCACGGGATGCAGGGTAAGATGTTCCATTACTCCCTCTTTCTTCCCTACTTCCCTGTGATTCCTGATTACTCGAGGCGTGGCGGGACCTATCGCTGTTCTCCTTTCTCCAATGTTGAACGTCTTCCCCAAGTGTATGATGAAGGCACCTAAACCTATTCTGAAAAGCCCGTACCGCCTCATCTCCTCCTTTCCCCCAGAGACGGGACATTTCCTCACATTCTACAATCCTAGTATTTTGTTCCGGCTGTTCTCTCTGATTTGTAGGACATGCATCCCCTCTATTCTCTTGACTTTGGCCTTCCCGGCCCTGACTGCTTTCGCTGGCCCCACAATGAGATACTGTCCCGTTACCCCTGCTTTCCCACTCTGGTTCTGTTCTTGTCCTGTTATTTGGAGATACTACGGACCCGTCCCATTCCCTCAAATCAGCTCTTAACTCTGAAAAAGATCTTGGCCGTGGTCCCCTTAGATCCATTGGTCCTCTCGGACCTCCCTGTTCTGAATTGGGACCGACAGTTGTGTCTAATGGGGTGTTCCATGTTACCGAACCTGGCAATTGTTTCCATGCATTTGTCACATTATTCCTCCTTTCCATCTCAATCCTTTCCCTATCCAATTGCCTTTGTTGTTCCCCTCTATCTCTCTCAGAATTATAGATCGAAACTATGGGTCCTATGGTAACAGGCACTTGAAGAGCGTCTGGCAATCCCACAGACTCAACCCTTTCTGTGGTTGGCGTTTTCTGCACCACAAACCTTCCCACTACACTCTGTACAGTGTTGTTTGGAGGTGTTTCTCCGCCTTTGATAGGTGTCCATTCCGATATAGGGAGTGGTGTATATCCCTCTATGTCATTTCCATCTTCCCTTGCGAGCCCTCTATCTTCTATTAACCCCACTCTCGGAGGTGGTCTATCCATTAACAATCTGTTTATCAGATTGTCCTCCGACTGGCTTTCCTCGTCTTCTTCCATGAGGTTTCCTCCTCCTGACACCTCCCTCATCGGATACATTTTCTCCACCTCAATAGTCTGTACTCTCCAACGCTTTTCCTCCTCATCCCATTTGGAATCTCGCACTGCCCTTACCGATCGCGTCAGTCTTTGTTGACGCCTGTTCAAATTTCGGTCGTGTGCAGCCTTAATCCATGCATTAAGTGCCTCAAACTGTGTTGGTCTAGGTGAGGGTTTCAATGAGGACATGGTTGCTTTCAGCCGATGTAACACCTCTAATTTAAACGTCCCGTACTTCGGGAACTGCATTTCCTCATTCCCTTCCGTAAGCTTATTCCAAGCCCCAATCCACAATATCGTATGCAGCCCAACATTCGTTGCCATATAATGAGCTGGCGTACCCTCTGGGGGAGCCTCTTCCCCGTAATAATGTTCACTTCGTTTACGTTTAAAAATCCCTTTCAAACACTTCATGATTTCTCTTTTCTCCGCGTTTGTTTACTTCCTGATGACACTCCACCAATCTCAGCGCCGTTCTCACTAACTGGCCTATCCGTACGCGACTTTCCTCCGACGTCACGCTAGCCGCCCAACCAGAGCGCGGCTTTAGCTAACGTCACACCAACCGCTCAATCACAGCGCGACTCTAGCCGACGTCACCCGTCCCCCTTCGCAGCAGTTCCCCTCCTTTCTCAGCTCGTCTCCTCGGTCATGCACGCATCCCATTCATACTCTGAAAAATGATTACTTCCGTCCAAGCGATCACCTTTCTTTGACTGTACGCCCACAGTCTTTCTGTAGTTGTCACCTTAACTTGGCGAAATGTCTTTCCGATTACTTCCAGACAATCGCCTTCTCCGATAGGTTACTCACACACAGTAACTTTCGACCAGCGTCCGTTACTCATACACTCACTCTTACACTCCCCCTATCTTGGATCCACGGCGGTCAATGGTACCTCGTGACCTCCGTACTATGGTCGACAACTACCCTGGATGTTCGATACACCCAAAACCACTTAAGCTCTGGCCTGAACTTAAGATTTCACCAGTTCACCCGTTTACCAGGTTACCAGCTTACCAGGTTGCGCGCGCTCACAACCTTCTCTCATTCACACTACAGGCATTCAACTCCGCAAGACATTACAATACAAATACAACACAAAACACCGCAATCTGTTCACGCATGACCCTTTTTATACTCACTCTCCGATACTGCTGCTTTTCTCGCACCGTCTGCACCTTTCGGCACACGATTCTTCCGCTGCTCGTCTCTCGGCGTCTCGGGCCTTGGGGTAAACTAACCTCTCTAGATTACCTTCCTCAAGAAGATAACCATCCTCACTCTGCTACCAACTGCTAACGCGGGATTACTGGTTACTAATTATCTTACCAAATCCCAAACTATGTCGACTGAATCGTTGGTACCTGTCGTCGAGTAAAGGTAATCTCGCAATAAGTCAATCAATTTAAGAACTTACACCACTCTAAATGACCACTGACCAAATTTAAGTTTTAAAGATTTAATATAAAGTCAAAGATAACTGAAGATACAAACTTCTCAAAATGAGATTCAAAAGGTAAATTGGTATCACTATAAACATGAACTTCTTGAATAATCTAAGTCTGAAGAACAAAATAATAAGTACAAGCTCAAAGACCATAAGGGTTGTCAAAATAGATATAAGTTGCAATCTCAAAGTCATTACAGAAAAGAAAATTAAGGTTATTCTGTCCCTACACTATTTTAAATGACATCCCTACTTAGCAAGATCTTAACCCTCTAGGTGTCAGCCGTGGTGACTTCCTAAGAAGATCACGCACTTTTCTTTGTCTCTTCTCTGATAATGGATCTCTCCTGATCAGCCTATCTGCCTACCCATCCGCTTCCTCAGGCTCCCAAAATCATCTGCTCTGTTCTCCTCCCGGGTCTCTTTCCCTAATACCAAATCACATTTCCAATAGAAACGCCCCTTGGGACGCCCCTCACATGGTACATCTTTGCGCGGCAAACTCCATGATGGTACTCTTGAAGACCCTCGTTATAGTTGACCTTGGTTCCCAGGCTTCTTCCTTAGTGCGCTGATACCCCCTGAAATTCCTGGAAACTCCTACAGGCCTGCGCAAGGCGCCACTGAACAAAGTCCCTTTCATTCGAGCTGATTAGGACCCTCGCACCTGCATACAGCTCGTCCTGCAGTGGGCCTCAAATTCCAGACTCCACCATATCTTTAGTCATAAAACACTCTCAAAGCTCGGTGCTGGACACCTCGCGACCTCTTCTCTAACGAGCACATGACGATTTACACGACATGACATTATCTCCTCTGGCCTACTTGATTTACATGCAGCAGGTCCCTGCACTCTTAAAACGTTAACTTGATTTAAACAGCAAACATTCTTAACTAGCATACGTTTCTAAAATAACACATCTATAAAGCATATACTTTTAACCCTAAGTTCAATAGTACATTTTGGAAGAACCACGTCAACCTTATCTCACATTAATTTAGCAGCACGTTCAGGTTTGCTGTGAATTGCCCTAAGGCCTACACATAATACTGGATTTTCAAAGTTACATTTAATTCGGACATGATTCTTTTAACATGAGAACATGAGGTTTTCACATATATTCCAACATTTCTACATTAATCTCACACCGTTATAATTATAGTCACTCTACTTAACATTCTATACATTTCACTACTGAATATAAACCACTCTGTATATTTCACTCCTGGATATAAAACACTCGTGTGCAAAACATGTTTAAACTAACTACGTGCTTGTAAATATGGCGTACTTATACATTTTTTTCCAAACTTGTGCTCTCTCACTAGAGTGGGAGCTAAGGGATCTTGGACTGGGCAAAACTGGTTTATGCAAAGAGGGCAACAATGGTGCCCTTCAGTGCAGTCTGGTGAAACTCGGAATCGCCTCTACCCTACCTAATTTTAAAGGAGAGGTGCTCACACCTCTCCTTCATAGGAAATCCTTTGTTCAGCTTCCCTGCCTGAGTTAGGTTGATCAGCAGGGGGGTAGAATAGTGTGTGAGGTTGGGCTGTTAGGCAGACCCTGTAAGGCTACACAGGAAGGTATTGAGGGGGTCCTCTAAAGAGCCCCCCCAGTACATGGTATCATGCAACTAACACTGGAATCGGTGTAGTTGCATGATTCCAACATGTTTGATGCCAAACATGACCTGGTTGGGGGTGGCCATTAGCTGGACATTTCAACATGCCAGTGTCCACTGCACACCTTAAGAAGGCTGTCCCACACTTACAAAAGCCAGAACATGGAGTCTGTGGTTTATAGGGGTACCTCTGCTCGTGCAGGGGTACCCACACACTTAGAACCATGCACCCTGCCCTTGGAATAAAGGGCCTTTCTTAGGGTTGACTTATAGGTTTCAAGTGCAGTGCGCAGGATATAAGGGAAGCCTTATATCTAAAGTGAAGGGTGCATGCACCCAGTCAAGCAGAGTACAAAGGCAGCTCTGCAGACACAGTTTGCAAGGGCTTCCATGGGTGGCATGATACATTCTTCAGTCCATTAGAGACTCCAATGTGTACTAATGCCCTGGGTACCTCAGTAACATATATTAGCGACTTACAACGTACCCCAGTGTGATACTTGTGGGGTGCACAAAGCATTTACCAGTACATTCAGAGGACAGAGCACAGTCACTGTGATCCATATTAGCAGGATCCTAGTGAACTGCAGTCAAAACACACTGACACCAGACAGAAAGTGGGGGTATCTATGCCAGAAAGATTCTACACACATGTTAATCTTCCATTTACTGTAAGAATATATAATATTGGTAATTTGGCTGTTTTCTTTTTTGTTTCCTTGTTTTTCCAGTCTTTGTACACCCCCTTTTTCTATGTATCATAATTTGATCAAATTGTGCAGTTTTTTTGTATGTCTGTTATCCTTGTTATTGTTATAATTAACTTCTGTGTTTGTAACTTTTAAAATTACTATGTTCAGACTTGAAAAACCCCCAGGCTTCAGCGATGCTTAAGGGGCGAAGCATTTGTTAGCTGGCTTTTCAATCATTAAGGAATGTTCAAATCATGTTTAATAAAACTACCTGGATAAAAATATCACCGACCACATTCTTACTTCAATTACATTTTGTTTCAACTGTCTACCCTAAAGACATTTTACGATGTACATTAACTTTCTACGGCAGTAGCATTTGGCTGATTCCGTCCTGCAGGACGTTCTGGTTTGAGTCCAATCACAGACCCACCTCCAAATAGGTATCGCTGTGGTACCTATTCAAAATATGAGGAATTTGAAGCTAGTAGTACCTATCAGAAGAATAATTTACTTACTTTCACTAACGCTCTTGCTGGAAGAGTCTCTATTTAACTGTAGATTCCTCACTGACCCTCCCATCACCACCGTTCTTTGATTGGACTAAATCCATTCATAAGATCCCAAGTCAAGGAATCTGCACACTGTCTACCAATTTGCTTTTGGGACTCTGCATCTGGGGTTGCAGGAAGTCTCAAAAGAAACTGTAGTCAGCGCCCAGGAGTGACGCCAATATAGCCTCTGCATGTCATTTCCAGGGCGGAACGCATCAGGGCATATTGATCCCTCACATGATTTCTTGTTAACCACTTGTACCTTCTTGCTTTCCAGGGGCCCAATTCAACTATATACCCTGGGGGCGCATGTCTGCCCGCTTTGTGTGGCCCTCGGGCACAATGGTATAACAGAAGAGGCCACAGATGCTTATGCATCTCTTTCTGTATTACTGATAGCTCTGGTGCACATGTGGCGCCAGCACTATCATGAGATGGAGTACCCTTATTTGTATGGGGGTGTGATGCCATGCAAATGAGGGACTCACATTGCCTCTGCACCTGTGATGTATTAGGGACACAGGTGCAGAGGCAAACATGCCCTTAGGAGACACGCTGAAAGTGTGCCACATTAAGGTGGCAGGCTGTCGGTGCTCCTCTTAAAGTGAGAATTCTGGAGGGGAGAAAGGGGATTCTATGTACTCCCTAAGAAATCCCCCTGCAGGGAGATTCTGTCACTCACTGCACCGGTTTGCAAGTGGATCTCTCTCCCCACTTCCTACTTGTACTGTGAAACACAGAGTGACTTTAAAGCAGCCAATCCAAATTTTACTAGAATATGCTCCCCAACGGCAGCACAACTTTGCAGCTGCCCTGGGGGTGGCATGTTCAATGTAATATGGTCCAGTGTCCCTGTTTGCGCCTAGCACACCTTTTGAAAGGTGTGCTGTGGCGCGAAGAGTGAAAGGGCCCACCCCGGTTATATTTATTTATTTCATTATTAGGGCCTAGCCACTTTATAGTGCTACTGGGCCTCTGGTTTTCTTTCTTGTACTGATTTGCATAAAGAAACTTTAATTTACTGTTATATACTGTCTGACTGTCGTGTTAGAACAGTAAATTCAAACGGTCACCTGTGCATCAGAACGCATGTACATGAATGCATATTGGCTCAAGAATCCATAACCCACATGATACATGAGTACAGCAGTAGCCATTTTGAAGTGGAATTTATTTTTTATAAACCCACTACTAAGTTGGCAGCCATGTCTATGCAAGTATTTGCATATGAATGCTAATTTACAAAATTAATAGCTTGCCTGTTAGTAAAGAGAGGTATTGGCTTTACTAATGCTTGTTGAAATATCTCTGCGCATGACCTGAATCCAGGCACCGTAAAAGCAGTGATATGTCAAATAATTACTGCCATGTAAGTCACCAGACTACGGTGAAAGTGGGAGAGGAACTGCTGGTGGCCTGATAATGATAGGCATCTCAGTTACCATGCAGAAGATACAATTGAAAAAAGTAAGAGTAAAATAACAATACAAAGGGCCTTACCTTAGGAGTCAGTTAACAGTCAAAGAGCTAATAGTCATATGTCGGATCAACAAAGAGTGATTGAGAGTGTAATAGTATTCACCCAATAGTGCAACAAAAAATCTCATCTATCCAATACTGACAGTCACCCAATGAAATAGACTAACAAAATAATTTAGAAATATGATGGGACCTTGCACCATTCTTCTTAGGGAAGACTTCAAATAGGTCATTAGATAAAGCAATACCAGATAGCTACCAGAATTATGTCATCAAAATATTTAGGGATGCTCCTAAGATGACCACAGACCAGGACGTAAAGGTAATAAAGTTCTCATTAAATATTAGTCAATGCAATGTGGATGATCCAATATAGGAATGTGGCATATGCTTGCTCAAGTTATGGAATCCTAAACCAATGCAGTTACAGACATCCTGGGGGCATAATTACAAGGGCTTTATCTCTGCTTTTTTGGCTTTTAAAGCCAAAAAAGCAGAAATAATCTTTTCGCCCCATTTAGAAGTGGGTGCTAACATGCATTAGCGCATGCTAGCATCCTTTTACCTGATGCCTCCCTTTGCATCTCTAATAAGGTGCAAAGTGGGCGTCACTGGGCAGTACAACCTTGTAAATATCGCTGATGTGCACATAGCGATATTTACAAGGCTGCCAACGCATTTTAGCAGACGTTAGTTGTGGGTGAAAACCGCTGTTTTCACCGAAAACTAACATCTGCTAAAATGCAGACTTAGGCATACCTAATATGGGGGTGGATTGTGCTGATACGACCCGGTGGGTCGTATCAGCAAGGTTATTACCGTTTTGCAGGGAACATCGCTGGAAATTTATTTATTTATTTTTATTTATTTATTGGATTTGTAGGGCGCTACAGCTACCCAAAAAAGGTTTCCCGGTGTCATGGCAGACAGAGGACAGAAATCGTCAGGCAAACGGATGGAATTATTGATCAAATAGCCAGGTCTTAAGAGCACTTCAGACAATATTAGTGATATAAATTTCGAAAGTGTATAATTATAAAATAACTTAATGTGAGTACTTACTATCCTCAAAAGTGAGCAATAATGTTCTGATTCATGCCAATATATGACAAAATACAATGTGAGGCTGAGGGTGACCCTCCACAGATAGAAGGAACACAGTCTAAAATATATATTTCCAAAGACCCAGCATGAAATCTCTGCCTTCCTCTTTCTTTGCTGCTCAGCAGCTGGTATAGGTACTTCCTGCTTCCTAGTTATATAATCTAATGCTTAATATTGAATGTCTATTAGGAACTAGCTCAAGAGTACTCGCACTCGATTAATTAAATGTCGTACACCATCATTGTGCACTCAGCAGGTGATATTTGCCTATTTGTTACACTCATTAATGTGTTGTTTTTCCAGGTTATTTCCTTCATTTTCTTAATTGTTTTTGATAAGCATAGAAATGAGAGCAGGGGTGAGCGAAGAATTTTGCTCCACCGATGGAGTTTGCAGGATTTTGTCAACAGCGTGCTTCGTGCGGAGCGCAGAGTTCCCCAAAACTGCCCGAAGTGACCCAGAGCGGTGTTTTTTCTTTTGCATAGCTAGCCAACACTAAGTAGGTGAGCGCTTCAGAGAGAAAAATCTTGCTAGCCCTCCTCTCTGCTAGATTTTTTAACGTGGGAGGTCGCGACAGGTCGTGACTGCTTGGATTGAGAACTCTGCTGCTCGCCTTGAGGAAGTTGCTGCTCTAGTAGAATGTCTACTCAAGTGGCAGAAAGCATCAGCACCCTCCGGCCTGACACAGAGTGCTGTTTGAGCTGAACAAACTCCCGGGGGCATAACATCAATGCGAACAGCACCACTTAACATACTCTTCATCTGGCGGAACGCCGCATAGCACGGCTGAGTTATTCTTTCACTTTGTGGAGTTCCGTGGAGCAGATTACCACCCAGGCCTAGCTGAGAGGGTGCGTGCTACAGCCTGCGAGTCAGTGGAGTGTGAGGAAGGGAGCAAGGACTGCTCCTGTCAGGTTTTCCTCAATGGAAGCAGTCCTCTTTTGGTTTTAGTCACGGGTGTCCCTGCGTATGAGGCAGTCTCTACGGTATGTGACGCAGTCTCTATGTCTGGACTGCTTGGGTGATTTGGCAGATTTTGGGCTGTTTGTGCCATTGTCAGCCCGTTTTTCATTCTAGCCATACTGCACATCATCAAGTCCACCTGGCCCATTGCGCCTTTGATGCCCTGCAATCAAGAGACAATCTTGGGTTGTAAAATAATTGAATAAGGTTCAGCCCTAGGAAAAACAGACCCCTCCCTCTACGTCTGTATACAATTGGTCTGCTGGGGTTCCCTCCCATTACCCTTTGAGGGTCGACACATAGATAATCATGGATTACACAATGGTTAAAGTCAATATGTGGGGTATCGACCCATTGAGGACGCTGATTACTTCAAATACAATGAAGAGCCTTAATGCTGTCAAGTTTGTTGAAGCTGTTGAGCATTCTGTGCACGATTGGTGAACAGGTCTCACATTGGGTTCCACAGGCCCTTCGCTAAACCTCTGAAGCAATATGGATATTGCTAGTTGTGAGAAGAATCACACAGCCCTTTATTTGAGGTCAGCCAGTGCCCATTCTGAGGCCCTAGAGAGAATTGTGCGCTCCATTCATTTGGGCCATAAGTATGTAGTAGGGGAGGAAGAGTGGCCTTTGGGCTCTAAATTCCCTTCTAGACCAGAAGGCCTAAATGACTCCCATAGTTTCACACAATAAGCCTAGTCCGATGAGATCAGCCCTGCCTCAACCAAGAAAAAACATGGCCATCATAATGGTGCTAGTTGCCCTCACCTGGGCTTCAAGACAAGGTGCAGGAATTTTACCTGGAAGAGATTGTCCACCCTTTGTCATGGGTGTCACCTCCCTCCAACAACAGAGACGCTGTAATGCTGGTTTATCGGGACCACCATCAATATTATACAGTTATACGTCTGTGCATCTTCATTATGTATACAAAACTGAAAAAATGTGTGAGATATGTCATTGTATAACCATGTATTGTATGCCTGTCACATGTTGCCACAACTTGTGAAAACCCTTGGTGGCAGTGGCAGGTTAATGCAAGAAGTCATGTTTGTACTTTTTCATTTAATAGCTCATTGGCACGTTAAACCGTTAGCACATCAGCACGTATAGATTAACCTTGTGTGCATGCCAGCAATAACGTTAGCACGTGCAGATTACTCTTGTGTGCATGCCCCCAATAGAACATGTCCTCAACGTGCCACCATTGGAGTCACTTGCATGGGTGATGTGCATTCACGCTTAGCAGTATTTAAAGCATGCAACACTCACTCTCTCTAGAAGCTTAGCCTCATTGGATACAGAACACTTACCTGTCTCATCCAGTTCCTAATGGCATTGCAGTGACCACCTTCTTCCCTTTTCTACACAGCGGTCTTGGCCTCCTATGTTCCCTCAAAGGCCGTTTTCCTAGCAGCATTTCAGGTGCCCACTCTTTCCTCTACATTGGATTCCAGTTACCAGGCAACCTTCAATAGACATACGATATGAATAAGTACAGTCCTTTGTTCCGGTTGTGTCCTGCTGCATTTCAGGTAAAAGTTATCCAATATTAGTTCTTTTTCATGAATGACAATGAAGCAAGAAAGCCACATTTCTTGTTTAGCATAATCTGGTGCTTACTTCCGTTTTTTAGGTTGAGCATTCAAGACAGCGGCATAACGAAACTTGAGGGGGCCACCCTGCAAAGTATATAGAGGGAGCCATCCCCCGTAGCCCGGCCCACCACACACCACTTTGCCCCACAGCCCAAAAATCTGATATATTTTGATTTGAAACCTCCAACATTAAATGAAATGCTTCTATGTTGTCTTGATCAAATTTCTAATAAGAAAGTGGGAAACACTCTTAACATATAAACTACGCCATGTGTAACATTGCCAAGAGCAGATTCATTAACTGAGACAGCAATCAGAGTAATGCCAAGGAGCGATCCTATTGTCTCAGGAACCGACTATCACTAAAGAACAAAGAACAACCATGAAGGGTCGGAATTAGAATTTATATTGATGGGCAAACTTGAAACTCTAACCTAAACCTGCAATTTCACAGACTAGACTGACAGTATACATGAGTACACAAGCTATAAAATTGTATTCTGCCAACCCCAAGAGAAATAAACGTGAATTGTCTGAATGCCACACACTTGTGACTGTTAATTGTTGTACATGATAATAACGTGAACTGCGGAAGCTATTTCAATTTCTACCATCTTGTCTTTATGAGTAAGCAGGACAAAAACAGGCAAGCAAGAGGCTGAGGATGAAAACTGCTTGGATGTTTCAGAACATTGATACAGATTTTTTTCAGTTTGTAAACAATGCTAATTACAAGATTTAAGGCTTATGTATTACAAACAAGTGCAATCAACACCATAAATAGCACAATATGTAGAATTGAAACAAACCATATCAGGAAGTACCTAATTACCGAATCTATACAAACTGTAGTAGGTAAAGTAAAGGAAAAAGTGCAAATACTTTCAAAGTGCATAATAAAACAATCACCTGTCCAGCAATAAAAAAAATCAAGCATGTTTTCTAAAACAATTCCACTTTCTTCTTGCATCAAGGTGAAAATTCTTTTATAGTGCATGATTAAAACAAGTCCAGCAGTATTAAAAAAATGAAGCCAGGTTAGTCTTACAAATTCCCTTTTGGTTTGTGAATAAAGGCACAAATATATCAAATTAACTGGTAAGCAAAAACAAGTACAGCACCAATAATCAAACCAGTTTAGGCAAACAATTCCCTTTTTGAAGGCACACATATTTCAAAGTGACTGGTAAAACAATAACAAGTACAGCAGGCAGCAGCATACAAAAATAAAACATGTTTAGTCAACCAATGCCCCTTTGGTTTGTGCATGAAGGTGCAAATATAGCAAATTGACTGGTAAAACAATAACAAATATTGCAGGCAGCAGCATAAAAAAAAATCAAACCTATTTAGACAAAAAAAATTGTCTTTGTTTGTGCATGAAGGCACAAATATTTCAAAGTGACTAGTAAAGCAATAACACGTTTAGCAGCATAAGCATCAAACTTGTCTAGTCAAACAATGCCCCTATTATTTGATTATAAAGGCATAAACGTTTTAGAGTGACACATGGTGGCGCTGTATATCGAATTTAGAGATGCGGACAACAACAGTTGTTTATTTATTCAATAAACAGTGAAAATGACTAACCCTTGCCACCCAAGCCATTCTTACAGCACTGGGGCATGGAATATTCTGCAATGTCACACTTCTAGGAGTGTGATGGTTAGTAGGTATGTTGGTACTGGGATTTGCAGCACCAGACGGGGCAATAGGTGTTGCAAGCTGCAGTTACCTCCTGACGAGGGCCCTGGCACTTATTTTTTCACAATTTAAGCACTGCTCTGAGGCCACTGTTCACCCGTGGTGTGAGATATTTGGAGATACATGCACAGTGTGCCGGAAAGTGTACCTCATGTGAGTATTGTACAGCATGGTGTATAGGCTGCGACTGGAAACCAAATATGAATGTGGGCCAGTAACACAATCATCCCAAGTATAGAGAGAACTCGCAAAGTTGCATGGTTCAGGGTGCCACTCCAGATTGTTCCTTAGACTAAACTCCGTCCTCAAATGATTACAGAAGCAGGGATGCTGCTCACACTGTATTATGTGGCCCTCTTCACCGGGACTTATCATCAGATGGAAGATCAGTCTCTGCTGTTATTGACAGCCTGAGCTACGTAATGTCGTGTGATGCAGATATTTGGCCAATGTTGTCACCTGAGACCTCACACACCAAGGATAGGGAAAGTAATCAGTGGTGACCTTCAGAAAGCAATCTGCCTGCCAAATACCATGGCATTGTCTTCTGGGGTTCTCCATTCTATGCCTTTGCCTTCTTTGTGGGTTTCAGGTCATGAATGAGAAGCTACAACTTCAGGGGATAGAGATTCCTGAGGGTAACCAGTGACCTTAGTGAGATCAGTCCCTTCCACTGTCAACCTTGTCATTTAGAATTTGCAAAGCTTATGGGTGGAACATTCTCATTTGGGAACTTTGTGTATTTAAATGTTAGGTTTTTGCCACCAGTAAACCCCAAGGATGACACATGCACATTCAAGGCTGCTGATATCTTATGTAGGTTGGAGGACTTCATAACTTTGTCTGAGGATCCTCAGGGTTGATTTGCATTCAGTCCTAGGGGCCTTTGCAAATTACAAGAAGAACTTCATAGCAGAAAAGAAAGGGCATAGAAAATGTAGGGAGGACAGCGGGAGTTTGGTGAGGGCATAATATACTATTAAAAACAAGCATTGGCAATGCCAATAGCACTGTCATTAAAGTGAGAAAACGTGCAAACACAGGCTTACACAAGTGTGAAATTATGTAGGCGTGTTTGCATGTGCTAGCATGTTAAAGCCAGATCTATTGGCACTGTTAGTCTCATTCCTAGTGTGTATTCCTGCTCCACCAGGTGAACAAAGTAGGTTGGCACGTCTGTGCATGATGCAGCACTGGCTATGGGAATTACATTTGATCTGTTACGATCACATTATGTTTTAATTCTCAATTTGGTTTTTAATCTTAATTCACTAGATATTACAAATTTAGATAGTAAACTATGGGTATTATCATTAAAATCTTACCTCCATTGTGTCATAATACACAGTGTGGTGGGTAACAAAAAACAAATTAAACAAACAGAGACGGCCCCAATAGGCCAAATCGCTCTATTTGAAAAAACTGCCCTCACTCACATACCGAAGTATGTGACATCCTTCATCATCGGGCCTGCTTACAATACACCCTGGTGTAGCCACACACAGGGCGGAGCATTAGGGAAGGGGAAAAAAATAAGAAACTTCTCTCAACAAGACATACAGTCAAGACAAGTGGACATAGACGACATGTAACACAAATCATGGTGAAAGCCGTGCAAGCACCAAGTGACCACCACTGAAAAGTGCGACGAAAAGTGCAGTTTGGAAAAGTGATTAAAACTGATTAAGGGTGCCAACCAGAACACAACCTTTATTAAGCTTTGCTTGACACCCCTATCAGGATTAAAACGAAGGAAGAGGATGGGAAAAAGCCTCAGCTGAGGCTTTTTCCCATCCTCTTCCTTCGTTTTAATCCTGATAGGGGTGTCAAGAAAAGCTTAATAAAGGTTGTGTTCTGGTTGGCACCCTTAATCAGTTTTATGATGCTGATTACACCTTTTACATGCAATCTTTTTCAGGGTTGTTTCTTTAAAGGCAATCCTTTTCAGGGTTGTTTCCATTCTCCAAGGAAATAATGTCCTTCTCTATGTGCAAAGCTAATTGAGGCAAACACAATACTACTAACCCTAACAACAAAAGAACCGGGGGTCTATAACGGAGCTTCAAGTACTCCGAGCTGCTGCAAAACTCCTACATAAGTGAGTTAGGCGCTAATAGAGCTACATAAGTCTCTATATCAGAATGTGTGTCAGGGCAAACCTGTCGAAGGACCTATGAGATTGTTGGTAAGACCCGTACAGAGATGTGTTGGATTCCCATCAAATAGGTATGTAGATCAAGTGTTCTCATTTGGTCATCCAAAAATGGGGTGGTATGTCTCTTGATCAATGGCAAACACAATACTACAACAAGAAACAAGAACTCTAGATGTTGTTAAACCCCAAACATCCAATTAATATAGCCATGCTGGCCAAGCATATCATTTATATGGGCACATGTGACAAATAATAAATGCTCCTGGCGTGCAGCAGACAACAGTGTCAAGCACTCACAAAGCATAACCACACCTCCTTGGTAAGTGAGAAGAGGCATCAGTGGGTGTAAATGAACCTGAATGTAAAGAAATACACATGCAGCAAGCCTTTGGAAATAATTATGTAACAAGTGAAATCTGAAGAAAAGAGCACTGTAAAAAATGGAGCCATTGAGAAAATACACAAGGAGGAAAGATAAATAATGGAGGAAAGACAGAAATAGAACAATAAAAAAACAAAGGGATGGGGAAAACGAGAAAAAAGTGAAAGTAAAGATTCAGGCCCAGATTCAGAAAGAAACAGACCAGGAAGAAGAGAGGCGAGCTGAGGAGCATTTCACTTGATGCCCCAGGCCGAGTTTGCTTCGGCTACAAATAACTAATTTTTGCACCTCAAAGGCACTTGAATTTACCTGGGGCACAGAGCTCACGAGCAGTTGATAAAAAAAAAAAGACAAAAATGTCCTGCCCTCATTTTAGTAATGAGGTGATGTGGAAGGCTGTGTGAATGCTGAGTATATGAGCATGGTCGTAATGGGACCAAAAATTGCCCTGGCAACCCATAAAAAGTGGCCCACATTTGAGGAGTGCAGCCTTTACACAAAACATTGCTTGGTCAGTATCAGGCATCTCATTTTGGGAGAAATATGGGGGTAAATTACGCATTGTGAAGCTTGTAGGGTCAGGACTTGAAATACTACAGATGTTATAACTGAATAATCACAGCAGTCTCAGCACTGTGTACAGTGTAGTGTGATACCCATTCCCAATCAACTGTGCCTTTGAACCAAATTACCATATAAATCACAAATTGAACACCAAGCCAAGGAGGAAAAGGGCTAGGTCAGGATCTTGGGGTAAAAAACCTACAATGATAAAAAGAAGGGACTCTGAAATCCTATTCTTGATGATTTACTATACAGGGGTTTCAGAGAATAAGTGCTCTCATTTTCAGTGGCAGCTCTGCCTTGTTTCTGCCCCCTTCTTCAGGTCTCACCTGACACAGTGCATGCGCTGTTACTTGCAAGGCATTTTGTTAACCTACAGTGGGCTTAGAGCCTGCTCATCACTTACCTTTGGTTGGCTTCATCGTCATTCTGATTTACTTGCTTCTCTTTGGTCAGCATGTGCCGTCTTCCCTTACTCTTTGTTTATTTGTCCCTCTCCTGAAGCATGACCAAGTACTTGCGTCCGTCCACTTCTTGTGCATTTAGAGCAACTTATTTTCATTTTGGTGATGCACTCCATAAGAGTGCATGTTTTTCAAGGCTGTCTCTCTCCTCCAAGGCAGCAAATGGGAAAAGAAGGAGAAAGAATAGATGGGATAACAGTGACAAGGGGTGAAAAAGAAAAGGAAACTGCACAAGTGAAATCAAGAAACAGAAGTGTTGAGTGGTGAAAAAGGCAGCGCTTGGTTTTCAGTAACTTAACATTTAAGAGCTATGCTGGTGGTGGGCTCTTTAAAACTACTCTGGCCCTGTCGCTAGCCTATTTATTCAATTTTTTGTTTCTCTTCTTCATTATTTTGATACAATTAAGCCCTGTCAAAAACTGTCTGTGTGTGTGCCTGGTATGGACTGGGGGGTGCCCTTTGAGCCCTATGGGCGTTGCACACCTGACAGATGGTTAGGCTTGACTGTTAATTAGATCGCTGACCGTTGACCTACAAGTACTGTCCCTCACTTGTCCGAGACAGAGTCTATCTGTGCTATGATGGTTGTATGTTTGAGAACATTATTGAAATAAACTGTTGTGGATTTTCCATCATTTATGCATCAGATATTGTATTCTTATAGAATGAAGGGAGGAAGTAGAAAAACTAAGGATCTGCCTGGGAAGCAGGTGCACCTCGAGAGAGAAATGCCTGGAACGAGGAAGAACTGACCCACAATAATTGAAGTACTGGTAGTAGGTAAAACAAGAACCAATAGGTTAATCTTAGGTATCTGAGCCCAAAAATGATTTGAGTGCCTATGCACTTTCTTTGTCGGTTCAGAGTTTGTTTATGCAGACAAGTAGCGTAGAGCGTGCACCTAGGTGGTGCACAGTGCGCAGCAGGAATTGTGGAGACAACAATAAGGCTGTACTGAAAGTGCAGACAGGCAGTACAGTGTGGAAAGTTAAGTAGTGTACGTACATTCCCCTCAGCTTTTTGGTGGCGGACGCCTCCAGTGATGGGATTGGGGGTGGGGGTGGGCGATGCATGAGCTGACACTTCTGTTTTGGCAATGTTAATTAACCATTAACCTCGCAGCGTGTCAGGGAAGCTTGCTCAGCCCTGAAGGGGGCAAGGATGACCAGGGGTGAAGAGCAGCAAAGTCGCAGAGAAGCAGCAGGGACCCACACAACAGGCGGATGATTTGGTGGGGATGTATTGCAATCGTAGCCTGGAAGACGCTTGTAACTAGGAATGCTGCCATTTTAATTATGGCCTCACTCACCGTCTCAGTGCCCCCGGCCCACCTCGCCTGCAGTTTACACTGCACAGGAACATTCCTGACCAGCTCTGCCCCACCCTGAGGCTGAAGACTACGAAGATGCGCGCTGCGCAGCATTTAATTTATTTGATTGTAGCGCGGATCAGCGTGACATTTTAACTACGTCAACGTCCCAGCGTGGTGCTCGGACCCTGCTCTCAATGACTACTGGTGGGGAGACTTACCTGAAGCCGTGAAGGAAACGGCCAGCGAACCTTGGGCCAGCGCCAGCGCCCCAGCATCCACTCCTCTACCGCCGTGAGGGAAACGGCCATCACTGCCACAGCGAGGACGCCGCACGGGCTGGGACTCCATTTCCCAGGTGCCCCGGCGGCTGTAGGCGCGGGAGTGACGCCACAGGAGCGCCCGGAGGCGCGATAAAGCATGGAGCGCCCTGAGCTCCTTGGGAGACTTACCTGAAGCCGTGAGGGAAACGGCCAGAGAACCTTGGGCCAGCGCCAGCGCCCCAGCTTCCACTCCTCTACCGCCGTGAGGGAAACGGCCATCACTGCCACAGCGAGGACGCTGCACGGGCTGGGACTCCATTTCCCAGGTGCCCCGGTGGCTGTAGGCGCGGGAGTGACGCCACAGGAGCGCCCGGAGGCACGATAAAGCACGGAGCGCCCTGAGCTCCTTGGGAGACTTACCTGAAGCCGTGAGGGAAACGGCCAGCGAACCTTGGGCCAGCGCCAGCGCCCCAGCATCCACTCCTCTACCGCCGTGAGGGAAACGGCCATCATTGCCACAGCGAGGACGCCGCACGGGCTGGGACTCCATTTCCCAGGTGCCCCGGCAGCTGTAGGCGCGGGAGTGACGCCACAGGAGCGCCCGGAGGCGCGATAAAGCACGGAACGCCCCTCGCACCCGCGAGTCGCGCGCGGGAGAAGCCGGGACAAGGGCGGGACAGTCTATGACAGTCATAGACAGGAAGAGGCAGGGCAGGGCCATACTCCCTGGCCAAACCTGCATTCTGCATTGCTCCTCTCGGACTGTTTAAAAGCCTGTAAAGTCGGTAAAGTGTTCACCGGATATTGGATTTATAGCTCTGGTAGCATTGTTTTGGGTTGATTTCTGCTCTTGCTTATTTCTTGGTGCTGTAAACCCAGGCTTAGGACTGACCATGCCAAGTAACAAAGAGAAATTTACATCTGGGTCAGGGCCAATTGACAATTACCTGGTAAAGATGGTTAGCAAAATTAATAGTGACAGAAGGGCCTCATTGGGTAGGGACTCTCTTTCAAACAGTTTACAAGTTCCCCTAATTCCTGCAGAGAACCTTCCAGAGGCGGTCACCTTAGACCCGGATACTATAACACTCACTACGGTCACTGCCCAGGTTCATGTGGTTCCACCTGAGCTAGAAAGACACAGTGAAAGTGAAGAAAGTGAGGAAGTACTGCCTGTTGCCAGACCAGTACGAAACTGCAGGAAACACCTAACTAAAAGGGGAGGGAAGCACTCTAAAAAGAAGGTAGATATCCCCCCTCAAACGCAAACGCGCCCGCAGTCCAACCCAGATGACCTTAGTAACGAGCGGGTAGATAGTACTGCCCCCAATGGCTCTTTAAGTCCTGACCAATTTTCTCACCTGCTTCACTCCCTGGAAGCGCTGCTTGAAGTTAAACTGGATCAGCTTGTTCAACCTCTAATGCGAAAGCTTGACAGTGTTATGGCTGAAGTTAAGAGTTTGGGAGGGCTGCTCTCTAAGCACTTGTCAAAGGCTGACACCCCCAAAGAAGTGGCGAAGGCTACGGGAGGGTCAGAGCAGATAGATAGAGGGGCAATCCAGCAGCAAGACATAGAGCACCCTATTAATATTGACCCTATAGTTACAGCTCCTAGTATAGCAGCGAGCGGAGCTGGTAAAACAACAACAGGACCTGCTAGCTCACCCAGTAGCAATTTGGTTAAGAGAAGTAGAACTATGAACCTACCCCCAGCATGTTCCCCTTACGTGGTTGTGCTAACAAATGTTCCACCGCTTGAAATACAATTACCACCCTCCTCTGAGGAATCGCATGAGACACTAAAAAATAAGACCGTGTCTTGGTTAAGCAGGAACTGTGGTTTCCCTATTAAATTTGCCCCAGACATTCTATCTACAAGAAGGGCCAATTGGATAGGGCCTTCCAAGAAGACCTGTCAAGGGGAGTGTATAATTATTAATTTTAGACACCCACAACATGCAGCCACAGTCCTACTAAGGGCTGCCTCTTTATCGCAAGTTGCCAACAGTATTGGGGTGCGCCCGCTAGGGTTCTTCTATAACCATTTAGCTGGTAACCTGCCACCTAGTGCAAGAAGGCGTCCTTACACTCTGGGTATGGCTCGACCATTGCTCTCTGTTCCGGGCCCCTGTGGAGAGAACTTTTTTAACTCAGGTATGAGAAGGAGCCCCTGCACTCCCGCTCTGGCTCAGACACCAGTTTTACTCCAGGGCCCCGGTGGGGAGAATTATTTTAATTATGGGCCTAACATTCCTATCCATAACAGATTTGATGTGCTTTCATCTTTGGAGCTATGCGATTGACGGGAGGTTGAATTGGAAAGTGTGGAGGAGCCATATCTAGCTTCTGCTCCTCTGGTACAGGACCATTCTGGTTCGACCCCTCCCGCTATTCACTGTAATCCTGTATTGCCATGTAATGCGAAAGGGGTAACGGTAAAGATGCTAAGTTGGAACATTGCCGGTTTGCGTTCAAAGAGAGACGATGTCAACTGGTTAAACCTAGTGAAACAGTACAACATTGTGGCTCTCCAAGAAACCTGGGACAGAGACTGTGATTTGTGGTTGGATGGCTTTACCTCATATTTTGTCCCTGCAGTAAAATCATTGGCGGGAAGAGATAAAGCGGGACTTATGATATTGGTCTCTGTGAATGTGAGAGGAGTAGTCAGTAGGTTAGACTGTGCCTCTAACAATAATTTCTTAATTTTGGAACTGAATCTCACCAATAATACTAAATTAATCCTAGTAAATTGCTATAACTCCCAATGCGGGCACCTCCCAAATGTTCATTTGACGTGGTTGTCAGATTTTTTAAATGCTTATAGTGTAAAGCAAACCACTTTATGCCAACTTATTTTGTTGGGTGACTTTAATGTCCATTTATGTAACCAAAATTGTTTATTATATGATATCGATGGTCCGGATTTCACATCCCCTCAACACTTTGAGCATTCTAACAAGGGGGAAGCTCTAGAGAAACTCTTAACAAACAATGATTTGTTTGAAGCAGAGTTTTTTGATAAAAATTCACGTGTTCCCACATACACAGGGAGGGATTGTGAAACCATAATTGATTATATTTTTCTTTCTTCTGGACTTTTAAAGTATGTTGTTTTCTATAATGCCATACCTTCTTGTTTTAGTGATCATAACCCTGTGGCAATTGAATTGGTAAATGGTTTCTCGCTTCTGAATACAACCACTCTAACTGCGGTGGTGGTAGAAGTAAAAGCAAAAGACCAGGGAAGGAGGTTAAATTGGAGTAAGGTGGTGCCTGATGAGTTCTTTAATATCATTATTGCTAAGGCCGCACGGGATTTAAACATTTGTGGAGATCCCCACTCTACGGGGGAGCAAGTAATCTCCTCTTATGAAGTCATTTGCTCCTTAGTGGCCAAAGAACTCACAGACAAAAGCCGACCAGCCAAAACTAAGGAGGTTGCAGGTTGGTTTGACCATATATGCACTAAATCCCACAACCGACTGAAAAAAGCTCTCCAGGAGCCACCTAGAAATAAAACTTTGGTTGCCCAGCTCAGAAGTGAGTACTCTAGAGTGGTACTGGAAAGGAAAAACAAAATCAAACACGATGCGTGGGTGGAGCTTATGGACTCAGCAACTTTAAAAGATAGTGCTAAATTTTGGTCCATTATTAACAAGCCCCTGTTTTCAAATAGCAAAAATGAAGTTTTAGAAGTAAACATTGCAGAGGAGGATTGGTTGAGCCATTTTGAGCAAATCTATGGCAGTCATTTGGATTTAGAAATTTTTGTGCCTCCAGACTCAGATTCTTCTGTTTTGCCAGTGAGGTTTCTCGCGGAGGAAGTTGTAAAGGCAATCAAAGAATCTGCAAGTCGAAAAGCTCCGGGCCGACGGTGTTCCCTCAGACATGTACAAAGCAAACCCACTGTACTGGGCTAACATCCTGACCAACGTTTTTAGTACCTCGGCCCAGGTTGGATTCCCTAAATCTTGGTCCCGATCAACAATAATCCAGGTCTTTAAGAAGGGCCAAAGGTCTGACCCTAGATGTTACAGGCCCATTTCCTTGCTAGATTCCTCAATTAAAATTCTTGGGAAGGTAATTCTGGCAAGGATAACAGGGTGGGCCTCAGACAACAACATTCTGTCTGAAGCCCAATATGGCTTTAGAGCTGGGAGGGGCACGGAGGACCAATGTTTCAATTTACATTTAATAACAGCTAAGTACACCAAGGCCGCTAGGGGCTCCATCTACCTGGGTTTTATGGACTTGTCCACAGCATTTGACCTAGTTAATAGGTCAAAGCTGTGGTCCTTGCTCCTGGAACTAGGACGTGACCGTCCCCTCGTGTATTTCTTGGCTGAGATGCACAGGGAACTTAACGCTTCAATCAGGATGACAACTGAGGGGAAATGTACGTCCAGTTTTAAATCGGGCAGAGGGGTGCGGCAGGGCTGCATCTTGGCCCCTATGTTATTTACACTGTACATTAATTCACTGGAGGTAAACCTGACAACTGCGACCCCTGATATTCCGCGTATGGGAGGGATACCGGGTCCGGTACTCCTATACGCCGACGATGCCGTCTTATTGCCAGGACCCCACTGGGTCTGCAAAGACTACTGGACTCATTTGGGGCCTTTATGAAAAACCTGGACTTGGTAGTCAATAACGGCAAATCGCACGTTATGTCTCTGGGGCCTTCAAAGAACAAAGTTAAGACCTTTTTTTGTGGTGGAGAGGAAATCTCTAGAGTGAAGGTATTTACCTACCTGGGAGTAGTCTTTGATGATAAGGGTTCCTGGTCCCCCCAACTCTCACTGAAGGTAAATTCAGTGAGAAATTTGTCAGCGGCAGTGTTAGGCTTTTCAAAAAGGCTGGGGGGAAAACCCTGTGAGGCAATTCTAAAAATCTATAAAGCCAAGACCATTTCCATCGCTAGGTATGGGACCTCAATTTGGGGTTACACCAAACCCGATGCCATACAAATTGAAGAAAACAAATTTTTAAGGTCTCTCCTTGGCCTCCCTCAATCCACTGCCACCCACTCTGTACACCTAGAATTGGGGATTGGTTATTTAGCAGACATAATTAGACTTGCCCCAATACTGCTATGGATTAAAATCTGGCTAAATCCGAACCTCTCCCTAAACCATAAGATTCTAAAGGACTGCATTAAGCTCGATAACATGTACAAAATCCAGTGGTTATGGTACATAAAAATGGTAGCAATGTCTTTGGGGCGACCAGAGATCTTTTTCCATCCGGAATCTCTTTGCAAGGCAGACCTTGAGTGGGTGAAAATCAATTTCATAAAAATAAGGGAGGCAGAACGGGAAGGTGCAGAACTGTGTAAACCTTTGGTTAGGGGCCATGTTCTGGTCACTCAGTCAATAGCAATGCCACTTTACTTGTCCATCGTGACAAATTCTTTTCACAGATGGCTTTTGACGAAACTTCGGTGTAACCAGATTCACACAATACTCTGGGATGTGGAGGGCTGGAGTAGACCTGAAGATGTTGCCCCATGCAAATGCGATGATTTTTCCCAGCAAGACACTATGCACTTTATGATTTTCTGCCCCCTGTACCAAGAGGCCAGGAAAAGGTTTATTCTCCCCTTATTGAAAAATATGAATTTTATACAGTGTAAACCTGCTTTATTGTTTTTACAATTACTAGAATCCCCTCTAACTATGTTTTGTGTTGCCAGCTTTCTTGCAGCTTAGGTTAGAAGCAAGAGAGCTAGACTGAAAGTTACTCCAGACCTTGATTCCTCTTAAAATTCAGTCAATGTATTTCTATGAATCTGCCTTAAAATGGGAAGGATGATGAATGTTTTAACGTATTACTGTATTATATATTATAATTTGTAAATAATGTAAATAGTGTACTTTTAATGTTTTGGCATTTGTATAGCATACTTTTATGACTTTAACTAATCGAATAAAGTGGTTTCTTGACTTGACTTGACTACTGGTGGTGTATTCTGCTGCATGATTTCGAGTTGCAGTTTAAAAAAACGTTTGTTTTATTTAACTATTCCTGTGTATGAGTACTGTGAAAGCAATTCAGCGACAACAGTGTGCTGAGGGGGTCCCTGGAGCTCAAGACCTGTTTTATATACTTTGGTATATATACACTTTAGTATATACTTTAATATATACTTATATGTGTATGTAGTTTGTGGGCTCTGGAGATCAGCCCTAGGACTTGTCTGCTTCCGCTTAGGGACTTTTGTTTCTGTTCAACTGCCTCTATTTAACAGTCTCGATAGAAAACGACCAACATAGGTCAATAAAATACAGGTATTGCTTTCTGCTGAGGGTCTTTCTTTTTTTAAATTTTTCTGGCAACTGCCTCTATTTAACTTTCTTCATAGAAAACGACCAGCAGAGGTCAGTAAAATACTAGAATCAATTTTCAGTAATACGACCACCGAAGGCCCTGCTTTTATATTAAAAACAGTGCTTTGGACTATACCATTTCCCGATGAAAACCAATAGTTCTCTACATGTGTTCACATACCTGGTGTGTCACGCAGTTTGGTGCTTACTTTCCTTCCATGTTATAGAACAGTAGATGTTTCATCTCCCAGGCTGATGTGCTGCATAGCTAAATACATATAAGGTCCCAAAGGCAAGACTGATTGTATTGCTAATGCCTGATCAATCTAGCTGGACAAAATAACAGAGACTGATTTCCATGCCTGTTGGATTATTTAAGGAACCCTCAGTGACAGAACTCTGTTGTGCATATTGGTTGTCTTATTAAACTGTTGGCAGAACATTATTACAGAACATTTTTAAACTGACCTATATTATGCAACACATGGCTGCTTATTTATACTAAATAGAGATATCCAATCTTTCTTCCGTAAAATGATACTGAAGAAGTTCTTTTCAGGGCAAGACATTATGCGTAGCAACAACAAAACAGGTTTCTGCCCTACCTCTGTATTCACACCTACGTTGGACCAAGTGGGGCCGGAAGTAGGTATTTTTGAGAAAACAGTATACTCTAAAATACAAAATATGACCAAATTTGTCCCAAGACCTTCTTTCAATCTTAATAATGATGAATATCAAGCACTTAAAATGTGGTCTATGGACAACACTCTTACTATCAAACCTAGTGACAAGGGGGGTGGAATGGTGGTTTTGGACAGTATTGAATATAAAGAACAAATATTGACAATGCTCAATGTTGCTGAGCATTACCGCAGCGTTACCACGTACCCTTCTGAAAACATTCAAACTGAGATACTTGAAATTACTGAGAAGGCTTTGGAGCGTGGCTCCATCTGCAAACAGGAATTTGAATACCTTAATAAATATTTGTTCAAGATTCCGGTTCTTTACGGGGTTTTAAAACACATAAAAATACTCTCAAACCCCCCTTAGACCCATCGTGTCCACTAAAGGCTCCCTTTCGGAGCCTTTATCCAAATTTGTGGATGCTTTTCTGTTACCTTTAGTCCTGAAATTACCATCCTATGTTCGTGACACGGGCCATTTGATTAGCAAAATTAAGGGTTTAAACTTCAATGCCAACACTGATATACTGATCTCAATGGACTTTGAGGCTTTGTATACTAATATTCCTCAATGTGGGGCATTGGAGGCAGTCAAAAGTGCCCTTGAAGAACCAGATTGCCATTGTAGTGTAGTTCCTATATTCCCAATAGGCTCTGCGCATTGGAATAATATAAACAGCAGTGTAGACGTAGGACTGAGGTCGACTAGGTCTCTACTGACTATATTAGACTTAATTAGTTTTGCCAGCTAGCTCAGAGGTCACTAGAAACTATCTTGAATAAACAAGGAGGAGTTTAACTTCCCTGGATAGACAAGAAGGGATTAGCTTCTGACAACCATAAAACATGACAACTTTGCTCCCTCAGAATAAGAGTGTATCTCTAGAGTCGTGTGAAAACAATAGACCGCTATTTCACTCAGTCAATTGTGCATACTTAGTTTCACCAGAGTGCAGAGAAATAGAGAGACGGGCGTTTTCAATAAAAGGTGTTATTTATTGAGCAGTCTTCTTTCTCCTGCAAGAAAAATGAATTGCCACAAGTGCAATACTTATAATAAAGTAAAGTGCGTACAGTAAAAGGAGTATTATGAAATAATACTGTAAAAGCATTGATATGATTTCTTAGCCATATGATACTTTAAAATGGATAAAATATATACATACATAAAAACATTGACTAATGTACTCAACTGGTGCTTCTAGATACGCCTACCCCGGTGTACCTGACCTAAGACTAATACGTGGGAAGGAGTAAGTAAGTAGCAGTTTAAGTTAAGTTGGTTTTGCCAAGGAATCTGAATCAAGAATTCTCTTTAAGGGTTTAGTCAGCTCTGTACCTGGGTAATAGAAAGCAGGAGGTCTGGTATCTCTTTCTCAGGACTCGATATCCCAGCAACCCGCGAGGGCGGCTGGAAACACCGGAGCTGGATTTTCTCGGCTGGAGAAAAAGACAGCGTCTTTCTCAGTGCGTCAAAAGGGAGGGGCGGCGTCCGTGGGCTCTCGCATCAGCTGGGCTCTCAGGCAAGTAGATAGCCGCTCTGCTCCAAACCACCATGTGTTTGCTTAAGGCAACGTTGGTATATTTATACCTGAAAGGTTCCGGGTTTGACGTAAGGTTGGACATAAGACGTCAATAAAGATGTCTCTAAGAACTGGCCGTTCTTTCAGTGCTCGCAGGAGTTCTAGGACAATTCAAAACAGAAGCATGGGGATTTCCCAGGTTGCTGGAGGTTTGGTTTGTTTAAAGAACGCGTTGTACTTTCTAGGAGTCTAGGGAAGTAGCCTTGCTGTATTTGGACTGCATGGGCTATTACTAAATATGGATATGATTTTTATGCCTTCATAAGGATATTATTTATTATAGCCATATAAGGGCATAAATCGGGAATATTGAATTAGGGTCCTAGATAGAAACACAACACCCACTCCACGATCTAATGTCCATCATTACTAAAACTAAGCAACAGTAAACATATAACGATGCATGTGTGTTTTCCAACCCACCCCAAAATACATAAATCGCATTTGAAATGGTATATGGTAAATACACGAAAACGAGTATTGGTACTGTACGCTTTTCAAGCAGTGGTATCATTCAGTTAAAAATGCATATATATATCAGCTGAATGAATTGTGAAAATTACACATGAAATGGCTCTGAATACAGAAGAGAAGGTAGAGACCATTCCATCACATATAAATACAAAATCCTGTACATATGCTAGAGGCTGAGGTAAAATATTGTCTCTAGAGTTCCTAAATTAGAAGCTCTGTTCTCTAAGAATAGTTTTACTTTAAGCAGAGTACTCTGTGACAGAAAAAGGTAAATATTTTGGAAGTGAAAAAAAATAATTTCGCTTTCAAGGAAAAATAGTTCCAAATGTTTTCAGTAGCTTTTGTTTATCAAAGCTGAAGTCCGAATTCAGAGTTCAGGGAACTCTGTGTGCTTGTTGCTTAAAAAAGTTATTCCCGTTGTTCAGGGGAGAACATCATTTCAGACAGACTTGCAAAAAATTGGTCTACAGCATCAGGTGAAAGTTCGACTAAGTTTGAAAATGCTGTAACAGTGCAGTTGTGAGAATGTTTGCTATCATCGATGTCAGGATCAGCAATGCTCACTGAAGGTTGTACCTGTGTGATGCTGCTCTCATCTCGTACTCCACTGCCACATACTCGTAGTGGTGAAGTCTCAACGAATGCCGTCATCAGAATAGGTAGCCGCTGGGGACAACACGATGCATGAGTCGTTACCGGACCTAGCAAGGTATCTGTATCCATTGGTACTGCTGATGGTAGTGTAAGACAGACGTCCAACACGCATTCTTCTCCGCATAGCATACATCGAAGCACAGGTAAGATGAAATCTTGCCAGATTGGTCTGAATGAAAGAAACCAGGTCATATTCAGATCTCTTAGCCGGGCTAATCCGAGGACTTTAGTTATGCGGTCCCGGTAGCGTATTGCTAGGATCGTTTCTTCCATCGTTGCTGGAGTCTTGTCTGCGGCTTGGGTTGCCATATCGGAGCAGAAGGATCAAAAATAAAATTCCTGCTACGAGTCCCAAAAGTAGAGGTAGGCCGCCAAAGACAGAATGGACAAAATTGGGAAAGATGCCCAGAACTGTTTCAAAGGGTGTTAACAGTCCCGAAAAAATTGTCTTAAATACATGTGCGATGCCACTGGTATCTGACATGTTTAAGATTTGGCTCAACATTTCTACGAAACGCACGGGGCAATTTGTTGATAATAAGGAATGTATCTCTGCTGTTGTCCTTGCGACTTGCAGATCATACGTTTCTTTAGACGAGGTCAAAGGCACAGTTGTTTGTAAAAGAATGGATTTCATTCTGCTTAAAGTATCAATTTGAATAGAAGAGATATTCAAATAAGGCCATATTGCCACCTCCATGTCTGGAGTGCTGTTTGGATACAATACTTGCAGACAGCAAGTGACCATGGAACTAACGCTGGCGAGATAGGCTTTTCCTGGAACCATGCCACAACAGCTGTGGTCATTTATTAGAACATAGCTGCCGTTGGAAAGCTGTCTGAAAAATGTCTCTATCTGTTTTGCAGGAGTGCCGTGCAGGTGACATGAACACCCTTCGCAGGCCCCATACAAGTTGATACCTTGACACAGAAGTGTACCGCTTAGTGATTTTTTACAATTGTTACCACTAAGAAATATCTCCCTTTTCTTTTCATTATAACATTTGTGTGTATAAGGTAATTTCCATGTCGACTTGATGTAGCCTTTACCCAACCTTTCATACTGGCCCGCTGGTATATACTCTTGGCAATATTTAAACTGGAAAGTTGTTATCGGAATTGTAATTATCCCGTGTATTATCCATTCAATGACAGGTCTTTCTGACATTGTCAATGGTAATCTCTCAAGTTTTTCAATGCTCAGAATCGTATCGTCTGCTCCTTTTTGTGCCAAACTGATTTGTTTATCAGTAAGGTTAAAGATAGAGAATAATGACGTTACATTGATTAAACGCCATGGCACGTAGCCTGAACGCAGATTTTGCAACGTCCAGCCAAGTTGTACAATAGAACATAATTGGGACTGACCATGTTGTAACATTAGCAAGTCCAGCTCTATTGTATCAATACCAGATGATACAATACTGTCCAGTGAATATATTCTGGAGGACAGAGTCGTTAACCCATTGTCCACAACAGAAAATGATTTTTCCAAATTAATACGATCAATTTCTCGTATTTTTTCTGCTGTTTCAATTTGCATTACTTTCCAAGCCTCGTTGTACGCAGCATATATACCGACCGTTATGAAACGTTTTTGACGCTGTTTGCGTGGTCCCAGTATGAAATCACGCAAGTCAGCACCGTCTTTAAGTAAAGTCAAGTGTTGCTTAATTTCAGCCAGTGTGGATTTCTGTAGCCATTCGAGGCATAGTTTCCCTACACTGTATGTTGTAACTATCCCTGGATGTTGTCTCTGGGAGTATCTAGGGTCTGGCCTGGTCATTTTGAACCCCTGTATTTTGTTCAGGAATCTATCTTGACAGTTATTTGTGTCTGTGGGCCAGATCAACCATTTTTTCCAATCAGGATGTGTTCTGTTTTGGTGTAAAATATGGGATACGTCTATCTCCACTTCTGTAGTGCTATTACTATCAGGTATGGGCTTCGGAATAGACGGTTTGGTTAAATCTTTTATCTTGGCTAGACCAAGACAGGTTGTTTGCTGAATGGTGTCATTCAGGAATATTAATTGTTCTGGGATCATGCAGGCTCTAAATAATGCTTCTAAACCTTGGACCTGCCATTCTTTTGTACCCCAGATGGTTTTTGTTTCAATGTTGTTTTTCCAGAATTCAAAACCAAATGTAGTCATTTTTTCATAAAATGCTTCAGAATAAATCAATTTAGTATTTGTCAACATTGTTTTCATTCCTGTCTTATTTAACATTTGAAAATAAAACGTTTCTGCATCACTTGTGTTAAACCCTGAGAAGTATGGGAATTTCTCATAAAATGTTTTCGAGCTGCTTTTAGGTGGTGTTGCACAATGTTCCCATTGGTTAAAATTAAAAACATTTCTTGGTTGAGCAGATTTATGCAAATAGTGATGACCAAAGTGATTATAGCAATATAGTTCTTCATGATTTGATGAACCCTGTAAATAATAATGTTCTGTAAATTTTGCTGACATTACGAAATCTGACATCATATTATTAATATTTTCAAAGTCCCAATCATCATAGAAAGTACTTGGTTTTACAAAGTCACTTAACGAAACCTTAAACTGGTGTAGATATTTCAAGAGCTCAATCGGGCCAAAAATGTCATACTCAGTTCTGTCCCATGCTACCCCACGGGTAATGGATTGGCTGTGACGTTCACTGATGATAGTTCTCTTTTCTCGATGTGAGATGACTTGTGAGGCTTTAGGACAAGTTGATGTTCTGACTTGCTGTGTCCATTGTACTGTATTTTTCTTCAATGAATTTTCCCAAACAAAGAACCACGATGAGCCAAAGGAGAAGAAAAAGTACACCTAACACAATCCAAAATTCAATCCATGGAGAAATCAGATAGGTTTCTTTTAGTTGATGAAAGAGTTCAGTTACTTTGTCTTTGAAAGTTTTTGTTGCTGGCGTTTCTTCATGTTCACTCAGAACATCAGAAAAGTCATCGAAATTGATGAAGTAGCCAGATGCAGTTCTGTCAATTGTTGGAATTGTTTCTGGATTTTCTTTAGTCTTTGGATCTTTCTTGGAGACATTAGTATAGTCCGATGCTACATCATTGTAGACTGGTGTTTCTTGACGAACTGTTGCAATTTGGGTTTCAAGAGGCACAAGTTCCATGGCTTCGTTGCATAGTCCTTTTTTATTCACTGCAGGTTTATCAAATGTGATTAGTTTCTCAGTTTGAACCTCTTGGATTGTAGCAAATTTTGGTGTTCTGCTATTTCTTGGGAGTCCACTGGGCCTACTACTTATTATTGGCCACATGATTGTGGTTTTACCAGGTCGATGGATACAACTCGGTTCTCCTTTTTACCAGCAAGGGGTGGTAGTACAACTGATGTTGTTCCGCTGACAGCTAAGACAGGTACTGCTTTTCTGTTAGAAGGCCCAAATTCCTTCTTCACCGCGATCTTCTCTCTGACCAGATCCCCAATCTTTGGAATCCAGACAGGTCTTGCTGGGACAGGTTTCTTCTTGTTTCATTTAATTCCTGTAAAACAGCCAAACGGTCTTTGATATCAAAGCATTTTTCTTTTACCACTGAAGTGTAACTATCAAGGTCCTGAATGTACATTCTAGTACAGAACAATAGTTCGTACGGGCTGAGACCTTTTAGAGAATTTCTTGGCAGATTATTAAGACTACGTTGGACACTTGTTAAGTGTTGGACCCACCCATCACTCGAACCTAATACCCTCGCCGTTATAGATTGCTTTATGCCCCGGTTTTTTCTTTCCACTACCGCATTTCCCTCAGGATGGAAGGGACAAGAGTACCGCAATGCAATGCCCATGCTGGCCATGGCCTCCTTGTAAGCTCTAGAGCTAAACGCAGGACCCTGGTCAGAATGTAGCATGCCAATTGCGTATGTGCTGATAAAGACTCGCAAATCTTTTATAACAGTTCTGGCGTCAGCCGAGCGCTGGTGTCTACATTTTAAGTGAATCTAGTCTTAAACATTAATGGGACGCATTTCTCCTGCTGGATTTTTGCGTATAGATAGCCTTATGCTTTCTAATAAAGGCATCCTGGCACTAGTCTGGTCCGGTTCACGACTGCGATCTCTGTTGCAGTTAGGACAATCCTTTGCAAATTTGTAATGTTGCAGGCTTATCCCCGGCCACCAGTATTCTGATTGTAATTCTTTTAGAGATTCCTTGATCTCTCGATGCCCTAGACCCTCTCCCATGTGTGCGTCTGCTATTAGTAAGACTCTCCTGTTCCTGTTTGGAATTACTCTATCCCCCACTCCAGGGATTTGAGCAAAAGGAACGGAGTTTGCATCAATTATGTATGTATTACTGAGTGGATAGTTCAGAGGTAATGCTGCATAGTCGCCTTTTAAAGACGCTTTTACCGCCAGCATGGTTTCTCCGTCTATGTATTTTTTAGTACGCTTTTTTGTGGCTACGGAAGCCAGTTGAGCTGCTTCCGCTGTGGCTCTGGGAGCCAATGAATTCCCTGCAACGTGAACGCCATCACGTTGATGACACAGTGTATGTATCACGTGATTCTTTCGTAGTTCTTTCTGCAAAAGAACTACCTGTTCCCAAAGCTTCTAATGCTTTATTGTGGCACCTGTGTCATCTTTGTAATCATTTTGAACCCAGTTCTGCAAGTCATTATTGTAAGACTTGACGCAGTAATGCGAATCGCACACTATTAGTGTGGGGAATTCGCGATCGGCATTTTCAAGCGCCATCTTTAAAGATCTTATTTCAGCTCGCTGAGCTGAACAGTTTCTGAGTGATTCAGTTTTGGTTATTAATGGTCTGAATTTACCAAAGCGCCAGCGACCTTTAACAATCGCGCACGCAGCGTTGTAGGATTCTTTCTCTACATCGTAGTGTTGTGCAAATCTGTCCATGTAGATTACACATGTGTATTGTTCGAGAGGCAGAATTTCGATTGGCAGAGGATATTCTTCTTCGTATTCTAGATTTTCTAGTTTTTTCATTTTAGGGTCAAAATAGTATTTCACGTCTTCTGTAGCAAGAGAATTTTCCCATTGTATCCATTTTGGATCTAATGCCACAGCAGTCAAATTGCGTGGGCTTGTTAATGCCTCAAGGGCTGATTCTGCTGTTAAAACAGTTATCCTTCTGCCTTGGGCTCTTTCTTTTGCTACAGCATTTTGAACCGCTATTATAATCTTTTCAGTAGAACTGAATTTCATTTCAGCTTGTGTGTACAAGTGTGATTTGTAAGCTATTGGTACCGTTTCTCCCTCATTAGAGGTCAGGTACGTGAATCCGCATCTTCCTGGGATGACTCAGATTATAAGGTTGCGTACGTTTTCGCGTGTTTGCAATTTTGTTTTAGCTAACATGTCTGTTTGTAATGATCTTAAAATTTCTGTATGTTTCTGAGTCCAATTTATTGGTTTGAAATCAGGTTTTATTAATTCATAGAGAGGTTTAACCCTGTCTGCATAATTTAGAATGTATGTTCTTCCGAAATTCAGGAAACCTAGTATTGATTGTAAGTTCTTCAGCGTTTTAGGTGCTTGGAGTACAGCACACTTCTCTAAGAAGTTGTCTGCCAGGCTTTTGCCTTCACTTGATAATTCATATCCTAAAAACAGGACAGTTAGATGGGCAATTCGTGACTTTTTAAAGTTGAATTTGTAACCCTCTGTTGCGAACCCAAGTATTATGGTGTTCACTCTTTTCAAGTGAGTCTCCAGGTCTTCACCTGTGAGATAGATGTCGTCGACATAAGATAATTCTTCATCATCATATATTTGTAGTAACTCTGTTACTCTTGCTGAGAATAATCCTGGGCTATTCTTGAATCCCTGTGGGAGTCGACAGAAGTGTTTTTGCGACCCCATTATTGAGAAAGCGGTCAAATACCTGCTTTCAGGTGCAATGTTTTGACAAAAGAATCCATTAGAGATGTCTAATGTCGTTTTGTATTTTTTGCGCACAATGTTATTCATTAGTGCTGCACTGTGTGAGTTTTGTACTGCAAATGATTTGCAACAGGAGTTTAAATGTCTGTAGTCCAAAACTAGACGATATGAATCGTCTGGCTTGGAGACAGGAAACAAAGGATTGTTCATTTGTGAGGTGCATGTTTCAATCACCCCTTGATATTCAAGTTGATCTAAGATCTCCCTGACTTGCTTTTTAGCTTCTTGTTTAACTGGGTACTGCCTTTGTGCAGTGGGTTGACATTTTAACTGGATTTTGTGAGGAGGAGAATCCTCATCCCATCCTACATGATTTTTATATAATGCAGGAGCTTGGGCCACTGCCCATTTTCTTGCAAGTGTATATTTTTTATGAATCGGAATATGATTTGAGAAGGCAGGCATAATCCTTTCTTCGCCATGAGGGCACTCCCTGACAAACTCTGGTGGCCAGTTTTTCTCAGCTAGAAGGATGTCATAGCCTTTCGAAAGGTTATCCCAAAAGAGACCCCTTACTTTTCTGGTCTTGTCTCCCTCTATACGCAGTGTTATTTCGTATATCTTATGGGGTTTGCTAACTCTGGTATCTGCAGTTTCCACCTGAATGTATTCATTCGTGTCCACTGTCTCCAGAAGATTCATCAAGATCTTGCGAGGTATGGTCACTTCTGCTGCGCTGTCTAGCATTGTCTGGGCCCACTCTCCGTTCTTCAGTTGTGTCCTCAGTATCCTCTGCATGTTTAATTATTTTAATACTGGCTACCTTCTTTCTTGGAAATTGTAATTGTTTACTTTGATGAGCAGGTTCCTTGTCTTTGGACTTGACGTGCTCTTCCCTGTGTTCTGACCGTCCTCTTCTTTCCGATTTCTGCGAGGAAGTCTGAAAAGATCGAGAGGGACGTGTATCAATATCTTGATATCTATAAGGTTTTTTCAGATTATCCCTATTTCTAGGGTTGTATCTTTTCTCAGAGGGCTCCCTCTGGGGAGACTTGTTTCCTCGGTCTGGAGATCTTTCTCTCCGTTGAGGAGACCTTCCTCTGGACTGGAATCGTTTTTCTTTGGGAGTGGATTGTTTATTACAATCCCAACTCTTTTTCGGAGTATTTAGATTATTTTAAATAAATGTTTTTTCAGGATTTTCAGTTAGTTGGGGTTTTACTGGTTTCCCACCCAAACTATCTCTTCCTAGTTCTTCATAGGATTTTTCTATAATTCTGGCAAGTTCAAAAGGCTGTTCTGCTATATCTGTTTCTTTCAATTTCTGGCAGATCGCCACAGATGCTGCTGCTCCTTTTATGTTGGCTAATAATATAGCCGAGACCTGCTTAAAGTCTTTCAGTAATTTCATACCCAGAGTTAAAGCAGGTTCTGGACCGTATTCATTTTGAATCTGTCTTAGTACATCTGGTATAACCGCCATGGACGGAACACCATGTGTTTTTGTGTAAATCGAAGCAAAGACTGTGCCCCAAGTGTCACAGTCCTCCACATGTGGTGCGATCCCCATTGGAAGACAGATAGTCAGAATTCTGTGTTTCTCAGTAGGTGTAGTATCAGGAAATACTGCCTCTATTTGAGTGATTTTTTGTGCTAACCAGAATGGAATTTGTTCCCGTTTTGAGGGTATTTTACCAAGACATGATTGTATGTTCTGTGGTGTAATCTTGTTTGTGTTCCCCTGATGAGGGGTCAGCTGTGGAATGTTAATTGCTGGTTGGACTGTTGAAGTCCGCATTACATATTGGACCAATTGTCTATGTATTTTAATTAGTATTTTTAGCTGAGCTAAAAGTTCCCGGTCTGACATTTTATCAATGTCTGGATGTGGTGTGTAGCTAGCTAGAACCGGCCACGTTGCTCCTGGTCTACCTAGTGGACCGAGCCTTGTGATGTGATTTTGATGTTTTAGGGCGCCTTTAAACCAGAGCAGGTGCTCTTGGTAATTTAGTGGGATTTCAACATCCTCGAACGGACTGTATTCATCCGGAGGTTCCTCTATTTTGTAATAGTTGAATTCTCTTGTTACAGCGTTTGCTGCTGGAAAGTTTATCCATGAATAGAATATCTCTGTCTGCCGATATTCATGGGCCTCTACCACGAATATGACTGTACCACCTCGTGACATCAGTCCATTTTCTATAAGTTTAATAGTTATAGTTCTTCTTATGTTGACCCGAATGAATATAGCATTCGGGTCATTTTCTTGGAGACTCGTGTCATCCGCTTGGAGTTGAGACGCTGTAGCATCTCTTTCTTCGTCACCCCCCGGCATTTTACTGACAGAAAGTTTTTGTTGTAGATCAAGTTTCAAGGAAACAAAGATTAGGTGCACAATATTTTGGAACACTGTATCCTTCAACGTTGACTAAACCAAAAACTATACATAGGAATCTCTTCCTACTAAGTTCCGGCAGATTTTAACCTTTTACCCACTCCAAGCGTCTATTGGAGTTTTTACGGGAAAAGGGTCTGTGTGAAAAAGCACGAATGAGTTACTCTAGTGTCTTGCGTTAGATTATCGCCCTACCAAACGTTGGGCACCATGTAGTGTAGTTCCTATATTCCCAATAGGCTCTGCGCATTGGAATAATATAAACAGCAGTGTAGACGTAGGACTGAGGTCGACTAGGTCTCTACTGACTATATTAGACTTAATTAGTTTTGCCAGCTAGCTCAGAGGTCACTATAAACTTTCTCGAATAAACAAGGAGGAGTTTAACTTCCCTGGATAGACAAGAAGGGATTAGATTCTGACAACCATAAAACATGGCAACTTTGCTCCCTCAGAATAAGAGTGTATCTCTAGAGTCGTGTGAAAACAATAGACCGCTATTTCACTCAGTCAATTGTGCATACTTAGTTTCACCAGAGTGCAGAGAAATAGAGAGACGGGCGTTTTCAATAAAAGGTGTTATTTATTGAGCAGTCTTCTTTCTCATGCAAGAGAAATGAATTGCCACAAGTGCAATACTTATCATAAAGTAAAGTGCGTACAGTAAAAGGAGTATTATGAAATAATACTATAAAAGCATTGATATTGTTTCTTAGCCATATGATACTTTAAAATGGATAAAATATATACATACATAAAAACATTGACTAACGTACTCAACTGGTGCTTCTAGATACGCCTACCCCGGTGTACCTGACCTAAGCCTAATATGTGGGAAGGAGTAAGTAAGTAGCAGTTTAAGTTAAGTTGGTTTTGCCAAGGAATCTGAATCAAGAATTCTCTTTAAGGGTTTAGTCAGCTCCGTACCTGGGTAATAGAAAGCAGGAGGTCTGGTATCTCTTTCTCAGGACTCGATATCCCAGCAACCCGCGAGGGCAGCTGGAAACACCGGAGCTGGATTTTCTCGGCTGGAGAAAAAGACAGCGTCTTTCTCAGTGCATCAAAAGTGAGGGGCGGCGTCCGTGGGCTCTCGCATTAGCTGGGCTCTCGGGCAAGTAGATAGCCGCTCTGCTCCAAACCACCGTGTGTTTGCTTAAGGCAACATTGGTATATTTATAACTGAAAGGTGCCGGGTTTGACGTAAGGTTGGACATAAGACGTCAATAAAGATGTCACTAATAACTGGCCGTTCTTTCTGCTCGCAGGAGTTCTAGGACAAATCAAAACAGAAGCGTGGGGATTTACCAGGTTGCTGGAGGTTTAGTTTGTTTAAAGAACGCGTTGTACTTTCTAGGAGTCTAGGGAAGTAGCCTTGCTGTATTTGGACTGCATGGGCTATTACTAAATATGGATATGATTCTTATGCCTTCATAAGGATAATATTTATTATAGCCATATAAGGGCATAAATCGGGAATATCGAATTAGGGTCCTAGATAGAAACACAACACCATCATGACATGGAATGTTTAACCATTGGGCTAAAAGAGAACTTTTTTTAATTTGACAAAATCATTTACCAGCCGATCCAAAGCATCAGCATGGGCGCTGCCTGTGCGCCCAATGTAGCTAATACCTACATGGGTTCTTTTGAGCATAGATTCATCTACAATGAGGTAGCCCCATTTTATGAAAATATTTTTAATTGGCACCGATTTATAGGGGACATCTTTTTCATTTGGAAAGGCCCTGAAGAGCAACTTATGGAATTTTTGTCCTGTATTAACTTGTGTGACCCTCATTTGAGATTTAGTCCTAACTCAGCACAACGAAAATGTTATTTTTGGATGTATGGATTCAGGTTACCAATAAAACCATTGAGGTGGCTTTATATACTAAACCCACTGCTCGGAATACTCTTTTGTATTATGAAAGTTATCAACCACGGAGCAAAAAAAATAGCATACCGTTCCGACAATTCTTGAGGCGCCTTAGAAATTGCACTAATATCAGTGATTTTGAATTTCACACATCTCAGTTTGAATCAAGTTTTTAAATAGAGGCTACCCCCACAGATTGGTCAAAGAATCCTACAAAAGGGCTTAATACTTCAACAGAGAAGCCCTTCTTTGCGCTAATAAGAAGAAAGATGATACCAAATTGGTAATGGTACTACCCACTCTAACTTCAATGACAAACTCATACAAATCATTAACTCGCAATGGCACATTTTGAACACAGACAAAAAGCCACTCTTTGCGTTCCGGCGGAACAAAAGCCTCAGAAGCACTCTGGTCAGAGCTTCTGTCACCCAAAGTAGTGGCTTGGTCCAGAAATCCATTACTGGGTGTAACCCCATATGTGGGACACACAGATGTGGCAACTGCCACACATGTGATGCAGCCATTATTACCTCTGAACTTGATTGGGGAAAGAAAAAATTCCCCTTAAAGGAGATGATGCATTGTCGCATGGCCAATGTGATATATCGCGTCATTTGCCCCTGCCAAGGAGGCTATGTCGGTGAAACCAGCAGAGAGATTAGAACACGTTTCAGCAAACATAAATCCTCTATTCGCAAAAAAAGGGCAGGAGCTCCATTGGTTGCCCATTGACTGGAAAAACAACACATTTTTCAAGAATTGAAATTGCTCATTTTGGAACGGGTGCAGAATCCGAAAGATGGCAACATGGATGCACAGAGGCTTAAGAGAGAAGTCTTTTGGATGTTCACCCTTCAGACTGCTAGCACTGGCCTGAATGAATGCCTGCCCTAGGAAAATGCCATCATTTGATTAGGAAAGGCTTTCCATACCTTATCATTATTGCTGTTTTTTCTGCTCAGGTCACTGTAGGGGTACCTTATTTTGGTTCCCCAATCTGTTTCATTCATCATTTTCCTCACTGGGTTTTGCTATTTTGCCATTGATTGGTTTCACCAGTCAGTTGATGAGGAAAGGCTCTCTATACCCTAATATTACTGCTGTTGTTTGTCCTCAAGTCACACTAGGGGGACTCCATTTTGGTTCCTCAATCTGTGTCATTTTTCTTATTGGGTTTTGCGAATCTGCCTCCCATTTGCTTCACTAATGTCCTGATTTTCACTTTTTTCTTTTGTTGTCTATTATGGCCTACATATTTTTACTTATTGTTCCTGTTTTGTGCAATTGCGGGTTTTTTCCATGTTGGCAATTTTCGTTTTTTTAGCTACGCTATGCTGTGAGTGGTAGTGACATTGCTAGCATTGGTCACTAGGTAATTCTCACCTAGTATGACCTGTCCAGGGTCCACAAAGCTGGGCATCACCATTGTGACACTAGCACAGGTGTCCCTTTAGGCCTGAGCCACTTTATCATTAATTAAAGGAGTTTGTCTGTACTTGCCCAAGTTATTGGGACTCATAGTAGAGGACAGAATCATTTCCCCATCACAGATCAAAACAGCTTGAGTTGGTATTTTGACTAGGCCAGAATCCATCTCAGTTCCCAGGGTTAACCCAACTACACCCTTCCGTTGAGAACCACCACTTGAAGCTGTACTGCTCTTCTTGACCACCCGGTAGCTCTCGCTCTCCGGCTGTCCTTGCTGGTTGTTAGTTGTTTTCTCATTTTTGGTTTTTATCTTTCTAGAATACGGTTAACCATTGCGGGACTACATTGTATTTTCCTGCCTTGTGGCTACCGAGGAAGATTCCTTAATATAGTCCCCTTCAGGTATCCTCCCTTATCAAGTCTTTCTTTCATTCCCCTTTTATTGTTCTTTCATAAAGTTTTTTTTTGATATTACTCGTTCGTATCTTGCATATAGATACCTCCGTCCCCAGTGATACCTTAGAGATATTTCCAGTTCAGCAATTTCTAAAGGACTGAGTGCTGAAGTTATTTTATTGGATTAGCTGTTATTGTGAGTATTGTCTCACGCTTTTCCTCTGTTCTTTCCTTCCACATCCTCAGCTATAGGCCTTCTTCATGGTCCCTTGTCTTGCTTTATTTTATTTTTTTTGCAGATATTTTATCCTGTCTGGACTCATCCTTCCCTGTTCCTTTGTATCTTCCATGTGGCCCCATCTCCTGGCCTTGGGATTTTCTTCTTTATACATAGGTGCTTTTTTCTTTTAACTTCATTTTTTTGTTTGAGTATTTGTCAGTCATTATTGCTGTTTACTTGCTTTCCATTCTTACATATAGTTCTTCTGTTTATCTTTTATGCTTCTAGGTAACTCCATTGTAGTTACATTTTGTATGTTCCTCATGCCCTCCGTTGTTTATTGTTCTTGAGGTTTGTACAACATATTCCTTATTTAATCTCCTTTATCCTCATTTTTATTTCTGCCCTCACACTTTTGGTCCTCTAGGATGGTTGATTGGGATACACGTAGGTGCACTTGGTCCATTTTTATGCACTCTAGGGTGATTCATTTTGATAGATTGGTGAAAGTTTCTTCTTTTTTCATTAGTTTGGAGTCTCCTGCTCTTGTTGACTATTTCCAGCATTTTTTAATAAATGTATCTTATTTGTTGTTTATTTTTTCCCACAGACAGTTTTTATAGCCCTGCTTATACACTATACATTGTTTATTTTGATTGCTGATGGCCTTCTCTTGGTTACACACTATTATGATAAAGTCTGCGCCCTGATGAAGGAAGTCTCTAGCAGTGGCATTTCCGAAACGCGCGTCTGCGCTTTCACTTTTTGTGGTCATATTTGTGATATGTGGTGCATTGTTTATATATTTTTTGTATATTGTCACTTCTTTTGTTATGTAATTTCTTAGTTTCACATTGATGCATGAATGTCATTTATTTTGTTCTATTTGTTAGTTAGTTAGTCCTTTGTATAGTGTTGTTAATTCTCTCTTGTTTTCAGAGTCTTTCTGCCTTGTGATCATTTGCTTATTGTATATATGAATGTTGTTATTTAATATGTGTTCACACCTATGTACTAAAATATTAATGATTAAAACAATTTTTTTTTAAAGTTATGAATTCTGAAAATATGATGAATAAATAACTGTGATATTATTCTTTCTGTGAATGACATTTTTATATTTGGAGCTACTGCCCATCTTTATTGTATGTAGTGGGGGTATTCATTCATGTTTCTCATTTTTTCCCTGGATTGGAATTTCCCCCTGAACTAGTGTTCTCAGGGTACCTCTTCTGTTTCTTTGCTTATTTGCTTGTTACAGACCAGTCTGGAGGGTAAACATCCTTTACAACGCAACTGTTACAACGAAGTACCTTTACGACGCAACCATTACAACGCAACTTTTACAATGACTTGCGCTGGGGGGCGCTCTAGGATAGGGAATAGTTTCCAACACCTTCCCTACAAACCACGGGGACTGGAGTTGGAATAGTAAATTAAACTATTCACATCCGTCTGGAGTGATCATGCAAAACAACGTTTGAGTTAGACATTATTGTAATCACAGACTGTCTTTAGGAAATTGTTGTCATTACTAATCAATGTTTTTATCATTTGGCATTTTGCAGATCCTATGTATACTGACAGCTTTGTTCTTCTGTGGCAACCTAATATTGTTCTAACAACTTAGTGGTACGCATCATAATCACTGGTACGCATCATAATCACCTGATACATTGATGAGTATTCTATTATTGGAGGATATATGTATACCAAAGTCATCATTTTTACAGATAACAGCATGCAGTAAGGTTTCACCCAACACCATTTACCCAGCATCACAGTGTGGTGAGGCCCAGAACCAGAACCTGGGACCTTAGAAGATCAGCATCAGTGAGTACCAGATCAGAGACATCCTGTATTTCTTTCTCTTGTTTCTCATCCCATCCCCACTTCTCCTAGGGAGGTCACGAGCGGGCAGTGTTGATTTCATTGCCACCTAGTGAGCTTCCATAGAGATTCTGGGAATATCTTTGCCCAAGTGGAGGCACCTGAAGTGCAGATGAGTGGCCTAAGACACCCTGTATCCTCAGACTGGGCTTCTGTACCAGCGATAGCTGAATATGTACAATATCGACTCTGGAAACCATTCACGAAGATGGTACATAATCGTATGAGAGTTCCTAAGAGTAAATATTGGATACCCTGAGGTGGATCCATATATGATCACATTTATTAAAAAGTTCACTAGAGACCCTAAGAAGTAGGCGTACATATAATTTGACGCTCAGAGTTGGCGGAATTCCGTGTCACGCATTTAACAAAGAGTTCCTGTCAAATTCCACCATCCTTTGCATGGTGAAATTATATTCCCATTCAGACATGCAAGGATTGGTAAACACATGCTCATGAGCACAAACAAGATTTGCCACTGCTAATGCAATTTCAGGCCACCATGGAACCATCCGGGCCATTTTGTGATTCTGGTGATCATGAGCGGTCACATGACTGCTTTTTTAGTACATTTTCTACTCGAGAAGCAACAAAATCAACTTGACAACACCTTTTCGAGTTGATATTTTACCCAAATGAACAATCAGGTTATTTTTTAGTGTGTATAGCATATTTTGTATTCTACTTTTTTTTTCAACAGGATGGAAGTGCACCAGTGACTCCAACTTCCTCTTCCTGTCCAAAAGACTCCTAGAGGTGGTTTGTCCATTTCCTGGTCACTTTCCATTTGAATTTCAAGATGAAAGGATCATTCTCTTTTTCTGCCATTCCTGCAGTGTATATATACTTTTGCATTTTAAGGGTTTTGTTTTTGGGAAGTCACAACAAGTAAGTTCAAAAACATTTGGCCAAGGGTGGTGTTTGATAGAGGGCATGCACCGGTATTTTAATGTGTATTTTTTTTTTATTTTGAAATTTGATTGCAGTTATAATGGATGGCCTGGAGTTGCACTTAGGGCCTAGTATTTTTTGCATTTCATTTTTTATCTTTTATAAGGGAAAAAGGTTGCACAGTTAAGTAAAATGTCACCATGTTTGTTAAATTCACACAATTTATTTTTCCATGTTGCCTAGTCTGTCTACGGGCCATCCAGCAAGTACTAGTCATCAGGGTATATGAAACAACCATTTCTGTAGTGTATGTTATTTTAAAACATCTATGATTTAAACCAGGGAGGGCATTGGATTGAATGAAAAATATGTTGTTTTTTTTTGCAAAAAATATATTTTGGTGAGGTAATAATATCATGACTTGGAAGGGTGTTTGTTGTTGTAAACAGTTTTATATCTGACTTAATTTTCATTTTTGACATTGCTGAATTAATGGTAGGGTTTTCTTCATTGTTTACCATGTCTCCTTTATCTGCCTATTGAGTGTGTGTGTTTGTCATAGGCCACAGTTTTGTCTTTGTTCTACATGCCATGTGGCCAGCAGCCATTTTGTGTAGTCAGTGTCCATAAGCCTGCCTGTGTCTATGCCTCCTTGCTTCTTCTTGTTTGACCATGTGGCATGTGGCCATTTTATGAAGCCAGTCAATGTTCTTTTGCCATAGGCCTACATGTGTACTTTGTTGTCCATGCCTCCTTGCTTGTTGTTGTTTGACCATGTTTCCAGCAGGCATTTGATGTAGCCAGCCAGTGTGCTTTTGTCATAGACCTGCATGAGTACCTTGATGACCATGTGGCCGGCAGGCCATTTGGTAGAACCAGTTAGTGTGCTTTTGCCATTGGCCTGCATGTGTTATTTGTTCTTCATGCCTCCTTTCATGTTGTTGTTTGACCGTGTGACCTGCTGGTATTTTATGTAGACAGTGAGTTCTTGTTCTTTTGGCATGTGTTCTTTGTTCTCCATGACTCTTTGCTTGCTGTTGTTGTTTAACCATGTGGGGGGTGGCCAATTTTGTCTAGCCAATCATTTTGGGCCACAATGTGAGACCTGTTCACCTTATCCATTACTACTTGCTTGATGATATTGTTTGACCATGTGGCCGGCACCCATTTTCGGCCACCCACCTAGTGTACTAATCTCTTTTTTAGGGCTTGTAAAGCCATTTTCTAGTGATATTTATAGAAGAGGTCTATACCATTTTTCGTTTATTTGTTTCCTTTTTTCCTGATATCAGTTCAATGTGCTTGATGATCATTGTAGTGTATGAATGTTCCATTGTCGCCTGCACCTCTTTGCCTCTCAATGGATTTCTCATAGTCCCTAGTAAGACACCAGCAATTTGTTTTTAAATTTTTTTACATTTTCCCTCCACCCTCTGCCTGCCATAGGTCTTCTTCTCATAGGCAATAGACACACATCAACATTCCATTTTCCTTTGCACCCTCTACCTACTATAGGTGCACACCAGCATTGATTTTTGAAGGATTATTAAATTTTTCCCACACTCCTTGACTACCATAGGGTTCACCAGTATTCATGTTTTGAGGATTATTCATGTTTCCTATACTCTCCGCATGCCAAAGGCTCACACCTCCTCATTTTCTAAGGAAGATTACTTTTCCCATGGAACCCCCTACCTACCATAGGCCTATCATTTTTGAAGGATTATGTAATTTCCCCATGCACCTTTTGCCTGCCTGTTAGAAATGGGATTCCTGGTTGGTTAAGGTTTGCACCAAAGCCAGGCAGGAACCACCACTCTAGTCAGGATAAGAGAGTTACACTCCTAAAATAACCCCTGCTCACCTCCTTGGTAGCTTGGCATGAGCAGTCAGGCTTATCATAGAGGCAGTGTGTAAAGCATTTGCCCAAAACCAACAATAATACATTGTAAGCACTACAAAAGGACACCTCACCAGTTTAGAAAAATAACCAATATTTTTATATACTTAAACAAGACAAATTACGATAAAAAACCACAATACAGTACTTTAAAAATAGTTGCTTCGCCAGATGTCTTTTAAATGGCAAAATTAAGTTAAAAACACAGTTCGTACGAGTTGGTGACTCGGTCCGAGTCTACCGTGCTGCTGAAAACAACAGAGTCTCACAGTTCTAGCTGCCCGCGTCGGTACGGGTCAGCAACCGCGGAACAGACTTGTTTACAGTACCTTTCTTAGTGCGGCTCACATAGAGGTGCAAGTTGGTCTTGGCATCCGTCGCGGTTGCAATACAAAGTGGCAGCGGTGCACGGTGCGGTGTCCCTCGATGTGGTGTGAGCAGCCTACTCAGCAAACCCCAAAATAAAGGCTGTATTCTCTACTGATGACGGTTAATAAACCAGAAACACGTGCCTAGAGATGAGCACTATCTGCGCCAACCTTGGCGAAATACTCAAAAATATCGGAGCGAGCTACAAGAGACCACAATTACCAGAATGCCAGGGGCGAACCTTGCCTGAAAAGTCAGCAGTGTGCTCCCACATCCTGTTGTCTATTTAAAGTACTCCCGTGAGTCATTGAGATGACGAGCTCGTGGATGAAGTACCTGCATGCCAGTGAGAGGTACCGGACCTGATTGAATGTTTGGCAGCCTACTCAGCGAACCGCAAAATAAAGACTGTATTCTCTACTGATGGCGGTTAATAAACCAGAAACACGTGTCTAGAGATCAGCACTATCTGCTCCAACCTTGGAGAAATACTCGAAAAAGCGGAGTGAGCTACAAGAGGCTGCATTTACCAGGATGCCAGGGGCGAACCTTGCCTGAGAGGTCAGCGGTGTGCTCCCACATCCTGTTGTCTATTTAAAGTACTCCGTGAGTTATTGAGCTGGCGAGCTCATGGATGAAGCACCTGTGCGCCCATGAGAGGTACCAGACCTGATATAATGTTTGGCAGCCTACTCAGCAAACCCCAAAATAAAGACTGTATTCTCTACTGATGTCGGTTAAAAAAACAGAAACAGGTGTCTAGAGATCAGCACTATCTACGCCAACCTTGGCGAAATACTTGAAAATATCGGCGCAAGCTACATGAGACCGCATTTACCAGAATGCCAGGGGCTAACCTTGCCTGAGAGGTCAGCGGTGTGCTCCCACATCCTGTTGTCTATTTAAAGTACTCCCGTCAGTCATTGAGCTGACGAGCTCGTGGATGAAGCACCTGCGCACCAGTGAGAGGTACCGGACCTGAGATAATGTTTGGCAGCCTACTCAGCAAACCCCAAAATAAAGACTGTATTCTCTACTAATGATGGTTAATAAACTAGAAACACATGTCTAGAGATCTGCACTATCTGCGCCAACCTTAGAGAAATACTCGAAAATATCGGAGCCAGCTACAAGAGATTGCATTTACCAGAATGTCAGGGGCGAACCTTGCCTGAGAGGACATGTTGATTTCTGACAACTTCCATCCTCTTGCTTGTTTCTGAAGTGGTACCCCCTGGACCTCTCACTAGTGTTTCCCACATCCTCTAATGTGAACTAGTGCTTGCCATGGGTATAGACCATATAGAACCGGAACCGGTGTGTATTCCCGAATGATCGGCAGTGGCTGCTAAAGGTTAATAGATTCCACAGGCACTATAGATGGGTGATTTCGCCTGCACAAAGTGTCGTTGACTGAGGTTTCCCACTGAACTTGTGTCATACACAGGAACAACAACACCTATAGTGACCGATACTGTAAGAGCTTTTGGTAACCATGAAGCATCACTAACTCCATTCTGTTCCATAAATCCTAATGGAGACATTCTGTTCCCCCCTCGTCATGCAGATATCTTTCCCACTACTCCTGCACTAGGTCCTGGTTGAGATACTGCAACACTTTCCCCATTTGCTGTATTCGCCAACTCTCATCTTCCATCCTTGGAGTGTGGATTGTAAGGTGGAGGATGCTCAGAAGAACCCAACCAACAAGCTGTTGTCAGTATCTCTCCTGTCATTTCCATCTCCATCTCCATCTCCATCCCACTCTCCTACCAGCATTGGGTACAACCTTTCTCCCTCAATGGGGTCCACTCTACATCTCTTATGCTGTGCATCCCATTGAGCTTCCTGACATGGCCTCAAAGCTTTGTTCATCTTCCCTTGATATATCTCCTTTTTCTTTGCATGTGCTGCCTGTATCCATGCGTCTAACGCCTCAAACTGTGTTGGTATTGGCAAAGGTCGCAGCGCAAACATCACTTCTCTCAAATGGTGCAACACATCCAACTGAAATGAACCAAAGCGTGGAAATGACAATTCTCCCTCTTTTTCAGTGATTTTGTGCCAATTATGAAGCCAAATTATTGTATGGAGCCTGACTTTTTTTGCCATCTAGGGTGCTGGAGTATCCTCGGGTGGTGCTTTTGAGTAACAACTCCTTTGAAAGATACTGTAACACCCTAAAACAAAGCATGATCGAATTGGAGTTGGTAGTTCAAATGTTACAACAGACAGTATTCTCCAACCACAACGCCCTGATGACTACCAACCAATCCCAGTGCGGCATTACACCAACTGACCTATCACAACGCGGCACACTATGATGTCACCTTAACTCCTTGCAGTGGCTCACCATCCTTTCCAATCTCTCCGTACGCATTCACGCACTCAATCGTCTTAAACTCCGTAATTGTCTGCCATCTAAAAGGATTAATAGAATTAAATCATTCGAGAGCATTCACACACGGCAACCCTCGACCTGTGCTGATCACCCAAATCAATATGGTTCACCTCTGTACACATGATTTGCCAAACAATTCCCATTCGTCCCATTCATACAAAGTTCTCTGTCTTAAGGAGAAGTGCTGATAAAGTCTCACAACAGCTCCTCAATTCTTCAGTCAGACAATCACAATATATCTTGGTGTCTTCTACACCATTTAATACATCCCATGATCTTAGGCCACTTCGGGAATTGAAACTCAAATCTCAATCCTTGGACCATTTCTGGCCCGAAAACACATTCACTCGACTCTCAAACCAACTCTGCCAGACATCACACAATCAATTAATTCCCGCAAAGACATCTCAAAAAGTGAGTGTAGAAATACGTTAAAATAAACATAAAGCCAAATCTGCGAATAAGGTTGAGGCGATGTAACATGAACAAAACAATTCAAGAAATAGGATGCAGAAGATCAGAAAGCATGAGTACAAGTTCCCCTCTATCGAGGGTTGGTGATTATGAGGCATTAATCTATCCCTGCACTAACACTAAGATGACATCCCTATTTAGACATTTTCGGGAAAAGTTCTAAAATGTGTCAGCATGTGGAGTCTTCCTAAGAAGTCTCTCCACCATTGATGGGTCAGTTAGCATAAAGCTACCGAGTCAGAGCTTGTTCTAAGATGCTCTCTCTCCTAAGGCAGAGAAGAAGTGGACACTTTCTCTATTTTAATATTGCATTATTACAGGTAATTTTCCAAAGAATCCTTTCAGGCTACGCCATCAGTTCTGAACATGATCTTATAGGTAATTTCCCGCAAGATAGCAATGTTCCTGAACTGCAACATGTTGACCTTGATTCCCAGGCCTTCTCCGATGTAAAAACACAACAGTCTCTATTTTTGGCTTAGCTTACGATGTATCTCCTTCTTTCCTTTCCTGACTAATAAAACAAAGACATTATTCTAGCTGAAGGCTCTTCTTCCACCTGCAACACAAAACGTGAGAAAAACGAAATCCACGGCAAACATGAAATTCAACTGTTAGTTCTAAAGTGAGAGCTGCTAGGGAAAACGCATTTTAGGCCTACAATGGATCAGCTAACATAAGAAAATAGCATATGAACATTAACAAAATTGAATAGAAAATAAGGCACGCTCAGTTAAGATCCCTACTTACATGGAAAACAGCACATTAATAAATACACTTAATAAATGTATGATCGTCAGTAGCACAGCACAAATCCTTCACGTTAATGTTTTCTGCTAGTTTCATTTACTTTTTACATTCATTCTTTCATGTGACAGCCAAATGGCCTAAAATGCATCATGTTTGGGTTAATAAATTGTACAATTGTAGCACTTCATGTTAACGTCGCAAAAGATGAAATCTATGTGTGCTCTATACATGTGATTATGATACACCCCTTCAAATAAAATGCAGCTTCCACTACATCACGGTCAATGGAAAAAAACACAAGCGACAATCAGTCACTTGCAGGTTGAGTTGTATTCTAACTTGCAGGGTAAAGGTGATGCCGCGGAGCCTGTGCAGAGTTGTCCTAGCTGTCTTTGATGCTGAACAGGAGCAGTCGGCGAGCTGCTTTTATCAATGAAACGGTGCTGCAGTGGAAAAAGATGCAAAAAGACAACAATGAAGGGGTTGCTGATGTCAGTTGAAGGTCGAAAGGAGTTCCCACATGTAGCAGTGTTGAAAAAAGTGGTCAGTTGCCTCTCTGCCGGCAGCGGGGGAATAACCCTTCGCTGGGGTCTGCTCCACCAGGTCACCAGACTGGGCCCATTCAGGGGATAGTCTCCGCAGCATCCTCCCCTCCGTTGCCCACTCCCAGGTCTGGTCCGGAGTATTAGAAAGAGAGTGGTGGATTGAAAAATAACTTTGAGGCGTGCCGGGAAGAGGAGCATGTATTGTAGGTGTGCATAGGATGGTGTGGGGAGGTACTGGGCTCTCCTTCCAGACCTCTCTCACAGATGACCGGTGTGTGTAGTAGGGTGTGTGGAGGGACTGGCCTCTATGCTGAGACCTTTCTGTAATGATAGGCGTGCATAGTAGGGTGTGAGGAGGTACTGCCTTCTCCTTTTAGACCCCTGTCTGAGATGACAGGTGTGCATAGTATGGTGTGTGTTGAGACTGGCCTTTCAACACGCGCCGGGATGCCCCGGGTAAGCTGAGCGCGCTACAAGTTTCATATAATAATAATAATAATAATAACTCAGACCTCTCTCTGTAATGATAAGTGTGCATAGTAGGGTGTGGGAGGGACTATGCTCTCATTCCAAACCTCTCTCTCTCAGATGATTGTTGTGTGTAGTTGTGCGTGTTGAGGGACTGGCTTCTCTGCTGAGACCTCTTTCTGTAATGATGGGTGTGCGTAGTAGGGTATGGAGAAGGACTGGCGTCTCCTTTCAGACCTCTCTCTCAGATGACGGTAGGGTGTGTGGAGGGTCCGACCTCTTCTTTCGGCCTCTCTCTCAGATGACAGGTGTGCATACTTGGGTGTGGGTAGGGAGTGCCCTCTCCTTTTAAACCTCTCAGATGACAGGTGTGCATAGGAGAGAGTGTGAAGGGACCGACTTCTCTGCTGAGATCTCTCTCTGTAATGATAGGTGTGATTAGTAGGGTGTGAGGAGGGACTGGGCTCTCCATTCAAATCTCTTTTTCAGATGACAGATGTATGTAGTAGGATGACAAAAGTGCATAGTAGGACGTGTGGAGGGATTGATCTCTTTGCTGAGACCTCTCTGTAATAATGGGTGTGCAAAGTAGGATGTGGGGAGGGACTGGCCTCTCCTTTCATACCTCTCTCTCAAATGACGGTTGTGCCGAGCATGGTGTGGGGAGGGACTGGGCATTCCTGTCAGACCTCTCTCTCAGATGGCATGTGTGCATAGGAGGGTGTGTGGAGGGACTGGACTCTCTTCTGAGACCTCTCTCTGTAATGATAGGTGTGGGTAGCAGGGTGTGGGGAGGGGCTGCCCTCTCCTTTTAGAACCTCTCTCTCAGTTGACGGGTGTGCATAGTAGGGTGTGGGGAGGGAATGGACTCTCTGCTTTCTCTGTAGTTATAGGTGTGCATACTAAGGTTTTGGGAGGGACTGGGCTCTCCCTACAGACCTCTCCCTCAGACAGTGGGTGTGCGAATTAGGATGTGTAGAGGGACTAGCCTCTCTGCTGATACTTTGTAATGATGGTTGTGCATAGGCAGGTAGGGAGAGGGACAGGACTCTCCTTTTAGACCTCTCTCAGATGACGTGTGTCCATAGTAGGGTATGAGGAGGGACTGGCCTCTTTGCTAGGATATTTCTCTGCAAATATAGGTGTGTGTAGTAGAGTGTGGAGAGGGATTGGCCATTCCTTTCAGACCTCTCTCTCAGATAATAGGGGTGTGTAGCAGGGTGTAGGGAGGGGCTGCTCTCTCCTTTTAGACCTCTCTCTCATATGATGGGTGTGCATAGTAGGGTGTGGGGAGGGAATGGACTATCTGCTGAGACCTTTCTCTGTAGTTATAGGTGTGCATACTATGGTTTTGGGAGGGACGGGGCTCTCCTTACAGACCTCTCCCTCAGACATTGGGTGTGCATATTAGGGTGTGTAGAGGGACTAGCCTCTCTGCTGATGCGCATAGGTAGGGTAGGGAGAGGGACTGGACTCTCCTTTAGACCTCTCTCTCAGATGATTGGTGTCCATAGTAGTGTATGAGGAGGGACTGGCCTCTTTGCTAGGATTTTTCTCTGCAATGACAGGTGTGTGTAGTAGGGTGTGGGGAGAGACTGGTCTCTCCTTTCAGACCTCTCTCTCAGGTGACAGATGTGCGTAGTAGGATGAGGGGAGGGACTGGCCTCTCTGTTGAGACCTCTCTCTGCAGTGACAGGTGTGCTTAGTGGGTGTGGAGATGGACTGCGCTCTCCTTCCAGACCTTCCTCCAGAGGATGGGGTTGGGTATTGGGTGTGTAGAGGGACTGGCCTCTCTGCTGAGACCTCTCTCTGCAATGGTCTGTTTGCGTAATAGGGTGTGGAGAGGGACTAATCACTCCTTTCAGGCCTCTCTCTCAGATGACAGATGCACGTAGTAGGGTGTGTGGAGGGACGGTCCTCTTTTTTCAGAAGTCCCTCTCAGATCCCAAGTGTGCATAGTAGGGTGGGGAAGGAAGTGCCCTCTCCTTTTAGACCTCCCTCTCAGATGTCAGGTGTGCATAGTAGGGTGTGTGAAGGGACTTTTCTCTTTTCTGAGACCTCTCTCTGTAATGGCGGGTGTCCATTGTAGGATGTGGAAAGGGACTGGTCTCTCCTTTCAGACCTCTCTCTAAGATGCCGGGTGTGTGTAGTAGGGTGTGGTTGTCATGATTCTTCTCAGTTAACGCCTATTAAAAGTAACAAAGAGATATAGAGCTTCATTCATACGTAAAACAAATGTTCCTTTCTTGTATTCTTTTATGTGTGCCCTTGTTTTTACCAATGCTTATTGTAGACTATTTACCTACACATGATGCCAATGTGATTATTCCTTCGCATACCAAGTCTTTTTGGCCTTTCTCGGCGATTGTACTTTTTCTTGCAAGCTGACATCTGCAACGTTCCTGAGCCCTCCTGAGCCTTTTAAATACCAACTGCGCCCTGTTCTCATTGCTGGTTATTGAGAACTCAGCAGCTTATCTCTGGTTGTCCTTTGAAGACCCAGACAGCGCCATTGAAGGTTCAGGTATCGCCTTTCAGGCCCTTGTTCTTCCTCTTGCTGAAAGCAGGTAAGATCGTTTCATGTTTATTTTGGACTAGCAGCCCATCCCGACGTTGTCCGGGTATGAAATAGAATGTGTGTAATGTGTGTATTTGGCAAGGGCATTTTATTTTAAAATCTCGCGGTAGATAAAATTTTTTGTTTCATTAGAATAGGGACGGAGAAGGGCCAGCTGCAGCCCTGGTTGATGTTAGCAGGTGCGTGTAATTGGTGTAGTGATCCGCCGCCTGAGCCCGGCTACAGCCCTGGTTGATGTTAGCAGGCGCATGTAATGTCGTTTAATGAGAGAGTTATCAGCCGCGGGTAAATCCGTTTAATGAGAGAGTTCAGTAACAGCGAGTAGGAGAGGCTGCAGTAATTGTCCCCACAGACACGCTCATTTGCGTGTTCCCCAGCTTGAGGCCCAGATGCAGGCCTGTTTGATGTTAGCAGGCATGTGTTCCCCCCCTTGAGGCCCAGCTGCAGCCCTGATTGATGCTATCAGGCGCGTGTAATTAGCGTACTGATCTGCCGCCTGAGCCCGGCTAGAGCCCTGGTTGATGGTAGCAGGCGCGTCTAATTTCGTTGAATGAGAGAGTTTAGTAACAGCGCGCAGGAGAGGCTGCAGCAATGTTACTTACCAGGCCTCCAGCTGAACGCGTTTGTCATGCACCCAGCACACGGCCACAGCAGACGATCTTCTGATTAATGTACGACCCATATGGCATGAAGGGCGGAATGTAGCACACGCCCCCAGCGTTTCTCATGCCCCCAGCGTGCCCCTTGATGCGGCGCAATTGCGTTCACATGGCATGAAGGCCGGACACACGCCCCCAGCGTTTGTCACGCCCCCAGCGTTTGTCAAGCTCCCAGCACACGCCCACAGCCCACGATGTGATGGCCATACCACACGCCCCCAGCGTTAGTAACGCCCCCAGCCCACGCCCACAGCACAACGCAGACACGCCCACAAGGGACTACTTTGCTGGCACGGTTCTTTTACCTTTCGAATGTATATGGTGTCCTACGGCACAATTGTATGTCTTGCACTGTATGATTGTGATAAACACCACTGTTTCTTGAAAAGTTAATAAAAACAATAAAATAAAAAGAAATGTATATGGTGGCCGTCTGCATAGCCTATGTCCTTCTGCTGAAACTGCCATTTCCAACGCTGTATTGGGTGTTGTGATTCGTGCTGTAGTTACTGAGATTACCCGCCTCAAAGGTTTGGGCTCTCTCTTTATAATATTAGTATGGATACACGGTAAAGCAACTTGTAAGAAATAAAGTCTGATTCCTTGATATTTTCCTTTGATGGCAACAGCGAGATTGATCTTTGGATATTTACATATTTCGCTTCTTTGCTCTTTGGCAAATAGAATAATAGTTTGGAATTCCTTAGCGGAGCGGCCCCTGGGCACTTCAAAGGTCGCTAGAGATAAAAACTAATGAAGGCAATAATACATCAGCGCTTGGTGAAAGACATTTGTTGACATTAGCGCACGTAGTTAAAGACGTTTATTGGCATTAATGCTGTGATACTTGACATTAGCGCACGCATTGAAAAACGTTTATTGGCATTAACGCTGTGAAACTTAACCGTTTTGTTGACATTAGCGCACGCAGGGAAAGACGTTTATTGGCATTAACGCTGTGATTGTTTAAGAGGCATTGCTTGTAACAGTAGAAGGCTTTGTTAGCATTTACACACTGTGGGCTCGATTCACAGAACTCACTAAAGACAAAATCCTAAAGTAAAGTTAGGAGTCCTAACTTTAGGACTCCTAAATTGAGAAAAATCCTCACTTTAAGACTTTCGGTATTCACAGAAGGCATTTAGGAGTCCTAAAGTTAGGAGTCCTAACTTTACTACTCCTAAACTGAGAAAAATCCTAACTTTAATACTTTCGGTATTCACAGAAGGCATTTAGGAGTCCTAAATTTAGGACTCCTAACTTCTGTGAATACAGAAATGAGTAAGTGCCTTCTGTGAATACCAAAATGAGTAAGTGCCTTCTGTAAATACCAAAATGGTAGTAAGTTTAGGATTTTGTCTTAAGTTAGTTCTGTGAATCAGGCCCTATATGAACAAACATTTCTTTATAGTTCAGACTTGTTATTTCTTAAATCATAAGCTAAAGACTATTGCCAATAACGTGTTACGGATATGCATCTTGCTTAATGCATAACTTTTCTGAAAACTGAGGAATCATTGATGTCACAGGATACTAATTAGAGCACATATTGTTATATATCATTGGTAACCATAGGAACAGATTCAAGAATACAGAAACATTGATAACAACTGTTCCACATGTAAACTGCTTTTCCTTTGTAGATATGTTACTTGTGTATTCGACTCAGTAATTCACACGCAAAGTATAGACTTACACCCACATCATGCGACAGAAGAATACAAAACAAGCAAATGGAGAGGCAACAGAGAAAGATGATGAAAGAAATGTCTCAATGCGACAAAACACAACGGATGTCTTTCATTGATGTGAAACAAATCCAGTTTTAATACGTCTTCTTGACATGATGATACAAGTGAACATCCAATATTCTCAATAAAGGTTAACCAAAAAACAGCCAAGAAACAGCCAACGCGTTTCTCCCGATGTGGCCTTCCTCAGGGCAGAAATATTTTGAATTGATTGCAGTCACACAATTTGGACCTCAAATGAATACAGTACGTAAGCAAATAAGCTTAATAGTATGCTTGTCCTATATACATATGGAGTCGAGAGCAACAGAGAATGGAGGACGTGACTTGGACAGGATGAAAGTCTTAACAGAAAATTCTTTAAGCACCGTACTGAGTAAGTCTTTGTTATTCTTTGGATTTGGCGTGAAACCCGGTTGTCAGGAAGCGAGAGTATAGACTCGTCGGACGTAATGGAGACGTTTTAAAAGTAAACACTTATTGGGTGTGTTGCATATCATAGTGTACACCTCAATCGCGTGACTCAAATCACTTCTGAAAGAATAACACAGACTTACTCAGTACAGTGCTTAAAGAATTCTTCTGAGACCTCTCCCTGTAATGATAGATGTGCATATTTGGTTGTGGGGAGGGAGTGCCTTCTCCTTTTACACCTCTCACTCATTTGACAGGTGGGCATAGTAGGGTGTGGGTAGGGACTGGTCTCTCCTTACTGACCTGTTTCTCAGGTGACTGGTGTGCGTAATAGAGTGTGTGGAGAGAATGGCTTCTCTGGTGAGACTTCTCTCTGTATTGATGGTTGTGCATAGTAGAGTATTGAGAAGGACTCGCCTCATATTTCAGACCTCTCTCTCAGATGATGAGTGTGCATAGTAGGGTGTGGGAAGGGACTGCCCTCTCTTTTTAGACCTCTCTCTCAGATGATGGGTGTAAGTAGTATGGTGTGTGAAGGAACCGGCCTCTCTGCTGAGACCTCTCGCTGTAATGATAGGTGTGCATAGCAGGGTGTGGGGAGGGACTGGGATATTCTTTCAGACCTCTATCTCAGATGATGTGAATGCATAGTATGGTGTTTGGATAAGTCTTTACTCTACTCACAACTCTTCTCAAACCAATGAGCATACATTGTAAAGTCTGATACATACCATCTCCAGTAAGACTCCTTCAAACAGAAACGAATGTGTACAGCACAGTGTGTTCGAATATCACCTACTACTTCCTCCTTTTCATGATCCAGCGAGAGTCTCGCAAGGTCATAACATTTAAAAAAAAAGATTTAACCTTCTAATTAGCACAGTACTTATCTCTTACACACTTCCTCTCAAAAACAAGGACCACAAGATGCATTCTCACTAATAGTTAGAACTCATCTGCTCATTTTTACTATTCATTATCATAGAGTCCACCAAAAACACAAGTAAAACAGCGATAAAACTTTTTTCGCTAACTTAAATCTTGCTAATAGGCAGGGGAGGATTCAGCCTTAGAATCCACCTCCCATTGACTATTATGGCTAAGTCAGGTTTTTACCAGGTGTAAAATCCTGGCACTAATCGCTTTTAGCGCCTGTTTTTTTATCGCATCGCGGCTATTGCTAATAGGTGATAGCTGTGTTAGCGTCTGCTTTCAGTCGCTACCAATTTTGGTTCACCCACTTTGCATGCCATTAGCGATAAATATCGCTGACATGCAAAACGAGCCCCAAACCGGTCGCTATCGCCTGGAAGCTGTTGCTAACTACTGTTAGCGACAGCTTGGTAATTGGGCGATAAAAAAAAATCGCTGCTTTATGGGCAAAAAGTGCCGCTAAAGCGGCGATACTGCCCTTGCTAATATGCCCCAATATACATTGATTTTCTTCACAATAGAGATCCCTGAGCCACCTGTCTGCTTCCCCCTTATTTAGCTTTTTTCCTCATTTCCACAACACCTCCATTTTTTCACAGTAAACAGTAATGGTGGCCATTTCATTTCTAATAACAGCCAGACAATCAGAGGGCATGCTCTTGCAAGAGCATGAAGAGCCACATGGAAAAACTGGCTTCTCCACCAATTACATGGCCCCGTTTTTTATTTTGTTCTCCTACGGGATGCCCAGCTGCCAAAATGTACAATTATTTTTTCCTCTAATATCGCAAAAACTACTGAACAGATTTACACCAATTTACAAAAAGCCCAATCTGCCAACTTTTGTGTAATTCCATTCAGCAGTTTTTGCTATACTCTGTTTTAAAGAAGTCCATGGAAAATGAATGGAGATTTTACGTTCTGGTACCCCCCTTTTTTCTCCGCCCCCACTTGACGGATCACCCCGTACCTTTCCAGGAAGGAGCTGAGGTGGATGAACATTGCTTTTTGGACATTTTGTGAAGATTCATCAAATGGGGCCAAAGTTATTTGCTATTCCATCTATGGAAAAGCAGACCTAAATATAACTACCTACTGGTGACCATCAGTAGGTAATATATACATATATATTTAACTAACCTTATGTATACTTACCTGCACGGTAAAGGGATGCATGCTAAAACATATGCATGATAAAGGCATGCATTGTAAAAAATGTGTGGTGAAAGCATGCGTTGTTAATGTCATACAACCCACTCTAATGCCCTTGGGTCATGTTTGCACTACAGAGAACTGCATAAATAAATAAATAAATAATGCTGGCTTACTGTACCTTCCTGTGGGCAGCTCATGCACATCACGCCGTTCTTCTCACTACATATTGGTGGAACGTATTACTGTTGGTCTGTGTGAACTGATGCTCACAGACCAAACAAGAATGTTTGTTGGTCCAAGTTCATGAGTGTAGGAGTTGAACGGTCAAATTGTCTGTCTGACTGTTTACATGATAGTCTATATGAGCATGTGGCCACATGCCGCATACGTCTGTGCCTTATATTCAAATCAAACAAATTGGTTTTGTCAATTCCTGACTCTCTCCATGTCTGACTGTTACCTGGAAAAATTGTGTGCATTTAAAGGGACTAAACGAGAAGTATGCAGAACTAGAAGCACTAATGGAGAACTGTGTTGAACCAGTACTAACCACTTTGAGCTGGTCCCATGGGCACCTAACCATCATACATTGAAGGACTCTATGACAGGCAGTGGGGATCATGTGTACAGGATGCAGTGAGGCACAGAGATGATTAGTAGCTGTCTAAAGCACTCAGTGCCAATGGATATTGACACTGGCTGTACTAACAGATCCAGAGCAGTACCAGCACTTAATGAATGAACTAGGACAGGAATTATTGAGGTATAACGGGGAAGTTGCTTTTTTGTGGGAAAATGAGAGGCAGGTGCACCATTTGTTTTAAGGAGCTCTGAGAAACCCTGTTTGTGCACAGAACAAGTCTTCACATCCCCTTATGGTTATTCCATGGTTGTTCTGTATTTGTCTCACTCGGCTTGTATGTTCATATTGCACAATACTTATGGTGACATACATTTAATACAATTGTAGCAATAGGGGAGTAAGTGTTTTTCCTAAGTTACTTATCCTGAACATGGCCTGTCACATTTATTGAATTAAGGATGAAAATATCAACTTCAGAGGGTTGCGCCATTGTATATAGGTATATGCAGAGATAATGTAGGTTTGGTTACATACAGCTTTGTTTGCGTCAATTCAAGCCAGGGCCACAGAAAACACATAGAGATCTGTGGATTAGCCTCCTTTGGCCTTCGGTTGTTGAGGGCAGCTCTTTTCAGCCATTGCTTGAATAACGTTTTATTAACATTTTGGTTCATCTCTTTGGAGTATATTTTTCGCACCATAATACCATTTGCTGTTAGATGTATTATTATGGCCAAGGAGAGCACAGTGAATGGATGGGGTAGAGTCCAGGACAATGGAGGTACATTGCTCCTAGGAGCAGCAGAAAGGTGGCTGTCCTGCGATACAGCTTCAGCTCTTCATTCTCATTCAGCAGCCTCTAGCTCATAACATGGAGTAGGGGTATGAGGGCTCCAAGGAGCCACCTGCCTGCTGATGGGGCTGCTGATGAGCGTGTAACTGGGGCAAAACAGGGTGCATGGACATCCCTCCTCTTGAGACAGCAGCATCTCAGTGGGCAGAAGCCCTCCATGGTCTGAGGATGTGTACAATTCACTACAGCTAGTTGATCCCTGTTATATGTGGCTTCAGCTGTGGCTCCTCCCACATGTGCTCACAGCTGCTGATGAAGAGAGACACAACAGTGAACTCCCCCAGGAAAGCAAAACTAGACATTATAGTATTAGAGAGCACACCACTACCCCCAATTCAAGTTCTGGAACCCATAGTTCCAGTGCTTGGGGCTGAGTAGAGGCTGGTGCACAGGTGTCACAGGTGGATGGCACTGCATCGTCTGAGGAGGCATCATACCTAAATGTGTAGCATAGGAAACAGTTATTTCCTAAAAAACAAAAAGATTTGCAAATAGGATTTAGTCAGGTGCTTTCCCTGTCTATCTTGCGATCAGACCCATAACAGCTGCCCATCCACCACTGGCATCCCTGCCAGTTGAATTGTCTGACACTTATCTACTAATATTTTAGCTGGAAGCCGACCTGTCCAGAAAAAAAGATAATTAAAGCTATCACATGACATAGCCTAACCTTAAAGCCTTATCCCTGCCTGGGCAATAGGATTTTAACTGTTTCGTGGGAGCAAACTAATTGCCACACGAGGGACACTGCGAAAAAATATTAAAATGGTTCAATAGTTCATTATCAGCTTTTGTTGAAGAATTTGCAAAGACGAAACAGGCCCAATAAATCTCAAGTTGACTTAAATAAAAGTTTAAAACCCTACAGAGCTAAGCAAGGAACTTGGAGAAGGCCCAGCTAAAAGGACCTAATGCCACAAATACAAAAACGTCATGCTTTACCTTGCTTATTTGATGCAGATGACAATATCACATTTTCCTTAACATTTTGCTAATTCTTTATTGGTGTTGTACTTAAATGTAAGACACTCATTCTGTATCAAAAGCACATCACTTGCCTGGGCACACTACAAGGGAAGCCCTTCAGGGGTGAAGTTCTTAAATTGTCTCAACTTTATCACCAGTCATCCACGCTTTGGAAGCGATACCTTGCACTCTGCCAGATAAACCAAAGGTGTCAGAGTTCTTTTGTTGTCTTCAAAAAACACTTATTTCACTTTGAAAATCTTTATTGTATTTGTTAAAACAATGTTACGATATGAAATTAATTAAAACTGGTACAACTGGGCATGATTACTGAACGTTAACAATAATGGTTAATCATATCTGAACTTGTTATTTATACAAAGTCTTACTTTTAGCTTAACTTTATGCAGCTAAATACTACTTATTTCAATGAAATACAATACAAAATGCTACAAATACCAAAAGACATAATTATAATAATTGTAAATAGTTTAAAAACAATTGATAATTCCAAATAGTTTAAAAACAATTGATTGCGAGTCTCTAGTAATAGTACTATCTGATAGAGCAATATTGATCTTATTTCTTAGAAAATGGTTTTAAAACGTTCAATCTGAAATTTAAAAAATGGTGGATGGTCAAAAAAAGAGAGGATTATTTTTCATGTTGCAATATTGTTAATATGCAAACTTGACATGTATTACATGTAAGTAAAGAAATAAAAAATTAAAATTGGAAAATGTTGTTGACTTCATTAGTCAGCTGATTGTAATTTCACCTGCACTCCTACCACAGAGACTGATTATTTATGACATATCGGCTGCCTCCTGATCTAGTCTCAAATTATATGAGATCCGAAGAATTTTACAAGCACTGCATGAAAATGCCATGAAAACTTTAACTAAACACTTGTCTCCCTCATGAAACTTAATATCTGTTAACACTCATCCTAAACCCAAAAGAAAGTAAGATGGCTCAGAAAATTAAGCAATTGCTACTGATATGTGTGTGTGTACAACTAACTGGTAATCAAATAGATGTCTTCTACTTTCCAAAGGTTCACACACTTAGTACTACTGACTTTGGAAAAAACACGGAATACCTTTTGAATAGGGACCACATTTGCTCCATTGGTTTCATGTTTAAAGGAGTAGAATCTTTAATGTAATACAATCTCCCATGAGGCCTGGTGCAAACATTCCCTGGACTTCTTGCCTGTTACGGTCAGTTGGCACCTTCAGGACCTTAAGGCCAGCCTTCAGATATATCCAGTGCTGTTTTACTGAGAGGACTTAAACCAGGCTTGTAAGATCTAGAACCAGCCTGTTCTCTGTGGACACGACCAAACTCTATTGTTAAGTTCTGGCTACTGTTTTACATAGCACCAAAAAGCTCTGACTTAAGAGAGTTATATTAAGAAATAATAACATACCTATTCCGTCAAGCACTAACGATTTGTGGTACAAACCACTATGTGGGAACAAATTGTATTATACAAGTCTAAATGAACTCAGTTTTGAATTGAGAGCCCTACTCAATATGTCAAAACAAAGCTGCCTTACAACACACAAAAAAAAGATTTGTTCGCATTACATTACATGCATCTCATATGCCTCTTCGTCTTTAGGTGTGCATTACGTGTCCATTCTTCAGTTTGAAAAAAATAAGAATAAAATGAAGGCATGGTAGCTTCAAGAAAGATAAGAACTTTTCATAAGATGTGACAATTTATTCTGTTGGCATGACATGAATACTAATGAAACAGTCAGTGAAACATGAAGCCCACACAGCTACTACAAGCTTTACACACCAGGCATTCATCACAGTTCACTTTCATAGTGCTCATAGTAAAGAGTGATACTTAAACAGTCAAGAGAAGAAAGAAAAAAATCATGTGGAGAACATTATCCTGCAATTTCATTGTGAATCCCAATACGTCTTTCAAGAAAACATTTTTGAAGTCTTTGTAAAACAAGACCAGAAAGAACATTCCAGGTTGGAAATGACCAATGACAATATCCAACTTTTTATGTTAGCATCCTCTCCATGGTGACAGGTTCAATTGGCTTATTCTGTCACATCTTATGAAGTCTCTGGGGAACTCATTGGCCCTGAAAACATCCTTTGGCACATGCGTGATCCCGGTGTTAGCACAGATAATTTGAGGAAGAGAGACACGCCCCAAAGCAATGCGTTGCCCGTTGTTGAATACACCAGGATTCTGCCACCAGAATCTAGAGGACATAAATAAAAAATGCAAGCATTAACCCTCTTTCCAAAAGGTAAATAATTCACCTCAATGACTGTGTCAAATGACCTTCAGAATACATTCCAGAATTCTGACATGAACAATCAATTTTGTATTTCACAGAAAGCGACGCTTTTTAAAAAGCATTCCTTTGACTGTACAGCCTCTAAAGTTTGCACCCTTATTTTAGTTGAATGATGTTTCCATTCCTTGTCTGGTTTTCAAACAAATGAAAATGCCTTTTTTTCAAATTCAGAGTCCTCTATTGGTTTGTTGGAAGATTAACTCCACAAAAAGCCGATGAACACCATTTTCAATGACATGCCGATTGTAAGAAATCCCAGGCGCCGTATTACGATAAGTGCAGCAGGGGTGGAACGGGCGTCTGCGCTCGCTTTGTGTGCCCCTGGCGTACTTTGGTATCACAGAAGGGGGCGCAGATGCTTGTGTGTCCCCTACAGTGATACTGATAGCGCTGGTGCACTAATAGCGCCAGCCCTACCATCAGGGGGCGTTCCCTCATTTGCGTAGGGGTGTGTCCTATGCAAATGAGGACATTCCTTTGCCTCTCCACCCGTGCCATATTACAGACGTAGGCATAGAGGCAAAGAAGCTCTTAGTGGGCACACTGTTAGTGCGCCCCCTGAAGGCAATTATCTGGAGGGGAGAAAACGGACCCTCAGACATCCCCTTGCAGGCGGGTGCAGGCCCTGACTGCACCCACCTGCAAGGGACTCTCTAAACCCCTTTAAAGTGCAGGGGGGTAGCCGCCTGCACTGTGAAAACACAGAGCGACTGGTTTGTGGTTTCACATGAATGTGCTGCACTGGGGGCAGCGCAGGTTCGCGAATGCCCTGGTTGCAGCGGCTTCACCATAATGGGGTGCATAGTCTGCACCCGCCACACCTTTATAAAAGGTGCGCCAGGGGCAAACAATGCCAATGCATAATACAGCCCCAGATGCCCATCTCTTGTTTTTGCTACATGAAAAATTATGACCTCTGTGTGACCCGAAGGGCTGGTAAGCAGGCTCAATGCTCAATATGCTCTGTTTTTAAATGGTTTAACCTTCCATTAGGCAGGAGTTAGGCCGGTCAAAGTGCAGCAGCCAGCTTTATAACTAGGAAGAACCTATGAAGGAGTGTAGTGACGTTTTTGGCGTTCATTCTGGCCAAAGCTGCAGACAGACCAAAAGATCCTATTTCTAAGCCACGTTTGTGCTATTTTCCATTCAGGACCATAATTTGCCTGGCTATCTGTTTCTAGCTCAAAAACATAAAACAGCTCTGTCAATGAGATACACACTTTCCCATAAAATGTGCAGGTTTAGGGGCACTTAAGAGCTTTCTGTTTTTTCAGTTTTCCAAATAACATACCTTAAAGATAGATTTTCTGACTCCGTAGTTGAATATGTGTGAAAATGTGCACTTGTAGTGTTGTCTGTGTGTGCATGTATGATGTATGTGTCGGATGTATGCATATTTCTTGTGTTTACAATTTCTGCATGGATGTATGTTTGCTACCTGTTTGTTCAGTTATAGGTATGTGTTACCTAGGTGTGCTGCATTGTCTGCATATGTGCATGCAGTACAGGAGAGCTCGACCAATTGGCTTTCTCAATTGTTGTTTCTTTCAGCCAGTAACTCCAACCACAAACACCCAGCGTTATGAATTGTTGGGGCCGTAATAGGCAATAAAATGCAGGCTCCATGTTACCAGTGACTTTTACTTATGCGGATCGTCAATCCCAACCTAATAATGGGTCCTTTTCTACTCTGATTCTCACTTGCTCTGAGCAGGTTGTAAATGGGGAGTGTAGTTGCCATATGGCTTTGGAGGGGGGGCAATCACTGCAGAGAGCATCAGAGGGCCGGGTAGGCATTTTAAATACTGACTGTAGTCAGTGGCTTAAAGATACTTAAGGAGCCCCCCCTGATAAGTACATGGAGGGGGCCTCCCACCCTCTGGACCCAGGCAGGACCTCTCAGGTCAGGGGCCCGCTGCCTGTGCAGTGCCTGAGGGGTTCCCCCTGGAGCTCGCCCCCCTGCACTGCAAAGGCTATGGGGGCTAATGTTACGCCAGTGACTGCAGCGTTGAATGCAAACCCAGTGGCATTGCATGTGGGTGTGTGGGGACTGGGTTATGCATTAACCAGTAGCCCCTTGACTTTGTGGGCTGCAGCTTTATCAGGTAGGTTTCATATCCACAACTGATTAAGCCGTATAAGGCAGCCTGTTGTTATCGCATCCAGGAATTGTGGATGCGGGAACGAAGTAGACCTTATATTTTGTTGGAGTGGTCTACCTGAGAGGAAGCACATAGACCAGATATGTTTAAACATTTTTTGTGCTCCTTAGTACATGACCGGCAAGGCAAAGAGGTTACAGCCAACTTCCAGTATATCAAACCAACACATTCCAGCCCTATTATGATGCCCTGAATTCCCAAAGAGAACCCAACACATCTTTCCCCCTTACATAGCCACACAAAAAAAGTATTTAGCAAATGAAAACTATAACAAAATTACTCACCCAACCACCAGATAAAAGAAAATTCCTCATACAATAAATGCAAGGGTGCTAGATAAAAATTATACATTCTAAATTTTCAGTACGTTTCGTAATCTTGTAGCCTAACAGGTGTGGTACATTTCCTAGATGATCTTATAACAGCTTCTTTTGATTACTGCATCATAGGAACACCCTGCATTCCAACACCACCCCATACCACAGACCTCTTCTCCTTGTTCCAACACCTACCATTGTCCAACGTCACTGCATGCGTTCCCACTCTCACAACCCTCTTTGGGCTAGAAAAATGAACACCACCCTTGTTGAAACCAATTTTCTTCACCTGAACCATGTCTCCGCCATTCACCATCAAATCCTTAGATGCACTCCACGAATCCTTGTTTTGGACAGCTTTGCTTCTGCATCCAAATGCGGTTTAACTTTAAACCTGGTGCCCTTACCTTAAAACGAAACGTAAAATCTTGGTGTCTTAATTAGGGGTAGTGCAGATTTCCCATAACAATGTCCTTACCTCCAACACCCAACCCAAACTATTGACCAAAGACAATTGTATATTGTTCTTTATCACCCTGTTACAGCGCTCCACTAGACCATTACCTTTAGGATGATACAATGATGTTCAAGTGTGCTTGATGCCCAGATCCTTAAGGAAGTCTTCGAATTCCAATTAAATAAATTGCAGCCCATTATCAGAGAATATTTCATCAGGCACACCTTCTCACAAGAATACCTTCTCCAACACACTCTTCACATCATGAGAAGTAGTGTTGTTCAAAAATGCAACACCAGGCCATCTTGAATGATAATCAATGATCACAATTCCATACTTGACCTTGGTCTTACCTACACCCAAAGGACCAAATATATATATGGCCAACTTGGACCATACTTTATCAGGCACAGGAACAGTACTTATACTACTAGGAATTGCCACTTCACTAGCCACACATTAAAAGCACTCCCTGACATAATGTTCAACATCTCTATCCTTTCTCGGCCACCAAAACATTTCCCTTACTCTCCTCTTCATGGGCCGCATCCCTATATGAACTTCATGCACCAAAGACACTACTTTGAACTTCAAAATCTCAGGAACTACCAAAACAACCCAAACCTGTACAACACACCCTTGACTACCAAAAGCTCTAACAAAGAATCAGATATTTTTCCAATCGGCCAACAACTTCCAACACAAGTCATCACCTATTTTAGAGTAACATCCTGCTGCAAAGATTCTACCAAAACCTGTTCAGTACAGTGTTCCTGGACTGCAGTAGACAACTTGTTAACTATCACATCATCCTTATCCTTCCCGGATGCTCCACAATTCTTATCTTCAACCTTCAGAGTAACCTTGACAAACAGTCAGCCATAAAAATGCTAGCATTTGTGATATACACCATCCGATAACAATAATCCTGTAACCTGTACTGCTACTTGGAAATCTTGGCGAAGATCTACACGCTCCTTTTGTGGTAAATATCTCAACCAATGGTTTGTGGTCGACCCATACTTCGAACTCTGATCCCCATAAATACTACCTGAAATGATCGATGCCCCACCAACAACCTAATGCCTCGCGCTCCACCACAGCATAAGACACTCAGCACCCCTTAAGCTTAAACTAGCAAAAGCAACAACCTCATCCTTGCCATCTATTCTTTGCATCAGACCTGCCCCTAACCCATGCTGGCTAACATCTGTGACAACAATGCTGCAATCCATGGTATCAAAAGGCTTGAGAGGAATAGCCTCAGAGACCACACTTTTTATGTCCTCAAAAACCAGACTACACTCCTCATCCCAAATATATCTCTCACCCTTTTTGAGCAGGGCACGCAAAGCATGTATCCTCTCAGCCCACCTGGGAATGAACCGTGCACAGAACTCCATGAGACCCATAAACTATCTAAACTGATCCTTCCCTTCTGGAGTAGGGGCTTCAACAATGGCCCTCACCAAATTCTCCTTTGGTTCCACACCTAACGCAGACAACTTTTGTCATCAGTACTCCACACTTTCCATGCCAAATTTGCACTTCTCTGCCTTTAGGGTGACACTTTTCTCCTGTAACATGGTTAGAACCTGAGCCAGTTTCCTGTCATCTTCAAACTTGTTCACCACATACACCAACAGATCGTCCTCGAAGCAGGTAACCCCTTCCACTTCTCTAAAGATGTAATTCATTAAACTCTGAAAAACTGCAGAGGCAGAGGCTAATCCAACTGGCATCCTCTTGAATTGAGTAGCCCACTCTGGAGTTATACAGGAAGTAAGATGCTGTGAATCCCGCTCCACAACAACCTGATAGTATGGCAATGCCATGCCCAATGTGGAAAACATTCTGGCACCCTTAACCAGTGAAAGCATCTGGGTGATGTTGGGCACGGGATGAGGGTCAACCCAAATTCCGTAAATCAAATCCCTTAAATCTACACACCAAAGTCAACTACCTTTGGGTTTGCATGCCAAAACCACAGGAGACAACCACTCTGAACCTTCAATAGGCTCAATAATGCCCTGTGTACATAACTTGTCCAATTCCTTCTTCAACTCTGGTCTAACCAAGAATGGAATCATTCCCACCTTATGCACCACAGGTTCAGCTTGCTACTTAAGCTGAATTTTGTGCCTGAACCCTTTGAATTTTCCAAATGTTCTGAAAAAATGTGCCTAAATCTTCTCTCCCATACATTCTCATCTAAAGCCCAAACCACCATACACTCCTTTTTCAAGAGCACTTGCTCACTATTATTAGGATCCATAATTATCTCCAAATTGCGCTGTTCCAGCCAGCGCAATATGGATGACCCACAACCTCTATGGGCTTCCCTCCATATGCCAAAGGTCTAATCATAGAATTCCTAACAACAACATTCTTATGTTGGATGTTTTTCCAGTCTTCCTCCCAGGTTAACGTAAAAGGTGACCCCAACTCAGCCATTATGCTCACACACACACACCTTCAACACCTACCTTACAGTAAGGTCTTCTGGTAGAATTAACATCTGCGGAAACACTCAAGATCTGTTCTTCAACATACAAGATGACATTCTCCCCACTTGACTCAGAAGATCCAGGATCATCAACAACACTGACAACTTTTTGTTTCTCCTTTTCCTTCTCTCTCCATTTGGAATTGCACACTTTTGACAATCTAAATTTCCTAAATGATAGGTGCTCTCACTATTTCTCAGCTCCCACATCTGTAACACTTCAAATTCTTAGATTTGCCCTTTTTAGAATTCTTGTTCCCAATTTCAACCACTACTTGTTTAGCTGCAGATAGGTATTCTGACCTTTGCGCCATAAAATTCGCAGTATTTTCAATCCCAGCAGCTAATTCTATGGCTTTATTCAAATATAATTCTGAGTAGTAAGCAACACCTCTTGAACTTTACTACTGTTGGTATGTTCCATCACATGGTCCCTTAGCAAGTCGTCCTCAAAATCCTTGTACTTACATGTTGTTGCCAAACTTCTCACAACACCTACATAACTTGATGATGGAACTTGTGTCTTTCCATCACTACATTTTTATGAGGTTTGAATCTCACCTGAGTGGGGATGCATACCCCTCTCCCTTCACTGCCTAGTGTGGAACATGCTTCAAGATTTTCCTACCCTCTGGACCCAAACAATGCTTCAATAATGCAAACTTTTTTTGTACGTGAAATCATCCCTATCAATTGCATCCAAATACGTCTCAAAACCTTGTTTCCCATCCTCCCAATCAAATGCAGGATGACCAGGGCTAGGAAGGAATGAGGGTGGAGGAACTATACTCTGATAAATATGTATATATATATATATATATATATATATATATATATATATATATATATATAATATATATATATATATATATATATATATATATATATATATATTCTTAAAACGAACTACAATAATACAGACTTAAATGTACACCCAATTTTTCATAAACATTCCTAATAAAGTACTAAATCATTAATGTGTGTAAAAGTATGTGCAAAGGATTATGACATTCAACAGAATTACAGGTGGTCATCACCAACCAACACAATGCTCCACAATGCTCCAAGGTATGCACTACTAAATGCCCTCCGACAAGGTGTGAGCATCACCAATTCTGAGCATTTAAACAAATTAAAAACAATAAAAGAACATGCAGCGCTTATTAACCCCTCCCCTGCTGGTGACGGAACCACTCCGCTGTGCTGATGACGGAGCGGTTCCGTCACGGCCCGCTCGGCACGCCTGCGCGGCGCGGATTCCGCGCCTGCGCTGAGCGTTCCATTGAGCGGGCAGGGCCGTGATGGAAATTGCATAATAAATAAAGAACGGAATGGGTTTGAGATAGAGTCTGGGATATCACATTATAGTTCCATATTTATAATCACCTGTCTCCATTACGGATTTTCTTAAACTGCGCTCCTAAAATGCAGGCTAAGAGGGGTCCAACTCTTCCATTCTTGACAAAGGGCTCTGCCACTCCACCAAGCCAAATGTCAATATTTTCAGGTGTCTTGTACACTTCAAGAAGCTTTCTGGCAAGCTTTGTGTTTTTTAAGACCACAGCCAGCTCCAGCAGGTTTCTAGGTGCTGGGAGATTGCAGAACCTTCTCCAAGCGTTATAGCCTGAAACAAAGAAGGAGAAGACATGGATATCAAGGCAGAAGCACAAGCATCTTTATAACCAGTTAAAAAAGTTGGACATGCACACTCTCCTTCAAAACAAGACAATTCCTTAACAGGAAGGTTATCTCCTTGGTTTACTACTGCCACATTTGCTCGCTATTCTCTCCCATCTGATGGGATATTTTTCCCAAAATTATATTGTGTTTTGCAAAGCTCTGCAGAACGTGTCTCAATGCTAGTATCAATCAAGCTAATTTGTTTCTTTTTTGATGGTAGACCTAGATCTCGACGTTGGCCTTGCAAGTAAATTCTGCCCTTTGAGCCAAGAGGAATTTGCACATGCATTTGGGCATGACATATTTACAGATTTATAATTCCTGTGCCTATTCAATTGTCCCCTGAAAAATGTTGGCATGTCAAACCTGACAAAATATATTGTGGAACATAGTCAGACAAGAGGCCAAACATTTAGAATTTGGTGCATTAAATAACGCATCTGCATTTTATGCCTAATTCCCAGGGATAAATCGTGGAATGTGGTCCTTTATCACATTCAGTAAATAAGTCAACAAGGAGCTTAGGAATTTACTGGGGGCAGTGAAAAACGAATCTGTTCTACACAACTAGTAATAATGGCGTTGAAAGTAATAATATCATTACTTTTTGTTTCGGTACAATTTTGGATTGTATTACTTTTGGACTTGGACTCTGACAGAGAATATTGTTTCTCACTTTGTTGGCTTATTTGCGGGGTGCTTATTTGTGCTTTATGGCTTAGCACGACATCCTAAAAGGGGAAAATATTGAGGCCCAGATTTACTGAGCATTTGCACTGGTGCAAAATAAGCATGGCATTTACTGACCAGATTACACAGTTCTTTGTGCTGTAAAGATGCCCTTTTCTTACCACAAAATCCACTTTGCTCTGCTTTGTGCTTTGTGTCGAGGGTGTGTTACAAGGGCGGGTGAGTGCAAGCACCTGTAGGATTTAAAGCAAAGCCTGGACGACTAAATAAGACAGACCGGGAGATGAAGCAGGCAAAAGTAGAATAAATGTGTTTGTTTATCAAAAAACAATGCATTGCAACAACGCACTGCATGTGTGCTACAGTGCAGAACACACATCCAATGCAAGGGTTCCTTCTGGGGCTGTACCTTGTAGATCTGTCAGACCTCACCTGTCAGTGGATAAGCAGAAATTAGTGCCTGATGTGGATTCTCCAAGCAATCATTTTTTAGGTCAAAGCCTATCAGACAGCGCATTGGTCTGGTTTGCTAACAACTTCTTAGGGCATTCTGAAGGCTTCCCTGGGAATGCATTCTGCCCATTGCTAACCATTTGCTTTGTAAAACACATTTGCTTGTATTTTATTTGCTGACTTTATTTGATTTAGGCTGTCCAGCTTGAATTTGTCCCTCTGGTGGTGCAAACCCTGTTTAATGTATTCTTCCATGAACTCGCTTTCTGTAAACAGACCTTTAAATCAATTTCTTATCTTGTCACATTTGCTGTGCACTCAAAGACATAGGTCAAATGTCAAGCTCTGTCTTCAGAGAGAGCTTGGTGTTTACTTTTCTTTATCTGACTTCAAAGTGAAAGAATTTATGAGACAATCTTGCTCTGAAAGAAAATAGTTTTTTCTAGCACATAACATAATTTCTCTGCCCGTAAATGAACTGTGCTCATATTGTGATCTACCCCACTCCTTTCCAATCTACCCCACTCCACTCAAATCAACCCCAGTCTACCCCACTCCAAACTACGCCACTCTACCCAATCCACTCCAATCTACCTTCCTCCACTCAATTCAATTAGATCTTTATTCGGTTATTTGAAGAAAACAACCATAAAAGCACAATGTAATACATCATAAAAACAATTTGATAAAAGAAACCACGTTGTCCACAGGAATAAAACACAATTGATCTGTAGGTGAATATATACAACAATATATTCAACAATATCAAGTATTATCCCTCCATGCTGATTCTAAATTTTAGGGCTAATTTTAAAAAACTGATTACAAATAAAGTGCATTCGTTATTTAGCAGCTTTAGGTAACAAAGTGCGGGTTTAATCTGGATAAAATTCAGTCTTTTAAGAAGAGGCTTAAGGTAAACCCTCAGAGGAATGTCATTAAAAGGGCAAAAGAATAAAAAGTGCACCAAATCTTGCGGAGACACGGAGTCGCAGCCGCAGGTAGGTATCACTTGGCCTTGATGGCTTCCTCTTGGAACGGCTAGTAGTAAATAAAAGAGGTTGAGCCGAAACCTAATTAACAGAAAACGGTCAAAGCTCGACATTGGCGAGGTCAGATATGGTTCCATACATAAAGTAGTTTGTATGACAACATCATTTCTATTGCTGCTTTTCTTTAAATCCACCTCCTCCCGCTGGAAAAGCTGTGAAAGAAAGAAGTTGTTTTTCACAAACTTTACGTCGGTTACAGTAATTGAGTCGGGATTTGAGAAGAGTTCCGGACGCCCCAATGCAGTGAAACAATTTTTCAGGTATTTTAGCCATGGGATTTTTAACATGTTATCCCATGTCAGTGCTTCTCTCAGGAGCTGGTGGTTTAACAGAAGGTCCTTGTTTAGCCAGCATTTCAGCCAGAATGTTAAAGGCCGAAGTGCAATGGTGTCACCTAAATATGGGGAGCCTAACTCCTCGTGCACTATGAAATTGGCAGTTCCTTTTGGAACCCCCAAAAGCTGTTTCAAAAAATTATTTTCTGTTACCACCAAATCCTTAACATTTGTGTGCCCCCATAACTCACTTCCGTAGCAGCCTATTGCCACACTCTTGGCCTGATATACTTTTAGCAAGGCGGCAATTGGCCGTTTCCCCATTTTCCTCGCAAAATTAAAAATTGCTGCGTTTGCCCGTGTTATCTCCCCTTTTTTCTTCTGAATGTCAGGGCCCCATTTCAGTTGGTTATCAAACAGGACCCCCAAGTATGAGAAGGTTTTAGTCGTGGGAATCTTCTCCCCGTTTACATGAAATGAAAACTCTCTCTTATGTGCTGTGCCTACGTTCATAACAAAAGATTTTGAGTTATTAATGGAGAGGTCAAGGGATTTCATAAATATAAAAAAAAGTGTTAAGCAGCAGTTGAAGCCCTTTTGCGGTCCTTGCCAACGAAACGGCGTCGTCCGCATACAGTAAAACAGGTAACCCTTTACGTCCAACAAAGGGATAATCAGCACGTGTTTTTAAGAGGGTATTTTCCAGATTATTGATGTATAGATTAAAAAGAAACGGGGCCAGGATGCAACCCTGTCTTACACCAGTTGTACTCCGAATGCCCTCGTCACCTTCAAATCCTGGGTGTATCGCACGTTTGCTCGGGTGTCCTGGTGTAGATCCGCAAGGAAATTGACCAGGGTCTGCTCCACCCCCATGTTGCTCATAGCCTCCAATAATTTGCCCCTATTGACACAGTCGAAGGCTGAAGAAAGGTCCATAAAAGCCATGTGGACTGTGCCCTGACATGCCATCCTGTATTTTCCTAACACCATATATAGGTTGAGACACTGGGAGATGGTAGAGTGACCTGGTCTAAAGCCATATTGAATTGGGGAAATTATATTATTTTCGTCAGCCCAGGTTGTTAGCCTGTTCAGGATTACACTGCCTACTACTTTTACGACCGAATCCATTAAAGATATTGGTCTGTAGCAGGTTTTTTTAAAACGGGGACTATTGTGGACAGCCCCCAGGCCTTTGGGCATCCGTGGTCAGCGGCTGCATTGAATACGGCAGAGAGAACGGGGGCCCAAAGTGATGTCTTTGATTTTAACAGGTCCGGAGGCACACCATCGGGCCCGGGTGCTTTCCTGCTGGTTAAACCCATGATGCCCTTCTCCACCTCACAAATGTTAAAACACAAGGGTTTAGTACCTGGTACACCTTTATCATGTGTAGATTGTGGTATATTGCTGTTAAAAATACAACTAAAATAAGAGACCCAATCATCTTCAGATATGCTGGTGCCTAAGGGGGAATCACCTGTGGAAGCAAAAAGGGGTTTGTTTCCAATGCCCCAAAATTTAGAGCTGTTACCAAGTATTTCTGGATCTAACAGGTTTTCCCAAGTGGCCGCTTTTACTTCTGCTTTGCGTTTAACCAAAGCCCTTTTATAGGTGAGCCGAGCTGCCCTGATATTTATCTGGTCCCTTGGACTGGCTTTGAGGGCTGATTTTAGGTCACGGCTTGCCTTGGAGCAAGCGTTGTCAAACCACTTTGGCGCATTACAGATCCGGCCTGTAGGGGCTACTGTTAGCATTCCCCCAACTTTGGTAACTATACCGTCAAAGGCTAATAAGATTTCCTGAGCTGATGTTGTGGGAGATACACACGTGGATAACTCAGTGTTACATGTCCTATTGATCTTTTCATAAAGATCGGCCGAGTTCAACCTTTCCCACTTTAGACGTCTTTTACCGTCCATACATTTTAGGACCCCACTGTCAGGCCTTTCTTCTAATACATTGAGGAGCTTCCCTTCAAAACAGATGCAAACAGGATTATGGTCACTCAGTGAGTTCTCTAAAATTTTAAACCCAGATATACAGGGACTAAGATTACTGGAATAAAGTATGTGATCGATATAGGAGCCCCCCACGCTGCCTTTAAAGGTAGGGATTTCATAAAAGGTGTAATCATCCACCTGAGCCATGGCAGTTACTAGGTTGAAATCATCCATGAAGGCATTCAACAAATTTCCTCGGGGGTATGATCGAAGTGAAAGCCTTCAAGTCTGTTGCATCCCAATAAGCCTATTGGAGTAATTGCTGGGTTCCCACAGGGGTGTGCGTTCAAGTCACCTACAATGACAACCTGGGGTGGGAGGCTCTCCATGTTGTCCCTTAGAAAATGATCAAGATCCACAATCTTGCAACCCCCTTTAAGGTTAACAGCATCGTAAAAATGAATTAATGCTTGAGTCTCTTTCCCCTTTTTGATCGTCAATATCTGGATATCGCTATTATTGAAGGGAAATCTTTTAACAGAGCATGATAGAGCTAAATCAATATACACAACAAGACCCCCTTTGGGTCTACCACTTCTTGAGGGTTCGGCGGGCACGAAAAAGCTTTTGTATCCTTCAATAAATGCGTTGTTTCCTACCAGCCGTGTCTCCTGTAGGCAAATTATTGGGTAGGATTTTATGAAGGACACCCAAGATGGATCATTAATTTTGCTAGTTAACCCAGCAATGTTCCACGAGATTACATTATGCCTCACTACTATTGACACCTCTGGGACAGGAACTTCACCCATTAAGTCTTTGTTGTCGGGGTTGGTAGGACTTGACTCTGGACTGTCCGCTACCACTGGTATTATTTCCATATTGTCGTTCCATGTACTTATGTGGATTTGAGGATGTTCTTGTGATTGTGAATGCCCTATATTGTCGGGCTCGCTGTATATCTGCAGTCCGTTGGTTGTCAACAGATGACCCTTGGTGACAATTGTATCCTTGTGTATAGCCTTCGGCTGATGGTTGGTAGTAACCCCTGTATTGATGTAAAGTGTCTCAACTTCCTGTGGCGTCCCCCTGTTGTCTGTGCTTTGTCGGGGGTATAGGGAGGCATCTACTACTAGTGTAGATGAGATATCATAAAGTCAATCCACTCCCTCAAGGCCGTCCTGCTGATAGAAGGCAGCAAATCGATTAAAGGTTGGTACCCTGTACTGAGTGTCAAAGTAATCAGAGTGCCCTTGACCAGAAATGTAATTGGCGTGCATGCTTCCATTTGCCATTTGGTGTGGGGTGTAATACCTAGTTCTATGTGGGTATTGTCGGTTTGCGTTCCCTGAAAACGTGGAGGGTGGCTGATAGAAATAGCTGAGGTCTACAGTTTGTATTCTGCTTTCTAAATCACCAGCCCTCCAACCACTGATGTAGTTAACCACCCGCCGATCTTTAAAGTTTATAACAATACAGTCACCCTCATAATCCTTTATCCTGTGTCCCACCCAGTTTAATCTCCTGACCTGAAGAATTTGACCATTTAGTGATTGGGGAATAGGTCTATGTCTGGTTAGCCAGTGACTATTCTAAATGGCCCTCAGATTTCCCTATACCTAAGGGTGGGACTCCTATCATGATCACAGTGTAAGGGTAGGATTCCGGTGGCAGGTCAATACATGAGAATTTGTTAACTGGGGCTAAGCTAATCGGGTAATCCTGTCGGCTGGTGCTGATGTCGTTATTTAGGACCTCAGCTGCCCACTCGCTCTCACCCCCCCTTCTGTAATGTCTGGTCCGGTGTTACTTGGTTGCGCACTTTGGGTAGTTGTCACATCTGTGCTCACACCCGGTGTCGCTGGTAAGACATTAGGTAGCTCTATGTGTCCCTTGGCTGTTTTTTCAATGGTTGTAAAGATTTGCGCGGTTTACTTGGGCCTGATGTTGCAGCTAAGATTTTCTTATTAGTAACAGGGCACGGTGGCTTAGTTACATTTTTTTGGGTAGCCTGAGTTTGGGGGGTTTTAACATACTCCAACAGCATTTCGTTGTTCTGCAAGAGGAGCTCTTCCATTTTATTGACTTTCTCGGTCATCGTATTAACTCTTTGTGTCAGGGGGAGCATAAGGGACTTTAACAAATGCTCAATTTTTCCCATGATAGTGTCTAGATGGGTGTCATTGTTACATGCCTTGTCGAGTAACTCGCTGTCAGTATTAACAGTTTGGAGGCCTGTACTATTATCTATGAGAATCAGCTGGCTTAGATGTGGTGATGTGGGGTTTTTGGATGTTTGATTAGCTACCCCCTGACAATGACTGGGCTTATGTTTATCATATTTCAATTTAGCCCTAGGTTTCTGCGTCACCCTTACCCTCCTCCTAGTTGTAGAAATGCCTATATTCCCTTTCCCTCGGATGCAAATGTTAGGGGAAGTTAATATAATAGGGATTTGAGAGGTTGTCGCTATTACTGCCTCAGAGGCTTCAGTATGTGTGGAGGTTTCTACGGATGACTGGATGTTAGGTGTCATAGATAACCTATTTTCCCGGGTAACAAAGTCTGGCGGGGGAGTAGTCATAGAAAAGACTAGTTGTCTGTTCTCTGTGTCCGGGAAACCCGCAAATGATTCCATAAGGATGGAGTTTTGAGAGTATACTGTATGTGTGGATGAATTAGCTATCGTGTGTAAATCCTGAGTTTTCTGCGTTGAAAGACAAATGCTTGGGGGCAGTGAAAGGCGCCTCTCTGTGTTTTCTATCGCGTTGACAACAACTCCTATGGTTTTTTGGAGCATTCTGTCAATCGGGGTAAGGCTTGGGAGGGGGGTGGTAACTTGGGCCTTTTGCCTGGAGGTGGACCTAGTCGAAATTGGAGTGGTCTTGCTTTTAATCATTATGACAATATAACGGCTTACTGATGGTGGTAATTTGTCCTGGACCAGGAAGGTTCAGTTGACATAGATTGAACAGGGGGCTCGTTTAGTTATACCTAGATGGAGTGTATCAGATATCCAGTGACCCTAGTAATCAGACACAAATGTTATCTTAAAGTATAAAAAAAAGAGTCACCTTGATTGAAGTGCAGTGGTTACAGTGAAAGCCAAGAGGGGTGGCCCAGCCCAGTCTCCTCGTGCCTCTGAGGGCCACAGAGGGCCCGCCCTTTGCCCGGGCTTCGCCCGGCGCTCCCGCGACGCGGGAGGAGTTCAGTTCTTTTTGTGTGCCTCCGGGCGCGTCTGACACCGTTAGTGGGCGGAGCCTGGTGGAATAGTGGGAGCTGTAGTCCCCCCGCTCGGCGGCTGTGGTTTGTATGTGGCGGCGGGGGGGACCACATGCCCAAGTACAGCTATCCCCAACACCCTCTCCGTGGGTGCAACAGGCTTGGCGGCAAGACAATGGATTCCCTCAGGGTCAGCAAGGTTAGTGGGTCTCTCTCCACTCAATCTACCCAATTCCACTCTAATGTATCCTCCTCCAACATACCCAACTCCAATCTATCCCACTCCACTTCGATCTACCCAAATTCACTGCACTCCAATATACCCCAATCCACCCCCCATGCACCTCAATCTACCTCACTTCACTTCAATCTATCCCACAACACCCAAATCCACCCGTATCTACAAATTTCCAATTTACCCCAGTCCACTCCAATCTACCCCAGCCCACTTCAATCTTCCCAAGTCCTCTGCACCCAATTCTACCCCAATATACTCCACTAGTATCTACCACGCCCCACTCCAATCTACCCCACTCCACCTCCAATTTACCCGATTCCACTCCAATTTATCCCACTCGACTCCATTCTGCCCCATTCCACTACAATCTACCCATTCCATTCCACTCCAATCTCCGCTAAACTCTATCAACCCTACTCTCCTTTAGTACATTCTACCCCACTCCACTCCACGCCACCACTCCAGTCCACTCCAATCTATCCCACTCCAACCCTCCAAAATCGATCCCATTACAATCTACCCTACTCCACCCCACCCCAATCTACCACACTCTACTCCAATTTATCCCACCCCACTCTAATCTACACCACTCCACTCTACTACAATCTACTCCACTTCACTTTGTCCAGTGTACTCCTCTCCACTCCAATCTACCCCACTCTACACACACTCCACTCCAAACTTATACACTCCAATCTACACCACTTGACTCCAATCTACCCCAATCTACCTGACTCCACTTCAGTCTACCTCTAATCCACCCTAATACACCCCACTACAAAGACATATCTTTTTTCCCCCAAACACGGATGCTCGAATATTGATGACAAAAACTCGCACGGAAGTGTAATTCGTGCTTTCTAATACAAGAGGTTTACACAGCTCCACTAAAAATAGCTTTATAGAAAACTGTGATGGAGAGAAACAATACTTTTTAATTTGATCACTGATGATTTCGATTGGTACTGTATGCTATTGACTGTTTGTGTGTGACGTTTCTATACATAACAAGTGGATTTGTGGTTTAATTCATTTTTTTGTATTGTTTTCTCATAAGAAAGCTGAATATCTTATTACCGCGAAGCCCGTGATCTCTCCCCCGTTGCATGTTGAAAGAAGCCAAGTCAAGTCCTGGATTTGGGGGTGTTTCAAAGAGCCTTTCCCGCACCTCGTCACTGAGGATTTTGTCCTGCATATTGAGCTTTGCCTCATTTGCCAACAGGCCACGGAGCAGAGGGTCAATACCTCCTGCAAAGACAACAGACAATGAGCAGAGGGTTAATACCTTCTGCAAAGATAACAGATAATGAGCAGAGGGACAATACCCCCTGCAAAGTCAACAGACAATGAGCAGACGGGCAATACCTCCTGCAAAGACAACAGACAAGTAGCATAGGGTTAATACCTTTTGCAAAGACAACAGACAATAAACAAAACATTTGATTAAGCATCATTGAACTTCAAATCACAGCTAAGGAACTAGGCCTTTGCTTTCAACTTGCAAAATTGAATTTCTATGATAAACAAAAAATTCTGATTGTCTTAATGAGTATTTTGGGATGCGTGAAAAAGGGCAGCAACAGGAAAAACTGGATTGTTGTTGATTGAGATTCTCTGTACTGTGAACTACGAAGATTTACACAAGCTCCTTTGGTCTGCCCATGTGTGCATATATTTACTTTTTAGAATTTTGTGATCATAGCTTGTGTACACAATGCGCTCTTCTGTATTTTTAAACCCTAAATGTTTAGTTAGCCTGGCCGTTCTGTATTATTTAAAAAACATTTCACCCACTATTTGATATGGAGAAAACAATTATCACCTTTCAAACGAGCAAAAATACAAAATAAGTAATACAAATATAAATTTACATAAATTGAAATGTAATTGTTGGACTTGACCCTTTAGGCAGGTTCACCCCTAAACGTTTTGCTTTCATATGTGACCTGGTGTTAGTTGTTTTTGGCTTCTGCGCACTTTAACCCTGTGTCCCAGTGTACAGTGCGTGCGCAATCTGAGTGCGTGTGGTGAGATTGGCCTGCCCTCCCATAGGAATGCATGGGGAATGTGTGTGTCCATGGTAGTTCCTGATGTGTTGGGAGTGCAAGGGCGAGTTTGGTATGTGCGAACTCATGAGATTAAATGCTGCACGACGGTGTGTGCAGATTTAATGTGTCTAGTGTAGAAGTGCCACTTTTAGAAGTTGGCATGTCTGTGTAGTTAATGTGAATTGACTGTCTGGCTTGTGATTGGCTGGAGCTGGCTGGTGTGCATGGCTTCAGGAGTCAGGATGGGTCTGCCCCGGCGGTGAATGGAGAGATCTGCATGTTGATGGCAGGGAGGAGTGCACCTGGGACCTGAATAGGGCTGGGCCTTCCCGACACACTGCTGGCTCCACCCCCTGTGGTGCGACTGATGTCCCTAGCCTGTCCTCTGAATGGGGAGAGGGGCTGAGCACAACAAAGTGCTCCAGAACCAGCTGCGTCTGGTTTTCCCCCTACCCTGCACCCTCAAGACAAAGGAAATATGTGGATAAAAAGGGACTGTGACCCCATGCAAAATGTTCTCTCTTTGGATCCTTTCTTGAGGGTGGCCTGCTGCTGTTAGGCAGCAGGAGGAACCGCCAATGGGGACAGCCTCCCTGCTGGAGGGCCCGGTGAGCTGGCCCCTGGGCCCAGCCTTTGCCCTCCTGATTCCTAAAAGACTTCTGGACTTTTGCCTGCCAGCGCCTGGGAAGTGCTGGCCTCCCCTTGCTAAACAGCGCTTTTGTGCCGCCGGAGCGGCGATCCCTATCTTGAGGGATTCCCCGGCGTGGGGATGTCCCTGCCTGTGTGCCCACCCCGCTTATTTGCCGTAGTTTGACTCCTTAGTGGGTGCCCACCCTACCAGGGACCTTGTGGCGTGATATATATCCCTAACGGGTGCCCACCGCGCCAGGGACTTTGCTTCTAAACCGGGAGCCTACCCCGTACCTTGCCATTTCAGCGCCGCAGCCCGCGATCCGGAAGTCAGGCAACCCTTGCCTGGGACAGGGGGCGGGGCCTGTCGCACGCCAGAGAGGAGGAAGTCCGGTGGCGTAGTGCCAAAGAGAGCCCCGGGCCCTAGGAGGGTGGCCCGGATGAAGGAGGAGAGCCGGGTGAAAGAGGAGGAGCCCCCGCCAGGAACCCGCATTCCGGTGAGTGAAGACGGGCTGGGGGGGGGGAGTGTCCGGGGGAGTCCTGTTGGTGCCTGATCGAGGCACAGGGGCTGGACTGCAGTCAAGAGCGGCACCGTCTAAGCAGCGGGCCGTTCCAACGTTCTGAGTGTGTGTTGCGCAAACGCTTTACACATTGCCTCCGGGATAAGTGTCACGTTGCCAAAGGGGTGAGCAGGGGTTATCTTGGCGTGTAACTCCCTTGCCTTAACTAGAGTGGTGGTTTCTACCTGGCTTTGGCGCAAGCCTTAGCCAACCAGAAATCCTATTTCTAACAGTAATACTATTAAAAATGGAATACCATGTAAAAAAAAAAGCAACTAAAAATACGAACATGGCAAATGCTGCATCCATGAATTAGACTGTTTTTTTTCTCCCATTTAACACCGATTTATTATGTCTAGGATGGGAGTCTAAAACATAGGCACTAGAGGGCAGATCCATGACAGATATTCACATAAAACACTAAGGGGCCGATTCTGATGTGATTTGGAAGGCCTCCTAACGGCATTTGCTCCGTCCAAATCAAATCAGGAATGTGTCTTTCCGCCCGAATCAAAAAGTTTTCAGACTGACTAATTATGATGCGAGTTAGGCGTTAGGAATATCTAATCTGAACCCGACGGAATTTGGAATGACCGAGCCATACTGAGCAGACTCATACGTCTCTACGGGCAGCGTTTCTGACCGATTACAATGCTGGATTCGGACAGCCTTTCCGAATCGTGCCGTCTAAATCGAATCGGCAGTCGGAATCAGACTTTAGAGGCATGTAGCAGGTCCCCCTGCACCTGGAGCCTTCCCAATCAGGCATGTGGGGGTACTCATTGGGTCCCCCTTACCTGCCATGCACAGAGTGGCAGACACCAGGGAGTGCCCACCATAGGGTGTCCGATTTTCACCAGCTACTCCTTTCTTCAACGGGAGCCTATGCATTCAGTCGGAACATAGGTTCCCATTGAAGTCAATGGGAGTCCGACCCAATTGTATCTGGAAGCATCCGGATGCATCGTAATCGGTCAGTCAGACTCTCCAGATCCAAGTCGGTCGGAAACCATTCCCAAACCGATTAGGTCACAATGATTTACAAACCGCATCAGAATCGGCCCCTAAATATGTAAATGACTTCTAATTGGAGTAATTGAATATAATTTTAACTGAGGTGGAGATCTTAATATATGATGCATATCGATCCCATTTGGACCCACGTTGGATAATCTTGGTCTGGGATCCTTATGACAATTAAACTGATTTAATAACATCAATAGAAAATCTTCTACTTTATTGTCATGTCAAGTCATATAAGTGTTGCCAAAGAAATCACATAAAACACGTCAAATATTGTAGTCCATCCAGTACCGATCATTCCAGTTTCCAGGCTGTTTAAAAGTCATATTTATATTCTGTGCCTTGTTTGATACAGAACATACCTATTAATTGTCATTAAAAGGGTATCCCACAAATACAAGAACGAACCACTAACATGTTTGTGCCATGCACAGTGCAGAGACAAAACAGCAACTGGCTCTGAAGTCTCTGTTACAAGCTTGACGACTGGCAATACCTCTGCAAAACTTTGATCTGGAAAAACAACCAACTGGCTATTATATGACAGATGCAGATGTGGAGATAGCACATTTTGCGCCTCTAAGATCATGAAGAGAATATGGCTCTTAACTGAGACATCTCTTAACTGAGACATCTCTTCAAGCTGGCCACCCGGAAGCACCACCAGCTGATCCGCGCCGCCAAGAAAACTGCATTCAAGGACCGGCTGGACAACAACGCACACAACTGCAAGGAACTCTTCAACATCGTGAAAGAGCTATCCAACCCCAGCGCAGGAAACAACGACATCACCCCATCGCAAGACCTCTGCAACTCCCTCGCTTCATACTTCCACAACAAGATCACGGACATACACAACAGCTTCAACAACCAACCAACGCACACCAAGACCGAACAACCACCCCCCACCACCACCCTCCACGCCTGGACCCCGATCAGCACCGAAGACACCATCCGCACGATGAACTCCATCCACTCCGGATCACCGACCGACCCCTGCCCTCACCACGTCTTCAACAAGGCCGACGCCGTCATCACACCCCACCTGAGAGACATCATCAACACATCCTTCGACACCGCCACCTTCCCTGAGAGCTGGAAGCACGCCGAACTCAGCGCTCTACTCAAGAAACCCACAGCGGACCCCACCGAACTCAAGAACTACCGCCCCATCTCGCTCCTCCCGTTTCCCGCCAAAGTCATCGAGAAGACCGTCAACAAGCAGATGGCCGCCTTCCTCGAGACGAATGGATCCCTCGACCCCTCACAGTCCGGCTTCCGAGCCAATCACAGCACCGAGACCGCCCTCCTCGCCGCCACCGATGACATCCGAGCCCTGATGGACAGCGGAGAAACAGCGGCCCTCATCCTCCTAGACCTCTCCGCGGCATTCGACACTGTCTGCCACCGCACCCTAGTACAGCGCCTCAGCAACGTCGGAATCCAGGACAAGGCGCTGGAATGGATCATCTCCTTCCTCGACCGCAGAACACAGAGAGTCCGCCTACCACCGTACAAGTCAGAGGCCTCCGAAGTCATCTGCGGCGTCCCTCAAGGATCCTCGCTGAGCCCCACCCTCTTCAACGTCTACATGAGCCCCCTCGCGGCCATCGCACGCCAACACAACCTCAGCATAATCTCCTACGCTGACGACACCCAGCTGATCCTCTCCCTGACCAACGACCCCGCCGCCGCCAGAGCCAACCTGCACGAAGGGATGAAAGAAGTAGCCGAGTGGATGACGACCAGCCGCCTGAAACTGAACTCTGACAAGACGGAGGTCCTCATCCTGGGCTCTTCACCCTCCGCCTGGGACGACTCCTGGTGGCCTCCCGCCCTGGGCACCACACCCAAACCGACAGACCACGCACGCAACCTGGGCTTCATCCTGGACTCCTCCCTCTCCATGACCAGACAAGTCAACGCCGTCTCCTCGTCATGCTTCAACATCCTACGCATGCTACGGAAGATCTTCTGGTGGATCCCCACCGAGACCAGGAAGACCGTCACCCAGGCCCTCGTCACCAGCCGACTGGACTACGGCAACGCCCTCTACGCCGGTACCACCGCCAAGCTCCAGAAGAGACTCCAGCGGATCCAGAACGCCTCAGCCAGACTCATCCTCGACATCCCACGAACCAGCCACATCTCCGGACATCTGAGAGACCTTCACTGGCTCCCCGTCAACAAAAGAATCACCTTCCGCCTCCTCGCCCACGCACACAAAGCCCTACACGACCAAGGCCCGAGCTACCTCAACAGCCGGATCAACTTCTACGCTCCCAAACGCCACCTCCGATCAGCCAACCACGCCCTCGCCGCCGTCCCCCGCATCTGAAGAGCGACTACAGGAGGAAGGTCCTTCTCCTACCTGGCCGCCAAGACCTGGAACTCCCTCCCGATCGACCTGCGCCTGACCCGAGACCACCTCTCATTCAGGAAGAAGCTGAAGACCTGGCTGTTCGAGCAGTAGCGGCACCCCCCCTCCCCCAGTGCCTTGAGACCCTACGGGTATGTAGCGCGCTATATAAATGTCATTGATTGATTGATCTCTTTGGCAAGAACCTGGTTGATCTGTGCTTTCTAAAATATTCCTCGTGTTTATGCATTCAATTAGTCAAAATCATCTTATTCAATTGTTAATGAGAGAGATCGGTTTATAGGAGCAGCATGTTTTGTTTTCCTCTATTGTTTATGGGCCTATTCCTTTGTTAAACAAGCAGCCCACTCCTACCTCTTCCCACATTATGCGTGCCGGAAAGAAAAACGTTGCGCGTGCCCAAGCCCTTGAGTGAACACATGAGATCCTCATTAGATCCTAGGCACCATGGCCTGCTTCCCCTGACACTATGATTGGTGCCGCCTCACCTCCTGTGTGACCACCTGAGATCCTCACTGGATTAGCTGGGGCAGCCCTGCAGAGTGATACTCATTGTGAGTTAGATTAATGCATTTTGGGCTTTCCTTACATGACTGCCAGGTCCTAGAATGCTCATGCATATTTGAGCTGACAATGTGTATTTGTATTTCTCTGTCGCTTCTGCAGCCTAGTTCTTTAGCAATGCAGCAGCCCAGACCAATCCCTCCTGTCACACGATGCTAACAGCCAATAGGGGGGGGGGCATGGTAATGAAAATTATATGCGTGGCCAAGAGCGAGGTCCTCACTGGATTCCAGTCTCTTTTGCCAGCTCACCCGATACTATGATTGCTGCTGTCTCGCCCCTGTCTGAGTACCTGAGATCCTCATTGGACCACCAGGCATCTAGTCCTCCTCCATGGTGGTGTGATTGGTGAGTCCTCAGATCTTGGAGCCATTTGCCCAGTGCTGTGCAGTGCACATGGAGCCTCCATTGATTTGCCCTCAATAGTGAGGGACACAGACTTGCTGCGAATACTGATGGTTACTTTGATTTGTGCTTCATAGGCAGGTAAGTCAGCGAGGAGTATGGAGTTCCGTGACTTGGAGCAGGTCAGATTTCTGTTAGAGGGTATTTTGTTTACCACTTTCAAAGCCAGAGCTGCAGACCTGCGTAGAGTTTTCAAAAGGAATGAATACAGTCCTGGGGCCAACTTCCAACAACAAGGTCTGACATTTACATTGTGTTTCATGGAGCTGGCTCTGTTTGTTAGTAGAATATATTGGATCACTTGCCATTCTCTGGGTCTTCCTGTGATTTTTGAGCAGCGAGAGAAGACACAGAAACTTCTAATTTTGATGCTTGTCAGTGACGTGCTGAGCCACTGGTCGTCTGGATCCCAGGGCTTGGACAGAATTCATTGTGTCAGGTACGGCCCAAAGTAGGAGGTGAGAATGCCAAGAATAGACCGGGGGCTCATGAAAGGACAGCCAATGATCTGAAAGACCTGGTGAGCTGTAGGTGCGCATGCTAACCAATACAGGAGGCACCTAAGGTAGACAGAGAGGAGAGTGCCAGAGGAGCAGATGAGCCTATAGATTAAATAAAAGCGCTCAATTGCCCATGGACATCTTGCCACTGGTCCAGCAAAAGAAGAATGAAAGAGGAAAAGATAGCAGCCTAGATAAGTGTCTGCAAATAAAACAACCAGGTTTTAAGATTCTTTCTGGAGTAGGACAAGGGGGGACATATTTTTAAGTGGAGTGGCAATGCATTCCAACGTTTGGTTGCCCTATAAATAAAGCTTCCACAGTCCCAGTAAGTTCTTTTGTTTATTGGGACGATCAGATTGAAAGCTAGGGAGGAACGCAATGGCCTAGGAGGAACATACCTAATGAATTTATTTTTGAAATAGTCCAGTCCCACATCATGCAAAGCCTTGAAAGCAATACACAAAGCCTTGAAGTCAATACATTTGTGTACTGGCAATACACAAAGCCTTGAAGTCAATACATTTGTGTACTGGCAACCAGTGAAGATGGACGTAAACCTCCGAGGCAGACTGGTGCTTAGGTATTCCAAGCAGCAGCCGGGCAGCAGCATTCTGCAGGATCTGCAGCTTATTCAGTAAAGGTTTCTGAAGATTAATATGCAAGGCATTGCCATAATCAATTTTAGAGAGGAGGAGAGTTGTTACAACTAATTTCCCATGTTCAATTGGAATAAAAGGAAAGATCGTTTTAAAAATGTTTAGAGTAAGAAAAGCAGAGGAGGTAACTGTATTCATATGCTTGTCAAATGACAGGTGATTGTCAAAAAAAACTTCCAAATGTTTTTCTTTTGCTGTTGGTAAAGGAACATCACTTAGCTCAAACAGCCACCAATTTGGAGACCAAAAAGAAACAGACCTCTGTTTTGTCGGAATTTAGTTTTAGGCAAATATTTTGAATCCAAAGATTATGATGTTGCATACAGCTAAGAAAAGTAGCGACCGATGCCTGCTGATTTCCAGATATGGAAACAACAATATGGGTACCATCTGCATAGCTGACAACCGAAATTTTCATTTGTATTTATTAGGATGAGCCCTGTGGTACCCCACAGGGAAGAGAGAATGAGCTAGAAAGAAAGCCGGCTATTGATAAAAATTGTTCTCTCTCTGAAAGAAAGGATGTCAGCAATGCCAAGGAAGTGTCACTTTTGCCTGCGGACTTGACACTGTCAGTCAAAGCCTTGTGATTGACCATGTCAAAAGTGACTGAATCATCTAGTAAAATAGGCGCTGCAGGTTTACCGTTGTCCTGAATTGCTCTCATTTCCTCCAAAGAGGTAATCAGAGCAGACTCAGTGCTACGCTGGCCACGAAAACCAAATTAAGAATGGTCCATCATTTTATTGCATTTGAAAAAGTAAGTTAATAGCTTTTTCCACGATCTTCGACGAGAAAGGAAGACGCGAAATGGAATGATAATTACTCACAATCAATGGATTAAGGTGCAATCTTTTTAGCACGGGTAAAATTGAAGCCACCTTCCATTTTGTTGGAAAGTATCCATGCTGAAACATTTCAATAAAGATAGCCAGCTATGGTTGCGGAGACCAACCGGAGGGTCACCGGTGGACAAAGGTCCAATGGAAAGCCAGAACAGGTGGTGAGGATTAGATCCTGAACTTGGTCCACCGTCAAAGGGGAAAAGGAAGAGAGGGACTGTGAGCTAGAAGTGGATGGTAATATCATGGAAACCTGAGAAGAAACATTACTGATGTCAGCTGCGGAAGGAATCATGCCATCCAATTAAAACATAGTGAGAGCAAAATTATATTTGGGTGTGATTAACAGAGGTATAATGAGGAAAGCCGATGAATTCAAAAGAAAGCAATCCATTCATGAGAAAAGGGCTGAGCCAAATCCCACTCTAAGTATTGTACTGTTCACAATAGGTCTCCGACAAAACAAACCCCTTATCTGCTAGATGAAAAGCATGGCTCAGTGCAGGGAGTGCAACTGACTAAGTCTGACACCTAACTAGCAGGAAATGTTTGGGCAGTGCTGAGGTAATTCCTGGGATTGGTCTTTCTGATCTTAGAAAGGAAAAAGGAGTGTACACACAATATTGAGAGAGAGATTTTCTGTGAAGAACAGAATTTACAGGTTTTGGTGTAAAATGGACATGATGCAGAAACACAGCTCAAAGAAGATGCCAAAGATGCCAGACAACATCATAAATAAATGCCCACAACATCCAGCTGTGTTTGTTTCTAAGCTATGACCAACAGATCAGAAACTGCAGGGATCACTATAGTCTTGATGACTTCGCGAAAATCAATGCCGACCTTTTTCACAGGGCAGACATAATGGTGAACTAGTTAGTAGCCGGAAAGTTTCTCGGCACATTTGGTTTAACCTGTGGATAGTAGCAGATTTCTATTAGCCTTTCTTCAAGTTCCCCCTTTACTTTTGAGTGGTGTAATAACACAATACTATCTGGACTGAATGAAATGTGTATTGTTTAGTACCTACTGAGTTGCCACAGAAAGGAACTGTTAAATCTACTACGTCATAGATTCTGGTCAAAGGACACCTCTGAACTTGTATCTTTTCTGCAGATAGAGCACTCTATTCAATTCGACCTCACTTGTGACTGAGAGACTTCAAAAGGTATGTTTCCTGCTACAGCAGGTCCTTATAAGAAACGAGTGCCTAGTAACTACAATATTTCTAAGATAAATATACATTATAATTTTCCACTGGACATCACCAAAGCAAACAATAACAATGCCATTTGAGTGAAACAAAAAAAAAATTAACTACACAGTTTTAGAGCTACACATTGTGTTTTACCTCCCTTTATGACTCTCCAGGTAGCAAAGAACATTTTATGAAGAGGAACTTTATAATTGTCATCAAGTGGCTTATAATTATTGTCCAAGCGGTAGACGTATGGTGGAATTGAAGTATGACCATAACGAAAGGCAACGGAGAAAATGTTTGCAACTCGTGGGTCCTCATACTCATCATATCCAGAATACTCAGGAATTTCTTTCTGATACCTATCACCAAGCATATGGGGAAGGTAGTCTCGGAATGTGATTATCTGGAACAAACAAGCAGAATTGTTAACAGGCAGATTTACCTAATCTTCAAATATAATTCCTACCTTCATCCCACCCACACTCTTCTACTGATCAGTGGGAGCAGGGAAATCCTATCTTTCCTTGCATTTTTGGGCCTTTCCTGTCACAAGTACTAGCCATACCCACACAAGTGAGGTACACTTTGTATGGAGAGACTTAGAGGGATAATAGGTGGTTGTAAATTAGTTGCCCCCACCACAGATTCCAAAACTTTCCATCACAGAAATGTGAATAAAACTTGTTTTATAGTCAGAATTTAAGGTTTGCAAGGACTTCTGGGTAGGAACACTGTTATAATCTCAATAATTCCTGGATGCAGGTAATGATTCAAATGAGCTTAATGTTGAGAAAAAGGTCTACACAGCTCATCATCTGCCAGCAGTCTTCATAAGTCACAGTTGACATCAAGCATTGGAATAATAACATTCTATCAGCAGTGACATCACAAACCCTTTGACACAGGCTCATCATGTAATCTCATTGAGTATAGCTTAACATGTATAAAGTTTGTTTAACATATTAACACAGCAAACCTAGAATATAACATACACCTGTTGGAAATAACATGTCACTCCACCCTGGATTCTCCTAGGTGTCTAGTTTTCAAAAATGTGCAAGTTTTCTAGGTTTCCCTGGGTGCTGGCTGAGCTAGTGCCCAAAATCCACAGCTGGGCACATTGGTGTTGTCTTATAAATTAGCCCCCCTAGGCATTTTGTTCAGGATCACAATATCTTAGAGTGAATCTACATGGTGTTTGGACAAAATATGAAGGGAAAAATATAGAACAAAGGAGAACAAAGGGTTGAAAAAATCAAAAGAGAAGATGCATTGTGTAAAACTGCCAAAACCAAACCAACCAAGTCAGATTCTGTCATTAGACTTATCACCACCTACAACTCCCAATCACCACAACTCTGCCAAATAATAAAACAAAAGGTGGGATATACTCTTGCAAGATAAAATCCTGAAGGAAAAACTAGGCACCCACCCATCTATAACCTATAGGAAAGGGTGCTCAATAAAAGATCAGATTGTGAGAAGTCACATGGAGAGCAAAACAGCTACTTGGCTAGAGAAAAGAGGAGGATTCCACCTATGTGGAAAATGTAAAGCATGTAGTCACAGTGATAATGTGAGGGAAATCACGTTGCAAAGAACTGAAAGAAAATGGTGTATCAGCAAAAACATACAATGTAGCACTGAATTTGTCATATATGTTACCACTGGTCCGTGTGGCAAGTGGTACATAGGCTCTACAACTTTTCCTGTTAAAAAAAGAATATTAGAACATTGGAGGGCCATTACAAACAAGGATTGTTCTTACAGTACTGCTAAATACTTCAGTGTACACCACAACAGCGATTGGACCACAGCAAAGTACTTTGCACTTGATACAATTCCCAAAAATCTCAGAGGGGGTAACAGAATCTTAGCTTTATGTAGATTGGAATCTAAATTCATTCTCCAAGCTGGGAGTGTTGCACCGATGGGTATGAATATCGATGAAGAAATGCATGTACATCTCTGATCTGTGAATTATATGTTTGCCTCTCGCTACCTAGAAGGAATACAGTTCCTGAACTGTTTGTTTTTTAAAATATACTTATGTTCCACCTCTCCTCCTTTCTTTACCCCTTACTGTGCTGGACCCTTTGTAAATTCTAACTGCTTACATGTAATCAGACGACAATCAAAGTTTAGTGATGGTTGTATCGCTCATGATGGAGCTTTTTTCATAATCATTGGATTGTTTGTATATTTGATATCAAGAAGAATTGGTACTAATCACTATCTTCTCTGTTTTCTCTTATCCAGATGGTACGATTTGAAATTAGTGTATCACGAAATATGAATAACCTTACGATTAGGGTTAGTGTTCTCATTGGTTGGTTATTTGAGGATTCTGATTGGTTCCTGAGTCAGTGATTCAATTGATGTAGGGCTTAGGTTTAGTGATCTGATCAGCGGACAGGTTTAGGGTTTCGGATTGGTTCCTGAGGCTGGGCTTTCTATTGGACATAGGGTTTGGGGTTTCCTGTGTGATTGGTTGCTGGGTCTAGGGTTGGGACGAGGGCTAGGGTTAGGCGTAGGGTTTCCTGTATGAGTGGCTGTTGGGACTGGGGTTGGGAGTATGCCTAGGGTTAGCTTTTCTATTAGATATAGGGTGTAGGGTTTCTTGTGTGATTGGTTGCTGGAAATAGGGTTGGGACTAGGGTTGGGGTTAGGCTTTCTATTGGACGTTGGGGTACGGTTTTGTGCCTGATTGGGTGCTTGGACTAGAGCTATAATTGGGTGAAAGGTCTTGGTCTCCTATTGGTTCTAGGCTTCATTGCTAGCATTGTGATTTGTTAGGGTTAGGGCTAGGGTTCCCATTGGCTGAAGGGGTCACCTGATTACTAGGGTTATATAAGGCCCGGGCTTAGGGTGTCTCCGTCCGGGCATCAAGGCTAATGGCGGAGGGGACAAGGGTGAGTGTCTGTTTGAGCCTGTTTGAGACGGGTCGGGACTAGGGCTAGAAATGCTGCCCAAGTTTATATACACCAGCACCCACTCTACCCTATCCACATCCAAAACCGGAATAGCACGCTCACACCAAATGTACTCCACACATTTAATACAAACTAACCATATGCAAAAGTCAATGTCTCAGCACACACTACTAAACCACACAAAATCACACCTATATACCCTTCTATCCCAGCTACCTCACATTTGTACCATCACCTACAGACAGCACACATCTCTATCCTATACCACTAACTAATCCACTCATCACTAACACAACCCAAATCCACACCACACTGAACTACATCCCATCCAGACACACACTCCTCACTCTAATTACTCCTAACAGACCCCTTTTTGTTAACAAACCTATTCTCAGCCTTCCATCATTTCTCCAACAAACACCCTCTACTTCTTTGTACCACAATAATACAACCGCACAACATTTACACTCCAGTACACCACACATATTACCTCTTGCAGCAAATAAGTCTAAGACAAAAACTCATAACTCTACTTCATCACTTCTTACACACAACATACACTCTACTCACAAACACATCACAACCCCGTTTACCTTACTAACTTCAGCTCACAAACAAGACTATACTAAAAAATCCATCCCATAAAACAGATACATCAGCATCCCCTTTCACTACTCTAAAAACCAAAACATATCACACACACCAGCACAACATAATCTCTCAAGCGCAACACCTCATAATACTTACCATCACAAACAACAAACGCACACACATCTTTCAAATTATCCAAATGAACAAATTCAAATGCCAAGCTTTCGCTCTTCCACCACACACAACACATATATACCATCTCAGCAACTATCTTTTAACCACCGGACAATTTAGAACCTCACTACATGACACACATGCTTCACCACCACCCCTAACACATACACCTTCCACCCTAAACAGACGCAAACAAAATAAGCAACGTGTCACACCTCACAAATTTGCTTCTCAATGTCTACTGCACAATAAGGTTACACTACAAAAACAATACATCACACCAACTCACTCCCAAACGCCGTCTCTACAACATATGCACGCATAGCCATCAAAATGCCTTCTTATCCTGCTGGACGAAGAACATGATACAGAAAAGCTACAGGATTGCTGTCCTCATATGCCTAATACCAACACTAAGGACACACCAGCTGCAAGCCCACAAGATACTACTCGCTCTTCCACAAAACAAAGTCAGCCTATCTCCAAAGCACATTCTCTAAACTGTCAACTAATTAATGCTCGATAACTCTCTAAGAACAAACATCACCATCCACAACCTTCTCATTGATGCAAAACCAGACATACTATTCATTACTGAATCATAATGCCATACACATCGCTGGACACATCCAAGATGTCATTTTTACTAATACAGAATTAGTTACCTTTCAAACGATGACTCGAGTCACATGGTCAGACCACCATGTGCTTGCCTACCAACATAACACAACACTGACCTACGCACCTAAAACCACTTTACATGCATCCGACTGGGTAGGTGACGGCCGAAGAAGTAGTCCACAGCCTATCTCCTCTATAGCTATCATGTAGCTCCACCGGGCATCGGCCAAAAAGTTAGGTCTCCACGGTCAGAGGTAGGTTGACAGATTCGTAGCACTTTACCACAGGATCGTTACGTTACAAGTTACATCAGTTACAGGAGCATAGTAGGGTACAGTAAACCGAGGCAAAGTTGTGAGAATTCGTAAGAGGGAGGGGAGGAAGGAGCAAGAGCAGGGAGACAAAGTCGAAACCCCTCGTTCTCCTCCCTTGCCCTCTCTCCTGCTTCCTTAGTCATCTCACTTAAAATCCCCCCGAAAGCCCCAGAGAGGAAAAATAAAATTGCAATTTATTATGAGTCGATCATCAGGACGGGGCAGGGCTACTGCTGAGCGACAGCAGCAGGAAGGACGGTGGGCTGGCTAATGCACTGTTTAAAGTGCTTGTGTGTTTTTGGCCAGCTGTCTTGCAACGGCCAGTCAGACATACGCACTTTAAATCTCTCAACCCTGTTGTCTTAAGGGTAGAGAGTAAGTGAGACCTCCAGAGCCCTGTGGGGCACTGAGTGAGGCTGCTCCCACCAATCATGGAGCTGCTCACATGCTGCATGAAAGCAGTGCCAGGATTGTGCAATGGGAGTTCCAGCATCTAGTTCCAGTAAAGAAGAGGTCTGGAGTGAGGACGTTGTGTCAGGTAAGTTTTAATTTTTTTATAATATGTTCCAGGCATGTACCACACCCTCTCCCTCCCTGCAGATGCCAACCGCCACTGCTTACCATCTCCTCCCCTCTCCTCTGGTCCCCTTCAGCAGCTCCTCCATTTATGCCACCCAATCAACCTTTCTCCTCTCTCTTCAACTACTCTCCCTCTACATTGCTCATCCTCCACCTGTTGCTTACACCGTTTCTATCCTACTTCTATCTTGTTCTTGTTCTTCCCATTCCCCACCTCTCCTCTAACCCTATGTATTCTTCATTCACAGGCGTCCCTCCCTTCACTACTACTCTCTTCAATCCTTTGTCTCACTATTTCATCCTCAACCTCTGCACCCACATTCTCTCTGTTCTTTTTCCAACTGTTCCCATACTGTGCCTGTCTTCCTCCCCTCTCCTCCCTCCCTGTCTCTCTCAGTATTCCACTCTCCTTATCATTCCTCATTCATCCCTCCCTCTTCTACCTGCTCTAGCCCTCTTTTTTATTACCACATCCTCTATCCCTGCCGCTTGTTCATTTTTCTCACTCAGCACTTCCCTTGTTCCCCTATGCTCCTCTTTATTCTGTTACTCATGTTGTAGCAACTAGTTCCTACTCTGTGAGTGGCTCATGCGTCTTCTTTTTAGGTTTCGCCTGGCGTCCGCTGCGCAGCAGCGTTCGCGCAGGCGAAATCTGTTGATCTACACTATGTGGCAATGTCCCGCCTTAGTCTACCACTGGCTAGCCTCCATAAATGGAGGCTAGCCATTGGCAGACATTGTTGTCCGTAACACTTTCCCCCGTCCGGACGCGAATCGGGGGCGTTCCCGTGCCTTTTTTTAAGTCCCGCCCCTTTTTTCGTCACCCGCCCCTTTTTTCATCACGGCATTTTGTTTTTGTGTTCGTTACGAGTATGAGAGGTAAGACCTTTTTATTATTTATTTTTAGTAACTACTAATGCTAATGTGTGTTTAATGCTGACTTTACTAATGTGTTTATTTTGCTAATCTTCTGTTAATTTCTTTGTTTTTCAGGTCCAATATGGCCCGTGGCGTCTCCGTGCAGCTGTGTGTACTGCTGTGCACGAAGTGGTTCAGACGGGTATGTATGCTGCTGTTTTGCTGTTAGAGGTAAGCCATTTTGTTTATTTTGCTAATCTTATGTTTATTTCTTTGTTTTTCAGGTCCAATATGGCCCGTGGCGTCTCCGTGCAGCTGTGTGCTCCACTGTGCACGAAGTTGTTCCGACGGGTATGTATGCTGCTGTTTTGCTGTTGGAGGTAAGCCATTTTGTTTATTTTGCTAATCTTATGTTTATTTCTTTGTTTTTCAAGTCCAATATGGCCGTGGCGTCTCCGTGCAGCTGTGTGCACTGCTGTGCACGAAGTGGTCCCGATTTGTTGCTCTTTTGCTGTTTGAGGTAATCTATCTTTTTGATTTTGCTAATCTTAGGTTTTTTTCTCTCTTTTCTAGGTACAACATGGCCCGTGGCGTCTCCGTGCAGCTGTGTGCACTGCTGTGCACGAAGTGGTTCAGACAGGTATGTATGCTGCTGTTTTGCTGTTGCAGGTAAGGCATTTTGTTTATTTTGCTAATCTTATGTTTATTTCTTTGTTTTTCAGGTCCAATATGGCCCGTGGCGTCTCCGTGCAGCTGTGTGCTCCACTGTGCACGAAGTTGTTCCGACGGGTATGTATGCTGCTGTTTTGCTGTTGGAGGTAAGCCATTTTGTTTATTTTGCTAATCTTATGTTTATTTCTTTGTTTTTCAGGTCCAATATGGCCCGTGGCGTCTCCGTGCAGCTGTGTGCTCCACTGTGCACAAAGTTGTTCCGACGGGTATGTATGCTGCTGTTTTGCTGTTGGAGGTAAGCCATTTTGTTTATTTTGCTAATCTTATGTTTATTTCTTTGTTTTTCAGGTCCAATATGGCCCGTGGCGTCTCCGTGCAGCTGTGTGCTCCACTGTGCACGAAGTTGTTCCGACGGGTATGTATGCTGCTGTTTTGCTGTTGGAGGTAAGCCATTTTGTTTATTTTGCTAATCTTATGTTTATTTCTTTGTTTTTCAGGTCCAATATGGCCCGTGGCGTCTCCGTGCAGCTGTGTGCACGGCTGTGCACGAAGTGGTTCAGACGGGTATGTATGCTGCTGTTTTTCAGTTAAGGTAAGGCATTTGGTTTATTTTGCTAATCTTATGTTTATTTCTTTGTTTTTCAGGTCCAATATGGCCCGTGGCATCTCCCTGCAGCTGTGTGCACTGCTGTGCACAAAGTGGTTCAGACAGGTATGTATGCTGCTGTTTTTCAGTTAAGGTAAGGCATTTTGTTTATTTTGCTAATCTTATGTTTATTTCTTTGTTTTTCAGGTCCAATATGGCCCGTGGCGTCTCCGTGCAGCTGTGTGCTCCACTGTGCACGAAGTTGTTCCGACTGGTATGTATGCTGCTGTTTTGCTGTTAGAGGTAAGCCATTTTGTTTATTTTGCTAATCTTATGTTTATTTCTTTGTTTTTCAGGTCCAATATGGCCCGTGTCGTCTCCGTGCAGCTGTGTGCACTGCTGTGCACGAACTGGTCCCGATATGCTGCTCTTTTGCTGTTTGAGGTAATCTATCTTTTTGATTTTGCTAATCTTAGTTTTTTTTCTCTCTTTTCTAGGTACAACATGGCCCGTGGCGTCTCCGTGCAGCTGTGTGCACTGCTGTGCACGAAGTGGTTCAGACAGGTATGTATGCTGCTGTTTTGCTGTTGCAGGTAAGGCATTTTGTTTATTTTGCTAATCTTATGTTTATTTCTTTGTTTTTCAGGTCCAATATGGCCCGTGGCGTCTCCGTGCAGCTGTGTGCTCCACTGTGCACGAAGTGGTTCAGACAGGTATGTATGCTGCTGTTTTGCTGTTGGAGGTAAGCCATTTTGTTTATTTTGCTAATCTTATGTTTATTTCTTTGTTTTTCAGGTCCAATATGGCCCGTGGCGTCTCCGTGCAGCTGTGTGCTCCACTGTGCACGAAGTTGTTCCGACGGGTATGTATGCTGCTGTTTTGCTGTTGGAGGTAAGCCATTTTGTTTATTTTGCTAATCTTATGTTTATTTCTTTGTTTTTCAGGTCCAATATGGCCCGTGGCTTCTCCAAGCAGCTGTGTGCACTGCTGTGCACGAAGTGGTTCAGACAGGTATGTATGCTGCTGTTTCGCTGTTGGAGGTAAGCCATTTTGTTTATTTTGCTAATCTTATGTTTATTTCTTTGTTTTTCAGGTCCAATATGGCCCGTGGCGTCTCCGTGCAGCTGTGTGCAAGGCTGTGCACGAAGTGGTTCAGACGGGTATGTATGCTGCTGTTTTTCAGTTAAGGTAAGGCATTTTGTTTATTTTGCTAATCTTATGTTTATTTCTTTGTTTTTCAGGTCCAATATGGCCCGTGGCGTCTCCGTGCAGCTGTGTGCTCCACTGTGCACGAAGTTGTTCCGACGGGTATGTATGCTGCTGTTTTGCTGTTGGAGGTAAGCCATTTTGTTTATTTTGCTAATCTTATGTTTATTTCTTTGTTTTCCAGGTCCAATATGGCCCATGGCGTCTCCGTGCAGCTGTGTGCACTGCTGTGCACAAAGTGGTTCAGACATGTATGTATGCTGCTGTTTTGCTGTTGGAGGTAAGCCATTTTGTTTATTTTGCTAATCTTATGTTTATTTCTTTGTTTTTCAGGTCCAATATGGTCCGTGGCGTCTCCGTGCAGCTGTGTGCCCGGCTGTGCACGAAGTGGTTCAGACGGGTATGTATGCTGCTGTTTTTCAGTTAAGGTAAGCCATTTTGTTTATTTTGCTAATCTTATGTTTATTTCTTTGTTTTTCAGGTCCAATATGGCCCGTGGCGTCTCCGTGCAGCTGTGTGCTCCACTGTGCACGAAGTTGTTCCGACGGGTATGTATGCTGCTGTTTTGCTGTTGGAGGTAAGCCATTTTGTTTATTTTGCTAATCTTATGTTTATTTCTTTGTTTTTCATGTTTAACATGGCCCGTGTCGTCTCCGTGCAGCTGTGTCCTCCGCTGTGCACGAAGTTGTTCCGACGGGTATGTATGCTGCTGTTTTGCTGTTGGAGGTAAGCCATTTTGTTTATTTTGCTAATCTTATGTATATTTCTTTGTTTTTCAGGTCCAATATGGCCCGTGTCGTCTCAGTGCAGCCGTGTGCACTGCTGTGCACGAACTGGTTCCGATATGCTGCTCTTTTGCTGTTTGAGGTAATCTATCTTTTTGATTTTGCTAATCTTTTGTTTTTTTCTCTCTTTTCTAGGTACAACATGGCCCGTGGCATCTCCGTGCACTGCTGTGCACGAAGTGGTTCAGACAGGTATGTATGCTGCTGTTTTGATGTTGCAGGTAAGGCATTTTGTTTATTTTGCTAATCTTATGTTTATTTCTTTGTTTTTCAGGTCCAATATGGCCCGTGGCGTCTCGGTGCAGCTGTGTGCACGGCTGTGCACGAAGTGGTTCAGACAGGTATGTATGCTGCTGTTTTTCAGTTAAGGTAAGGCATTTTGTTTATTTTGCTAATGTTATGTTTATTTCTTTGTTTTTCAGGTCCAATATGGCCCGTGGCGTCTCCGTGCAGCTGTGTGCTCCACTGTGCACGAAGTTGTTCCGACGGGTATGTATGCTGCTGTTTTGCTGTTGGAGGTAAGCCATTTTGTTTATTCTGCTAATCTTATGTTTATTTCTTTGTTTTTTAGGTCCAATATGGCCCGTGGCGTCTCCGTGCAGCTGTGTGCACGGCTGTGCACGAAGTGGTTCAGACGGGTATGTATGCTGCTGTTTTTCAGTTAAGGTAAGGCATTTGGTTTATTTTGCTAATCTTATGTTTATTTCTTTGTTTTTCATTTCCAATATGGCCCGTGGCGTCTCCCTGCAGCTGTGTGCACTGTTGTGCACAAAGTGGTTCAGACAGGTATGTATGCTGCTGTTTTTCAGTTATGGTAAGGCATTTTGTTTATTTTGCTAATCTTATGTTTATTTCTTTGTTTTTCAGGTCCAATATGGCCCGTGGCGTCTCCGTGCAGCTGTGTGCTCCACTGTGCACGAAGTTGTTCCGACGGGTATGTATGCTGCTGTTTTGCTGTTAGAGGTAAGCCATTTTGTTTATTTTGCTAATCTTATGTTTATTTCTTTGTTTTTCAGGTCCAATATGGCCCGTGTCGTCTCCGTGCAGGTGTGTGCACTGCTGTGCACGAACTGGTCCCGATATGCTGCTCTTTTGCTGTTTGAGGTAATCTATCTTTTTGATTTTGCTAATCTTAGGTTTTTTTCTCTCTTTTCTAGGTACAACATGGCCCGTGGCGTCTCCGTGCAGCTGTGTGCACTGCTGTGCACGAAGTGGTTCAGACAGGTATGTATGCTACTGTTTTGCTGTTGCAGGTAAGGCTTTTTGTTCATTTTGCTAATCTTATGTTTATTTCTTTGTTTTTCAGGTCCAATATGGCCCGTGGCGTCTCCGTGCAGCTGTGTGCTCCACTGTGCACGAAGTGGTTCAGACGGGTATGTATGCTGCTGTTTTTCAGTTAAGGTAAGGCATTTGGTTTATTTTGCCAATCTTATGTTTATTTCTTTGTTTTTCAGGTCCAATATGGCCCGTGGCTTCTCCGTGCAGCTGTCGGCACTGCTGTGCACGAAGTGGTTCAGACAGGTATGTATGCTGCTGTTTTGCTGTTGGAGGTAAGCCATTTTGTTTATTTTGCTAATCTTATGTTTATTTCTTTGTTTTTCAAGTCCAATATGGCCCGTGGCGTCTCCGTGCAGCTGTGTGCTCCACTGTGCACGAAGTTGTTCCGACGGGTATGTATGCTGCTGTTTTGCTGTTGGAGGTGGAAGAGGTGTGGCGCCGCGGCCAGGGCGACTGACGCTGGAATCTGGGGACCACGGTTCGATCCCCGGCTCCGGCGGCAGGTTAGCCCAGCACCATGTGACTCTGGGCAATAGCTCGCTTAATCTTCCCGACGGCTCCCCAGCGCCTAGAGACCCTTACGGGTGATTGTGCGCTTTACAAATGTGGACTTTACTTTACTTTTACTTTAGGTAAGCCATTTTGTTTATTTTGCTAATCTTATGTTTATTTATTTGTTTTTCAGGTCCAATATGGCCCGTGGCGTCTCCGTGCAGCTGTGTGCACTGCTGTGCACGAAGTGGTTCAGACAGGTATGTATGCTGCTGTTTTGCTGTTGGAGGTAAGCCATTTTGTTTATTTTGCTAATCTTATGTTTATTTCTTTGTTTTTCAGGTCCAATATGGCCCGTGGCGTCTCCGTGCAGCTGTGTGCACGGCTATGCATGAAGTGGTTCAGACGGGTATGTATGCTGCTGTTTTTCAGTTAAGGTAAGGCATTTTGTTTATTTTGCTAATCTTATGTTTATTTCTTTGTTTTTCAGGTCCAATATGGCCCGTGGCGTCTCCGTGCAGCTGTGTTCTCCACTGTGCACGAAGTTGTTCCGACGGGTATGTATGCTGCTGTTTTGCTGTTGGAGGTAAACCATTTTGTTTATTTTGCTAATCTTATGTTTATTTCTTTGTTTTTCAGGTCCAATATGGCCCGTGGCGTCTCCGTGCAGCTGTGTGCACTGCTGTGCACAAAGTGGTTCAGACAGGTATGTATGCTGCTGTTTTGCTGTTGGAGGTAAGCCATTTTGTTTATTTTGCTAATCTTATGTTTATTTCTTTGTTTTTCAGGTCCAATATGGCCCATGGCGTCTCCGTGCATCTGTGTGCCCGGCTGTGCACGAAGCGGTTCAGACGGGTATGTATGCTGCTGTTTTTCAGTTAAGGTAAGGCATTTGGTTTATTTTGCTAATCTTATGTTTATTTCTTTGTTTTTCAGGTCCAATATGGCCCGTGGCGTCTCCCTGCAGCTGTGTGCACTGCTGTGCACAAAGTGGTTCAGACAGGTATGTATGCTGCTGTTTTTCAGTTAAGGTAAGGCATTTTGTTTATTTTGCTAATCTTATGTTTATTTCTTTGTTTTTCAGGTCCAATATGGCCCGTGGCATCTCTGTGCAGCTGTGTGCTCCACTGTGCACGAAGTTGTTCCGACGGGTATGTATGCTGCTGTTTTGCTGTTAGAGGTAAGCCATTTTGTTTATTTTGCTAATCTTATGTTTATTTCTTTGTTTTTCATGTTTAACATGGCCCGTGTCGTCTCCGTGCAGCTGTGTGCTCCGCTGTGCACGAAGTTGTTCCGACGGGTATGTATGCTGCTGTTTTGCTGTTGGAGGTAAGCCATTTTGTTTATTTTGCTAATCTTATGTTTATTTCTTTGTTTTTCAGGTCCAATATGGCCCGTGTCGTCTCCGTGCAGCTGTGTGCACTGCTGTGCACGAACTGGTCCCGATATGCTGCTCTTTTGCTGTTTGAGGTAATCTATCTTTTTGATTTTGCTAATCTTAGGTTTTTTTCTCTCTTTTCTAGGTACAACATGGCCCGTGGCGTCTCCGTGCAGCTGTGTGCACTGCTGTGCACGAAGTGGTTCAGACAGGTATGTATGCTGCTGTTTTGCTGTTGCAGGAAAGGCACTTTGTTTATTTTGCTAATCTTATGTTTATTTCTTTGTTTTTCAGGTCCAATATGGCCCGTGGCGTCTCCGTGCAGCTGTGTGCTCCACTGTGCACGAAGTGGTTCAGACGGGTATGTATGCTGCTGTTTTTCAGTTAAGGTAAGGCATTTGGTTTATTTTGCTAATCTTATGTTTATTTCTTTGTTTTTCAGGTCCAATATGGCCTGTGGCGTCTCCGTGCAGCTGTGTGCACTGCTGTGCACGAAGTGGTTCAGACAGGTATGTATGCTGCTGTTTTGCTGTTGGAGGTAAGCCATTTTGTTTATTTTGCTAATCTTATGTTTATTTCTTTGTTTTTCAGGTCCAATATGGCCCGTGGCGTCTCCGTGCAGCTGTGTGCACGGCTGTGCACGAAGTGGTTCAGACGGGTATGTATGCTGCTGTTTTTCAGTTAAGGTAAGGCATTTTGTTTATTTTGCTAATCTTATGTTTATTTCTTTGTGATTGTAAGGGTTTTTGGAAATGTTTGCAAGACATATATATTCCCATCCTGGAACGATCTGAGATTTACTGTTGCCAGAGGTAAGGGTACATCAGTGATGGTTGATTGGGAATTGGGACGGGACACTCCCCAAAACAGGTGTGGCGTGTGGGTGTGGCTCAAGAGGCTTCTCTGCAGAAGACAATATTTTTGACATGGAACAAAAAGTAAAAGTTGCAATTGCATTATTGCGAGACTGTCATGCCTACTCAGATGTAAATTTACTACATTTATGGATGCAAACATGATTTCGCATTTAAGTTATTTGGAAATTAGAAAAGGATTCCAGAACCCCTCTTGGAAACTGCGACTGATGTAGCTTCACAGGTATATTCCTGTTATATTTTGTAAATTTAAAAAGAAGTAAACAGCAGTAAACGTGAGTAGGGGTATCATTTTGAGCTCTCGCCTGTGAGAGAGCGTGCATCGCATTCTCTCTCCCTTGCAGAGATATTGTGTTGTAGAGGGGGCTTGGAAACGCTCATTGCTTGGCTTTCATTGGCTTAAGTGTCATTCTTCTTTGACGGTTCTTAATTGGCCAGCGCTTGCATGCTGCTTCCTCTACTGGCGTATATGATGTCAGTGTTATTTAAAGTGTGAAAAGCGTATTTCTTCAACCTCAAATACTAACATTGTTTGAATAACTGAACACAAAGCACTGACCTTTGGCGTTCAACGGAAGAGAGAAGGCTGTCACCATACAGCCTCTGAAATGCACAATACACAGTCCTGGACTCGAATCCAAGCTTAACCAAGTTGTGATCTATGGCCCATTGCTTTACTTCACTATGTATAATTGTTCTTAACCAAACAGTTTGAGAGCACATTGAAGTAATTCAGTGCAGGATATCCGCTTTACAAAAACCTCGCTTATATACTGTTAATTAATATTATGTTGTCTGTATTTGACGATGCGCATATCCATCCGGGTGGAATCCTAGCACCTAAAGAAGGAGGGAGCTGGTCCGACACGTGGCTATTGGAAAACCTGGGTTTTCAGTTTCTTGTGAATTTCTAGTAATGGACTGGTGGCTCTGATACGCAGAGGAGGTTGTTCCAGGCTTTTGGAGCCAGGTATGAGAATACTGACCCACCATCTCTTCGGATGCAGGGGCATGGGCGAGTTTGAGGGCTAGCGGAGGTTTCTGATTGTTGTGTGGAAGCTTATGCTCCTTTTCATATATGCTTGGTCAGCATTCTACTGGGCTTTGTAAGAGTGTGTTGGGAGCATGAAGAGGGCTCTTGTGAACCTGGAGCCAGTGTAGGTCTTTCAGATGCATGGAAATGTGAGTGTGGGATTGGAGTGTGAGAGTGAGCCGGGCTGCTGTGTCTTGATGACCTAGAGTCTCTTTGTGAGGAATGTGGTGATGCAAATGTAGAGTATTCCCAAAGTCCAGCTTGTTTTGTATGTCTCTGTGTCTCACGCAGTGTTTCTCTCTGCTCTCTTAGTGTTACAATGATAATGCTCAAATCTTTGGACTGTCTCAATGTCTTTCGCATAATGTCTCTTGTCGCTCCCTTAGTGGACATGGTGGCAGCTGTCTTTTTTTAGGTCCTAATATGTCTCTTTTTTTGTGTGTCGCTTTGTTTCTTGTTTTTGGTGTTACGATAAGAACACTCAAGACTTTGGTCTCTTCAGAATACCTCTTGTCGCTCCCTTAGAGGACATTTTGGCACCACAGTCCTTTTGTAGGTTCCCGTCTGTCTCTTTTTGTAACTGTCCCTGTGTCTGTCTCCGAGTCCCTCTCTCTACTCCTCGTAGTGGATGTTGCGGCTGCTCCATCTTCTTCCGGATCCTAATCTGCCTTTGTAGTGCCTGTCTCAGTTTCTGGTTCATAATGTCTCTTGCCACTCCTTTAGTGACTGTTGCGGTGGCTTTGTCTTTACATCCTAGTCTGTCTCTTTTTTGTGTTTGTCTCTGTGTCTCTCGTCGCTCTCTTAGTCTTACAATGTCACTCTCAAGATGTCTCCTGCTGCTTCCTTAGTGGACGTTGTGGTGACTCTCTCTATTTGTAGTTCCTCATCTATCTCTTTTTGTGTGTCTTTTTGGCTTTTCCCTTTGGGTGGTACAATGAGAACTTTCAGTACTTTGATTGGTCCCACAGTGCCTCACACTGCTCCCCAGACACAGATGCTTTCACATACACAGGCAAACACACACAGATGCGCACACACACCCAGGCATTCACACACACACTGATGCGCACACACACACTATTGGCAATGTAAATGACAATGCCATTTATTTACCTGTTTTCAAAACCAACACATAAATACAAATGTTGTCATTTACAATGCCAAAAGGCGAAACCGTTGCATTGTAAATGCTTGTTATGTTATCTGTTTGCTCATTCATTCTTCTAGACTGTTTTATCCATAAAAGCACGGCTTCGTTGGTATTTATATGTAAAACGCTCTTCTACCTCATGGTGTTCCACGCTATATAAAACTGTTAAATAGATTAATAATCAAAATCCTCATTTAAATAACTATTCATACGAGTCCAATTGATGATTTTTTCAAAGAAGTACAGTAGTGTGCATTAGAAGAAATGATTGCAATGCTACCAATTCTGTTCTGAGTGCACTTGCACTCTAAATAGAAGAAAAGCCCAAACAAAAGCGTCCAGACAATGTACCTGCATCAGGAGATCTCAGGTGAGCAGTGAGAAATGAATCGGTAGCTGGATAGAAATACGAAAGCAATCCTACGGTTATAACCTTAAAGAGTATTTTTGGATTCTATCTCTCAGCCAAGTCTGGAAAGAAATTTTTGACATAAGGTCCTAAAATCCACTAGTGAAATGAAATGAAAGTGAGATTTATAAATTGGACTCATACTCAGGGGTGTCTAGGCGCTGGGCTAAGAAGATAACCAACTGAACCGAGGCAGGTTGCAAGAGTGAATCTACTGTTTTAAGGGCTTTCCTGAAGGCTGGCCGATCTGTTTTCTTTTTTTCAGTTCAGTGGGGAGGGAGTTCCAGAGTCGTGTTGTACTGCCCACAATACTCCCTGCACCCCACGGAGATTTTGTTAATTTAGGGACATTGCCTAAGATAAGCAGGGCTGCTACCGTGAAGCGCCTAGAAGGCAGTACAGAGGGACTTAAAATTGATGCTCTTCTTGACAGGAAGCCAGTGGAGGTGGAGGTGGATGAGCGCGAAGGAAACAGATTCGCGTTTGGGACTGCCCAAAAGTAGTCAAGCAGGCGCATTTCTTAAGGTCTGAAATCATGTTAAGTCATTTTTTCCAGGTCTTGACAAATAGGGCATTGCAATTATCGATTATTTAAAGAATGACGGATGATATCACGGTTTTATGTAAGTTCATTGGGATAAAATAGAAGATTTTTCTGAGAAGTTTCATTGTAAAGAAGGAGGCTGAGGTGATGGAATTGACATGGCCCTCAAACAATAGTTTGTTTTTGAAGACAACCCCTAGACTCTTGACCTTTGTTACTGGGGTAGGGGGTGTGCAGAGTTCGGAGGCCACCACATAGGGAATCAAAAGGAGCTATTCCTTTCAAAAAGCAAAACCTCAGTTTTAACAAAGTTAAACTTCAAACAATTGTGGGACATCCATTCTCCAACCTGGAGCACACAATTGTGGAAACGAGTGACTGTGTCTGCGGGGTCACTGGCCACTGAGACCACGATTTCGGTATCACCAGCATAGGATACTGCTGAAAACCCAAAAGAACTGATCAGTTTTGCCAGTGGGGTGACCTAAATATTATAAAGGGTAGGGCTCAAAGGAGAGCCCTGGGGAACGCCATAAGATAAGGTCTAAGGGGATGAGTTGAAACCGTCAAGAACGACAAATTGTTTTCGGTCAGTAAGAAAAGATTTAAGAAGGGTAAGTGCTTGACCCTTGAGGCCGATAGAGAGAAGATGGGCAAGGAGTATATAATCATTGACAATGTCAAATGCCTAAAAGAGGTCTAAAAGGATCAGGGCAGTATTACCTGATGGTCTGTCTAATTTGCTCTGACACTAATTAGAGCATGATCCTTGCTGTGATGGCTCCTGAAGCTAAACTGAGAGGTGTCAGGGTGACCCTCAACCGCAATAAAGGATGTCAGTTGAGAGTTAATAGCTTCTTAATGATTTTTGCTGAGACTGAGAGGCTTGAAATAGGGCAGTAATTATTGGGATTCGAGGCGTCCAGATTTGGCTTCTTGAGAAGAGGAAGGATGGATGCTAGCTTCTACTTCATCGAGAAGTATCCTGTGCTGTACACCTGACTGAAAATGTTTGTGCGATGCACGGAAATGATCTCCAGAGCAAGAATTATTATTTTTATGGAGGCAGGGATCCAGAGTGGAGGCCGATTTAATTTGGGTGAGGAGGGTCATGACTTGTGCTGGGAAAAGTGAGGAGAAGGTGGACAGAGTGACAGGGTCTTCTTCCGAAGTGGGCCGTAGGCCAATTGTGCTATCTATAGGATGAGCAATGGGTCCTGATACTGCAAGAGAGAAGTGGGGTCCTGGGTCGACTGGGGAATATCCACGGGCAAAGCCTGGGTCGGTCTGTGATTTATTGAAAAAAGGTTGAAGACTGCATTCACCTTGTCCTGAAAGAAATAGGCTAATAAGTTGCAGAAAGTGTTGTTATTTTTGTTTTCTGGGGCCTTGGTTAGTTTTCTGAGTTTTTCGAAGATTCTACCTTGTGGGTGTAGTAGCTTGTTTTCATCTTTGTAGGTTGCTAACGAGCGGTTGTATGTGTCTTTCTCCATCAGGCCATAGTTGAGTCTCCATCTCCTTTCCAGCCTGCGGCAGGCATGTTTCTGGAGTCTCACACTTTCCATGAATTAGGGTTCAGAAGGCGAGGTCTTGGACTTTTGTGGTGCTAGCTGCTTAAGAGCAGAGGGAATCCGTTGATGGTAGGAGCTGGCTGCAAGTCAATGTCATTAGAGCTTGCAAGCTGAGTCAGGGCTAAGGTGTTTTTTTATGAATAAGTGTTAATGGTATGGCAGGTACGAGAGAGCCTTAGAGGTAATGACTACGCAGTGGCAGGAATGTCTGAGATAAGTTTAAGGCTGAACATGACAAACAGTCTGACCAGACCAGATGAAGGGATGGAAGAATTTGGAGATAGGGGTTGTCGGAAAAAATTCCATCAAGCAAGTGACCTGCTGAGTGTGTTTGTCCCTTTGACCAAGTCTTCTAAGCCCATGCTATCCGTCACATCTGTAAAGCCGGTTGTTTCATAAATTCTCTAATTGAAGATTGAAGTCACCCAGAATGGTGAAGTCAGAGAACTCAAGTTTAGTGTCCAGTTGTTGGGAAATATTAATACTAGAGGCCTGAACCAGGCCCTGAGGGGGCAGTATATGAGTAAACCATTAAAAAAGTAGACCTTTGTAAGGTCGATTTGGAATGGTAGTGCTTTGAGCTCCTGGGAACCATATTGTTCGACAAATGAGGTTTTGAACTGTGCAGCAGGAGAGCATCATCCACGTTTCGAAATGTCTAAAAGTACTTTGATATTTTGGGCTATCCTTTCACAAATGTACTGCCATCTCGATCAAGACCTAAACAAACACTAACATCATAGATTTGGAAATTCTAACTAATGGATAACATTCATTGATTTGATTTGATTTGAAAATAATTTATATCGCGCAACTAAAACCCTAAGGTATCAAGGCGCCTAACAAAATAAATCAAAAAGATGGCAGATCAAACTACAAGTATGCGAGCGCAAAAAGACGGGTCTTCAGGGCCTTTCTAAATAACTGTATGGTGGGGAGGGACCTCAATTCCACAGGAAGAACATTCCACCACTTGGGTGCCAAGTTGGAAAAGGCTTTACCTCCCTATCTAGCTCTTCGGATACGCGGGACTGATAGAAGAGCCTTGTTAGAGGAACGTAAGTTCCTGCAAGGACTATAACAGGACAAGATGGATCCAATTCCTATAAGGCTGTTTCTTGCTAGAGCCCTATAGATCAGGCACAGGGTTTTAAACAGGATGCGATCCTCCATGGGGAGCCAATGAGGCCGTTTTCTGGCCAGAGTGGCCGAGGTGCCCCGAGGTAGGTCCAAAGCAAACCTAGCCGCTGCGTTCTGGACCACCTGCAAGCGCTGCAGCAGGCTTTTATTCAGTCCCGCATACAGCGCATTGCAGTAGTCCAGGCGAGAGCCCACTAGAGCAACTGCCAGTTGTTTCCTAGCTTGCTGCGAAAGATAGTGCCTGATCCTCCTCAGTATGCGGAGGATGCCCCAACAGGTGGAGATGGTCCTGTTTACCTGTTGACACATACTGAGGGTAGGATCGATCACTACCCCGAGATTTTTAGCAGATGCAGCAGGGACAGGACATGCTCCCAGTGAATCTAGCCACCAATCGGCTGACCATACCTCCTCCTTACCTCCAAACACCATCACCTCGGTCTTCTCCCCATTCAGTTTCAGCGAATTGTGAATCATCCACTGTCCGACGGCCTCCATACAAGATCTAAAATTGGAGGCAGTCGGAGTAACGACTGGGAGAGAGAGACGAGGATCTGGGTGTCATCCGCATAGGAAACTACCTCCATCCCAAAAGATCTAATTAGTCTGGCAAGGGGGGTCACATAGATGTTAAAAAGGGTCGGGCTTAACGCCGACCTCTGAGGGACCCCACATTGCACAGACAGGGATGGAGATAGAAATTTACCCAGCTTCACTCTTTGCTCTCGTTTATCGAGGAAAGAGGTGAGTAGAGCTAATGCCTCCCCCTGAACCCCAATCTCCCTCAGGCGGGATGTTAGCACTGAGGGAGAAAGGGTATCAAAGGCGGCTGTAAGGTCTAAGAGGCTCAGGAGGGAGGTCTGTCCCCCATCCACACACATACGGATATTATCCAGTACTATGGTGAGGGCAGACTCTGTGCTATGTTCCCTCCTGAATCCATGCTGGGAGGGATCCAAACAGCCAGAATTTTCCACAAAGGCAGCAAGATGTTTATTCAGATGGATTTCTAACATCTTCGCGGGGGCTGGGAGCAGTGAGATGGGGCGAAAATTGTTTAGTACCCCAGGGTCGAGAGAGGGTTTCTTGAGTAAGGGTCTTACTACTGCATTCTTCCACTGCTGAGGAAAAATACCCTCCCTCATGGCCCTGTTCATGATGTCTACAAGGGGGGGTAAAAGAGAGTTTCTACACTGCTTTAGGATCTTAAGCGGGCAAACATCTAGAGGAGAGCCAGATTTAATTTTATTAAGAAGTGTCTCTGCATCCTGTAGGGAGAGAGAAGGGAAGGATTTCAGGCACCATGCCTGAGGTTTCTCCGAAAGGGCAGGGTCCAGGGCAGCAGGGACAGCGGGCTTGGTGGTAACAGGTCTCAGCAACTCTAGAGCGGTATAAATGTCCAGGATCTTAGTCTGGAAAAACGACGCAATATTGTTACAGAGCTCCTGTGACGCAATCACCGGGTCAGGGGTCTGAAGGGTAATAAGGGAATCCGCTATCCTAAAGAGCTCTTTAGGAGAGGAAAGTGAGGAAGTTAGGGCAGTAAAGTATTCTTGTTTTACCCTAATAACTTCCAATTTATACTTTCTTATCAAGGTCTTATGGGTTTCCTTATCCCTTAGATCCCAGCTGGTATGCCATAAACGCTCCTGTCTCCTGGCTTCCTGTCAGAGTAGTCTTAAATGCTCCGTAAACCATGGGGCTGAAGGTCTTTTCCTAGCAGAATAACATGGCCGTGTAGGGGCCAGTACGTCCAGAGCCTCTGTAATGGTCTTATCATATTGTAAGACAGCCGACTGGACATTGTCCCCCAGGGGAGTAGACAAGCTAGATATCCAGGGTATGAAGGAACCTTCCGTGATATTATTCAGATTCCTACGTAATTCCGTCTTACTCGGAATATTTCTAAAACCATCCAAGATTGGACAGGACATAGTGAATGGTACGGCCAGGTGACCTGACCATGACAGAAAAAAGGAATCTTTTACTGTCAACCTCCGATCGTTGGAAAAAATTCCATCGAGCATGTGTCCTGCTCGATGGGTGGCCGCTTTCACCAGTTGGGAAAGTCCACACGCTAGCATAACATCCAACAGGGAGAGAGTGTCATGGGTCTCTGACAGCTCAAGATGGAAATTAAAATCTCCCAGAACCGTTAGGTTTTCACAGCCAAAATAGGGTTCTAGGATGTGAAGCAGTTGCTATCCAAAGTCGGCTCTAGGGCCTGGAGGGCGATAGACCAAAAGTCCATTAAACGTGAATTTATGGGGGCCTGTCAAAGAAAAATAGAGTGCTTCAAAGGTGTCCCTGGAAACCTTGACTGGTGTAATAAGGCAATGGAAGCACTCTTTATAGAGAATAGCTAACCCACCTCCCACACGGCCCGCTCTGTCATGCCGTACCAGGCAGTACCCCTCCGGGACTGCTTCAATAAGGTCAGGACCAGAGGAGTCCTTTGCCCATGTCTCCGTGACAAAAACCAGCGAAGGCTTCCTGTCAAGTACGAGCTCCTTAAACATGATGTTGTTCTTAATAAGTGAGCGAGCATTAACAAGAATACAGTCTTCTTGCAGCGTATTAACTCCTATATCAACTGGAGAGTATGATAAATGAGTGGAGGGAGGTAGACCAGAGCCACTGGGGCACGCCAGAAAGCAGCCACAGTGAGGAGATGAAAGAAGATCTTCAGGAGAGCTTCTATGATAGCACGGTAGTCTTAAAGGCTTAATCCTTAACATCTCCTGTAACGAGTACTTACCGGCCGATGGGCCAGCCTCATTTTGGCCAGCCGGCCAGCCGTCCAGCCCGTCCTTAGCGCGGACGGGCGCAGACGGGCTGGACTCTGGCGTGACTCCGGCGTAGCGACGGCTTACACGCTGCGCGCACACGCTGCGCGCCATAGGTCCGGTTTATATAGGGCTCTGGCTAGTCCACCTGCCTGCTAGAGCGCCCAATAGTGCAGCGATTCCCCAGACCCACCCAAGATGGCGCCCACCAATTTTGAAATGCGAGGGTCAGGGCCGCCTGAATAGCGGTGGAGGCACAATTTACAATGCTGAAATGCGGACGGTGAGTAAAAACAAGGGATACCTGTGCTAAAAAATAATGCCTAAATAAAAGAGAAAAAACGGGGAGTTTAAAAGCGCAAAAAGCGTCTTAGAGCGAGCGCAATGCAAATATTATGAAGCCAACAGGAAAACGTTCCTACCTCCGGCCTGCTTTATAGAGAATGCCAGGAACTGCCTCTGGCCAATCCACCTGCCTGCTAGAGCGCCCAATAGTGCAGCGCTTCCCCAGACCCACCCAAGATGGCGCCCACCAATTTTGAAATGCGAGGGTCAGGGCCGCCTGAATAGCGGTGGAGGCACAATTTACAATGCTGAAATGCGGACGGTGAGTAAAAACAAGGGATAACTGTGCTAAAAAATAATGCCTAAATAAAAGAGAAAAAACGGGGAGTTTAAAAGCGCAAAAAGCGTCTTAGAGCGAGCGCAATGCAAATATTATGAAGCCAACAGGAAAACGTTCCTACCTCCGGCCTGCTTTATAGAGAATGCCAGGAACTGCCTCTGGCCAATCCACCTGCCTGCTAGAGCGCCCCATAGTGCAGCGCTTCCCCAGACCCACCCAAGATGGCGCCCACCAATTTTGAAATGCGAGGGTCAGGGCCGACTGAATAGCGGTGGAGGCACAATTTACAATGCTGAAATGCGGACGGTGAGTAAAAACAAGGGATAACTGTGCTAAAAAATAATGCCTAAATAAAAGAGAAAAAACGGGGAGTTTAAAAGCGCAAAAAGCGTCTTAGAGCGAGCACAATGCAAATATTATGAAGCCAACAGGAAAACGTTCCTACCTCCGGCCTGCTTTATAGAGAATGTCAGGAACTGCCTCTGGCCAATCCACCTGCCTGCTAGAGCGCCCAATAGTGCAGCGCTTCCCCAGACCCACCCAAGATGGCGCCCACCAATTTTGAAATGCGAGGGTCAGGGCCGCCTGAATAGCGGTGGAGGCACAATTTACAATGCTGAAATGCAGACGGTGAGTAAAAACAAGGGATAACTGTGCTAAAAAATAATGCCTAAATAAAAGAGAAAAACGGGGAGTTTAAAAGCGCAAAAAGCGTCTTAGAGCGAGCGCAATGCAAATATTATGAAGCCAACAGGAAAACGTTCCTACCTCCGGCCTGCTTTATAGAGAATGCCAGGAACTGCCTCTGGCCAATCCACCTGCCTGCTAGAGCGCCCAATAGTGCAGCGCTTCCCCAGACCCACCCAAGATGGCGCCCACCAATTTTGAAATGCGAGGGTCAGGGCCGCCTGAATAGCGGTGGAGGCACAATTTACAATGCTGAAATGCGGACGGTGAGTAAAAACAAGGGATAACTGTGCTAAAAAATAATGCCTAAATAAAAGAGAAAAAACAGGGAGTTTAAAAGCGCAAAAAGCGTCTTAGAGCGAGGGCAATGCAAATATTATGAAGCCAACGTGCAACAGTGCAATACATACAAATAAAGAGGCATATTTGGACCAAATGTTGCTTTGGTCAGTGGAAATTGTGTTTTAATAGTATTCACGCAAAACAAAATGTCAGAGAAACACTGCAGCGATGCAGTTTTGTAATGTGGCCTATAATGTTGATCAAATAATAGACTTTTAACTAGCCCTGGGCAAAATGTAAATTATGTTGGCGTAATTTGCATAAATTCGGCAATTTCGTGTGATGCTTGTTGCGTGAAATTTCATTTTTTTTGCCAATATGCCAGGTTGCGTAATTACAGGCTATAAGCCTTTAACAATTTACTGGAAACGCATGAGAACCACAGAACAGCAGTAGTTTTTCGCATTGCTTGTTCTCTTGCATCAACAATTTACACAAGGAGGCATTTTGGGCTAAAATATAGCATAAAATAGCAGATTTGCAATTTGCGTAATTACATATAATTTTGCAGAAATCTAGCATAATTCCGAAAATGCTAATTAGACAAATTTCGCAGACCCCAAATTCTAACATTTTGAAACGTGTATGTTTTATGAAAAACAGTTTTCATAAAATGCTGTGCATCATACATAGAAATTCAAATTCTAACCTGTGAAAACTATTTTTTTCGTTGACCTCTGGTTTTGGGCCTCTTCTGTGCATGGGACTTCCTAAAGCAGTTTCACTTACATAAATGCTTAAGTCAAAATGGTTCTGAGCTATTATCCCCAGTGCACTACGTTTAAAGAAGGTAAGATGCTGTGCATCGTGGGTAAGGGACTTTGTACACAGTACAGAGTAGATGGCCTTGTGGTCGCTTAAAAAATTCATATGTTGCAGCTGAGCTTCATATGCACCTGCAGGGCCGAAATGTGCACATTTCTTTGGGTGGGTCTTCATTTAGAGAGGGGTTCAGCAACATATAACAAGTTCTTTGGTGGCCACCTAGGAGCAACAGCGAGCCCTCAAAATCCCTATTGTGCAGAGAAAACTTTGAAACACTAGAACTTCCAAAGGAAGTCAGCAGGGCCAAAGAGGTGTACGGTACCTATTTTAGACAAATCTAGTGTGTTTACGGGGGCTTAACATTTGCAATGTTCTAGGGAGCATGACCTGTGGTGGAGGTCAGTAAAAGGAAAATGCTAAAATGAATGGGTTTGTGATTTTAAGTATTCACAACCAATGAGCTTACAGCCTGATTCATGAAGCGCAATTGCGCTCGCAAAGGGACAGATTCTGAGAATCTGGCCCTTTGCGAGTGCGATTTTTGCATTTGGGATTCATCATCCCAAATGCAAAAATCGGTAATTGCTAATTCGCTAAATTGCGAGGAATTACATTTAAGGAATCTCTATTTGAGATTCCTTAAATGCAATTCATGAAGCATTTTAAAATTGCGAAAATGCAATTTTGGGCCGCTATTTACCGAGAGGTCAGACCTCTCGGTAAATAGCAAAACCTTAGAAAAATGATTTTAAAAGCATGTTTCTAAGTTGCATGTTGCACACACACATGTCCCTTGGACATGTGTGTGCGCAACACCTGTTTCAATTTGCATTTCAGGGGTGCTACAGGGTGTCCTTTGGACACCCCTGGCACCCTTTCAATCGCTATCTTATTTGTGAGTAGCAAATTGCTACTCGCAAATAAGGAATACTCCCCATTCATTCCTATGGGCCTTTTGGCCCATAGGAATGAATGGGGAGTTATTCCTTATTTGCGATTAGCAATTTGCTACTCGCAAATAAGGAATGTGTAGGAATCGCTATTTATTTAGCAATTCCTACATGAATACCGTTTTGCAAGGTCCTTAATAGCGATTCGCTATGATTCGCTATTAGGGGCTCGCAAAACGGCCCGTTGATGAATAAGGCTGTTAGTCTGTATCTAAGAGAGTAGCTGTCCATTGTGACCTTTGGTTATGGTATCTAATGTGTAATCTAGTTTTGTAGCTAGGCCCCTTAAGAAGGTGGTACAATTGGTATTTCCACCTGCCATCTTGTATCTATTTGTAAACTTGAGTAAGGTATTTAATTGTGTTTCTATTAAGGTATGTTTTACATTCCGGAATTTTGAGCTTCTAGCCCACATCACGTTCCTCAAATGTATACATTCTACATCCTTTCAGTACTTTTAACACTGTCACAATTCACCTTCTGACAGTCCTTCCTGAAGTAATGATAAAGACAAAGGAAATACTGTCTGAATGCTGCTAAGCTGTGCAAGCCCGGCAGCTCACCTGAGTACTGGTCACCTCAGAATCCACTTTTTATCCAGGAGTTTGTCGACTAAGAAACGGAGATTGATTCACTGAAACACCATGTGTGGTTTCAAGACCCTGAAACATTTGTCAAGATAAGCCTGAGTGAGGCTTTGAAATCTGTTTCAATTTAAGATATAACCAGGGGCTCACTTTGTGAAGGGAATGTAAGGGTTACCTGCGTCAAAACCTCAGGTCCTGGCCTCTACACTTTCCCTAACGCAGCTCCTACTCTCTCTACCTACAACATCCAACTGCCAAGTATTCGCTTCAGCTTAGTACCAGCTACAACATTCCAGTGATGTGGCTGACACTGGAACATTCTGCACAACAGCAGACACACCATTTTCAACGGGGGTCATACACAGTGAAAAACACTTTGGTACCCAAGAAAAAGAGTTACTGTGAATTTGGTACCCAAGAGAAAGAGTTGCTGTGAATTCTATTTAGACTATGTAACACCCAGTCACAAAATAGTGTATCAAATGTACTACTGCTGAAACAGTCACTCCTATGCAACAACTTTAATTGTCCTCTTAGTTGTCATACACATTGTCCAGTGAATGAATGTTTCTGGCCTGCTCTGTCATAAAACTCTGAGGTGAAGATAATCCACAGTCTAACTCAGATTATAGTGAAGAATTATATATATTTAGTAATAACTATGGTTAGCAAAATGCAGCACACATAGAAAGAGGAAAAAACTAGGAGAAATAAAGGAATTTTTCCTTGTTACGCCTCCTGTGTCGAGGCACACCGTTTTGACGCAATCCCAGGTTTACAGATCCTTGTAAATCTGGGAATATGTCAAAATCCATGGGTGTTGCATGGGAAAACCCATCGAAACGCTCATGGATTGCCTCCTTGGCGCAGGGTAAGGCAAGGCAGCACCTTGCACTGCCTTGCCTTACTCCATATCTAATAGGCCATGCAGAGCCATGCAGGGTGGCTTTGCGGCGCCTCATAGATATGGCTAAGAGGCCTGCACCAGCAGAGCTTCATTAAAAGTGATGCTCTGGTGGCGCAAGCTTCTTATAAATAAAGCCTTCAATGTACAGAGGCCAATCAGTGAGATCAAAGTTTAGGTGTGTGTCTACAAGAGAATGTGAATGTATTTAATGCACCTCACCTCATTTCTCCACGTCTCGGATGCCATATTATGAACACCAACTATTCACAAATGTGCAATTATTTGGCATGTATGAATGCACAATACTTGCCTCATAGCACATAACACATAATACCTGAATCATGGCTCCAACTATCTTCCTAGTCTCCTGATATATTTTTTCTCCACCCCATGTTGGATTTAAGGTCTTCAGGATTCCAGCCAGGCGATTGTGTTCTCGCAGAAATATGGTATGCATAGTCATAAGACCTGTGTGTTCGCTGGAACGACGATCACCTTGGAAAACATAAATAACTTTTGAGTTTCATGTACACATAGAGATATGTGCGTATAAATTATGCAAATTTAATTAGTTATCATTTCAGGCAGAAATACTGCAAAAATGTAACACCCAGGATATGTTGAGAAACACTGTGGTGGAAATGATGATAGATATGAGTCAGTAGAGAACAATATCATACTTCTGCGTGATTATGAACTGCAGTTTCCTGCAGACGTGATAGCAGAGGTTACAAGAAAAACCCTAAAGTGTGAAAAGGAAGCCTTCAATTGCATTTTCCCAATGTAGGAGACTGATCTTACAGCTATGTGGAGTGGTCCCAGTGAAGGATAGTCAGAAGGGAGACGATCTAATAGACCCAAAAAATGTGATGGTCACTGGAAGGCAACTCGAGGGCAGTTTGAGGGGCTTCTTTCAGACGTTGGCTTGTGCCTGGGTCAAATGCTGATGTTCTGCATTGGGTAGAGAGTGTTTCGGCGTTCACCTCAATTCACATGATTAACAGAGATGCCTCTTCACATTCCCTTCTACCCTGAGCTTGTTTAATCTTCTGGGCAAGGATAGCTTTACAGGCCCCAGCCCCTACATAAACTCTACAATGTTTAACAAATGAGTTTCTCCAAGCTCTTTTCTAAGAGTGGCAACTCTTTGGGCATCAGTTGGAAATCATAGACTTTTGTTGTACTCAAAACGTCCTAGATTCTTGCCCAGTAATGCCTAGTTGAATTGGGTGCTCAACTCTCTGCTTTGCTGGCATTTCTGTTTCTACAGTTGATTTCCTCCCCAATGTGAGCAAAATGCTTATATAGAGGACAATCAAGGTTATGTGTCCAAGTGCTGCAGGTAGCTCTTCTATGGCTCTGCTTCAGTGGACCGAGAGATAAACAACAGATAAACAACACTGTGCTGCAGTGAGCATCAATGTATTGAGATATAAACTTGATGATTCAGGTGACCAAGATCACAGTAGAGAAACAAAGCATTTGCAATGCAATAGGTCTCGCATTTGCGAGAGTCTGAGCTATCAGTATAGTAAATGGCAATTCCTTTTATTTATGTGTTTTGAAAACATGGAAGCGGGGCATAAACACGCACTTTGTACTCATAGTCCTTGCTTACGAGAAGCAGGGCTGACAGTAAAACAGGCCCATTTATTGCCAGACTTTCTGTTCGTAAGCAGTACGAAGTGTGTGTTTACGCACCGCTTGCAGGTTTTTAAAATCATAAATAAAAGGCATTGTCATTTACAATGCCAATAGTTTGCGTAACATGCTCTGTTTACATTTAAACAAATGCATTGAAAACAATAGCTTAAGACTCTTATGCATGCAAAAAGTCCAATTAGTGCAAACAGTTCTTAAGTGTTATTTTTGGTGTTGGGGCGCCGATGGTGAGATTTCAGCGAGTGATTTGGTACATTACAATGTGAATTATTTTTGGTGAGCCTAAAAAAAACCTATAAAATTACCTATGCGTAAAAAAATGGCCTTATTTCTTAACTTATTTTCTGGAATATTTTGATTTAGGTATGAATGATTTGAAGACATCAAGTAACATGCACACACAGTAAATTGGACAACAGTAAGCACAGTTAAATCAAATGTATGAAACTGAAAAGGCAATGACACTCTTCAACTGATGCTCTCATTTGAATCACAGTGGTATAATTGTAATGATTTTTTGGGTCAAGCATGGTTTTGACCCTTAGGCACAAATGAACATTGAACGATTAACTTATTTTTGTCAAAAAAATTTCTCGTCCCTTACTCATTCATTCACCTCCAAAGGACACCATTGAGAGGAATGTATGTGAAGAAATGGCTAATTGAATATGCCAACATTTGATAACACTCAAGAACTTAGATTCGACATATTTTGCAGCAGAAAAGTAGGAAATGAATTTGTAATACTGCTGTTTCTCCATTTTATATATACTTTTGCCTTATAAAAATCGTTCTTTGCAATGAAAATCGATATTATGTTATAATAACAAAGATTTTGATTGCTCTGTGTTGTCATTGGGCCATTTTAACTGCAATACAACACTATGCAAATATTACTATAACATTAACTTGCATTGGGAAGAGGGATATTTTTGGATGGCAAATGTAAAAAATAGAGACACTGACAACATTTGTGGACTGTCCTACTGCTAAACAAAGAGAGTTGGCATGTGTGCCTATGGGAAAAGACTGACGTCCCCAGATCTCAAACTGAGGGCTTCCTAAAACATAGAAAATAGAGCGTCGTATATGTGATCGGTCTGTCCAGTACATGTTCTGAAAGGAATTCCTTTAAAGTACTGTCTTTTTGCAGACCAGATAAAAAATATCTGAAGGAAATGTGCCATATTTTAATGGTTGAAAGTTTACTTTTGACTATTACCATCCACTGTCCTATTTTCGCTAATGCGCAGCCTTTGGGACATTATAAGATTACATGAGAAGCTTTTTGTTTTTTAATATCGACCTCCACGTTTTAGATGACAAATTGCTGATAAGAAATTGCATATGTTTCATGCTTATTTATCATAATTCACATGACCTTTATTTCGAGGTTCAAAGAGTCTTTTGGCAGAAAATAGACATTTAACTGGTGTGGATAATTATTTTCGCAATGGAAATGGGATCTACATTTTATAGTCACTAAGGCCTCGTTTAAAAGATTAGCTGTATTACATTAGCAACACATTCACTGCATGGTTTTATTGTAGCTGGCACTTTGGTAATTCCAGATCGCTCACTGCATTCAACAAACATTTAAAATATTAAACGTCTGTCTTGACTTTCCGTTGTGTACTCAAGGAATGCTTGAATGTGGTAAATGATTGTGTTACTGTGGTCAGGTTACACAACACAGCTGCGACTTAAGTTAATTGGTGTTTAACGAGATCAGTGAATACTGGTATAAATATTTTATATCACACCAAGCATTTAATTTGTGTTTTATTTATATTTGGGACGGCAATAAAGAAAAAAACCAAAGAGCCCCATCCGTTTTAAGATTGAGCAAATGAAACAACTGTAAATAATAAAGCCAACAATCCTTAGTGTGTACGTGACTGCAAACATAATACGTTTACCGCTGTGTTTCTGAGGGAGGAAGGAGTGTGGGAAATGCTGTCCACTGCAGGAGAGCAACTTTAATGCACCTCCAGCCATCAAATTCTAAACAAGCAGGATTAGCCTTGGGAAGAAGCTCAAACATGCGTGAATCCTACCAAAAGAAGTCCCATGTTGGGTAAATTCACAGAGAGTAAATACAAGTAGCAACGACTGTTGGAGTATTGTTGAATCTCCCCAGCACCAACAGATATAAGGGCACATGCATCAAGCTTTTTATCGGTCGAAAATGGGCTGCTTTTGCGAATCAGCCTGTTTGTGACCAGTAAAAAGCCATTTGCGATGCATCAACCTGAAATGCATTCGCAAAATAGGTAATCGCAATTTTTGCGATTACCTATTTTGCATGTTTGATATTTGATGTTTGCATGTTTGATGGAAAATGTTGTTTGCAACTGCTTACTCTACCTAAGCTTGCCTGGAGAGGTTTTCTTCTTAAATGTTAGGCGAAATATACAGGCCAAAGGTACCGAAGAATGTAAGTCAATGTTTGGAATCTAGCTTTAGTTCCAAATAGAATGCTTTCCATGTTGCTTCTTTCAGTTGGAGGTAGTTATTTCCTTCAAAAATTTACATTGGCCAGAAATTAAGGAAGTGGCAGGGATTCTGCTCTATTTCCATCTTTTTCTTTCAAGCAAAATTAAGATGTACTTTGTAATGATGTTCAGAAATTGGCAAACATCGATACTGAAGAAGTAGCAATTTAGAATTCGCATCAGTGACTGAAGAATATGGGGGCTACCTGCCTCTGGTTGACCCCTAACATTTAGGAAAAGAGATGCAGCAATGAATGGGAAAGTTTGACCACAATACTTTAAATTAAGGATCAGCAACCGAATTTCATACTGGTCTGCATTTTTAAACATGTTGTCTTTAAAGTTAACTAATGCTTTTTTGGCCTTACAACTAGATTGTATGACTAGCTTATTATACATCAGAATTTTGCAAGTGTTATGTTATGAGTTATTATGTTATGCTATGATATGTTATGTTATATGAAAGGCAAATTGGCACAGCGCACGACTCATCTGGGTGGGTATCAGGTACAGAAGAAGGAGTTGTATGTTCTCCAGCAAAGACTTGGAGTAAGTCTAGCCCCAAAAATGGCCATTCAGAGGAAAAGGTAGAAAATGATGGAGGCAGGGACTTACAATACAACCTCAGAGAAAACCCTTACATTAGTCTGATTATTAAAATAAATATATTTCTATACATTTTATAATGTTTTACGAAAGTTACATAACATTTACAATTATATTTGTTATAACTTAATACATAATAAGAAGCTAATTATTTTAAAACATTAATCTTTTAAACTTTTATGAACATTTTAAAATATATATATTTTTTTAAATGACAGTTATTTAAAAATACTAAATACTAAAATGCTAAAATGGCAGTTTATTTTAATGTTGTTTAAAAATAATATGTTTCAATGAAATAAATTATTATATTTTAATTATTCAGTTAATTAACAAACATTTAATTTGATGATTTATGTGCTGTAATTTTTTTCTTTAATAAGTTTATTATTTTTAGCTATACTTCACCAGAGGGAGATTTCCAGCCCAATAGTGGAGGTTTCCAGTTACTCTCATCTATCAGACTATTGCAGTGGCTTGTTTCTCACTGCTTCCCATTATACTCTTAATAGGCTACAAACTTTGCAAAACTCGGCAGCAAGGCTTTTATTAAAGATACCAAAATACCAATCTGTATACTCAACCGTTAAAAGTTTGCACTGGCTCCCGATCAGACAGAGGTGCACTTTTAAGGCACTCTGTATTGCTTATAAAGCCCTCCACGGTTTAGGCTCGACCTATCTGCAGCATAGGTTCAAGTGGTACAACCCAGCCAGGACCCTACGATCTGCCTCTACAAAACTCACAGTTGCGCTCAGATTCCGACTGTCCACTTGCGGCAGTAGGCGCTTCTTTTTAGGCACGTCTGAAGCCTGGAACACTCTAGGATCAGATATTCAAAATGCTTCCAATCTGCTGAACATTAGGAAACAGCTGAAAACTTGGCTCTTTAACACCTCCTAACCTAGACATATCTGCCTGTATCTTCCTCCGTAAGTTAGTGCCAAGACACCTTTGGGTAATCATGCACTTTATAAGACTTATTAACATAACATACCATAACAAAACATGTGAAAAGCTAGCGGTAGTAACTTTACTGTGCTACATTCAGTCTTAGATGTTCCCAACCCTTGATTGTAGGAGGTGGAAACAGGCGCTATTATATTTAGGTGTAAATTGACACTTTTCTGCTCTTTGTTATGTCCGAGTGTGGATTTACAATGGGGTGCAAGAATAAATTTACACATGAGTAAATCAACATGTGTAAATTTGCCCATGTGAATAAGGGCCAAAGTATTTAGATCCTGCATGTTTATGTTTGTGATTTTTATAGAGCGCATAGCTGTCCGTGGGGTTCCCAGCACTGTCGAGCAGGAGTGGGCACAGGCCGGGGCTTAACCTGCGAAAAGCCAGGTCCAGGTTCTTTCTGAAGGCCAACTCGTTCATGGTAAGTCTTAGATCTGTGGGCATAGAGTATAGGGTTCTAAAGTTTCGGCACTATATGCAAAACTTATCTTCCTCCCCATCGGGCTCTCCTAATCCTGGTGGTTTTGGCCAGGTGTTCTGCAGAAGATCTTAAGGCTCTTTCTGATGTGTAGGGTGTGATCAGGGTTCTAAGTAGGGTTGGTCCTTTTCCCTTTAAGGCCCTATGTGCTATGCACAGCGTTTTAAACTTAAAACTATTTTTTCCATGCAGGAAGGCACTAGGTTGTTTTTTGCATCGGAGTCCTCTGTCACTGAGACCACCAGTTGAGTGTCATCTGCATATGTTATAATTGACAACCCGTGTTCCTGGACAATATTGGCCAGCGGTTGCATGTGCAGGTTTAACAATGTGGGGCTAAGGAAGGAGCCCTGTGGCACCTCACATGCGACCTTGAAGTTGTCAGAGAGAAGTCCACCTTCTGAAAATTGGAAGGATATGTCCCACAAGAATGGCACTATCCACCTTAGTGCTTGACCTTGAATCCTTGCTCGCTCTAACCTGAGGGAGAGATCCACGTGATCCACCCTGTCGAACGCTATGCTCAGGTCAAGCAGCAGGATCGTGGCCTCGCCCCCTTGGTCAAGGATGCTCTTCAGTTTTACTGTGACAAACAGTAGTGGGGTTTTGGTGCTGTGTGCTGGTCTGAAGCCCATTTGGGTCTGATGGAGAATGTCATTCTCCTCTAAGATATGGGACAGCGTGTGATTAACATGTTTTTCAGCCATCTTTCCCAAAATAGGGAGAAGTGATATGGGGTGGAAATTCCCTAGGTCATTTGGGTCTAAGTGAGGTTTTTTGATCAGAGGGAGAACTATGGCATGTTTCCAAGATTTCAGGACTATCAGCTGTCTGAGAGAGAGATTAAGTAACTCTGTGGCTGTTGTTGAGATAGTATCTCCTCCCTGTGATAAGATGTGCGGGGGAATAGGGTCCAACGGCGACCAGGATTTAATACTTGGTAGGATCTTGGTTGTACTATCTATACTCATTTTTGGAAATGCATTTAATGTTGGTCTCACTGGAGGCTCGTTGTCTGGCTTATTTCCTTGATTGTCTCAGTTATGCTCGTTCTCTAACATGGAATCATAAATGGTTTTGATCTTGTTTTTAAAGATTCATTACATCTACCCTTAGAGGAGGAGTTTAGGGGGGTCTCCAGTGCTATAAGTGTAAGGGATTTCATCACCTTGAAAAGTTCTCTTGAGGAGTTAGAGGCTGTCTCAATTATTTCCTGGAAGTATCTCGCCGGAGTTATCTTGATCTCTTCATGATAGTGTCTGATCTCTTTTTTTGTATTGACCTTTTAAGGTGATATCGTATGATTTCCTCTAGGTTCTTCCAGTTTGTTTACATGCTCTTTTTAAGGAGGCAAGATGGTTATTAACCCAAGTTGGTTTCTTTCATAACTGGTTTGATCCCGTTCTCAATTACAAGCATTACAACTCATGAAGTATGAGACACATATCAATGATACATGTACAAACCTAATATTGTAAACCTGTGTGCTAAATAACTAATTTGTGTTTACCTAAAGGCCACAAAGGAAACTATAAAAGCATCTATGCTTGAAAAAAAATAACATAAGTATTCTGGTGAGAGTTGCTAAATGCACATTTTGAGAGAAGTGTGCTATAAGCATAGAACTATTTTTGTCGTAAACATTGTAATTGGTTATGTCCTACTTTATTCACTGTTTGGCATTTGATTATTGCAATAGTTTTAATAAACCCTCAATCAAAATATTTCAGATGCTATTAATAGTGATAATAAAGTTTCTGCTGTTTTCAGATTTTGGCACGCTATTTTGACATGGATCCTTTTTAGGTCGAGCCTAGGCAGCGGGCATGCACTGTCTGGAACACCTAGTGTAATCACTAACCGGAGTATAATCCTTCCTGCTGCTTGCTATTAGTTAATTCCTGCATTGCTCTCCTTTGCTGAATCCTTAATGACTGGTGATCCCGATACATCAACTCCATGTTTTGCTCAGGAGCACCGGACAACTACAATTTCCTTACACTGAACATGTTTATGTGTTCCTTCGGGGACTACTAGTTTTATCTCCTGCTCATGTTCCACTCTAGGTGCCTGCTTGTATTACAGAGTGTTGTTTATTTAATTTATTTGTATTCATTTATTCATCACGGAGCCCACTTTACATCACTACAGGCACAGCTTTTATGTACATGGGTGCATATCCCACTATATGTGCCTGTTTGTAGTACCCTGTGCCTTTTATTTCATTTATGTATTTATTCATCACAGCGCCCGGCTCATGGGCCATTTTGAGCTTAGATTTCATGGGCCTCATTTATGAGGCCTTGCGTCAGTTTTGCGCTTCCGATGCGTCACTTTTTGTGACGCATCGGCGGCGTAAAACATGCCTCCTGTTGTGCACTATTTACAAAGTGACGCATCTAAGCAGATGCGTCACTTTGTAAACCCCTGCGCTACCTGCGTCAGGTATAATGTATGCAGAGGGGGTGTTCCCCCGCAAAAAGTCTCGTAATAGTGACGCAGTGAAATCTATGAGATTTCACTGCGTCACTTTTAGGACGCTATTGCATCAAAATCTTGCGCCTGCCTCACAGCAGGCATAAGACTGACGCAATACCTTTCACATGGGGCTTTCCCCATGTGAAAGGACGCGTTGCTGGAGTTGCGTCACTTTTGTGACACACCCCAGCAATGCGTGACTTTTGCGCTTACAGATACGTCAGAAATACTGACGTATCTGTAACTCCTTGCGACATGATGCGTCATACTGTAAATATGACGCATCAATCAGGTCGCAAGGAGTGCGCACTGAGAAGTGACGCATCGCTGCTTTCACGCAGCGATGCGTCATTTCTCATAAATGAGGCCCCATATACTTGGGCGCCATGCTTTTTGTTTTAACACGGTGCCCGCTTTTATGTTTTTGTCTATTTTTTATCTGCCGGGCTCCAGGCTTGGGTTCTCCGCTTGGTGACGTGCGTGAGTCTGTGTGTTTTCCATGCTGCACAGGTAGCAGTGCCGCAGCGGCATTGAGCATTGAGCAGGTGCTCAGCTAGGAAAAGTTGTGAAAGACAGTTGCAGGCCCCAGTGGAAGAAAGCAGACTCTGCTCTCGCAGCCCACTCTTTACACAACACGGATGGGCGGCGGCTGCTTTTTGGTGCTGCAGGGCTGCTACTTCAGGAACCGAAGGAGACGGCATCTGAGATACAGTGTAGGTTGCAGAAATGCCTGGCCCGCACTTATACATTAGTTGTGAAAGGACAGCCGCTGTTAACATAAAAATATTGAAAATGTTTAGAAAACTGCTCATTTGCGTGACTCAGCGCTTAGGAGCCACAGGTGAAAGCGAGACACAGTTACAAAACTGACTAAACTTTAACCACAATGAAGGTGCCCATGGTACATACAGCATGAAAGTTGTTGCTTTGAAAGAGTCAGAATGCCTTATTGCTGAGATCTACAATCTGCAGAGAAAAGTTTGGCCTATAGTGTGCCTCTCATCCTTCTGACGTCGATAACTTAAGCACTAATTTCATCTGGTTAATAACCTGCCCATAATTATGTTGGGCTACAACAAAATCGTGAGTATTGTTAACTCTGCAAGCAGAATATTTTATATTCCATTGGGAAGTATTTTAACAGGGGTCAAGGGCGGGTTTGAGTTGCAACAGGAACCACATAGAAAGACCCCTTTACACCGGAAGATGGCGTGGTTGGACAGCGAAGGCGGAATACCAATGGGCAAGTTGGATCAGGCTACTTTTTCTTTCCAGTGATTCCTACATGTCACACAACAGTTGGAATACACAGCACACTTAACTGTGGTGCAGTGGAGGCATCTGGAAACCACTTCACAGTGGGCATGAGGTTGTAGTAAAGTCTCACCATCCTCTTTCCCCCATGAGATGGGCAAGTCAGGCACCAAGTCGTGACCCTGGTGCACTGTGAGGGTGGGGGTGGGTGTAAGAGTAGGCAAACAAGACATGCCACAGGGTCCCTGGGAAACTGTCATGAATGTGCTTTAAAATCAGAGCTGGAGGCTAGGGGGAGGGGAGGCAGGAGATGGTGCAACTCCAGCTGCCGATCAGGTTTCTATGCAGCCATGGCAGAGGCAATCCGAGCTCCAGGACAAGCTGAGTGGCCTGACAGGCATACCAGCCGCACACACCTCCTGCACATATACCTCCATGCACTTCATCCTCCTTTAGAGTACCCTTATGTATTTAAGATTTCCATTTATGTTTTTGTCTACATGCACCTTTTATAAATATATGTATGTCCAATGCATTTTGACGGGGCATAGGTCCTGCTTTACATTAATCGTATTTAGTGGAGGAGTGGAGGCGACATACACCTGGAATAAAATCAAGCTGCAAAACTAATGTTACATGTAAGTAACTTGAAACATAACATAATATGGTTCTAGGGCTGAGAGGACAGATGCTGAGGTAAAGTGTACTGATGACGTTTTCAGTTTTATTTAGTGTGAACTTGATCCAGGGGAATTTACATGAGAACCGGATACATTACAGAAGCACACGTTATCCGTTTTTGGCTTGTTTTTTTTCTTGGGGGCAGGGGAGATTAAGTAATTTGCTTCAGCTGCTTCTCTGGTCACGTCAGTATCTCCCCAATTTTAAGTCCTCTAAGCAGTGCTGCAACTGTCTCTGCTCTCAATGGTAATTCCCCATTCTCCTCTAGACAGTGCTGCAGCAGCATCTCTGTTCATATATCCACTGCACTCCAAACCAAAACACATCGGTAAAAGACATTGTCATTTACAGCACCTATAGCACGAACTCTCACAAATGAAAGACATAATGGATCGCAAATGCTTGTTTAATTATATGAGCGTTCATCCATTTCATATGGCAACTATTCCCCGTTTACCACTGTATCTCAGCTAGTTATTATATAATTTAGAAGTAGATTAATTGTTTAGGGGTTTGTGAATAAATATGGGTGTATTTATGATTCACCCTTTTTGAATTTTGTTCTCTGAGGTACTAATAATCATGGCTGCAAATATAATTCACATTATTTGTACTAGAACAGCTTATAATAAATAATAGTTCTATCGTAAAATACCAATTGGCTGTTTGTCCGACCCTTAGCATCGTTTCCCACATAAACGTAACTCTGTGGGTGGGGTGAGCAGCACAACCAATGTACACAATCAACTACAACCAACATTTGTTCTCGCAGACTGGCAGTCATTGCGTGCTTTAAATCGACGGACACAATCTTGAATTGCCGCTTTTACATTTTTTCAAATCTCGCAGAAAAAAAATGCAGGAGCGCGAACCTCCTGAAATGATACAGTAGGTATATATTGTTCCTGGTTTTACCGGTTTTGTGTAGATTCACTGAGGCAGATACCTAAGTAGTATTAATTTAAGGCATGTTATGGCTTTTAGTTAAAAAATTATAATAGATATATACTTATTCTATGTCATCATGTACAAGAATTGTCTCTTTGGCACAAAGCCCTTTTTTGCTCCCTCCGTAAGGAAGGAGTCTGGAGTGTGTTGTTTAAGATGGCAGCTCCATAGCTCTATCACCATAATTAATAGCCGCACTGATGAATTTGCATAATTGCACATTGCACGTTACCCTTTGCTGAGTTCATAGCATTGTATTAGTATCTTAAGGTAATAGGAGCAAATGAGAAATTGTCATGCAATGACCAGACGGATTTGTGAACGTGGAACAAGACGAATTTGCTCAATTGCACAATAAATATTTACCTTTATGAGCACTTTAGTAGTTAATTTCTAAGTTAAAGCTTCATTAATGATAACAAATGTGAAGCCGTTATGCAAATGATAAGATTGTTTTGAAAATGTTTTATTTATTGTTAATCCTATGATTGTATTAGTAGTGTAATGGTTTTAATTAACTATGCACATCATAAATGAACATGGCACCTCCCAGTTTTCGTTTTTTCCAGGAAGCAGGAGTATGATGATCCAGGATCATGACATAAACCTTCAAATCTTTGAAGCTGACTTCAACTAAACCCAACTGACCAATGTATGAAGAAGTGGGACAAGGTGCATCTCCCTAAAATGTGCAGGTCAAAAGCAGTAGAAAAGGAGAGAGGAGTACAGGCAATGCGAGGGATACCCCATTTCATTTACCACTTCTCAGCACATGACGAACTGGAGAAGTAAAACCTAGGGCGAGGACTGCCAGCCATACAATGTAGCTGAACAGACATTAACCCTGAAACGAATCCAGGGAGAAACTTAAAGAGAACAGAGTTGACTCCCAACTTACGGCTATCAGAAACGTGATGGAAATAAAAGAAACCATGAACGTGACACACACTGGACCTTGTCCTCATATATAATGTTTGGTATCAAACCAAGCAGTGCACACAGGGCCAGTTTTCTTTTCACAAATAAGCTCTCCAGGGAGGAAATTGCCTGGCTCATTCAGAACCTACAGACTCATTCAGAGCCTACCGGGTAGCCTTCCAGGTCAGTGGAGGCTATCGGCCTCTGCTCCCTTGGAGGAGGCCTGTTAGCCCTACTGAAAGATTCCCACCTGCCTGGTGGGGATCACTTAAGCCTTTACGACAAGCGCAAATGCAGTTCCTGTGGCAAAGGCTGTGAACTTTGTCAAGTGGTTGCTATATTTGTTACACCTGATTGACTAGGGAAATCTAATTTTGGTTGCCTGGACTAAACATGGCAGCGTGAACATCACTATCATCTGGTGCGCCAATGGCAAAGAGGTTGCTTGATCCAGGATTTCTTATGGCAGAACCAGCTCGTGCTCTACTGATGGGAAACCAAGGGTTGCCCTCTAAATGAGGTGCAGAAACTGCGAATTTGTGAGAAACACAACTCTAAATGACCCTTCCCAGTCCAATCACAAGGTAGGCCGGGATTTTAGGCATTTGATACAGTCCATAAAGGTGAGTAAGGGTGAATTACAAAAATCCTTGGGTACAGCAAAAGTTAAATTAGAGAATAGATCAGTTCCAGAGGCACTACTGGTAGCCATTTATCCCAAGATGCACCACGGACATTGACTTGAGAGGCTGGAAACAAAAACTGAAATTGAAGGGTTAAGTGAATTTCTGCCACCGACCTTAACGAGATCAACTTAGCTCATCACCCTCCTGCTACATTAGTGCCGTGATATCCCACTGGGATTAATCTCGCACTTTATAAATAAATAGCAACTGGTAATATACTGAACTCACCAATATACCCACAACTGATGTTAACATAGAAGTCCAATTGCACCAAAACTCTCACACACATTAATGTCCAATACAACCACAGTTGTAAAGGAGGTCAAAATGAACATATCACAAAAAATATATCTAATAAGGTGAGCAGCAAAAATGAAAGTATGTGTTCAAGGGTTTCCCCAAAAAATTGATGAGGAGGACAAAAAACAGTACAGCTGACCAAGGACGAACGGTGTTTCTATATAAACAGCATCATCGTCAATGTGATAGCAAACATTCCCAACCCATCAAACGAATCTCAAAAATTCTACCTCATCTGAGATTCTCGTACACAGATTTTATTATATTTATTATAATGTGACTACATTCTATGGTGAAGGCAGGAAATGGGTTCAGAGTCTCAGTTTTATGGTCCAGCGCTGGAAGCAAAAAGGAGCAGGAGGTCAAACGTGACCTATGCAAGCAGCAAGGTCAGTAAAAAAAGGTTTTAAATGTTGTGTGTTTGGTGAGTGTGTGTGTGTTATTGAACGTTTGCATGTGTGAGCATGTTTGTGTGTCTGTGTGTGTGAGTGACTGAGAGAGAGAGAGTCAGTGAAGTTGTGAGCCGGACTGAGTGAGAATGAGTGATATAAAGACTTAGGATTAGTGAGACACACTGAAACTAAGTGAGTCAAAGTGAGATTGAGTGAGTCAGAGTGAGTAAAAATGAGTAGGGCTGAGTGAGAATAAGTAAGACTGAGTGAGAATAAGTGACTCGGCATGAGACACAGTGAAAAGGACCGAGTGGAACTGAGTGATTCAGTCATACTGAGTGATTCAGCTGGAGACTGGGTGAAATTGATTGAGAATGAGTGAGAGTGAGTGAGTCAGAATGGGTGAGAAAGAGAGGGAGTGAGTGAGAATGAGCGGGTCTTGGTGAATCAGAGGGAAATGATGTGAATCAGAAAGAGTGGCATTGAGTGAGATTAAGTGAGAATAAGTGAGACTGAGTGAGTCAGTAAGACTAAGATTGAGTGAGTCAGAGTAAATAAAAGTGAGTGCAAGTGCGAATGAGTGTAAGTTAATAAGACTGAGTGTAAAAGTAAGACAGAGTGCAAGCGAATGTAAGCGAACTCCTGGAACCTTCTGAGAAGAAGTCAAGCTCGCTCACTGGAATTTGAGCCTAGGATAATACGCGTCCAACACTTTTAAAGGCCACTAGCTGCCACTTGATTTGCCATATTAATATAAGAGTGATACATGAGAGGACTTGTGCATCTCTATGATGTACTAAGGTCATATTTCACTAATAGAGCAGATGAAAAAGAAATTAGTTCAATAAATTTGACATGTTCACACGTTGTCTCTGTCAATCTTTTCAACATTCACAAGAACTTATTGAAACGATTTCCAGCAACTGCTTTCCGAGATGTTTGCAGACAAGACCCAAGTCAACATCTCTCTTTGGAGCGAAATAAGGAGCCAGAGAATCATGAGGGGACTACATTATACCTGCTTTTAAATATATGACATCTACCTACACCCTAAAGGATCTAAAGACTTGTTTCAATAAAGGATGAGTCGGGCTCTCTAGGCCAAAAATGTTTGAAGTAGCCCCCCGTTGCAAAAGGTAGGCCTAAGGGCATGATATGTGACTATGGCCCCCATTACTAGCGGGCAGGCTGTAAGAACCCTCATTATTTCCATCCCCTGAGTCTGTCAGGGAGGAGAAAAATAACGGGGACTCTGAGTTTTAGGCAACAACATGCAGAAAATGGTCTTTCTGCACAGATTTCTGCATGTTTTTCTCTGGGAGTCCAACCACAGTCTTTGTCTGCTTGAAGCAGGTGAAATGACTTGGAGGATTACCACTGATTACTGAGTTTCTGCTAAACTCATAATTCCTATGAGCCCCGCAACTACATTTACTGGGGGCCATTGAAATTAACAAGCCACTCTTAACTAGGGCGTATGAGACTCAGAGCTTGAGTTAAGTCCATCCAGGTTTGGTGCAACATACTCTGCCCAGGCCTATCCATCAAATGAAGACTGTATGCAAGCAAGTTCAAAATTAGGCAGTCAAAATAAGCTAATTGTTTATTTAGGAGCATATAAAACCTGTCTGAGTACTACTGGGATTTTGCAACTGTCGCATGGTCTCAGAAGTATTCACACTAGTAATCATTTGGAAGTATGAAAATACATACGTATACTGTTCCATGAGAAATTGTGTTGTGTGCGAAATGTACAAAAGTTTGTGTCTGAATTTGCCAACTTGAGATAGGTTCAAGTAGGAATTGTTTAGCTGAGCAAATTATTGTATCTCCTCCAAACAGTCTTCTGCTGGTATCCTACACTACCTTTTTTGGTCAGCCAAAATTTACCCAAGATAAGGGTGAAATATATTTCAGGGGGAGCGCTGAACCGCACTGTTGTTACTAGCTTGCCGGGGGGGCCACAGGACCACAAGCCCCAGAAGCCTCTAGTCCCTGGAGGGAGCAACGCGCTACAAAAGCGCCTCAGACACCTGCGGCGTGGGAGCACCGAACGCCACCGCTGATACCGGCTTGCAGAGGGGGCGGGGGGCACAGGACCACAAGCCCTAGAAGCCTCCACTCCATGGAGGGAGCAATGCACTACAAGAGTTCCTCGTGACACCCCCAGCGTGGGAGCGCCGAACGCCACTGCTGTTACCGACTTGCAAGGGGGCCACAGGATCACAAGCCTCAGAAGCCTCTACTTCCTGAAGGGAGCATCACCCAACAAAAGCGCCTCAGACACCCACGGCATGGGAGCAATGAACACCACTGCTGTTACTGGCTTGAAGGGGGGGCCTCAGGACCACAAACCTCAGAAGCCTCAACTCCCTGGAGGGAGCAACGCTCTACAAAAGCGCCTCGTGACACCGGTGGCATGGGAGCACCAAATGCCACTGCTGTTACTGGCTTGCAGGGTGGGCCACAGGACCACAAGCCCCAGAGGCCTATATTCCCTGGAGGGAGCAACGCAATACAAAAGCGCCTTGTGACACCCGCGGTGCGGGAGCGCCGAACGCCACTGCTGTTACTGGCTTGCAGGGGGGGGGGCACAGGTCCACAAGCCCAGGAAGCATCTACTCCCTGGAGGGAGTAACACGCTACTAAAGCACCTCGTGACACACGCGGCGCCGGATCGCCAAATGCCACAGCTGTTACCAGCTTGCAGGGGGTGCCACAGGACCACAAGCCCCAGAAGCCTCTACTCCCTGGAGGGAGCAATGCTCTACAAAAGTGCCTCGTGACACCCGTGGGGAGGGAGCGCCAAACGCCACTGCTGTTACTGGCTTGTAGGGGGTGCCACAGGACCACCACAAGCCCCAGAAGCCTCTACTCCATGGACAGAGCAACACGCTACAAAAGCACCTCGGGACACCCGGGGCGCGGGGGCACCGAACACCACTGCTGTTACCGGCTCGCAGGGGGCCACAGGACCACAAGCCCCAGAAGCCTCTACTCCCTGGAGGGAACTACGCTCTACAAAACCGCCTCGTGACACCCAAGGCGCGGGAGCACCGAACACCACTGCTGTTACCGGCTAGCAGGGGAGGGCCACAGGACCACAAGCCCCAGAAGCCTCTACTCCCTGGAGGTAGCAGTGTGCTACAAAAGCGCTTGTGACACCCACAGTGCGGGTGTGCAAAATGCCACTGCTGTTACTGGCTTGCAGGGGGGGGCCATAGGACCACAAGCCCCAGAAGCCTCTACTCCCTGGACGGACCAACGCGCTACAAAACTGCCTCGTGACACCCACGGCGCGGGAGCACCGAACACCACTGCTGTTACCGGCGTGCAGGGAGGGCCACAGGACCACAAGCCCCAGAAGCCTCTACTCCCTGAAGATAGCAATGCGCTACAAAAGCGCTTGTGACACCCGCAGCGTGGGTGTGCCGAAGGCCACTGCTGTTACCGACTTGCAGGGGCGGCTACAGGACCACAAGCCCCAGAAGCCTCTACTCCATTGAGGGAGCAACGCGCTACAAAAGCACCTCGTGACACCCGTGGCAAGGGATGTGCGTGGGCAGCAGGGTGGGCCCCTCCTTGCCCATCATTGGCAGGAAGAGGCAGGGCAGAGCCACCCCGTGCATCCAGAAACCCGGAGATCTGTTGAGGGCAGCTGTTACATTCATAAGTTACTGTGTACCCACCATTTCAACCTTAGTTCCCGCTGATTTGCGACACCGGAGTTTGACTGCTTGCGATCTTCCACTTTCGTGCTGCCATCCCATAATTTGTGGAACTCATTGATCCTCTCCTTGCTGAGACATTTCAGGTAATATTTGAATTTTCACAAAAATGACATTCATTTTGGGGGAAAATATTTATACCCTCTGTTGGACTTGGCCTTGTTGGCTAAAGTTCGCTTACACTTTTTGCTTTTCCCCTAGACCGTTTTCCTGATTTGTGAAGTTAGATGCTGTAGGTACTTGCCACTGCTAATCAGTGTGCAAGTACAGAGGTTCCCTGGATGAATTGTGGTGGTGATTGGTTGTCTCTGATTCATATGTTTGTCTTACTAGCAAGATCCCTAAGTGATGTGCACTGTGTGTGCCTGAGCTAGTACTAAAGAAATTAGCAGATAGGGGACACAGGCACATGCTGAACGTTGGCAGCCCAACCAGCAGCCCTGCAGGAGCTGAACTAAGGGCCCGAGTGTGCCTTGCCTGTGGTGACAAGGTTTTGGAGTGAGGCGAAGCCGCTGCAGCAGGAGAGGAGAGTGGGGTTGCGCCCCCTAGGTAAAGTGGATCATCGCCTGGGGGGGTTTGGGCCCGGAGAGACACTCACTTGGCCTCTCCCCGCTGGTAGCCTGGTGCGGCTGTTGTGTCTGCCCAGATCTAGGTCCGAGCTGGTCCCGGACAGTGCAGTATAGGGGCCAGGGCCCGGAGTGGAGAAGTGTGGCTCAATGGTTAGAGCGGCAGACCCTGATGCAGAGGTCTGGCCCTGGACCAGGGTTCAATTCCCGCCTCGGCGGGTCTTGGGCTCAATTTCCTCGCACCTGATAATTCTCGCCTCGTGCCTATTCTAATCATGGGTCCCACTCTGCAACTCTGGGCAATAGCTTGCTTAATCTCCACAACGGCCCCAACAGCGCTGGGATGCCTGGCTTCACCTTGGGGGTGCCCAGGAGTGGACATTTCACAGGGAAAAGCCAGGAAGGGTTCCACAGCGGTATGCGTACAGCGCCAGGAAACCCCGGTTGGGGTATAAGTGTGCTTTACAAGTACAAATTCATTTCATTTCATTGGGTGTCATCATTGATCCGGGTTGGGGGTAATCAGTTGCACAACTTCTAAAACAGTTGTATAGTACTTTGCATATTTGCTGCTAACTATCAAACTACTGGACAACGCCTGACACTAGAAGTGCTTAACGAACTCAAGGGTTAGTGTGCTACTCACTGTGTTATGTTTCTCTTTCAGGATACAGGATCATAGCGTAGCGCACTGCATTGGTTGTTTACTGCACTGTACTGAATTGCACTGTGACGCAGTACTTTTTTCCTTCCTTGCACAGGGCATGCTGGAGGTGATACGCATTGCATTGTCTTCCTATCGTACTGTACGTAATTGCAGCATGACGCATTGCTATATTTCTTCCTTGAACAGGGCATGCTGGTAGCGAGCCGAGTTGCATTATCTTGTGTTGACTCAGTACATGACCTTGACGCTACACATTACATTGTTTCTCTGTGGCACTGTACAGGAATCCATCGTTAAGTAGTGCGGTGTTCCTCGTATTTTGCAACGTGTGTGAATCTAGTGATACGACGTACCTAACCTGTTGAGAACAGTTAAAGTCAGCGTAATTGTTGGTTAGAAGTGGTGATTGGGGATTAGGACCGCCCAACCCACCGAGAACAATATTACCCAGTGTATATATGTGGGAGTTGTATCGTGTGGTCATTTCGTATATCTTTTTATATAAAGTATACTTGTTTTATACAAACACGTGTGGAGTCCATTTGTGGGGACATCATTGGGATTGCTGTAGGCGTGGTTGCATATACTGAACACTCGTGCCTTGGAGATAAGCATGGCTGCTCGTGTCAAGCTACTAAGGGGGTGAGCAGGGCTGTCTTGTACGGTTTCCTTTCTTGGCCTAACGTGGGAGCAGGGGGGTCTGGGTCACGCACTTGACAACAATGGTGCGCGCGGAGTGCCGCCTTCTAACACCCTCCAATCGTAAATATTTGTTCATCTTGAAAATGCACCCAACGCGTGGAATGACTGTAAACAAATCCTATTTGGGAGGGCAAAGTCCCACTATTCTTGATTTTGTGAATCAACATGATATTTATTGACCTCCGAAATGAGAATTTCTTTGTTGAAAACATTCTAAAACTGGGGAATAGAAAAAGAAAAGAAGAGAGCGAGGAAAACAAGAACATAATTAAACGAGACAGAATCATCAAATAAAAGCACATGAGAGAATTCATAAATGAACATGCACTATACCTCATGGGCGAAGTGTGCCCCATTTACACTGCTATTGTTCTTATGAAACTATTGACTTTTAGCTACTGTATCCTCAAAATTGTGTCTCTTTGTTAATCTGATACGTAGTAAATATCTTGACAACAATCACTTATAGAACATATTAAAAAATAGAACTTTTATTTCATAATTCTAATCTCTAAAATAAATTGATGCTCATATTTACTATTTTACACATCTAGAAATTTCATACCATTAGTTATTTTCGTTGTTGGTCTCATTTGTAATCTTTCGATTGCTTAGCTTCTGTAGGATTCCCTTCCTTTCGTGTGCTAGCTCCTCCCTGGAGCGTGGACAAAGTACATATGCTCTGTCTTGTCTTTGTTCTTTCCCATTTTTTGCAATGCACAATTTATTTTTATAAGCGGTTTGGTATTATTCCTGGACAAGCAATATGCTTTTTTACATTTAACACAGGCATGCACCTTCTTATTTATGTTGTTTTATCTCTATCTGCTGTCTCTATTGATGTTTAGTTGCTTACACCCACAACTATACTACTCTACACCAATGTATCCTACGCTACATCTCTCTATGCCACTCAACTCTATGTCACTATACACATCTCCACTCTACTCTATGGCACTCAACTCTATGCCACTCTACACCTCTTCACTCTACTCTATGCCACTCCAGGTCACTCCACTCTAATCCACTCAATGCCACTCTATGGCACTCTATGCCGCTCCACTCTATGCCATTCCACTCCATGCCACTGTAGTCTATGCCAACCTACTCTACTCCGCTCCACTTTATGCCACTCTATTCTATGACTCTCTATGCCACTCTACTGTATGCCACTCCTCCTTATGCCACTCTATTCCACTCTATACCAGTCTATGCCACTGAGTGACACTCTGCGCAACTCCTTGCCTCTCGAAACTATTCTACGCCACTGTACTCTATGCCACTCCACTCTAAGCCACTCCACTCTATGCCACTCTACTCTAAGCCACTTCACTTTCTACCATACCACTCTGTGCCACTTCAACCCACTCTACGCCACTCCAGCCTACGTCACTACTCTACATCACTCTGTTCCATTCTTTGGCACTCTACTTCCTCTATGTTGAATCACCTGTATACCAATCAACTCTTCTCCACACCACTCTATGGCACAGCACTCCACTCCAGCCTAAGCCACTCTGTGCCACTACCCTCCACTCTACACCAACTCTACACCACTCAATGTCATTCCAAACTGCACAATGCCACTGTATGGCACTCCACTCTATGCCACCAAACTCTATGCCAGTGTACTCTAAACCATCCCACACCATTGTATGCCACTCTTCTCTATGCCATTCTACTCTACATCACATTATGACACTCTATTTTATACCACTCTACTCCAGGCCACTCTGCGTCACTCTACTCTACTCATCACCACTCCATTCCAAGCTGGTCACTCCACTTCTCTCTACTATCCGCTTCTCTATGTCTCTCCACTCTCCAACGCTTCAACCCACCCTATGCCACCCTACTCTACGCCACTCCCTTCCACTCAACTCTAAGCCACTCTCTTTTACGGTACTGTATTCTACACCACTCCACTCTATGCCACTCCAATCTATGCCACTCCTCTCCATGCCACTCTTCTCTACGCTACTCTCTACTATGCTACTCTAGTCTTCACCACACCACCAACTTTTGGCTGTAGAGATAAACCTCACACCAGTCCAACACCTCACTTCAGCCTGCATCCTCACATCTGCCCACAATTGATTGAGAACAGTCTGTTTCAGGAACAAAAGTTTTTAGTTTGCAGGGGGATGCCATCATAGAGTTCAAGGCCACCCTCTACATTCTGGTGAAAATTTAAATGCCTGCTTTAGAGTCCTGCTTGATCTAACAACAGCTTTCGACACCAACAAATACTAAGAGCTACTTAACACCCTCAAAGCATAAATGACTTTAAAAAGCAACATCCTGCAGCATTTCATACCATACTAGAAGAACAGAGTGTAGCTGATCCAGAAGGGTTCCAACAGATCTCAAAACCCACCCTTCTTTAGGCAACAGTCCCTAGCCAAGGTTTTTTGATCCTGTAACAGCAACAACATCAAAGACACGTACATGGGGTTCACACATATCTATCAGTAAGTTTCAAGTATTTATGACGTCCATCGCCTGATCATTTGTCTTGCTGCAATCCAGGCTGGATCTGGAAAGTCTGGCAACCTCTGGATTTTTGGTATCTCGATGGAATAAACACTCTGCTGTCTAGTGACTGTGGTATCCAATGAACTCCAAAGACAAGCTGCCAGATGCAACCTTGCTATGCTCCGAAGTTATAGAATGCTGTCTTAGTCAACACCTACCAGGTGCCATTCTTTTTCCACAATATAGGGAACACTTTTCCTAATTGCCACTTGGATGCAGAGGATCCCCTGAAGAGGGTGCACTTTTCCCATCTGCACCTTCCCTGTGTCCTCTCTAGCAACTCTGTCACTACCACTTACACCTGTCTGCGGTATTAACTGTAAAATCCTTATTGTGTGCAGTGCTGAATTGCCTTGTTGCTATATTCATACTATATAAGTCACATACATAAATCACAAGATCTATATATTGAAATATCTATAACAGTAACACTTTCATTGTAACAGAAAATCCCAATGATAATATCTTGGTTATTTAGACTAAGCACTGAGCATAGTAGTACATTTCATGATTGCAATGATAGATCTTACCAGCAATGAAACATGGAATTCCAAAGGTTGCATTGATGGATGCACATGGACTATTTGGGTTAGCTTCAAAGGGCAGAAATGGTCTAGTTCCATCCTGAAACTTATCGTTGACAGCTAACAGCCCCATATCATTGGTCTTATTCCTTAGACTGGCAGCTGTAGAGGCTGTGCTTCCATACACCATGCCAGCATCAATGAAGGAGGTCAAGCCATTCAGCTGCTCTCTGACTTTTGTCTCAGTGGGGCACGCTGGACCAGTGCGAAATAAGGCAATGCATTTGCCCCTTCTATCACCCATTGGATCGTTTGGCGGTATCTGAAAAAACATTATAGATTATTTGAGCAGTTAATGTTATATCAGTCCACCATATTGAATTTACTATGACATCTAGTGAAGAACATTGATGGTAATCATAACCTGAGAGCTCAGAGAGTGAACCAAAAAGTCTAAACGGATATTTCAAATGAAACTTAATAAAAAGGGGTATTTAAATGTATGTTAACATTAGGTTCCTCTGTTTCAGGGAAATCACACCGAAAGGAAGATAATATAATGAAAGTAATGAATCAATCAAACAGCATTTGTAAAGCACAACTTTGTCACCCCCAGCGGTATCTGGGCACTATGTCTCCGTTAAAGAGCCAGGTCTTGAGTCTCTTTCTGAAGTCTGCCAGATCTGCTTGGGGAAGGTCCTTCAAGGTCTTGGCAGCAATGTAGGAGAAAGAGCGTCCACCGCTGCGGCTGCAACAGATGCAGGGGGTGTGCGAGGGCAAATGAAGAGGAGCGCAGGTGTCTAGAGGGTTGGTGGAAGTATAGTTGATGATTGATGTAGGTGCGTCCTAGGAATGGAGGGCTTTGTAGGCGTGTCTGAGGTTCTTGAACTGGCATCTCTTCTGGATGAGGAGACAGTGGATGTCTCTGTTGTGTCTCGTTATTCCTTGTGCTCGTCTGTCTCCATGTCTCGACCTGGAGTATGGATCTTTGGCCACATTCCAGGATGGTTGGAGATTGGAGATGAACGAGAGAGGAGGACGCTCTTTGGATGGTGGTTGCCTGTTACTCGTATCTTCAATAATGACTTCTACATCTGCCATGGCCTTCATTCTCCTTGATGACGATTGAATGATTGAATCCAGTTCGCTGAGGTGAGTGTATGTTGTGCCAGAGCCATTTTGCTGTTGCACCGCACCTCTCTGGAACAGTTTGCTGCTGCGGCCGAGTGTGCCTGTTCTGAGGTCTTCCGCAGAGAGCAGGACGCTCCACCCATATTTCTGCAGCAACTTACACTTTGTCTGTTTGGGCAACCACCCCATGTATATGTGCGCAATACTGCGCATACACATTGAACATTTTCGTCTCAAAACAACGTCAGGCAAGTCAAATAGGCCTGACAGTGATTTCATTGCTAATGCTTCATTCACTGGTTGTTTTCTTCAAAGGCCATATTGTTTGCCTGACCCAGTATTGTTTCAGAGTCAGGGAACACAGTCTTTCAAGGATTTTGGAATTTCAAACAGTTGTTTTTTATTTTTGTTATTGCTGGCATCTTTGGACATGTCTTGACTATGACTTCAGGATACAGGCTCTATGCTATTTTCCAATTAAAGAAACATTTTCTATATTTTGATGTTTTTTTCCTTTTCTGGAAATGAATGACTTTTGGTTTTTTGAACTCATCATACTTCATTTTAGTTTTTCAATTGAATTTGCTCAATTTTACGATGAATTTTTACCAAATGTTGCTTGACATTGAAACCTGCCCCCTTTTTTGACACATTACCTAACCAGAATTTTTGGGCGCAGTTGATGGTTTTAAATTTAAACCTGAAAGGAAAAAGTGGCTGTTGGAGCATTCTATGTGCATGGAAGCACAGGAAATATTTGCACACTTACCTGATCTACTAACAGAAGATATGGATGAGTATAAACTAGCGGTAGCAAAACTTGAGAAACATTCCTGTATCCCGACAGATTTAATTCTCAAGAGGCACAAGTTCTTTTCTAGAAAACAGTCAGCTGCAGAATCTATTGAAACTTATCTAGCCTCATTGCGAGTATTAGCTACGTGTGAACTTGAAACCTTCACTGACCAGCTTATCAGAGACCAACTAGTAACCAGGTGCTCCACAAGGAAATGCAGGAACGTCTACTCACCTGCAAGAATCCTTTGTTTGAGGAAGTTGTCGATATTGCTAATAGTATGCAAGACTCAAAAAAGTCACTCAAAGAATTGAATAAGGACACTGAAGAGGTAGTACTTTTAGTGAAACCTATCAAGCTTACTGCCACTTAGTTGCCTGACCAGAAGAAAACATTTAGTGGAGGTGGTGAGTGTTTTCGGTGTGGTTCGAAGCTCCATGTGGCTTCACTCAAGTACTGTCCTGCTGCCGGTCGAGTGTCTCAAATGTGGCAAACCTGGCCATTTTGCTCGAGTGTGGCTCTCAGACACGTAAAAACAATGTGAAGATTGTGGATGAGGAACATGATTTGGCCCACAGTATGGCTAATATGCTTTAATGTGTAAGAGTTCATGAGAATGATTTACCTAAATTGAGAGATCAAGTAGAAAATTATGCCATTAATGACAAAAATGTGCTATGGCTAACTGATTCAAGTTCAACGATAACCATTATTTCTAAAAATACGTATACTAATAAGAATTTTACTGACAAGTTGGAAATACCAGTTATTAGTCCCTTTGGGTACAATGGTGAAAGAATTGAACGAGAAGTTCAGGGAAAAGTTATGTTATGTTATGTTATCGGGGCTTGTACAGCGCGCACCTGCCCCAGCAAAGGGGCGTCCCGCCACTTTGATCATCAGTGAAGCAGAACAAACACAACACCTGAACAACATGAGAAACCAGCTACCAGAACTAAACTAAAGGAAAAAGAAAAGTTTTAATGGCTTTCCTTAGGATAAGCAGACAGTCAATACTGCGAATCTGCAGGGGCAGGGAGTTCCATAACTTAGCAGCCAAGCAGCGAAAAGAACGCCCCCCCGGCGCGGCAGCGCTTCACCCTGGGAACACTAAGCAGGTGCTGTCCTGCGGAGCACAGCTGACAAGGGGGAACATAGCGAGTAAGCAAACTACTCAGCAAGCCAGGCATAGCAAGTTTTAAAATCTTAAAGGAGTTACACAACGTCTTAAATTGAATACGCTTCTCCATAGGGAGTGAATGAAGTCTCCGAATGATGCGAGAGGCACCGCAGAATCGCGGGAGTCCCACCAGTGCTCTGGCAGCAGCATTTTGGACTCCTTGCAACCGAAGTATTTCAGCCTTGTTTGCTCCCAACAGAAGGGAGCTAGCGTAGTCCAGGCGAGATAAAATAGTCGACTGGACAATCAGCTGACGTGTCGAAGGTTCAAAAAACTTCAGAAGAGGATTAAGATCCCGTAGAAGGCCATAACACGTACCAGCTACTTTCCTGGTGTGGACCTGAAAACTAAGGGATGAATCCACCCATACTCCCAGATTTTTTACCACTTTCTTTGTGGTGGGGATATTGCCTAGAGCAGTCGGCCACCAACATTTGCTCCACAAGCTCGTGTTCTTCCCAACCAACAAAACCTCAGTTTTGTTGGCATTTAATTGAAAGCTGTTGATAGCTATCCATTCAGCTACAGCGGCCATCCCATGTCTAAACCTGGAGGCATTCGGAGAAGAGCCGTCAGCCAAGGTTACTACAAGCTGCGTATCGTCAGCATATGAGACCATGGTAAGGTCCCACTGCATGGTGACCGCTGCCAGAGGCTGAACGTAAAGATTGAACAGCAAAGGGCTCAATGCCGAGCCCTGCGGTACCCCCTGGTTGATGGAATGGACTTGAGAGAGAAACGGGGGCGGAAACTCGGAAAGACCTTCCGGTCAGAAAAGATCTGAACCATTCCAGAGCCAAATTAGTCACCTGCCTCCTCCAGCTGCTGTAGCAGAATACCATGCAAAACCGTGTCAAAGGCGGCACTAAGATCCAACAGGATCTGTGGCGCCGTCTGACCGGAATCAAGAATGGTTTGTAGATGTTCTGTGGTGGCCAGGAGAGCAGTCTCCGTACTGTGGCCCGGGCGAAATCCATTCTGTGTTGGATCCAAGATGTTATTAGAATTCACAAACTGTGTCAGCACATTAGTAACATGTGCCTCTGTGATCTTAGCCACCCAGGGGAGAAGAGATATAGGTCTAACGTTTTCAAGCTTAGCTGGGTCCAGCGTGGTTTTTTTAAGAATAAGAGAAACCCATGCCTGTTTCCATAGTGCCGGGACAGTTGCAGTGGAGAAGGAGGAGTTAACTATATGACATAGCGGCGCCCGCATAATAGAAAGTGACTCCCTGAACTGCACCGGCTTCAGAGGGTCAGATGGAGAACCAGTTTAAATTTTACCTCCCAGCCGAGTGAACTTCTCCTGAGACATGCAAGGAATAGCTGCCAGAGTTGGCCGGGACCTAGTTCCAAGAGTCGAAATAGGGGAGTGAGTGGTCATTTGTGGAAAAGACTCATAAATAGCGTGGACTTTCTACACAAAAAAGGCGGCTAAGTCATCGCACTGCTGTGCAGACAAAATTACGGGCACGGTAACTTTCTTAGTCCTAAGGTCTTTAAGAATATAAAAAATGCACTAAGCTGGATTAGGGCTGATCTTAATTTTGTTTGCATAGTACGCTGCACGAACTTTACAGATAGTTCTATGATACTGTTTAATCATAGCGAGATAGCATGCCTTTTTCTCAGAGTCATAATCCTTTCTACAATCGCGTTCCGCTTTTTTACAAGCTTTCCTTAGAACAATCAGAGAGTCATTATACCATGGACTGGTGATAGAGGTTCGCCCTTGAAACCATTTGGCAGGTATAAGAGAATCTAAACCTTGGTTGATCCAGTCACAAAACAAGCCAAAATCAGATACAGAGTCATGCAGCGGTCCCAGAGGATTAGCAGTGAGAAAAGCATGAAAATCTTGGAGTTATCCTTATGGTTGTCTCCAATCGTAGTATCTTGTAAGAAAAATAACAAGTTAAGGATGTGCATCGACTTGAGGAGCATTAATAAGGCCCTCTTGGTGGATGGACATTAAGGGTGGGCGCAAAATCCGTTCCGCTCGCGGATTTTGCGAATTTTCTGTAAATTCGCGATCCGCGAACTCCGGCGAATTTACCGAGAATTCGCAAATCCGCGAGCGGCGGATCCGGGGGCAAAAGTTGAAGCCTGGCCTGTTGTAACTATTTTACGATGGCGCCGGCAAGCTGCCAGCGCCATCCTAAAATAGTTACTAAGTTAGCTTCAACAGGAAGCTCTAATAGATAAAATAAAGCAGGTGCTCGATTTTATCTATTAGAGCTTCCTGTTGAAGCTAATTTAGTAACTATTTTAGGATGGCGCTGGCAGCTTGCTGGCGCCATCGTAAAATAGTTACAACAGGCCAGGCTGGTGTGCTTTCTTTTCCCAAATCTAGTCGAAAATCAGCTGTGATGCTGGATAGAGGCCTTTGCATCCTTGACTTTCACGAGCGCAATCCCTTTGCTGTTCCTGTGACCAGGAGGGTCTGTCTCTTCATCTACTGCTCTGATCGGCCTCAGACCTTTTACACACACAAGAGGCATGTGCACTCGCATGGAAGCCCCGCCCACACACTCACGGCGATTTTGCGGATCCACGATCCGTAAATCCGCAAATCCACGGATCGTGGATCCGCAAAATCCGCCCATGCCTAATGGACATTCTTTGCCCCGTATTGAGGTGATGATTACCCGTTAGATGGTGTCAAATACTTTTCTAAGCTGGACATGAAATCATATCATCACCAAGTGGTACTAGCAGACTAGTCTAGGCACCTCATAGCATTTGTAACATCATCAGGGATATTCCAAATCTGCAGGATGCTGTTTGGCCTAGCGTCAGTGGCGGCTGTTTTTCAATTAGTAAATGGAGAAGTTTTGAAGGATTTGAAAGGAGTCTTGGTTTTCCAGGATGACATTCTAGTCTATGGTGAAAATGACACTGAGCACATATGTAGATTAAATGCTGTTGTATGTGCACTCAGAACCAGGGGTTCGAGATTAAGGAGGCACAAATGTGAGTTTGGAGTGGATAATGTTGAATACCTGGGTCACATGGTATCTGGAGAGGTCATTGCAACACGACCTAGGTTGCTCAAAGCTATTGAGGAAGTCACCACTTCAGTGGCTATAGAGCAACTCCAAGCTTTCCTTGGCATGTGTGAATTTTAGGCTAAGTTTATTCATACTTTTGCCACTAAAGCAGAGCCTTTGCTCAGATTACTAAAAAAGTATTCAACATTTCAGGGGATGCTCAAGAGCAGACTTTTCTTACAATCAAGAATAAATTAACCAATGCTTCATATTCTCCTTATATGCCTGGGAAACCATTGTGTATCAAAGTTGACCCCAGTGGGGTAGGTTTGGGGGATGTGCTATCACAAGTGAAAAGCACCAATGAGAATATCCTTGCTTTTGCCTCACACACACTCAAACCACAAGAATGTCTTTATTCAGTAATTGAAATGAAAATGCTGGCTTGTGTGTGAGCAGTGGAAAGATTCAAGGTTTATGTGTGGGGAACAACATTTCTGTTACAAACTGATCACAAGTCTTTAATTCTGATCATCAGTACCTATAATATTTATTCCACAGGAGCTACTGCCAGTTTAGTTACATTGAGCATGAAGCTTTTGGAATGTCATTTTGAGGTACCATACATTCCTGGGGTCAGGAATATGAAAGCTGATTGTCTGTCACATCTCCTGTCCCCTGAAAAGGATCTGTAAATATAATCCGAGGACATACAGGATGAACATTGCTTGGCAGCAAATATTGATTGGGATAATACTAATGTATTAGTGAAGAAGTCTGGAGGGAAGAATTGAGCCAAGATAGCATTCCGACAAAGATGATGGAATACATGACAAAAGGGTGGCCCAGAGAAAAATCTTACCTTTGACTTTACAACCTTACAGCAAGTTACAGGCTAAATTATCACTTGAAGCGGGTCTGATGTTCAGGGAGAACACATTAGAACCACCAAGTAATGTAAGAGAGAGATTGATGCAACTAAATCATGAAGGGCCTTTAGGCATGGCGCTTACCAAAAAAAGGTTCTGTAAAACTTTTTGTGGCCAAGTATGGATAGGGACATGTGGAGTTTGGTCAAGAAATGTTCAACATGTTTGAGAAATTACAAAGGTCTCAAGAGTGTAATATCTCCCATGGTGGAAGTTGGCAGCCCAGAGAAACTATGGGGTAGAGTAAGTCTGGATTTCCTTGGTCCATTTAGTAGATTGCCTTATAACCAGTGTTATCTAAATGGATTGAAGTCAAATTTGTGAAAAATGCTAAAACTAAAACTGTAATCACCTTTCTTAAAGATATGTTTTCCAGAGAGGGTTTTCATCAGAGGTGATTTCAGACAATGGGGTGCAATTTGTTTCGGAAGACATGGTGACATTTTTGAAAGATGCTGGTATCAAGCACAAAGTCTTTATCAGCAACAAAGTAATGGTCAAGTAGAGTGGGCTAACAGATTGGTAAATTCATTTGTCAGAGGAGCAATCATTGAGGGGGTGGATGTGGTGGATGCTATCAGTGCCATGTTATGGTCTTATCGCAATTCTCCCCATTGTATACTGGAATGACACCTTTTCTGCTCTTAGGAGAAGGGTTACTCAAGACTATTTAAAACCAGCCTGGTTAGGTAATGTGTCAAAAAAGGGGGCAGGTTTCAATGTCAAGCAACATGTGGTAAAAATGCATCGTAAAATTGAGCAAATTCAATTGAAAAACTGAAATGAAGTATGATGAGTTCAAAAAACCAAAAGTCATTAATTTCCAGAAAGGAGATTGGATCCGCATCAAATTACTGAGTGTTAAGGTAAAGAAGGGCGGGGTAAAGTAAACTGCGCCTTGCCAGGTGATGAAGTAAATTTTAATGGGCATGCAGTATGGATCAAAAGTGGACAATGGTGCAATGTTGCCAGAGTTGTAAAAGTTTCACGTCAGCATGTTCCTGACAGAGAAGATGAATGCCATCAGGCTGCCAAATCCGATATTGTGGGTGGGGAAGGTGGTTGTGTTCGTGAGAAGCGTGCAACTAAAATACGTAGGAAGTTTAAGGATTTTGTCATGACGTAATTTTATGCTGTCATGTTAATAATTGATTAATGTTTTTTTTTCTACATTCCTTATAGTTTACTGTTGATTCTATTTGTGGTTAATTTACTGTATTCTTGGACAGTGTATCCTTATTTTGGTTATGATGTTGTGGATATTTTATGCAACTATTTATGCTTTTTTATTTTTTGTTTCTTTTACAGTTATTGATATAATGAATTTAGTATGCAATATTTTGCTATTGTTTTATTGTAAATGGGGGAGATGTGTTGTGTCCTGTCATCCCTCATGCTCATCTGTGTCTGTGTTATCCGGGCTGGAGTGTAAAGCTTTGGTCGCATTCCAGGACGGTTGGAGATCGGGGGCGGACGAGAGAGGAGGAGGCATCTCAGGGTTGTTGTTAAATTTTCAATTAAGATTTCTACTACTGCCACGGCCTTTATTCACATTTGTAACAGTCTCTTAGGTTGAGGGTGATGTAGGTTAATTTGGAGAAGTCCAGGACGTGTCTGGCTGCACTGTTCTGTATGGCCTGGAGTCTTCTGAGGAGCTGGGTGGAGATGCCCGCATAGAGGGCATTGCTGTAGTCGAGGCAGCTGGTTAAGAAGGCTTGAGTGACGGTCTTTTGGGTGTTGGGTGGGATCCATCTGAAGATACTGCGGAGCATGCAAAGTGTATGAAAGCAGGAGGAGGTGACTGCATTGACTTGTTATTTAATGGTCAGTTGGGTGTTAAGGATGATGCTGAGGTTGCACGCATGGTCAAGTCGTTGTAGGTGTAGGTCTGAGTTCTGCAGGCCACCAGCTGTAGTCCCATGCGGAAGTGTCACCATCAACTGAGGAAAGGCTATCCTGAAACACATTGTGATGACTTTGGTCTCTATTGAAATATATTTTTCTCTCTTCTTCTACAGTGAACTGAAATGTAAAAGACTGAATTTTATTTATTTAATTTATTATTGTATTTGTAAAACGTAATGCATTTGGAGCAACCTCTGAGTGGTACCTTGAAAGCTGCATCTGTTCACTGCAATATACTGTCACTCGTTGAGATGGCTGTACTAATCACAACATTATTCAAACCATCATCATTCAATGTATGGTGCAAGCAATATTGAAATTTCAAATCTTGGTAGGAAATCTTACAATAACGTTGGGTATTTCCCTCACCCAGAAGCCACATTGGACATTGACAATCACCTCAATCTGCTCATTCAAACCTTCTTAAAATTATGTTCCACTGGGCCCCAACTCACCATGATAGGAAAGCAGTTTGCTTCTTTAGCACAGGTTGCCTTACACTCATCTCTAGTTTTGTCGGGGCTTGCCACAGGGCTCTCAGGAGAAAAATCGAGATCATGGTCAATCCACTGGCCCCATACCATGAACATTTGAGACCTCTCCTGGTCCAATACCACTCTGTTATCCAGATATCGAACAACACGGTTTGATACATCCCGGACCTATAGGAATAAAAAGTGGTGAGATGTTTGGAATGAATAAGGCCCAAGACATTTGTAGCTGATATACAATGAACTCATACATGACAACATTTCTCAATTCTGCATCAACTCATATATTTCAGATGATTCCAAACTCTTTAGTGCTTAACATAGACATGTGTTGTTAATATCAACTCTCTCTGCAACTATAAGACATGGCTCTGACAAATATTGCTCTGGAGGGAATCTTTAGGTTTAACTCAACTGTATACAGAGACTACTCAATGCCACAAAATTGCTTGCAATTCTCAAAGTGTAGGACGGAGTGCAAGATTTTTCTTTAGTGGCATGTACGATGCTGCAGGAATCAAAGTATGCTGCAATTTTGTGGCACTGTAACTGACCCATGTTAATATTACCCTAACCTGCAAATATGTATTGATTTTTCTAAAATCTTGTGCATGCCCAGTTCCAAATGCAGCATGAGCCTTTGAGTGGGACAGCCTGATTTCAGCCCTGGTATATTCAGGGCCTCATTTACAAGAAAGTGCGGCAGCACAGCACAGCAAGCCCTTTGGCTGTGCCAAGCTGCAACACTTTCAAAGCACATCGATGCGTCATATCTATGCACACATTTCTGCCATGCACCGATGCAGGCAACCTGGCACCATGGTTCAAGGATGCCTGCGTCACTGGGATTAATGTTTATGTGCAGGAAGGTGTCCCTTCTTGCACATAAACAATCTGAAATGGTGTTTTTCAAGCTCTATGTGTGCTGCATTAGCCCACATAAAACTTGCAAAACGTCACTTTTAATGAATGTTTATGTACAGGAAGGAAAACCTTCCTGCACATAAACAATCACTATTAGAGGTATGTTTGGGAAAGGTCCACGAGTCAAGTTCTGCCCTAATAAAACCGATTTAGGCTTTTCTCCCAGAGCAAGACATCTTTTGGACAGTAAACAAACCTCCTTGTCTTACAGAATACTTTCACACTACCTAATAATAGGTTTTGGTGGCTTCGCTTATTACATGTGTGTGGTACCATGAGCCAGTGGCCTCAGACAGAACTTGAATCAATGGGCCTAGTATGGAGTGTCAGAGGTCTCACACAATTTACGCATCAGTGGCCTAGTAATAAGCATCAATGGCCAAGAACAGTGCAGGGTAAAAGTGCATCAGTGACCCAACAAAGCACCTGCACTAATGGCTCCAGTAATAAGTGTAAATGCCCCTAAACTGTAGGTTGTCAAAGGACCTAAGTCAGAGGCCCTACAGACTAGATTGGTCAATGAACCTAGTGGCAAGTGTATGCGGCCCAACACAAGCAAACCCCAAATTAACCTGTGTTTAACCCCCTGGTAGCTTGGCACCTGCAGTCAGGCTTAACTTAGAGGCAAGGTGTAAAGTATTTGTGCAGCACTTCTAACACTGAAAACATAAAACAAGAAATATTTCACACCAACTTAAACAAATGGAGTAAACTGTAATGATTTATTTGAGACCAAAATGACAAAAATCTAATCTGTAGAACATAAGATATGCAGTTTAGAATTTTAAGTAAAAACAGCACTTAAAAGCACAAAACGCCAACTGTGGTTGGATGTACGTCGTTACAACACGATGTTTTACATCGCAGTACTTTACGACGCATGTTTTACAACGCAAGTCGTTACCACGACTTGCGTTGTTGGGGGCTGGATAGTGAATAGTTTAATTTACTATTCCAACTCCAGTCCCCGTGGATAGTAGGGAAGGAGTTGAATAGTAAATTAAACTATTTACTATCCTGGAGCGCCCCCCAGCGCAATTCGTTGTTACAACTTGTGTTGTAAAAGTTGCGTCATAAGGGAACTGCGGTGTAAAATCCGCGTTTTAAAGGATGTTCCCCACTGTGGTTATCTAGTTGTGTGTGACCGTGACAAAGTCAAAAGTTCAGGCTGACTGCATTGAAGTGAGGGCTGGCTACAGGACCAAGTCAGGCCAGTTGAACCATAGTACCTTAAATCCTGGTTTGCAGAGCTCTGTGAGATTCTGCATTGAAGATGTGCTGTGCATCAGCCATTCTAAGATGCTGCAGGGCTGTGGCTTGTGATGTTGAGTCCTGTATCCTCATTGAGGATGCAGTTCGATAAGGGGCTTGCGGTGGAAGTCCTAATTCAAAGTTGCATCATGCACCAGCTGTTTGGAGGAGCTTTGGGGTTGTGATGCGAAGTCCTGCATCACCGTCAAGGAGGCCGTCGACAAGGGGCTTTCTTTGTAGAGCCTTCACTGAGAATGCATGATGCAGCTGCAGTTCTGAGGAGTCTGCAAACTGCTAAGCGAGGTCTAGCTTCTGAGATGCGTGGCACTGCGGTGTTTTGTCTGTGAGATGCATCACGCTGCATCTGTTCTGCTTCACAGGTCCACAGCTTGGCTGGGAGAGTACCTTTAGGTCCACTTCCGAAGGGCCCGGACTGGGTAGGCACCACTAGGTGGGTAGGATTTGCAGCAGCCTGTCCCTGAGGTTCTGATCAGAAGGCTATCCAATTAGCCATGGTAGTCATTCTAGTGGTCCTGGGTTCAAGTTGCAGGTCCAGTCCTTCACTCAGGCAGCAGGACAGCTGAGTAGCAGTCCTTCTTGCAGAGCAGCTTAGCAGCCCTTCTGAGTCTTCCACAGGTCCTGAGATGTTCTGAAGAGTTGGGTCTGAGGGTCCATTATTTAAACCTGATGCCCAGTGTGAAGTAGAAGAAGGTTCTGGAGGTTTCCCCCCTCAGTGGTGCTTGAAATGCCCTGCGTCCCTGCTCTAAACCCAGCTTGACTGGGTTCACCATACATGGCCTTTGCGATGTGCAAGTGTAGTAGGTGACAACTCCTCCCCCTCATCGAGTCAGAGATGGCCCATCCAGCCAACACCTATGCCCTTTGTCTCACTGTCTGGGAGCAATACACTAAGCCCAACGGCCAGTTACATCTAACCATGGAACCCAGGATGCCGGCTTCAGCTGCAGGCACCAAATGGTTAGGACAAGAAAACGGCAACTTTCCAAAAGTAAGTATATAAAACAGCAATGGATGGAATTCTTAAATGAATCTCAGCCACTAGTAATCACAAGGGCCACAACCCAATCTATTGTTAATTTGCTCACCATGCTACCTCAGTTTGGAACTAGCTATATGCAAATCAGTCTTGACCCTTCTCCAATAGGAACCGTCCAGCCTGGACTTCAAAGCCAGGTCCTCCTTCAGCCAGAACACAAGTAACCCAGAATCTGTTTCACCCTAGTTTTGGGCTCATTAGCTAGGTACAGCTTAATTCCAGTAGCACAGTGTGCATTGTACCCACATCTTGGCATACCCGTCCCACTTAGCGCGAGACAATAAGTATTAAAAGCAGTGTTAGATGGAATGCTTGAATTAATCTACACCACTCGGGCCACATCCCAATCCATCGTTATTTTACTCACCATGCCATCTCAGTTTGGAACCACCTATATGCAAATCTATCTTGACCCGGCTCTAACGGGAACAGTCCAGCCCGAACTGCAAAGACAGGTCCTCCCTGAACTGGGACAAAAGCAACTCAGGACCGGTTTTGCCCTAATTATAGGCTCATCAGCCAAGTACAGCCTGGTTCCAGTGCACAGGACCCACGTCTGGGCATACCCGTCCTACTCAGGGAGACACAATAAGTATACAATACAGAGATGTATGGAATGATTGAATTTAATCTCAGCTACTGGTAAACACTTGGGTGTCTCGTACTTCAGCTGAAGACTTGCTGTCAACTAGCTGTAGAGGGACTACGTCCCCCAGCCTGCCAAGTTCCTCAGGAAACCTCCTGGTGCAGGAGCACAGGAGTGATAGAAAATGAACAGACGAAGATCTCCGGGTGCAGGGTGCAGGAGAGCTATAAAATGAATGGAGGCATCCTGCAGTGCGGGTGCCTTGTACTTCTGGCACAGAATCTGTTGCCTGCTAGCTTGGGTGAGACCACGTTCCCCAGCCTTCCAAGTTGCTCAGGTCACTTCCGGGTGCAGGAGCACAGGAGTGCTATAAAATCAATGGGAGAATACCAGGCCAAGAACAGGCCTGTCTGCGCCCATCCACATCCGACCGAGGCTGGGCAACCACCTCTGATGTAATCATCACGGAACATTACGAGACAAACACCATCTGGCTAACTCGGCTAATCCAGGTGAACATTATTAATTTTTCCAAATAACCTAGTACGATGGGGAAGAGGAAAGTTATGTGTACTGATATGTTGCCTCACAAACCCACAAGTATTGATGCCATGCTAGACAGAGACAAGAGGGGGTAAGCACTGATATAGCCCTTACAGAGAGTAGGCTTTCTCTTGCTCAGGGGATTGGCCAGGGGGCTGGGTTGGGTGAAACAATACACCCTGCTTATACTCCTGAGGTTGAGCGCAGGATGACCCGGGGGGTAAGAGGGAAAACATTGTCCAAGCCTGGTGTAGCTAAGACCCAACCAGCTACCTCTAGCCCTGATGAGATCGAAAGTCTTTCTGCCACAGTGGATTTCAGCAGTCCTACCATGACCCCTGAACCAGTAGTAAAAAGGAAGAAAACGTTCAATCGTGTAGCCCACTCAAAATCTCACATAGGGAAAGTGCAACTGGAAAAGGGACGAAGTCATCTTTGCTGATTGACGAGGTTTATGACAGATTGTTTCATTTACTTGTTGAAACCTTGGAGAAATAAAATTAAATGTGGTATTTATAAAGCGCAAACTGTCACTCCGGAAGGAGCCTCATGGCGCTATACGGATAAAAATAAACTTAGCAGTAGTGAATGGAGACCTAGATGAGGGCTTGCAAGAATTCATCTGATGCTTCAAAGATCCAAAGATCCAGGTCTTTAGGGCCTTCCTAAACTGCATTTCAGGTTCTATCGATCTCAATCTATTTGGCATTAGATTCAAGGCCTTTGCACCTAACACGGTTGCAGATTTCCCTCTTCGTGTTTTGAGTTTGAAACCAGGCGGTTTGAGGAGGTTTGCTGACGAAGATCTAAGTAACCTCATTGTACTTTATGGTGTGACTCTTGTTAAAAGATATACTGGGCCCAGCAGGCGAATAGCTCTAAAGGTGGTAACAAGAAGTTTCAATAAAACTCTCTTGTGTAGCGGAATCCAGCGAAGAGATTTAAGGGCTGTGAAGGCCGATGCCCTGCAAGGAAGTTTCAAGACCAATCTGGCTGCTGCGTGCTCCACTACCTGTAGCCACTTCAGGGTTGATTAATTGGCCCCTCCTGTAGTGAGGGCTGGGCCTTACTTGCACACATTGCTATGTTAGCATAGGCTTATTACAAGTTTAAACACCATTTTAACTTTTTGCTGCTTTTGCACACAACACTATATGTAACTGTTCTGGTAAGTTAGGCTGCGTGAATTGCTTCACATGAGAATGGCTTGTTTTCAACGTCCCTAGACTTACAGCTCAACCTTAGTCTGCACAGTGAGGACTGAAGCCTCCAAGGTTATCAAAACAATGTTTGGCGTTGGTCGGGCTGATCGACTCATGCACTAGACATAACATGCACGCAGCTGCAGCTAACTGAAATCCTGGCATCTTTAATATCACACTGCATGCATGATTTAGACACTCTGAAGGAAGCCTGATTCCTGAGAGACAGAGAGCTATTGCAGATCCTGATGTGATTCACTTCTGCTGATCTTGGAGGTATGGGGTCCCCTATTCAAGACTTGCACCCAGATTCATCAAAGTAAAATCGGCTCGCAAAGGGCCAGATTCTGAGAATCCGGCCCTTTGCGAGCGCTATTTTTGCATTTGGGATTCATCATCCCAAATGCAAAAATCGCAATTACAGAACTCGCTAAATTGAGAAGAATCGCATTTAAGGAATCTCAATTAGAGATTCCTTAAATGCTATTCATGAACCTTTTTAAAATTGCGAATTCGCAATATGGGGCCGCTATTTACCGCGAAGTGTAACTTCGTGGTAAATAGCGGAAACTTAGAAAAATGCACTTTAGTGCATTTTCCTAAGTTGTATGTTACACACACACACATGTCCTTTGGACATGTGTGTGCGCAACACCTGTGTACATTTGCATTTCAGGGGTGCTACAGGGTGTCCTTTGGACACCCTGGCACCCTTGAAATCGCGTCCTTATTTGCGATTCGCTAATGTAAATGTAAAAAATTTAAATTGATACTTGTATAGCGCACTACTCACCCGCAAGGGTCTCAAGGCGCTTGTACGAATACCACTGTGGAACCCATCCTGGCTTTCCCTGTGAGGTGTCCACTCATGGGCACCCCCAAGGTGGAGGCCAGGCATCCTTAGCGTTGTGGGGGACGTTGTGGAGATTAAGCAAGCTATTGCCCAGAGTTGCAGAGTGGGACTCCATGATTGGAATAGGCACCGAGGCGAGAATTATCAGGTCTGTGGAATTTTTGAGCCCAAGACCCGCCGAGGCGGGGAATTGAACCCTGGTCCCGGGCTAGACCTCTGCATCAGGGTCTGCCGCTATAACCATTGAGCCACACTTCTCCACATTCATTCCTATGGGCCATACCTCATTTGCGATTAGCAATTAGCTAATAGCAAATAAGTAAGTAGTAGAAATCGCAAAATGAATTGCAATTTCTACATGCATCCCGTTTTGCGAGTCTTTAATAGCGATTCCTTAATAATCGCTATTAAGGACTCGCAAAAGAGGACAATGATGAATCTGGGGGTAAGAGACCTTCTATATTTTATAAAACATGGGGGCATATTATCAAGACAGGCAATAAAATGATCACCGTTTTAGCGGCAGAAAACTGCCGCTAAAACGGCGATAATGGGCTTGATAATATGCTCTATGGAATTCCAATTGAAGTCCATGTTAGACGTCCTTCACATTTAACATGGGCTTCAATCGGAATTTTATCGCCTGTCTTGATAATATGCCCCATAGTTCCAAGCTAGGGAGGGTGGCATACTAGGTGCTATATAACCTGTTCACACCATCATTATAATATGATTTCTCCTTTTGTGTTTTATGGAATTGTAACAATGCTGATCGTATTATTTTTAATCATATGTCTGCTTATGCTCGCAAAAATACTGCATCTTAGAGCACGTCGTTAAAATAAATATTTTAAACTTTATCGTGTCTCTTTCTTTACCCATGTTGTGGACTAGTATGAGTATATAACGAAAGAGTGTTCTTGATTCCCACCATTCCTGAGAGTAACCTAAGTCGCATGTTCTGGGTTGTCTAATCATTGGTACCTTTGCTATAGGACGAAGAGCTAATGTGACACTGATGCTAGTCGGTTCGGGGTTTCCTAGGTACTGAGGTGAGTTTTTTGGTACATCACAATTCACTGATGTCCTAGGTCTCTGTGCATAGTTCTGTGTGAGCAGAATCCCTGCACTGCCATAAGGCTGTTACAATAGTCCAGGCGTGAAAGTATCAGCGCCACCGCAACTGTTTTCCTGGCTGAAAGAGGAATAAGATCAAAACATGTTTTCAAGGTTTTAACTAAACTAAAGTAGGTCCCAGCCAGCCTAAGTGCATGGGTTTTTAAAGAGAGGGAGGAGTCGAACAACACTCCCAGAGTTTTAGCCACTTCCACAGTGGAAGGGGGGGCTGGTATATCCTCAGGTAACAAGGCCTTAGGTTGAAAGGATTGTCTTTTCCTATCAGCAGGATTTCTGTCTTGTCTGTATTAAATTGGAGGTGGTTGTTTTTCATCCATTTGATGACCTCTGTAAGGCAGAGTTTAACATTTTCTTCTGCATCCGTAGAATTTTTATCAAGGGACAGAATCAGCTGCGTATTGTCAGCATCAGATGTTATCTCAATCCCATATGTTGAAATAAGGGAGATAAGTGGCGCCAGGTATATATTGAAAAAAAGTGGACTGAGTGAGGAGCCCTGTGGTACTCCTGCAGTAATGGTGCGTTCTGAAGACAGGAAGGGGCCAAGAGAGACCGCTTGCCTCCGGTTGGTCAGGAAGGACTTCATCCAGGCCAGTACAGTGTCAGAAATGCCACAAGATTTTAGTCTGGCCAAAAGTATGTTGTGAGAGATGGTATCAAAGGCAGCAGACAAATTGTGCAGATTCTGTAGAATGTTTGGGGTAAAAACCTGACTGTCAAGGGTGGAAGGTCTGAGAGGTTTCAAAAAAGTTTGAGAGCTCATTATATACCATTCTTTCAGTCATTTTACCCAAAATAGGTAGCACTGGAACCCAATAAAAGATTGTTTAATAAGCATTGAAAGCACTTGGCAACACTGTTAAAACCACCTGCCACTCCTTCTTTTTCCGGCACGATCTGCATTTGGTTCTTCGATTGCGACCGTTGTTGTCAAAGCTCAGAGTAAGGATAAGGCACCTGGCATTTCCACTGAGAAAACAGCACCTCCACAAGTCATGTCGAACTTAACACCAGCCATGTGTAATGAACCTAGAGGAGCCAAGGCTGGCACTGTCACCTGGGTTGAGGGGGGAGAAGGTTCTACTTCAATGCCTTGTCATCCTGCTACAGTATCCCAAAATAACCAAAAGCTGTCTATGCAGGAAATAAAACCTAGCACCACTATCGTAAATCTTCCCCCTGAGGTTTCTCAATATGTCTTGGTTAAGGCGGGAGTGCCCCCATTGAAGAATGGCCAAACAGAATTGTCGGAGCAAGTCTGGAATAAGGTGGCTCATTGGCTTGGGGCTAATAGAAATTTTAAGATGTTGGTGGGGATTTACCTTTTAATGGTCCAATGGATAAGATTGATTGGAACTGTCCATCAAGACATACCCGGCAATTTTAATACCCACTCGCTAACGGTAATGAGGTCAACTGACAGGGTGTGCTCAGTTCAGTCTGATGTTTCGGCTGCAAGGTCTTGGACTGTGGATGTCTTGTTTTCATCTGACTCGATAGTCCAGGTATGTGTAGGCCCACCCCTAAACTATCTAATTTAAATGATATTGCTAAAATTGTGTCTGTTTCAAGCCAGCTCCGTCCTTTATCAGTCTTGATTTGGAGCATTGTCGGTGTGCGTTTTAGTATTTTACTCTTAGAGTGGCAAGCGTTCATAGGAAATTATGACATTTTGCTATTTCAGGAAACGTGGGACATTGATCCTATTGCTTATTAAGGTTTTGTGTGTTTTTACTAACCCTGCAGTTTCCTCTATCTCTATCTATTTGGATTAATTTGCTGCTTGAGGGTTGAGCAGAGCTTTTACAATTAAAGGAAAATAATTTCCAAGTAGTGGTAGACCAGGGGACCCTGGAGCTATATCTGGTTTATTTTTGATATAATGAATTTCATAATCTTTTCAACAATAAATTCCCTGTAGTGTTTGATTATATTTCTTCCATTATGGAAGTAAACGCAGGCTATCAACTGTATGTTTGTCTTGCAGGGGATTTTAACTCCAGAACTCCCAACCAAAAGTAAATACCATACTAAAAAGATGATGCTGGTGGGGACATCTGATTTGTATAATGCAATGGAGTTAGCTGGCAGAGATAACTTAGGGGTGCCCACGTTTAGTGTGAGAAATTGGTATACAGTTATAAATTATGGATTTGTCTCCCGTAATCTGATAAATTGCTTGTTATATTACACCATTGTACCTTCTCACTTTGGTGACCATAATCCCATTGTAATAACATTTGACATCTTAGTTAGAAAGATTCCCAAGTTAGCAACTGGCTTTATTGTGATCCGACTATCTAAGGATAAAGGGATAAAAAAAAGTCTGAATCTGTGTGATTTCTGAAGAAGGTAGTTGAAGAGAATATCAGTCAAACGTTGTGGTGCTTAGCAGAGCCTGGAGATCAGGGAGAGGTAGTTATCGCCTTTCTAGGTCTTTGTGACAAGATTAAAAAGTCCCTCAGTAAGCCCCACAGACCTGCGGCACAATGACCATAGTGGTTTGATCATGTGTCCTCCCTAGCAAATGGCTTATTGCGTAGAGCCTTGGTTAAGAACCCTGGAGTCCACGCTGAGGTGGCTTTTATGCAGTAGTATAAAGTAGTATTGGCACACAGGAGAAATTAAGCTATCACACAAAAGTGGGAGGATCTAACTAACAAAGCTCACATAAAGGACGGTAAATTGTTTTGGAAAGCCACGTCTAGTCTGCGCTCCTTAGACCAGACATCTACCACTATGTTTTGTCCCATAGAGAGAGATGTGTGTGTTGAACACTCTGTTAAGATTTATTCAGATACTGACCTGAACTTTCTACCCTTATTCAGCCAGACTCCTGACTTTTAAAATTTTAAACTTCTCTCTTCCTGAAGTTACGGTAGTCTCCATCGATTTAATCAAATGTAATTTGAATATATGGGATCCCCTGTTAACCAATGCTTTTAAATGGCTTGACTCGTTTTACCATACCAAGATCCTAAGCGACCTCAACTATAGTCCCCATCTTTAAAAAAGATGGTCTCTCAAAGCCCCAGTTATCGCCCAATCTCTTTGATCAACATACCAGCAAAGATTCTTGGTCAAGTTCTTTATAACAGGATTCAATATTGGGCGCTCGAAAATAACATTCTGGACCCTTGCCAATATGGCTTTTGGCCTGGCACTGGCACTGTGGAGCAGTGTCTAAATTTGAACCTACTGATTGGCAAGTATACAGTGGCTAAACATTACACAAAAATGCATGTGAATAATATGTATAATACTGTGCAAAAATCCTGTAACATGGAAAACGCAATTAAAACGAGTTAAAAAAAATATACAGTGGCCAAACAGTCCCTTTTATATTTAGGTTTCATGGACTTCTCCATGGACTTTGATTGCGTTAATCGTAACAGGCTTTGACAACTCCTTCACGTTGTGGGATTTGATGGACCCTAATTCATATACTGGCCTTGCTTCATTGTAACAGCACAGCAAGGGTATATGGTACAGACAAAGAGGTGAAGTGTCAGATATTATCCAGATCAAGAGTGGAGTGTGCCAAGGGTGCATACTTGCCCCATTAATATTTATTTTATATATTAACGATTAAGGCACTTATTTGGCAGCCAACATCCTGGATATTCGAAAGATAAATGGTACCCTGCTCCCAGCATTTTTGTATGTGGATAACATTGTTTTAGTGGCCGGCACACCAAAGGCCCTGTGAATGTTAGTTCATACTTTTGTGAACTTTTTGTCTAAGCTCGATCTATCAACTAACTTTTTAAAGTCTTTTCTAATGACGTGTGGCCCCAAGAGATACTAAACTCTTAAAATCACAGTGGGTTCAAACACCATATTAAGGACAAAAACCTTCTCTTACTTATGTGGTACTTTTAGTGCGACACGATCCTGGGTGCTGCACATTTTGCATAGCAGGGCAAAATTGTCTAGATCAACAGGTTCACTTGTTAGTCTTCTGCAGCCCTTTAGTGGGTAGTCGCTGGTTCCGGTGCTACAAATGTATGCTGCACAATGAATGTCCCCCAACAGCCTCCTTTGGGGTAGCTGTTTGGGATTTGCTGATTGTAGGGCAATACCGAGGGAAGAAAATATTTGTACAGGAGATTTTTGGCTCTCCTTGCATCCTCTTCACATTATATTTGTCATAGTGACCTGGGTCTGACCTATCTGAGTGATTTTATTCGAACTAGACCCCGATTATTGTGGCTTTCTATTTGGCGCACTGATGAAGCATCTTCAACAAGGGCCATAATTTCCTTCAGTTTGGCATGTGACAAGGGCCTCTTAATTTCTTGCTTGTCATTTATGAAAGATTCATTTGATGGGTTTGGCCTTTCCCACACATTTTATGACACAGCTTCATGCATTGCTATTGATAAAAAACAGGTGTCCTCATTGGTGCTAGCTCAATTGCATGATAAGAGGGTCAGGGTATAAAACAACTATTGTAAACTACTTGCTGCTAAATGTGGGTTTCATTCAGACAGTTACTCGTGGAAACCAAGAAGGAATTGGGAATGTTATTTTTTGTTCCGGTTTAGGGCGCAAACGGTAAAGTACCTTTGCTCATTTCTCCTGAGGCGGAAGCCGGGAGCCACTAGCTACTAGCACCTAACCTTAAACATTGTGAGATTGAAATACTCTGTTTATTTTAAAACGAACGAAAGGAAAATCACGAGTGAATGGGTGTGTGTTGATTTTAAAAACCTCCGTTCTCCTTCACCAGCCTCCTGGCCACAGCCTCGCAGCGGATTTAGCGCTGCCGAGGACACTCATTCTAAACAAATATTGCCGCCATTTCCCGCCTCACCCGAAGGCCACGCCCACGTCCGGGGCCACGCCCACCAGCCTACATAAGACGCGAAAGCCCTGCGCATTATCAGAAGCTCATTTCTCCTGAGGCGGAAGCCGGGAGCCACTAGCTACTAGCACCTAACCTTAAACATTGTGAGTTACGATTGAAATACTCTGTTTATTTTAAAACGAACGAAAGGAAAATCACGAGTGAATGGGTGTGTGTTGATTTTAAAAACCTCACCGTTCTCCTTCACCAGCCTCCTGGCCACAGCCTCGCAGCGGATTTAGCGCTGCCGAGGACACTCATTCTAAACAAATATTGCCGCCATTTCCCTCCTCACCCGAAGGCCACGCCCACATCCGGGGCCACACCCCTCCCCCTTAACTTTTCTCACTATAAATTATGTGTATCTCTCGAACGCACAGCGGGCGAGCGCAGCGGGAGCGACGTTTGCGCGCCGAAGGCGCGCCTAAGGCAAGCCCGTCTGCGCCCGTCCGCGCCAGCTCCGTGCCGAGGGCCAGCCATGCTGTTAGTTCTCCACCTGCCCAGTTACTAACATGGACCAGAACACAGCTCCTAGACCTATGTAAGACATCCTGCTCGTCTCCTACGGCTTGCAACTTTCCCCTACCCAGCCCTTTCTTTCACAAATGCCCTAACTGCTCTTTCTCTCTATGCCCCGCCTGGACTCGTCCACGCAAATCCGCTGACATTAAACCCCCTCCCACCAAAACTTACTCCATGGGATTAGTGAACTGCCGCTCTCTACCCGGCCACGCCAATGACATCTGGCTTTTACTGTCCTCTACATCCTGGGACACATTATTTTTAACTGCGACCTGGATCAAAGACTCCTCCAACCCTGACATCGCCCTAGCCATTCCTACTGGTTACAGCTTTACCGGTCTTAACCGCGAAGGCTCCAAACCAGGTGGATAAATCGCTGTGATCCTAAAGAATCACCTAAAAATTACCTCCAGGAAAATTGCAAACATCAAACCTATAGAAGCTCTATACTTCGCAGTCACAGACTCCACTACTGCCATCTCCTCTGGGATCTTGGCCTACATCCCCCCTAACACTCCTCAACCTGCCATCCTAGAGCTACTGGCAGTCACGGCAGATCTCTCCCTTAAACACCCTCACTTCATGGTACTGGGAGACTTCAACCATCATGTGGATGTGAGCAACTGCAACCGGCGCCGCTCAACTACTGGAATCTATGCAAAACCTAAATCTATCACAAAGGGTAAAAGGCCCCACTCATACCGCCGGGCACACCCTTGACCTTATTTTCTCAAACCACGAGAAACTTAAAATCCTTCCCCCTTTACCTCTGACATGGTCTGACCATTACTTAATACCTTTTGAGGTTCCCCTAGCCCAATTTATCAAACAGGAGTCCGCCATTAGAACACAAGGCAGAAAATGGCACAAGCTCTCTTTAACTGCCCTAGAGCAAAAATACCTCAATAGTCTTAACCCGCTGCCGGACGATCTGGACGCAGCGGTGCGTACACTAAACAATGACCTCACATCTGCAATAGAGAAAATTGCCCCATTACACACCCTTACTTCCCGCAGACAAAAACCTTCTGCACCATGGTTCACACAAGAACTCAGGGCACACAGAAGCAAGTGCAAAAAGTTGGAACGACTTTGGAGACAGAACTATGACCCGGTAGCCAAGGCACTCTACAGACAAAGCCTTAAAGAGTTTCGCAAACTCAAACACCACTCCATGAGCACTTACTTTTCTGACACCATTGCCAAAGCAAAGAACTCGACCAAGACTCTTTTCAATATAGTGAAAGACTTCACTCAGCCAAACGCACTAACTGCTCCAGCACCCATGTCCCAAGCACTGAGTGAAAATCTATCAAACTTTTTTGAAGAGAAAATAGTTAACATCGCAGCAACTATCCGTCAGAATGGCCCCAACAGTACTGAAGACCTTGACACGAACTACAAATATGCTTTTACAGCATTTCAATCACTTACTAAGGAACATGCCATGAAATTATTTTTGGAATGCAGATCAGGCTCTCCTTTGGATCCTGCCCCAGCCCTAATCTTGAATGAAATTGTCCCCTTAATCATTAACCCCCTACTCGAAATCTGGAACTCCTCCTTAACTACTAGTGTTGTCCCCTCTGCCTGGAAACACGCATTGCTAATCCCAATTAAAAAAAAAGCAGGCATAGACCTCATTGTCTAAGCAACTACCGACCGATCTCACTTCTGCCCAAACCCGCCAAAGTACTCGAGAAAGCTGTTCAAATACAACTATCGAGCTACCTTGAATCAAACTCCTTGTTTCACGATACCCAATCAGGCTTCAGACCGGACTATAGTACCGAGTCAGCGCTACTTGAAGTATCCGAGTCAATCCGTGAATGCACGGATAGGGGAGAGGAGGCCATGCTGGTCCTCCCCGACCTATCCGCTGCATTCAATACCATCTCGCATGACAAACTACTGACTCGCCTGCAAGAGATAGGTATCGGCGGGCCTCCCCTCTTATGGGTAAAATCATTTTTCACAAACAGAACCCAACAAGTGATGCTGGGATCCTTTCTCTCTGCCAAAAAAACGCTGATTTGGGGAGTTCCACAGGGCTCCTCCCTTAGCCCGCTCCTCTTCAATGTGTACCTCAAGCCACTGGCAAAAGTTGTCGAATCCTGTGGCATCAAAGTTACCTTCTACGCCGACGACACCCAACTGGTGTTCTCCTTCAAAAACCACACTGAAAAATCTTTCGACAACTTTTGCCATTGCATGCTGAAGATCGCCTCATGGATGTCTGAGAACAACTTTAGGCTCAATACTGATAAGACTGAAGTCTTATTTTTTAATCAGAAATCACCCTTACCTCCTAATATCTGGTGGCCGACCGAACTCAACCCTTCCCCAGTACCAGTCCTAGCCGCCCGAAACCTAGGCTTTCAATTCGACACCTCTCTCTCCTGTAAAACCCAAATCAGCAAAGTTACCTCTGCCTGCTTCGGGAAGCTACGAATGTTAAAAAAAATCATCCCCTACTTACCACTAGACTCTCGAAAAACAGTAGTCCATGCCCTGATTACTTCCCACCTAGACTACGCTAATAGCCTGTATGTAGGTGCTCCATCCTACCTCATTAACCAACTACAGAGAGTCCAGAACGCAGCAGCCAGGCTGATTTATAACATTCCTTATCGTCACTCCATTTCACCCCACCTAATCAAACTCCACTGGCTCCCAATAAAACTGCGGATCCAATTCAAAGCCTTAACTCTGGTTTTCAGAGCCCTCAATGACCGAGGCCCTACATATCTACGGCGCAGAATGAAGTTTTCACAGGCACAACGTAACCTCAGATCCAACCACCTCCGCCTTATGATATGCCCCCGTTTTCGTCTTGCTCGCACGGGAGGAAGGGCCCTTGCAGTTGTCACTTCCAAACTCTGGAATCAGCTGCCCACAGAGTTAAGATTCCTGACATCAGAACCCCTGTTCCGAAGAAAACTAAAGACCTGGTTCTTTTCTCAGATCTAAATTCACCTCACTCCTCACTCTCCCCCGACCCTCCTGAGATAATGTCTTCAGCGCCGGGACACCTCCGTCGGAGGTAGCTGCGCGCTCTACAAAATACTAAATAAATAAATAAATTTGTTTTCCTATAGGTACCAGTCGAATTTAGACGCGGGTATACCCATGTCACAATGTTGCTAACGAATCAATGGTCCATTTTATTTTCTTCTTACATCATTTTTATGAATTGTATGCCAAATCTTTTCTGGACCCATTTCTGAGATCACGGAATTTAAGACATTGTGTTCCAGCTTATCTTTTTCTCCAGCGGCTTTTGGATGAGGAAACTTGCACTGTTGCAAGTAGATTCCTACTCACTGCTGTATGATTACGGGGCACTATGCACTTTATTTAAACTGTGTTTACAGCGTTTTATTTGGATTTTATCGTGTGATATAACTTTTTAATGTCTATCAAATGTGGATGTATTTTATTATTGTTAGGCTTTTTACCTATTTTTATGTTTGCATACTTTCATGATTGTATTATCAGCTGAATAAAGTTGTTTAAATCAATCAAATTAAGCAATCACTCGGCCGCAACCCAATCCATTGTTAATTTGCACAAAATGCCACCTCAGTTTGGAACCAGCTATGTGCAAATCAGTTGTTGCCCTGCTCCAATAGGACCCCACCCCCCAGGGCCTTACGTATTTTTAAGGAGGGGGGAGGCACATGGCTTCCCACCATCCTCCCGAGCCTCATTAGGCCCTGGGAACCCAATACCCCAGGGCCATTTTTTTTGTTAAAAGGGAGGGGGCTACATGGCCCCCGAGCCTTGGGCCCTGTGAACCCCATCACCAAGGCCTTTTTTTATTAAAGAGGAGGGGGCCGCATGACCCCCATTCCGAGCCTTATTATGTTCAAGGAACCCCCATCCTCAAGGGCTGTTTTTTAAGTAAACTGGACGGGCCTATGTGCCCCCCTCTCCGAGCCTTATTAGGCCCTTTGACCCCATCCCCCAGTGCCGGCTTTTTATTAAATGGGAGGGGGGCTGTGTGGCCTCCCTCTCTGAGTCGTTCTTGGCCCTGGGGACTCCCTCCCCAGGGCGTGCATTAATTAAAGATGGGTGACCTGGTGCCCAAACAGGGAACCACCATACACATATGCTGGAGCCGGCTTTGCTCACACCCAGAAGAAACAGCTATTGATACTGCTCCCTCCGTGGAGAAGCAGTATTATGATCTGTTTCCCTGCCAGCATCAGTGTGGGTAGGGAAACAGCACCGTGCCGGTGTGGGCAGGGAAACCGCTGCTGAGTCCCAGTGATGAGCTCCCCGGGACACAGTAGGTGAGTGAGCCCTGGGGGATGGGGTCCCCAGAGGTTTAATGGGTCAGGGAGGGGCCCCTCTCTCCCTTTTTTCAATAGTAGCAGCCCTGGAGGATTTACTCCCCAGGGCCTTTCAAAGGCTAGGGGATGGGGCTATGGAGCCCACCTCTCCTTTTTTGTAAGTTTGAGCCCTGGGGTGGACTCCCTGGGCCTAAAAATCGCTTGGGGAGGGGGAGTCATGTTAACCCCATCACATTTAACTGTAGAAAGCCGCTCCCGGGATGGCGTCCCCGGGGTCTTAAATGGCTCGAGGAGGGGAACCATGCGGCCCCTGGGGGGCTCCACAAGGTCTAGATAGGCTCAGGGAGAAGGACCCGGGTGAGCCCCTTCCCTTATGGCATTCGAATCAGAGGGTGTTTCCCTGGGGCCTATAACGTTGGTATTTTGGACCCAGTCCTGGATCCTCTGGGTCCCCTTCATGTGGCCTGGGGTGGGGGCAGGAAATCCTAACCCTGCCCCCTTAAATCACTTTCTATTTAACATTCAGACAAGGGACTATGGGCCAGATGTATCAAGGGGTTTAAAGTTCGCAAACGGGCCGATTTGCAGAATAGGCCCATTTGCAAACGGGAAAAAACCTTTTGAGATGTATCATCCCAAAAGGCCTTTGCAAAATAAGGATTAGCAAAATTTGCGAATCCCTATTTTGCGAATGCATTTAAGGAATCGCAAATTGTGATTCCTTAAATGCAATTTTGGAAGGACCCAAAATTTGCGATCTGGCCTCAAGGAATCGCAAATTACCACCAACTTCAAGTTGGTGGTAATTTGTGATTTCCTAGAAAATTGCACTTTTTTACATTTTTCTAAGTACCATGTTGCACAAATACATGCCCATAGGGCATGTATCTGCGCCTCATGTGCACACACACATATTTCAGGGGTGATACAGGGTGTCCTTTTGGCATGTATATGCGCCACATGTGCACACATGCAGGGGTGGAACAGGGTGTCCTTTTGGCACCCTTGAATATGCATTCGCAATTTGCGGGTACCTATTTGGTACTTGCAAATTGTCAATGTCTTTTTATTCATTCCTATGGCCCTCAAGGCCCGTAGGAATGAATGGGAAGGTATTCCCTAATTGCTAATTGCAATTTGCGATTCGCAATTAAGGAATATGTAGGAATCGCAATTATTATTGTGAAACCTACATTCATTGCATTTTGCGAGAGCTTTATAGCGAATCGGTACAATTCGCTATTACAGACTCGCAAAATACAATGAAGATACATCTGCCCCTATGTCCCCAAGTCCTGTAATGGCTGCGACATTTTTCAATTTTTCTGGCAGTCAATCAGAGCACTCGCACCTACAGGAGTCTGGCTTCCACGGGAGCGAGATGGCCCAAGGGAAAAAATATTTGTGCTCCTGTGACAATCTCTCAAGCCTCTTGCGGTCCCAAACGTCTAGCTATACAAATATTTTTTAAACTTAATATCTTAAAAACTATTGAAAGGATGTACACCAAACCACAAAAAGCATAAGCAGCGGACCAAGATCAAGCTTCCTGACAAATTTGTGTAATTCTGTTCACCAGTTTTTGCAGTAGCGCTTCTTAAAGAAGTCTATGGAACATGCATGGGGATTTTGAGTTTTGGGCCCCCTTTTTTTCTTAGCACCTACTTGAAGGATTACCTCAAAACTTTCTATGCACAAACGAGTGAAAAAGTACCACCTTATATATTTTACCCAATGGCGACTTTTGTGGATGGCTGTTCCATAGGAAAGGTTTTTTTGTGCTGCAAATAACTTTAGCCCCATTGAAGGAATATCCACATAACCTTCCAAAAAGGTTCTACTTTTTGACTAGTTTGTACACAGAAAGTATTTGGGTGGTCCTTCAAGTGGGTGCTGAGACAAAAAGGGGGGCTCCAAAACCCCAAATCCCCATGCATTTTCATAGACGTCTGCCTATATAATATGCTGGGCTCTCATCAGTCGTAAAAAATCATTTGCTTCAGTCAGAAAACATTACAAACATTATGATAGTACTCTCTGGCACTGAAGGGAATTACTTTGTGTGTGGATGTGTTTCTTGTGAAAGGGAAGCATACCGTAGTGAAGACAGCCACTAGCAGAAGTGGACTGATGCATTTCCCCTTAATGCATGTTGAAGTTGGTGAAAGAAAAATGAGAATGCCACCAACCACAGACTAATGGATGAAGTAAGGCTGAAACCCCTATAAGTAACTATATTATACACATAATTTTAGTAAAATTAGGATGTCTTGGCTAACTCAGACCTAAAAAAGTAAACCAGTCTGGCACTGTATGCAAGCTTCTTGCCTTTGAGAAACAAGCAAACAAAACAGGAAGGGAGGAAAGAAAGAAGAAAGGCAGGAAAGAAGACAGAAAAGCAAGAAGGCATAAAAAGAAAGTAGGCAAGAATGAAGGAAGGGAAGCGAAAGAAAGAATGTTTGACATAAAGAAAGAAAGAGAGAAAGAAAGAAGGAAGGAATCAGAAAGAAAGGAAGAAAGGAAGAAAGAAAGAAAGAAAGAAAGGAAGAAAGAAAGAATGAAAGAAAGAAAGGAAGGAAGAAGGGTGAATGAAAGAAGGCAAGAATCAAAGAAGGAATCAGAAAAAAGAAAGAGCAACAAAGAAAAAAGCAAGAAAGAAGGAAGTCACAAAAGAAGGGAGACAAAAAAGAAGGCAAGAAAAAAGACAAGAAGGAATGAGAAAAAAAGAAATAAATAACTAATACAAAAAAGGAGAGTAAGAAGAAAATTAAAATGAGGATAACTTAACGCAGAGCAGCTTCAAATGGACACAATCTGGTATTCTGTGGAATATTAGCACTCAGAAAAGCAAAATACTCCAAAAGGAATTTACAACAGCATTGGCCGGAGATGGAATCTGAAAGAAATTAAATGTGCCTGTGTTCACATTAGAAGAGTCCTGCTATCACATCAGGCTCGAAAGACAAAGGCAACTCTAGAGTAATTCTAAAAGTAAAAACAAAAATACTGTCACTGAAGGGAACGAGCTTGTGTGCTGATGTGCTTCTTGTGAAAGAGCAAAATGCAGTCACTCAAAGTGAAGTTAACTAGTGGGGTAGGTAGGCTGATCCACTGCCCCATGCTATATAGAGTAGTGGGCAGAAGCAAAATGTGAATGACACAACAACAGATCAATGGATGAAGAGAGGTGGCTCAGCGTCCCTATATGTATGAATATTAAACATATTTTAGTAAAATCCAAAGGTGTTGGCTAACGCCAGACCTAAATAAGGTGAGACTCTCAAAGAGTAGATAAATGCAGTGAGAATCTATTTTTCATGCATTCAACTTGAGTACGCTCTATAAACAAGTTTCCTTAAACGATCCCTTTCTGCTCATGATGTCAATTTTACAAAAACAGAGAACAGCTAGTTCCCACTTTTTCTTGTATAAGCTGCATCTGTAATGATGATAGCTCTGTGACCTGCATTTCACCATGGCTGCTGGTCTGGCAGCAGGCATTGTAAGATCAGAACTCACTAGAAATAACTTATGACAGTTGTGCAGCTGCATGAGTTTATTATTACAGGGGACTAGAGACGTAAAAAGTTGCATGTAATATGGACATTATAGTCAGGCTTTTATAAGAGATTTGCAGGCCTGCATGTATTATAAACAAATCATAAACAGTCTTGACTGATGCCTTTCTTGCTACAGGACAGTATCTAAGCTTTGAGGTTCTCATTGCCATGGCCATGGCTCACATATTCTGATGCTGATGTTTTCCTTTGAATATCCTGGCATGTGTCAGAATTGCAAGTTGAATGCAACTAGCCCTTTACAGTGATTATCATAATGACCTTTGCAATATATAGGGCCATACTTTGAAAGAGGAAGCATTGAGTAGAAATAAATCTATCTCTCCTTGTTGCTCCTCTGGTGGGGAGGCACATCATTCTGAGGCTTTCCCAGGTCTACCATTGTTGGTAAATCTGAGAATGTGTCAGAAATCATGGGTGGATGCATGGGAACACCCTGCTCCATACATGATATGCCTTCCTGCTGCAGAATAACCCAAGACAACGATTTGTGCTGCCCTATGTTACTTTAAATTTATCAAGCTATTAAAGACCATGCCTTGCGTGGCTCTAGATTTATCAAGCTATTCAGGACCAGCCTTGCATGGTTTGATAAATCTCATTTAGGTTTTGCATCCCCTTGTGCGGTGCAAGGGACGAAGCAAAATGTCGATAAATATGCCCCTACAGCCGAGATTTCTTACAAGGACAAAGAAAACAGGTGAGTGAGTGTTGATTGCGCTAGGAAGATATAAAAGTAAAAGTCAATATCAAGCTCCAAGGATAAGGTCCTGGTCACCCACCACGGACCAGACAATGTGATCAAAGGACAAACCACAATTGTAAAGCTGGGGAACAAATGGTATATCCTGAGCTAAAAAATCAATATCAAAGTCCAAATTAAATTCAAAAGTCAGATTGTCTTCATATTCATCTTCATTTATTTTCCAGTTCATTAGTTAATCCAGTCTTCACCAAGAGAGCATACATTAGCCGTTGCCAACACGTGTTTCGTCTTGGTCTGGTAACCAAAAGACTTCTTCAGGGCTATGGCTAGAGTCAAAAATATACTAGAGAAGCAAAAGGTGTGCCTACGTGGGTCCACGGCATCCACCAATATAATTATTCATAAACTGAAACTGAACGCCGTCTCTCCCGGATTACTAGTGGACTCTCTCTGTACTCGGAGGACACTGCTGGACTCCAAACGCCATTACGGGTCATTTCAATATACTTATGCATCTTTTGGCACAATATTAACTTCTTGACTTTGAAGATTGGATATTTTCCATATACTTGGGAACTTTGAAATACCATTTGGAACGTGGAAACACATGAATAATTATATTGGTGGATGCCGTGGACCCACGTAGGCACACCTTTTGCTTCTCTAGTATATTTTTGACTCTAACCATAGCCCTGAAGAAGTCTTTTGGTTACCAGACCAAGACGAAACACGTGTTGGCAACGGCTAACGTATGTTCTCTTGGAGAAGACTGGATTAACTAATGAACTGGAAAATAAATGAAGATGAATATGAAGACAATCTGACTTATTGAATTTAATTTGGACTTTGATATTGATTTTTTTAGCTCAGGATATACCATTTGTTCCCCAGCCGAGATTTCTTACGCTACTGATAAATGCAGGTTGCATACAAGTTACAAAAAGACAATTCTTACCAGTGGCAGGGCATGTCCAAAATACCTCTTTCCCTCTTTCCATCCTCGAGGTAGAGAAGTCCAATCTTCGTAATCTGCTGGGAGCCACCGTGCAAATGCTCTGTCTGCAGCTCCTAGCCAAGGCCTCCTCCTACAGAAGAAAAGTAGATAGCCTTGTTGGGTTCGGATTCATCTACTTAGTAAGTCAAATACAGCAAAGTCAATTCAAGGGCACTTGTAAAAGATAGGCAGTCTTATTCACATCACAAGAGGAAACCAGACTAGAATACGGATCCTTTTCTAATAACCCGGTAAAGTTCCTAGTATTACCACCGCATACCTCTGGAGTTACTTGAGTATCTCTCCATTCTGGCAGTGGGTGGGCGGAGAAAGGGAAGGTGAAGTAAGGTGAAGAAATTCAGTTTTAGCAGGTGAACTGGAAACACAAAATGCGTTTCATTAACAAGCATTCACAAAACCAATTGGCTTTGTCAAAGTTTTTTATAGCTATGTTGTACAGCGGCCCTGCTGCTGTACATGAGTGCTGGAAGACTAAACAAGCATTGGCATAGCCAATAGGTCTCGCATTTGGGACCTTATAAGTATTTAGTTATGCAGCACAATATCCTTGGTGCAACAACATTAACTGTTGCATGGTTAAATACTTATAAGGTCCCAAAGGCGAGACCTATTGGCTATGCCAATGCTTGTTCGACTGCCCGACTTGGTGAGTCACGGCGCCCATTGGGAACCGTGTTAAGAGACTGCAAGGCTCCCCGTAACCTGTTACAATAGTATTCAGTTTGCACTGTAAGCCAGACTATGACCAGGCTGCCAGGTCCCCATCTTTGGCTAAGCGCATCTCCTGCACATAAGCGCTATCCTTGCCCATAGGCGCTATCCTTGCCTTACAGGGCTGTGGCTCAGCCTACGCTGTTTATTATCGCCTCCTAAAGTAGCCTGCTTCTCGCCTGTGCATCTCATTAAATTGCTGTTCCAGGCCTGTGCAGTGCAGGTTAGTATCCTCAAAGGTTTACCTCCATTCGCCCCGCGCGTCCCCCGTTTGAACGTACCCGGTGCATCACCATGCAAACGCCTCGAGCCACGCCTTGCATCCCTCCCAAAAAGTGCTGCTTTTTAGTGCAGCTTGTTGCCTACCCCCCAAATAAGCTCATCGTACCTGGTGCTATATCTTGCAAAACATGTTGCATTGTGCCCCTGAGAAGGTTGCCTTCATCTTATCAAAATCGCGGCACCACCCCCTGATTTATTTATGCATTTTTATATAGCGCGGATTTTGCCCAGAGGTGTCAGAGCGCTTTACAAAAGAGGCAAGAACGTTACATGGGAAATTGAGAATAATAGGGTAGTAAGCGGCGGTATCTATAGCTACTGTGGTTACTCATGAGAGTTACGTAATTACAAATGACCTATTCATTACAAATTGCATATTTAGAAACTTTAATGCGATTAAGGTTACACAAAACCATATTTACAGAGTTAAAGCGGAAAGGTCGTTATAACTTGAGTGTCATGTATCAGTATCAGTATCCATTAAATGTGAGGGCATATGCCTGGTGGGGAGCTTGGCAAGGAGAGATTGAGAAAAGAAAACACGAAATGAAAACAAGTTTAAAAAAAAAAAAACACTGGGAGGGAGGAGGAGAAACACGAGAGACGGCCTGCGGCCGTCAAAGTGAAAGTACGAGGAGAAATGCGACACGGCGGGCAGGTGAGGGGAAAAAGTGCTGCTTTTTAGTGCAGCTTGTTGCCTACCCCCCAAATAAGCTCATCGTACCTGGTGCTATATCCTGCAAAACATGTTGCTTTGTGCCCCTGAGAAGGTTGCCTTCATCTTATCAAAATCGCGGCACCACCCCCTGATTTATTTATGCATTTTTATATAGCGCGGATTTTACCCAGAGGTGTCAGAGCGCTTTACAAAAGAGGCAAGAACGTTACATGAGAAATTGAGAATAATAGGGTAGTAAGCGACGGTATCTATAGCTACTGTGGTTACTCATGAGAGTTACGTAATTACAAATGACCTATTCATTACAAATTGCATATTTAGAAAGTTTAATGCGATTAAGGTTACACAAAACCATATTTACAGAGTTAAAGCGGAAAGGTCGTTATAACTTGAGTGTCATGTATCAGTATCAGTATCCATTAAATGTGAGGGCATATGCCTGGTGGGGAGCTTGGCAAGGAGAGATTGAGAAAAGAAAACACGAAATGCAAACAATTAAAAAAAAAAAAAAAACACTGGGAGGGGGGAGGAGAAACACAAGAGACGGCCTGCGGCCGTCAAAGTGAAAGTACGAGGAGAAATGCGACACGGCGGGCAGGGGAGGGGGCAGAGCGGGGAGAGCGGCATGAGGGTGTGAAGCAGCAGGGGCCTGAGACGTGGCCGCCTTTGATGTGGTAATGCGAGGCAGGCAGGCAGGCGGCTGGTGGCATTGTGCACGCGCTTTTTAGGGCTTGCGCTTGCGCAATGACCTAAAAAGCACATGCACTGCAAGAAATCGCCAGTAGAATCGCCAGTTAGGTAAACTCTCGATAAGCCCCTATATATTGAGCTCCCGCACAATGCGCATGCGCATTGAGATAGGTCGCTCGACCTAAAAAGCACTATGACAAGATCAATGCTGGCTGCATTATAGCACTTTTTTCTTTACTTTCAGCCCTGTTGCACAGCAGTCTCTCTAGTCTCTACTGCACAAAATGACTAGCAAAACATTACAAAGGCAAATAGCTGTGATACACATAAAAGTTGTTTGGCTTTGTCATTTGGTTTGTGTCATGACTGGATGGACACACAACGAGGGATGGGGGAGTAAGCAACAACGCGGCAGGGCTGCTCAGCTACCAAAGTTAGGAAAAAAGAATCCATGACGTAGCCAGGGTGGGAGGAGACAATCAACAAGAGAGACAGTCGGTAGAGCTGCAGTTCACGGCAACAAGACAATAAACATGGGGGAATGTTGGGAGGGAGCAGGGATGAGCGCACTTTAAGGGATACATCTGGTTCAAAAGCATTGTTATACCTATCTTACTGCATTAATATGTTCAACAGTTACTGTAATGAGTAAATAGTACAATGTGATAACTTCAGCCTTTCACAGTGTGTGCTTGCCCAGCATCAACTTGGAAAGGAAATGCTGTAACCAGGCTTCTGGAAGGACCCACAGCTGCTGAATGCAATCATTCATGTGGAAATATATGAGGACAGTTCTTTACGTGGGATGAAAAATGTGTTGCCTCTTTAAAAGGGAACAAGCAAAATACATTTCTGTGATTCCCATAGTGTGCCACCCGACCGGTATTTTGGTTTCTCTCTGAGATTTAATTGCATCCAGATATATAATACAACACCTGACCTACACCTAAAACCTGTCAGTACGATTGGCTTTGTGAATGGTTGTTAGCTGTTTAACATAAATGAGTAACAAGAAAGGATTTTTTATAAATAGTTAACCTTCAAAATGTTTCACTTCTGAAATTTCAATAGTAATGAAGCCTGTAGAAGGAGTTTTGTCCTTCAGTTATGTGCACATTATATTCATCATCAAACTTTATTCGACAGTTGAGTCATCAATGCACATTTTTATAAACATTCATCAATTATACAATAAGAAATAAGACCAATCTAATATAATTCCTAAATAAGTAAAATAGAATTTAACACCTTGCTACAACTCTCGAATACAGAGATTTAAGAGAATTATAAAAACTTCCCAAATTTTTAAAATCCAAAATAGCGATGGCATGATTTCATTTGTGCTATTTCATTATACTAATCAAGTTATTCTCAAGATGAAGACAACAACAGTTTAGAATGAATTGTCCAGGCCCAGTGCAAGAACTTCACCACAGCTATCGTTATTGGTGGGTTGGGGTCTGTGCATGGAATTCTCAGGGTCTCAGCATACCTCCGAGTACCCATAAGTCGACAGATGGGTTTTATCCACTTGCGACGAGGTAGAATATATTGCGGGCACACAAATAAGATATGACTTATAGATTCTTGTTGGTCCAGGCACCTGAGGCATCTATCGCTAACAGACCCCTCCCATTTCTCAGTAAATAGCTTGGTAGGGAGAGTACCAACACAAAATTGAAAGTACAATTTGCGATCATGTGGCTTTTCAATTAGGTCCCAGTATTTCTCAAACGCTGGCCAGATCTTAAATTCCAAAAAACGACTAGTAAGGTGCGAGGATAGGGTTTTCGAGCATGTTGATGAGATAACCATTTCCCAATATCTTCCCTTCAAGTTTTTTTTGTAGGGAAAACAGCATCTGCAGGATTATCCCATAATTCCGACATGCCCATCCTCCCTAATAGACATCTAATCTCCTTAAGCCATTTAATTTTACGGAGGAAGTCATTGTTAATGATGACCATAAGACCGTGGGCATAGTGAGACAATTCCTCTGTACTCCATATCCTACGCCAATATAATAATGGCCGCAGACCTGCCAAGTCTTTAACTACTTTTTTGCCTAAATCCCAGAAAAGTGGAGTTAGGGGGGTACTTTGCGGGACGCTTGTCATTTTATGCATAAACTCATTTTCCACCTTTGACAAGTGTGTTATATTTTCGAAACCCCACAATTCGGCTCCATAAAGGGCCAAACTCAATGCCTTCATTCCATAGATTTCGAGAATTGGACTAATAGGTTTAGTCAAGGAGGATTTGAATTTTTGAAGAAGAACACCGGCTTGTTGCTTGAGCTTTAGAACAGCCAAATCAATTTGGCTGTTCCAGCGCATGTTCCTCTGCAAAGTTACACCTAAATAGGTAAATGCGTCTACCTGCTTTAGGGGAGATTTATTCATAAATATACTACCTCTATAAGATCTGTGTTCATTGAATGACATAAACTTAGTTTTAGCAGCATTTATTTCCAGACCGTGCAAAAGGCAAAAGGCTTCGAACCCCTAGAGGGCCTTCTGAAGGCCACTAGGTGTTTTAGATACTATCAGAGTGTCGTCCGCAAACATGAGGATTAGGATACGGATGCCTGCCAGTGCCGGTGCATCCGTGGGGGCCAAGGAAAGGTAATCCGCCACCCCGTTGACGAAGAGCGAGAACAGAGTAGGTGGCATAATGCACCCCTGCCGCACTTCCTGCTCAACAGGGAAGGTTTCAGTAACCTCCCCCTGTAACCCCCATCGAACCCGGGCGAAGTTATCCTCATGCATGCATGCCATCAATGTGAGCAACTCAGGGGTCATCCCCGCTCCTCCCAGACCAGCCATAATTTGCCACGCGGAACTAAATCAAAAGCTGCTCTCAAGTCGACGAACACAGCATACAAAGCCCCTTTTCCCAAAACCACAGTTCCCAATACAGCATAACAAAACAAAAAACTTGATCAATTGTGCTCATTTTAGGGCGGAAACCAGCCTGCAAAGGGCTCAAAATATTATTTTCGTCCATCCAATCCTGGATTTTGGATAATTCTAGCCTGCCCATGATTTTTTGGATAGAATCGATCAGGCTGATGGGCCTATAATTGCCTGCGACCGACTTATCCCCTTTTATATATACTGGAACGATTTCTGCCCCCTTCCAGGAGGGGGGGACAGCCGCCCCTTGGGCTATAGCATTTGGCAAATGCACAATATACACCCGCCATGTTTGTTTATCATTTAAAAACACATCAGCGGGGATATAATCAATGCCCGGTGCTCTCCCCTCGATTACAGTTTCTAGGGCCCTATCAACATCTGCCGTGGTAACAGCATCTCCTTGATAAAAGGTGTACTTAGACATTCCACCACACAGAATGCTGCCACAGGCAGCATATTGCGGCTTAAAATATTCTACCCACAGGTGTTGGGCAACATTGTTCTGTGGGCGATCTGGACAGCCACCTCTATCCCATTTATACGTGTCCCTAAATAATTTTGGGTTCTTTGACATGCACGCTTCTTTAATCTCCTGTGATCTGCCCTCATCCCATTGCCTTTTTGCCTCCTTCTGCACTTTCCTGTACCAGCTCCATGCCTCTCTTACCTTAATTGGGGCCCGCATTTTTAATGCTATGCCCAGTTCCGATCTAGCTTGGGTACAAGCCTTATTATACCAACTCTCGGGTTTCTTATTGAGTTTTCCTCTACCAGATCCTATCTTACAAAAGTAAGTTTTTAACTGAACAAAGAGTTTAGTGTGTGCTTCGACAATAAAAGAATGTGGGTCTGTGTTAGGAATAACAGATCCCAGATGTACTAGCACCTTATTTACATCATCCCTAATCAAGAACAGGGTTTCAGGGTTCTCAACTACCTTACTCCACTTAAGGTGCCGTTTGTCATTTGCAAGAACCACTTCAGGGGCTGGATTTAGCTGGGCGTCAATTTCAGCTCTATCTAACACCAGTTTAAATAAAGAAGTAAGGGGGTTGTGATCACTCTCTAAATGCGCCATTATTGCCATGTCCATGAGACAATGCCACAATTTTAGATGGACGAGCAAGTAATCTATACAACTAGACCTGAGGCCATTATCATAAGTTTTACTACCATGTCTGTCCGACGGTGTTCGACCGTTAGCAGCCCTTAGTTGGTTCCCCATACAGAGGCCCTTTATTTGTATTGCCGCCTCAGTACATTTTTTTATGGGTGCCAACTCGAGTTGAGGAATACCCCATCTAGAGTCTTCCTCCTCCGTTAGGCTTTGATCATCGTACCCTAACGGCTCAAAGGTGGTGTTGAAATCCCCCGCGACAAGAGGCAGAGTGTTAGTGGATGAGACCTCAATTAGGGCATCCAAAACAGATAATTCCTCAGACTTTTTCCCCCCTGGGTGCCCTCTAGCATAGACGTTAAAAATATCTATGCTCACACCAGATGGAAAACGAAGTCTCACTGCCAGGATATCGTTATTTAGAACAGGTAGTTGTTGGATATCACAACTTAGAGCCTGCTTGACCCATATCACTAGTCCTCCTATTGGACGTCCCTTTTCCTTTTTCCCTGCTGGGTCATAGAAATTCAAATATCCCTCCCGGAAAGCGGGATCCACCAGCCATGTTTCTTGAAAGAGGCAAATGTCAAATTTATCAATAAAGGTGGGCCAGTCAGACAAGGTCAGTTCCGTTCCCAGTCCCTCCACATTCCAAGATAACAGTGACAATGATCTATTCCTGGTGCATGAGCTTTCAACGTTATCAACCCCCCTATTTCTGTATTCAGCTCATTTGAGGAAGATTAATATGTTACACTCGGGCCATGAGTCAATATTACCTCACTATGCTGTTGATGTGGGACTACATTCCCTATTTTAGGCTGGATCCCACCCTGCGAATTAACTTTGGCATTGAATGAAATTGGGCCCTCATTAAATAAATCTTCCTGTGGGGCTTTAAGCCTCCTGTAATCTTCAAGGGGACGACGTCAATCACAGTTATCCAGCCTGACAACACTTCAAACCTTTTAACATCCTAGGACCCCCTACAGAACTCCAATTCTGGACCCCCCCGACCGATAACATATTCCTAGGGGCTGAGTGTACCGGTGGATAAAATAAGGTCAAGGACAATGACTGGATTGCAGTATTTGTACCTTCATAGGGCCAATTACAAATATAATTAACAGCCCTCCTATCCTTGGAGTTGATAATTACACAATCTCCATCTATTGTATTATTTCGTGCCCCCACCCAATCCACTCTTCTTGAAAACAAAATTTCGGCAGATACATGGGGGGGTAGTGGGCGATTTGAATTAAGCCCAAAAATACATTTGTTTTTAAGCTCCATGTACGTCTTCCCTTTATTCTGGGTCAACTGAGGGACACCCGTGAGTACCACTACGTACGGAGTAGAATCAGGTGGGAGATCAATACATTGTAGGGTTTTAGGGGGAGGTACAGGAAGGGGGTTCATCGCGAGGTGGGGTTGAATTACTGGACCCAAGATTTCTGTTAGCCTTGCCCCTTCACTCTGTAATGCTTGGTTAGGAACTACTATCAATGGCCCAGGGGAGGTTTGTGAGAAAGGATGTGCGGGCCCACCTGGGACATTGACATTATCAGAGTAAATGCCCGTTAAAGGGGCATCACTTATCGTGGGAGACGGCAGGCGCCCAGTAGGTTCTGATAACTGGTCCCCCTTGCCACCTTCAGGAGTTGCAGATATAACTATAGCTGGCACCAGTGGGTGGGTTGGAGAACACACCTTAGTCAAACTTTCCATAGAAGATCTTTTACTAAAAGCAATGTCCAGAGATAGTCTTTTTTCTGTTTGTTCAATCTCGTGTGCTAGGACTGACGAGGCTCTAACGAAGAAACTGGTCCAAAGTACCAATAATTGACCCTGCAGTTGTTGTTTTCCTGGCGGCTCCACCAACCGTAAGGGACATGATGATAATAAGTGTAAGTCCGACACCCCCTAAGAATGGTTAATGGCAGTACTTCACTTACAATTCTGATATTTATAGCACCCACACACTAACCTTGATGGCACATTTTAGGGGGGAGGCCCGTCCCGTCCTCAACGTTCTCGAACGGGCTGTGCGCGAAATGGGCGTAGCAGGCAGGCAGGTAGCGGAAGAGGACCCAGCTGCAAACGATGACCGGGGCTTCTGGTCCTCGCAGTCCCGCAGCGCTAGTAAACCCAGCAGAGAAACACCAATGTTCAGGAAAAACTGCTTGCGAGTGGCACACGCAAAGCGGGGGCCACAAGCAGTTATGGGCAGCAGGCAGGTGGCGGGAAGAGGACCCAGCTGCAACGGATGACTGGGGCTTCTGGTCCTCGCAGTCCCGCAGCGCTAGTAAACCCAGCAAAGAAACACCAATGTTCAGGAAAAACTGCTTGCGAGCGGCTCCCGCAAAGCGGGGGCCGCGAGCAGTTATGGGCAGCAGGCAGGTGGCGGGAAGAGGACCCAGCTGCAAACGATGACTGGGGCTTCTGGTCCTCGCAGTCCCGCAGCACTAGTAAACCCAGCAGAGAAACACCAATGTTCAGGAAAAAGTGCTTGCGACATTATATTCAATATATATGTACTTTTTCTTTGCACATCTCATCCATCTGCACATCTTCAACGACCTCTCTTTCCTCTTCAGCACCCTCTTTTCACTCTTCTCAGAATGCACTTACTTGCTTCTAACTCACTTCATGACTCGCAAACATACACTGTACTCACTCACATTTTAGCAATTTATTTACTTTTGCATTTTGCCTTGTAAATATTTTGCCATCTGTACCCCTTTCACACATATTTTCACAAAATTGCAATTACAAGTGGAATACAGGACCATTGTTCTGTGTGCTCTGCAGAGGATAACCCACTAACGGGCACTTTGCGTTGGCTTCAGCATCAGAACTCTCAATCTAAGCCCCTCATAAACACCTGCACAGCTCAAAGTATGCATGGAAAAAATACAGATAGAAACACAACATGATTAAATAGCTAACTCTTGAGGGAGGCAAAATTACGTAAAACTTGAAATAAGAGAGGAACTAAAGTGCTGACTTGCATTGCCTTAACATTTTTAACACTCATTGTTCATAAATCAATCCATGTTTTTGGCATTAATGTTGGTAAGGGCACAAATATAGGGCCAGTTTTAATGTCATACAGCAGATAACTGTCTATTGTAAGCACATTTCTATAGCTTTGCATTTGACTCTGACATTTGGATCAACTTCACAAGGGAACAAAAACCTTGGCCTGCTCATCTTTTGGATCCATTTCACAGGGGAACAAATGCAGCAGATCCACTTCTAACAGGCCAGCGACATGCAGCCAGAGCCTGGGGTGTCACAGTGGGGGAGGTTAGCATGGCGAGGGGTCTCAGCACAATATGTATAAGGGGTGACGCCTTACCGTTTGTGCTGAAAGACGCTGTGGAGAGTTCCATTTGGCTGCTGCTTTTCCGTTTCCACAACCTCAGAACCTCAGAACCTCAGAACCTCGCGGTACCCGCTGCGCGGGTCCCTCATCGCTCATCTTGCTGGGGCATTGATCATTGGACCGAGGCTACATCACCAGGCGACTAAGGGCATAGAGTAGAGCAGCAGGGCTGCGAGCGCCAGGACAGGGACTCCATTTCCCAGGAGTCCCTGCGTGCTCATCACCTGCACCTGGACGCTCTCCCTGTTTGCCCCGCCCCCCGACCGCCGAGTGAAAAGTGCTTGCCTGCTCTTGCATTGCTGGGAGACGCCTTACCGTTTGTGCTGAAAGACGCTGTGGAGAGTTCCATTTGGCTGCTGCTTTTCCGTTTCCACAACCTCAGAACCTCAGAACCTCGCGGTACCCGCTGCGCGGGTCCCGCATCGCTCATCTTGCTAGGGCATTGATCATTGGACCGAGGCTACATCACCAGGCGACTAAGGGCATAGAGTAGAGCAGCAGGGCTGCGAGCGCCAGGACAGGGACTCCATTTCCCAGGAGTCCCTGCGTGCTCATCACCTGCACCTGGACGCTCTCCCTGTTTGCCCCGCCCCCGACCGCCGAGTGAAAAGTGCTTGCCTGCTCTTGCATTGCTGGGAGACGCCTTACCGTTTGTGCTGAAAGACGCTGTGGAGAGTTCCATTTGGCTGCTGCTTTTCCGTTTCGACAACCTCAGAACCTCGCGGTACCCGCTGCGCGGGTCCCGCATCGCTCATCTTGCTGGGGCATTGATCATTGGACCGAGGCTACATCACCAGGCGACTAAGGGCATAGAGTAGAGCAGCAGGGCTGCGAGCGCCAGGACAGGGACTCCATTTCCCAGGAGTCCCTGCGTGCTCATCACCTGCACCTGGACGCTCTCCCTGTTTGCCCCGCCCACCAACCACCTCCTTCCGTTATTAGGAACTGTTGTACCCCGCTGCGCGGGAGCCCGCGGGAGAAGCCCGGGACAAGGGCGGGACAGTCTGTGACAGTCCGAGACAGGCAGAGACTGGACTGGGCCAAGAACGCTGCCCAAAATACTAGCCGTGAGTTGTCGTTGTTGTTATTAGTTATTATTGTGGAACCCTTGGAGTATTGCTCTCTAACATTAGCGCGACACATTGTCCCATTTTCTCTTTTGCTTACTATCTAGTGTGTCTCTTGGGGAAAAGGTCACCTACTGTGTTTGTGTAGCATGTCAAAGTCAAAAAAAACCCTAGCAGTAAATACCCTCGACAACTATCTAGTTCAGGTGGTTGCCAAAATTAACAATGATAGAAGATCTTCACTGGGCTTGAGCTTATCCCCTTCATTGTCTATGGTAGAAAATATGCCTGTTGAAACACCCGAGCCAGATGATAGCAATGAGGTTTTCTTGCAGGATCAGCAAGATAATAATACATTAACACAGTCATTAGTGACCTTAGCAGAGTCGGACTCAGAGAATATACATGAAGAAGAGTTAGTGCTATTAGAGGAAGAGCCCCCGGTGCCGGTCCCAGCTCCTAGAGGCGCTAGAGGGGGGGACAAGGGCCTCCCCAAACGTGGTGGGTTACGCTCAAGCAAGAAAAGACTAGATACCCTACCCCCCAATAGGGATGTAGAAGATGAAAGGGGTCTAAATGGGGGAAAAATACTCCTGGATGATGACCAGCTAAAGAAATTAGTAAATATCCTAGATACTAAGATTAAGACCATTACAAAACCACTTCTGGCAAAAATTGACCATCTTACAGAGGAGGTGCATAGATTAGGGGGGCTCTTACAGAAGACATTAGAAGAGGTGGCAAATATCCCCACTCAAGCAGCATCTAGAGTAGAGACCGAAAAGATCCCAACAGTTTCCTGCCCGGGGTCAACTGAGAATGTATCTCCCCTTCCAACTGTGACTACTCATTCGGGGGGAGGGGGTCAGGATTTAGACAATGGGGTACCCCCAAGACCAGCCCAAGGGATAAGAATGGAGATTCCAGGGCAGAGAAGGGCCCAGTAGAGCTAATTGTGGAGGCCTCCCCCTTGGTGTTGGTCTTGGCCAATGTCCCCCATTTGAAACCTGGGCAAATAGAAAATACACCCTCCCTAATGAGTAAGGCCCTGCACTGGCTATCTCAAAACATGGCATTCTCACCCGGGGGTATGCATCAGTTGGCAGAAGAGATAGTGAAGGCAAGGAGAGTGGAATGGATTGGGGGCGGCCATAAAAAATTCAGGGGGGATTGCGTGATGCTGCACTTTACAGATCCGGAAGTTCTGCAACAAAAATTTGTCAAAAATTTTGTCGAATATATATCCTCCCCAACGCCGAACCGCTGAGATCATCCCTTTAACATTAGATTTTTTCTATGCCAGACGAGGTAATATCTTGAATCCTACAATCCTAATGGAACACTGTGGTAAAAAAGGGAAACACTATTGGTTCAAAAAATAGTTGGGGTGTGTCCCTTGAAAACAGATTCTCAGCTCTATCAGACCTCAATGAGTGCGACTGACTTCATGGGACAGAAGCTGCAGCTCATTACAATTCAGTCAGCCTCACAAATACTAGGTCAAGTAGTGTCGAGAAAAGGGCCAATGAGGCTGTCTTGCTTGATAGCAAAGAGAAACGTCACGCGGATGTACATTCTGTGCATAGAGTTCAGGAAAACGTTGATGGGATCCTCTAATCTACTTCTAATAATCCCAGTAGCAACAGGACACGCAGTTTATTATCTAATTTTGGCCTAGTATCCAGTAGGCAAAATGTAGTGCCGTCTCAGGATATAGCTATACCAGATAATAGAAGTCTAAATCTCCTATCATGGAACCTTGCTGGTATTTCTAACAAAATGATTTCCCCAGAATGGTGTGAATTCATAGAGCACCATGACATAATTATGTTTCAGGAAACCTGGGCAGTGAACCCAGTCTATCGGCATGGTTTCCTAAATTTTTATGTCCCAGCAAAAAAGAACCCCAAAGGGCGGCCATCAGGGGGATTGATTATTTGGGTGCGCCAATCTTCGCATTGTAATATCCAGGAAAGATCCCTCAATAATAGTGACATACTGTCAATTACGATCACCTGGGCCAATGGCCAAGAGATGGCCATTTATAACATATATGCTAGGGGAGTTGCAGGGGGAAAAACTTCAGAGGTAATAACAGCACTTGATAATGATCTTGACCTCCTTCCATCTCATCTTTCTATCTTGGTGGGTGGAGACATGAACACGACCTTCGAACCTTTGGGCTCGGAGGACGGTGAAATGACCTTAGAAGAGGATAATAAATGGGGAATCCCCCAGTTGGACCTGCCATCTGTCAAGAGATGGTCTGAGGTAGCAATTCAAATCAAGAGCTTGTGCTTAGCAAGGGGCTTAAGAGCAGCTAATGGGCGCACCCCGTCTGACCGACGGGGTGTCCATACATTTGATAATGGAAGGGCAAAAAGCTGAATAGATTATATCATAGTGGATGTGAGGGATTGGCACAGGCTGGTAGATATGAGCATCGCATCTAGATTAGAGAGTGACCACAACCCACTATGCTTGAGCATACAATTTAACCAGGAGGTGCGAGCTTTAAGCCAGGGAAGGGGCAAAGTGACTTTGGATATTATCTCCACAAATAACCAACGCCATGTAAGGTGGGGCAGACTGATAGAGAAGCCAGAGATGTTAGAAGATCTAAGGAAGTTAGTTGTCTCTGAGATTAACATTATGAAAGAACATTGTACCGAACCCAACTTCTACAGATTTATGGAGGAGGCACACTCTGAGTTTTTTTCTAAAATTCAGGGCTTCTTTCTAAAACCAGTAGGCCAAAAAAAAGGTGGTAAAATCACCCACTAAACAGGGGTGGTATAATCAAACATGCAGAAGAGCACGTCAGAAACTTAGTCTTGAGTTAAGGAGTCAAAACAGAGAAGGAGTGAGGAAGGCCAGGGATGTCTACAGAAAAGCACAAACCAAAGCGAAAAAGCTCTGGGATGAAAATCACTGGCTTGACCTCAAATCAGCATGTGCAGCTAAGAAGCAAAAAGAGTTTTGGGCAATCGTAAAATGGGACGGGGGGGGGGGGTAGCAGAGCGTCCACAAAACAACGTTGCAAAGAACTTATGGATAGACTTCTTTAAGCCACAATATGCATGTAATCTGGACCCAGGCCATTACCTACCTCCCCCGATGGTCTCCTTTAAAGGCGAAGTGTTTACCCTGGGTGATGGGTGGATGGGGTGTCTGTGGGGAGAGCGCCAGGAATGGACGGAATACCGGCCGATGTATTCTTAAGCGACCGGGCTTCATGGTGCCAATACTTTGGCTGGCTAGCAAATTCCATCGCCCATGGAGCTTCCATACCCAATTCATGGAAGGGTGCGGAGATCATCCCAGTTTTCAAAAAAGGTGATAAGACACTCCCAAGCAACCCCAGACCCATCAGTCTTATCGATTCTGCACAAAAATTGATGGGTCGACTGATACAAAACAAATTACAAGCTTGGATAGATGAGAAGGATGTTCTCTCCCCCTTCCAAGCCGGATTCCGCCCTCTAACAAGTTCTATTGACCAGGTCTTTTATTTTCTAACTTTATACTGGAGAAACGTGACCTTGATCAATGGTCCATTGTATGCCGTATTTGTTGACTTAAAGTCAGCATTCGACTTAGTCCCGCGACAAAAATTGTGGAGTGTCCTCGCGGAAATTGGTATCAGCCCCAAACTATTGACATAGTTAGTCCGCATGCATGAAAATAACTACGCTAGGATCAGGTGGGGGCCCAGGGCGAGGTAACTGATTCTTTCCCTGTAGAGCGTGGGGTTAGACAGGGATGCGTCCTGGCTCCCACCTTATTTTCATTATATATCAATGGCATAGTGGACTACCTGAAGAAATCCCCTACTGATGCCCCAATACTGGACGGGGTTCGTGTACCAGTATTAATGTTTGCTGATGACACATTGCTGGTATCACGAACTCCTAGTGGCCTCCAGAAGGCAATTAATTCTTTCGGGGATTTCTGCCAGATCCGGGGCTTGGAGTTAAACACTTCAAAGACTAAGTTTATGAGTATGAATCCAGCAAAGTCATTTAGGGGCACAATAACTTTTACTGGGGCTGCCTTAGAACAGGTGGAGGCTTTTACTTATCTTGGTATCTCCCTACAGGGCAATATGAAATGGAAGTCCCATATTGACTTAGCAGTTTTAAAGTTCCATCAACTAGCAGGGGCCCTAGCACTTAAACATAAATCTTCATTAACCAAACCTATCCATCCTGTGTTAGAGATTTATAGTATGAAGGTGCTAAGTGCCTGTTGGTATGGCTCAGAGTTGTGGGGTTTTGCCAACTTGAACATTTTTTCTACTGCTGAGAACAAGTTTTTGCGACGTCTGGTTGGCGTTCCACAAAGCACACCAACAATCCCCCTGTTGTATGACCTGGGGAGGAAAAAGATTGAGGACCTGGCTCGACTGCGCCCATTACTATTCTGGAGACGAATAATGTCAACGCCGGAGCTAGGTCATTATGCCTCCGCCCTCATGGACATTATTAAGAAGGACGGGTTCCATACAGTAACATGGCTCAACGAGATCCGGAACCTATTAACAAAACTCCATCTAGACCATTTATGAACTAACACTGACCCAACTGCCTTTCCATCAAAGGAGATTGTGAAAAAAATGTACTGGGATATGACTTTGCAATCTGTTTTGACCTCTAACCCACATTCCATGTTAACATCCCGGTATTTGGAAATCAAATTTACTCCATTTTGTGAACTATACTGGGATTTTATTACAAAACCTATGGATAGAAAGTTGTACTTCCAATTTAGAGCTGGTAGTTTGCCCTTAACGCTTTCACACAAAAGTGGTCGCCTAGCAATGTTAATATATGCAACCATTGCAAAGACTTGGTTGAGGACATCTCGCACTTTCTGTTTGTCTGTCCTCTTTATGCTTCTCCAAGAAGGAGGTGGTTAAAACCAGCGTGTCAGAATTTAGGGACACGTAGGTGCCAGGAAGCCCTTAGAATTTTGGAATCAAACAGCTCCTCTCCTTTAGCAATTGTAGTAGCAAAATACCTGGGATGGGCATGGATCATTCGCACTCGCACTTTAGCCAGTGGAGTTAGAGGAAATGTAACGTGATTTTATGTAGATTATAATTAATCATGTGTAGTGAACTTGAGTTTTTAGCAGTAAATGCGTTCCTTTTAGTCATGATTCGTCAGCGTTTTGAATTTAATGTGTGTTTTAAAAATGTGATTGTATTCTAGAATAGTATTTACTGATGTATAGGTTAGGGCGTCAATGCTTTTATGACAATGCTATCGAATAAAGCTTTTGAATTTGAATTTGTATAACAAAAGATTAGCCTTTTAACACTTACCATTAACTAGAACAAGGCACTAAAAGACACATGATTTCATCATGAATGGGAAAGGGCGGGATCTATACCTCTGAATGATGGATGGCGGCTCTCACGCAGGGACAGAGACTTCAATGCCTGACACTATGACATTGAAAGTATCACTGGCCTACAGTGGATACTGCCATAGACTACAATGGCAATGATTCATTATGAAGGGCTTTAGAACAGTAAGCCCTGCGTCGTGCTTCAGTCTCCTGCTTCAGAGCGTGGCAGGGCAGGCAGCCTGGGACACAAAGCCCAGACTTAAATACATCAATTTGTTTAGAGATACAATTGTATCTCTAAATAGATTGATCTATTTAGTCATAGTACAGGAATCTGAAGGAATATCAGGTGGGCACAGCCCCAGAGCCCTAATGGAGAATCTTCCCCTGCTGTGGTGTGTGCCTAAAGTGGGGACACACCGTGCCTTCATACAGCTCTGCAGACAGCCACCTGTATGCCTCATCCAGCACTGCATGTTTTCTGTCCCTTTCTTGAAACCTGATATGTGTATAGGAATGGATACCATGTTCAAATAGAGAAAATGTGCCCTCAGCTGCAAGGCAAGCACTGTTTGAGCAGATTGTTGGGACAGGTTAGGAAGGGGCAAATAATAATGTGGTAGGGCGCCTCATCTAATAAAGTTAAACAAAGTACAATGATGAGGCCAGTGCTGGCCACGTCAAAGTGATTTTTTATTATGGTGGGTGAGAATGGTCCAACATGAGCAGTGGGGGGAGTGTGGCACAGTGCAGCAATATGACAGACAGCAGGTGGATGCCAGGATGTGGCTTAGCAACATGAGAGACTGCGAGAGAAGGACAGGAGGGGGCAGCAAGATGATAGACAGTGGGAAGAGGGCAGTAGAGGACCACAAGAGTATGGACAGTGGGAGAAGGGTGGAGGTGGATGACCCAAGTAAGACAGATTGCATTCAGAGGGTGTATTGGAACTTCTAAAGATGATCCCTACTAAAATCTTTTCTTGAAAATAGAACTCAACAAATCTATTGGGAAGGTCTGAAGTCGGTAGAATTCTCCCTTCGTGTGGGGTCCCACAGGGCTCGGCACTTTCCCCCACCCTTTTTAATCTCTATGTGACCCCGCTAGCCTCACTAATAAAAGCACATGGCCTGAAATTGGTGTCGTATGCTGACGACACACAACTGATGGTATCACTCACGTAAACGATTGAAGTAACTGCGGAACAGTTTAGAAATTGCCTCTTAAGCATAAAGAGTTGGATGAATAAGAACTTCCTAAAACTAAACACCGAAAAAACAGAGGTGATTGAGTTTGGATACAACACCACCATCTGTAGCCAACTTTGGTGGCCTCCAGAGGCAGGTACTTGTCCTGTGCCCGGACAAAAAGTCAGAAAACTAGGTTTCTGGTGAGATAAAGATCTTACTTTCACCTCACAAGTTAATCAAGTGACATCTGCATGCTTCTTCACCATCAAAACCCTCAGAAAAATACTGCCCCTGATCCAACCCACGCTAAGGAAAACAGTGGTCGGTGCTCTAGTTCTCTCCCGCATCGACTAAGGCAACTTTCTAAATTACAGTCACTGCAGAATGCCGCGGCAAGAGTACTGCTGGACCTCCCAAAACGCCATCCAACATCTAAGGCCAACTCCACTGGCTTCCAGTCCGGCATTGAGTACAGTTCAAAGCCCTCTGCCTAGTACACAAAACAGTAGTTAGAGGAGGAGCTGAGCACCTGAAAGCTCTCTTTCCGCGCTACATCCCTAGCCGAGCATTAAGATCTGCTGGCCTGGGCCTAATTACCATCGCGAGAATAAGGAGAGCAAGCTGGGGTGGCACGTCCTTTTCCCATCAGGCGGCTAAGCTATGGAATACCTTGCCCACTAAGCTTCGCCTACAACCAAATAAGAGCTGTTTCAGAAAGGCTTTGAAGACCTGGCTGTTTACTACGCCCTAGTCATCCAGCAGCAGCCTTACCCTCTTCTGCAGCGACAAGACGCCACGGCATAAGTGCACTTAATAAATACTTCAGTCAGTCAGTCAACAAAGTGTGCATTAAGGGTAATGTATGAGCAATATGTCACTATGTCCATATATTTGCAAAGTATCTTAGTGTAGACAATTACTGGCCTCAAATAATAAAAATAACAGCACTTCCAGACACCATTCTAGTTGTCAGTTTTTAACATATAGGCTGGAGGGATGATAGAGTCAGCTAATAATTAAATACTCTTAGGTAGACAAAGGTATGTGATTAGGACATATTTGTTTGAAGGAATCACTGTGGTTAGAGGAAATATTAGCACAATGACTGAAAAGTCTATTTGTGAAGTATATATGGCAGATCCTGTAATTAGTGATCATATACATACGTTGATTTTCAAAGAAAAAATTGCAGAGTTATTATTTGTGAAATATTACTCTGGAAATATTCAATACTTGAATTAATCAGTAAGAAGTGAGTGGACTTGATGAATCTCAATGAAGAACAAAATGTGGCACATTACTGCAAATTTCCACAAGGCATATCTAGTAGGAACAAGGTATTCACTGCATTAAAATCTAGATATTTAGTACCTTAGACACTATTGAAAAGTGGGTTATTAGTAGTGGTAAATGGGTATCTACCACTGGCAATAAGGTCACTTCCACAGTCAAGGGCTCAGTAGAGGTCTCAAAAAATTATTCAACACAACAACTGTGGTAAGTCCCAGGGGAGAGAAGTAGAGCCACAGGTTATTCAGGGTGAGCTGGCCTCCATTCTGAAATGTGTACACAAAAGAAGCTACCCTGAGTGAAAGAAGACCGAAGTTAAAAGGTGCTGAGTGGAGTGCCTGGCATCTCACAAAAAGTGAAGGACTGTCCTCACACACCACCAGGTGTCATGCTTCATCATCAGCAGTCCTCGCTCTCTAAAAACTTGGTTTGATAGAGAGCAGGCCTACACCTGGAGACAGGGAGGCACTTCTAAATCCAAGTGGGGGCCCGTGACAGTGAGTGATAGTTCAAAAATCAGTGTAATTGCCAAAAATACATTTATTCAAATGGCAACTACTACATATTAAAATGGAAGCTGTGAAGAAGGGGAATTAGTTCCCCATCACTGTAGTGGTGAAGGTTGTTGATATGTTTCTGCCCTTATGGCCCAGGATGAAAGAAATGTGGGCTCCTATCTTACCAAAACCTTTGGTACGAGATTACCACTGAGTAAGTGAACCTGTGTCACACTCTACCTAAGAGATTTTCTTGAAATCTATAAAAAAGAAATTGAGATTGCCATCAGGAAAGGGTATCCTGAGAGTGATTCGGTCAAAGTAAAATTAAAAACTGCAGTGTAAGTTGCCACACATGCACCAGTATGCATATTGTGGCTATTGTGGGAAAACATGTGTCACTGCAAACGTGAGACACACATGGATTGTCATTTACACAGTTGTGAGACCGGCTCACAGTTGTCCTCCTTGGTGGTTACTACACACCACATGCGAGGAGGATGAAGTAGAGACCCCTGTAGTAACACTCTAGGAAAAAGGAAAATTGTAATTCACATTTAAAGGAAAGTTTTCCTGGTTGGGGTGCTCTAACTTCACATAAGCACACTTCCATACTACCACTCATACACTTACTACATCAAGGTACATCTCTCTCCATAGTCCTAGCTGTGTTCGCTCCTCTTCCCCATGGTGGAATGAAGGGCGAGAGAATCGGGTTTTAAATAGTTGCCTTAATTTGAAAAAATAGAAGCATGTGTGGACTTACAAATGCCGGAAAAATTATTCCAATGTATGGAAACCTCTCTGTATAAAGGCGGATGTGTGCCTGACCATTGCATCTGAGAGGAAACATGGCAGTAATTGTGGCCCATCAGCAGAACACCTGTTCCCATGCTCAAACCTTGGTAAGTTGTAAGCAAGTCCCCTGACCTTGCCAGGATACTGCTCTCCCAGGCGCACAGATCCACTTGAAGTGCCTCTGTCTCCTGCTCTGTGCTGACCCTGGTTCACGGCCGGCGCCAACTCTGCCTCGTGTCTCTGCCTGCTTCTCCTCCTCTGTATTTCTTTTTTATTTGCCCTGTTTCTGCCCTACTGTTGTGCCTGTGCCCTTGTTTGGTTCCCCCTGCCCATTTTTGCTGCCTGTCCTTTTCCCGCCGCTTTTGCCCCTGCGGCCCCTCCCCCGGCTCCTGCCTCCCAGCTGCATCTCCCTCCCTCCTCCCTTATTTAATGGTGGCTGCTGCACACCCAAGCGAGCAAGTCCCCTGACCTTTGCCAGGATACTGCTCAACCAGGCGCGCAGCTCCACCTGAAGTGCCTCTGTCTCCTGCTCCGCCCTGACGTCGGTTCGAGGCCAGCGCCCGCTCTGCCTTGCATCTCTGCCTGCTTCTGCTTCTCCTCCTCTGTATTTCTTTTTTATTTGCCTTGTTTCGGCCCCACTCTTGTGCCTGTGTCCTTGTTTGGTGCCCCTCTGCCCATTTTCGCCACCCATCTTTTTCCTGCTTTTTTCCCCACCACTGCTGCCCCCGCTGTCCCTCACCCCACTCCCGCCTCTCAGCTGCATCTCCCTCTCTCCCTCCCCTATTTATTGGCAGGCGAGCTGCTGGTATGCCAAAGGCGAGCTAAAAGCAAGCCCATCTGTGCCCGGCTGCGACCTGACCTCGAACAGCGCCAGGACCCCTGTCCCTCCGGGCCGCCAGCGCTACAGCTTGTCAGCTCTCCACAAACTCAACGCTGGAAAGAACCTCAACTGCAAGTCCTCCTCCCCACTCTACACCCACAGACCTTTCACCTGCTGTCACTGCCGCCATTCATTCACCTTTGCCGAGACCCAGGACCCTCCACCTCCCTCCAGCAACAACTCCATCGTACCCCACACCCTGAGATGCATGTTCAACATCTGCTCCCTCCACAGACACGCCACGGAAATTTGGGACATCCTCGACAGCACCACCCTGGACATCTCCTTCCTCACCAAAACCTGGACGCATGCCTCCTTCGGCCCAGACATCGCAATCGCCATCCCTGAAGGATACAAGTTCACTTGGATGGATTGCCCCAACCGCCCCAGAGGAGGCATCGCCATTGCCCACAAGGCCAATCTCCAGTTGAGCACCTATTCCAACTTGCTCGCAGACCTGATGAAACACCTCCATTTTAAGATCTGGATTAACCCATCCTCCACAGTCCGAGGCACCCTCATCTACCTGTGCTCCTTTCTCCAACTCCATTACCAACATCATCATCAAGCCGCATGCCATCACCTCCACCAATTTCACGCTGCTCGAAGACCTCAACTTCCCCGTTGACAACCTCCAGGACCCCACCTCCGCATCCCTCCTGGACAACCTCCACACCATCGGACTGAAGCAGATCATACCTGAACCAACACACTCAGCTGGGCACATCCTCGATCCTGTTTTCCCTGCAGGGAACTCCATCACCTTCAGCCACACCTCCCAACTCCCATGGACGGACCACCGATGTGTTCACTTCACCTTCAAATCCAACATCCGCCGCAGATGCCCACATCAGCTCCATCGTAGGAATTGGAACAAGATCTCCACCGACCAGTTCACCACCGCCCTCGGCAGCTCCGCCCCCACCACTACAAACGACGGTGATGCACACCTGCCACCCGCACTCTACATTACTGGTTCACCGACTGCGCCAACACCTTCGCCCCCTCAAAAAACCCTTCAAGCCCCATGTCAAGAAAGCCAGCTGGTTTTCCACCGAACTCAGAGACTCCAGACGACTAAAAAAACTGTGGAGGACCTCCAAAACCCTGACTGACCTCGACAACTTCAAAACAGTTACCGCGGCACACGACAAACTCATCAGCCTCTCCAGGAAGAAAGCACTGCAAACAGAATCTCCACCAACGCTCACTGCAACAAGGAACTCTTCGGCATCATCACAGAGTTCAGCCAACCCAACAGCAAGTCCACAAACATCACTCCCTCCCAGGACCTCTGCGACAGACTAAGTGCTCTCTTCCATCACAAAATCAAGCCCATCTATGACAACTTTGACAAAAACAATCCCCACGAGGAACTCTCTCCCACCTCTCCCAGCAGCACGCAGCCGACACTGGACCTCCCTCAGCATTGAAGATGCTCTGAGGATAATGAAGACCACCCAATCCTGGGCCCCCATGGACCCCTGCCCCCACCACATCTACTGCAAAGCAGCATACATCACCACCTCCAAGCTTCAACGTACCATCAACCGCTCCTTTGAGACTGCCTCGTTCCCCGATGACTGGAAACATGCCGAGATCAACCCTCTCCTGAAAAAAACCCTCAATGGACCACACCAACCTTAAGAATTTCAGACTGATCCCCCTACTCCCTTATCCAGCCAAGGTCATGGAAAAGGCCGTCAACAGCCAACTTGCGCCTTCATCGAGGAAAACAACATCCTTGACTCTTCCCAATCAGGCTTCAAGAGGAACCACAGCACCAAAACCACACTCCTCAAAGCAACAGATGACATCTGCGCCCTCCTTGAGAGAGGAGAGACTGTGGCCCTCATCCTTCTTGACCTCTCCGCGGCCTTCGACACTGTCTCTCACCACATCCTAGCCCACAGACTTCACAACGCGGGAATACGGAACAAGGCCCTTGACTGGATCTGCTCTTTCCTCTCTGGCAGAACGCAATGAGTCAGACTCCCTATATTCCTCTCAGAACTGACTCCAACCACCTGCGGAGTCCCACAAGGATCCTCCATCAGCCCGACCCTGTTCAACTTCTACATGGCCCCACTTGCATCCATCATCAGAGCACATGGACTCAACATCACATCCTACACGGGCGACACCCAGCTCATCCTCTCCCTATCCAACCAACCCAACAGCACCAAACGCAACTTTCAAGATGGAATGGAAGCGGTCGCCAGATGGATGAAGAACAGCTGCGTTCAACTCAAAACGGACAAAACCGAGATACTCATCATGGGCCTTCACCCCAATGCCTGGAATGACACCTGGTGACCCCCCAACCCCAAGAACCACGCATGCAATCTCAAAATCATCCTGGACTCGGAACCCAAAATGGACCACCAGTTCAATGCCATTACCTCCTCCTGCTACCACACATTCCGCCTACTCCGCAAGACCTTCAAGTGGATCCCCCCTGAACACAAGAAACCTGTCACCCACGCCCTCATCAATAGCAGACTGGACTACGGCAACCCACTGTATGCCGTGATCAACAAGAACCTCACCTCCAAACTCCAGAACGTCCAGAACGCCGCCAGACTAGTCGTCAGCCTACCGCGCCACTGTGTCATCAGCCAACTCCTACAGATGTTACACTGGCTCCGCGTCGAGAAGAGAATGACCTTCAAGCTTCTCACCGTCACACAAAAAGCCCTCCACTACACCGGACCCGCCAACCTGAACCACCACCTCATGTTCCACACTCCCCAGCACTCTCTCGGCTCGACCCAGCTCTCCCCTGCAACGGTACCTCGGATCAAGAAAAGCAGAACAGGAGGGCACATCTTCTCCCTCCTCGCGGCCAAGGCATGGAACTCCCTGACTCTGCACCTCCGACAGACTGCCCCGCTCCCTAAGTTCCTAAAGGACCTCAAGACCTGGCTCTTCAATGGAACTCAGTGAACCTCCGGATTCTGTGGCACCTATCCCCCTTCCCCACTCTCCCCCAGCACCTTGAGACCCATTCCAGTTGAGTAGCTTGCACTATAGAAACCTTGATTGATTGATTGATTGATTGGCTGCGAGCAGGCAGGCTTAAATTAGGAGACAGGTATGTAAAGCCTTTAAAAACAATAATTCAGTAAATAATTAAGACACAACAAAAATCCAACACCAATATATATAAAATAGGAAATATTTTTATCTTTAAAATGTTACCAAAACATCAAAAATCCAATGTAGGGAACTGGAGATATTATTTTTTAAAGATTTAGCACTATATAGCACTTAGAAACCTATAGCGCCACCTTGGGAAATCTGTCCACGCTTCACTGTGACAAAGTCAAATTTTCAGGCCGACGGCAATGGAGCCCTGCTGGGATACCCCTTATGGTAGGCCTTGGTCAAGATTTTACCTTCGGACTTAGAAACTTTTTCTGTCAGGGTCCCTCGATGCTCTTTTCCAGTCCGGATTCAGTGAGGGTTTGCTGGCTTGCTTATTAGAGAGCTTTCGGTCAAACTCTGGAAATTGGACCTCTGGAGTTTTTCAGTAGGATGAACCAGCAGGGCAAGCCAGCTTGCAGTTGAATGTGGCCGGCTGGGCTCTCTGAATTGAGTCGGTCATCTCATGGATCTTTTTTCCAAAGTTGCTCCAAACTTCTCCAAATATCTGGAACTTCTTCCTAAAGTTTCTCTTGAGGATCCAAAGAGTAAAAAACACAATCCAAGGGTCTAGAATATTCAAGATGGTCCTTGAAAAGTTTGGATCACAATTCCCACAATGCAGCTAGACAAACCTTTATAAATCCACTGGACACACTCCAAGAAGGGGATTCTTGGTGGTGATGATCCAGGTGATCTCTGTTAACCTGTAGCTTGCAGGGAGTCCATTCTTTATTCCCCTTGAAGTAAGGTACATCCAAAGGGCAGTACTACCAGATAATACAGCAGGCGCAATAAGTCAGAATGAAGGGCCTGATGATGCAAATCAAAGTTTCGAGCTTGGTAAGTCTTTTTCTTCTTTTGGTTTAAAGCAGCAGATCTGAGGGGCTTTGCACCTCTCACATTTTTATTCAACGTTCTCTGGGGTCAGGGAGGAGAGCACTCCTGAGCTGTAGGGCAACACCCCAGAGCATGACCACTTCCTCCAAAGTGTGCCATAATCTTCTGCCAGAAAGCATCATTCCTCCAAAATTCAGTATGGCTGAAGTCTCAGCAGAGGAGCAAGAACTAGTTAAAGAAACCTCTAGTATGGCTCTTTTCCATAGCTCTCCTTCTCCTACCATCCGCAAAAACCTGCCTTAAGCCTGCCATCTCGCTGGGTCAGAGGGCTGAGGGGTAGATGAACCAGGCCTTCCTTTCCTGTCCTAGCTCTCCTTTGAATCTCATGGTTTAAACCCCTCCCCTCTGCACTGCCATTCCTGTGAAGCCGAGCATTTTCCAACAGATAGTCTCTCTCAGGGTGAGCCACTTATCACTTCATCAAAGCAGCCTGGCTAATTCTATTAATCCTGACCAATCGGGTGAAGACCACAGGAAGGTTACATTTTGGCTTACAGTCTAAAAACTTATTTTCTGTATATTTTAGGATAAATTCAGCAATGGCATATTGTTGGATGTATCAATACCATTCTCCTAAGTCCTTGAATGATATTTTCGTTGACTCCTAAAAATAGTTGCGCATTCATAAACTATTGCGATGTTATCCTATTTGGCTAGGAATCTACAATAGGAAAAAATACATTTGCAATTTCTCCAACACCAGGGCATATAAAACATTGTTTATATGGCCCCTCCATGGATACATGACCCCCACTCCCCTGGGACACCTGGGGAGACTTTGGGGGCCAGAATATGCAAAAATAGTGTAGCTCATCACTCCATAGTGCTCATTGCACCAAAGTTGAATTTGGTATTCACTTTACTACAATGTGGGGAGGGAAATGTGCATTTCTCTATTCCCAGGGTATATAAAACATCTTTCATAAGGGCCCTCCTTATAATGACATGACCCCCCACCCCTAGCACAGAGACCCTGGGGGTACCTAATATGCCAACATATTGTACATTATCACTTTTTAAGTGACTCTACCACTAAAGTCAAGTGTGAGCACAATTTACAGTTAAAAGCAGTGCTGCAACACAGGGCTGCTTTTAAACTAACCTCAGGTTCTCAGCAGTGCACACATGCAAGTGTAGAATGTGCTGCTGGCCTCTAAACTGCCATGCCCTATTATGTACAAGGTATTTATAGAATATGTACCCTAATGTGTCCGTTTTCACTGTGTTTTCAAAATAGCACCGGCCTTGGGCCTCGTTAGACAGAGTCAGTTACCACGAGTACCAGTCAGCAACAAATGGGGTTCACAGGGCACACAGGATGACTTTACAAAAGACCCCTTCTTTCCTTTTAAGGCCTCACCTACGGGCAGGGCTTAGTTTGCAAAAAAATAAGTGCTTGTGCCTATAGCTCTTTTCAGAAGCCTGTGGCCAGTGAAATTAAATGTCTGTGCGTCTAATATGAAGGCTGTGAACTCCTGAATCCACCTCGTGCTTCTTTAATCCACAAACTTTGAAACTCCCCGGGACCTGTCAATTTAGCAGTTCAACATCCCATCAGGGGCAAATAATGAACCCTAACCTTGTTACTCACAATCACCACTTTTAAAATTGCTGCTACCGTGAAGACAATCCACTGGGTGGACCCATCTGAAACCAAGGGGCATATGATCAAGGGGGTTTATCTCCGCTTTTTTGGCTTTAAAAGCCAAGAAAGCGGAGATAAAATTATCTCCCTATTACCTAGCTGTCGCTAACACCAGTTAGCAACAGCTAGTAGGAGATAGCGACCATCTTGGGCCCCACTTTGCATGTCAGTGATATTTATCACTAATGACATGTAAAGTGGGCGTGCCAAGATGTTAGCAACTGGAAACAGTCGCTAACATCGCTATCTCCTATTACCAACTTTTGGAGATATTCGCGCTAAGCGCGAATATCTCCAAAAGCTAACACCTGCCCTGAGCAGTTCTTAGCCATGTTATCCAATGGGAGGTGGATAACATGGCTAAGAGCATTAGCTCGGTAATGCATGAATATCACTGACTTTTCAGCGATATTCATGCATTGCGGCCGTTTTTTATCGCATTTGCGATAAACCTTGGTAATACCGAGGTTTATCTGCGATAAAAATCACCGCAGCTCTGCGGTAAATTTTTGTCTCTAACCAAGCAATAGCGATAGTAATATGCCCCCAAGTTCGTTTATGGAACTAATCTATTTTCAATTTTGTAATTTGTCTCTGGGTATACTTTGCATCTACTTTTTCACAATATCCACATTTAGATTGCATGACTGAATTGATATCAATGCTTATTTGATAAATTGATTTACTAATAAATTAACTTGTAACCTTGACTACATTTGTTAATAACATCATCCTGCCCGTGATTTTTGCGGTGCTCAAGCGGTTTCACTGTAATGGACATTTTTAACTGATGCTGTAATTTTCTATAAATGTCCAGTCGACAATCAAAGGTCCAAATAACAAGGGGCGCAATCTGATAGATGACTACACTAGAGTATTGACATAGAAGAAAGTGCGCCAGGTTAAAGTCAGAGCTTTAACCTGCCCCATGTGGTGTTGGAGTTATGCCCAGCCCCCTCCTGATACACTTATTTTTATTTTATTGCTTTTTCAGTATTTCAAAAAATTACATTACAGAGTCACATCACATCTCTTTACCACAATGTACATCCCATATTTACAGTGTCTTTAATTAAGTCCCTTCTAACATATGTGTTAGATCCTCTGCACTTTATTTGAGTTCGCAATGTTCGGGTTTTCAAGCAGAAATGCAGTTAGTGACTCCCAGAAGTCTTTTGGCAGTGACATTGCATGCAGTTCTTCTTCGTATACCTTCAGAGTGTCTTTACAGTACACCATATCTTTTATCCATTTCTGGCATGTAGGTTTTAGTTTGCTGTCCCAGTTTATTGACACTCTACGTTTAGCCAGTAGTAAGGCTATTGCCGCCAGCTTTCTCTTTGTTGGTGGTGCTCGTTCTAATAAGCCTAGCACACAAACTTTAACTGAGCATACTAGATCCCATTTCATAATATTCCGTAGTGTTTTCACAACTTGTTCCCAGGATTCTCTAATTGCCTGAAAATGCCATGCTAGGTGCACGAAAGCAGCATCTCTTGAGCCACATCTATGGCAGTTAGCACACGCCCTCAAGCCATATCTATATAATTTCGCAGGCGTGTGCTATACTTGGTGTAGGTATTTGTAATGCATTATACGCAGATTTCCATATGGAGTGAGCATTGTTGTCAGCGTGCAGAAGAATTGCCATTCAGCCTTTTCTAGATGTGCAGCTAGCACTTGGTTCCATCGCTCTTGCACTTTGGTAGTGTCCTGCGCTAGCACTATTTGCATTGCTCGGTATATTCTGGCAACTACACGCTTATTCATGGTGTCTCTAATTATCATTTGTAATGGTGTGAGTGTGTACGGTTCCATTGAGAAATTTGGGTACAGTGCCTTGATTGCTGCTTTTAACTGGTGGTAGGTGAATCGAAAATAGTATTTGATTGCTTATTTAATTCAGATCAGCAATCTCTATATATGTCCCTTCTATATATAAGTCACCCATAGTACTCACCCCTTCCTGCCATAACATTTCTATGCTTCCTTTGTCCTGCGCTACAGGTATTAATGGATGGTTTGCTAATGGTAGTTCTGGTGCGTATAACAGCAGCTTCTGTGCCATCTGACCCATTTTACGCCATGCCTCCGTTGTAGCCTGTACTCTATTTATTTCATTACGCGTTATTCCTGTATATTTGTGGGTTAATATATTGCATAGTGGGATAGGAAGCACGTCGCCCTCTTCTACCAGTGTGTGTGGTAAGTACTGTACTGGGTGGTGCCAATAGTGTGCATATTGCGCTTGTGCGCAGAGGTAATATAATAGCATGTCCGGTGCAGTGACTCCCCCTTGTTTGTACGGTAGAGTTAGGGTCTTCCAGTCTATCCTTGGATGTTTCCCAGCCCATATTAATCTGACTATCCCTGTTTGTAATTCTTTAAAAACAGATGTGGGTAGCTATATTGTGGTACTGTTGAATAAATATAAACATTTAGGCAGTATGACCATCTTAACTATGGATACCCTATCCACCAGTGTTAAAGGGAGATGGGTCAATTTCTTCACCTGCGTATCTAATTGATCTATTGCTGTCCCATAATTTTTCCAAACCACTTCCGTTGAGCCCCTATAGTTCCAAATACCTAAGTATTTTATTGGGTCGCTCTACCATGCGAGCGGAAATTCCAGTGGACATGCGTGGGTGCCTTCAATAAGTGGGATTATGGTGGACGTGCTCCAGTTTATACTGAGTCCGGATTGTCAACCAAACTTGATATACTCCCTCAGCAGCAGTGATAGGTTGATGTGGGGGTCACAGACGTAAAGTACCATATCATCCGCATGTAGTGATATGCCTATTGGTTGCTGCTAGAACCTCAATGGCATGTGTGCATACTTCTGTCTTATTTTGCGTGCCAGCGGTTCAAGCGCTATTGTGAATAATATTGGGGAGAGCGGACACCCTTGTCTCGTGCCATGTTGAATATGTATCGGATCTGATACCTGCCCATTGACCCTAATGCTTCGCCACTGGATCCGTATATAGTAGTTGTATTCATTGTATTAAGGTCGCTGAAATACCCATTCTCTGAAGAATAGTGAACAAATAGACTCATTCTATAGAGTCAAATGCCTTGGCTGCATCTAGCAATACAGCTGCTGCCTCCAACTCTGGATTGAGTTGATGCTGTAGCACAAATATACTGCAGATATTGTGTGATGTTGATCTTTCTGGTTTAAACCCAGATTGATCTGGCAGTACTATCTTTTGCATTAGTGCGTTAATCTAGTAGCTATGATTTTAGCCTGTATTTTAGCATCAGTGTTGATTAGCGACAGTGGTATGTAGAAGTTCCATCTGTCTTGTAGTTTGTCGGCATTAATGAATGCCAATATCAAGGCTTCTCTGAGGGTGGCTGGCAATAGCTTTCTAGCATATGCGTCTTCATACTTGCACGCTAGGTGCGGGCTGAGCAGTTCAGCAAATTCTTTATAAAACTCGCCCATTAGCCCATCGGGCCAATGTACCTTGCCATTCAGTAGCGTCTTGATGGCCTCCTTAACATCTATTTCTGTAACAGGCTGGGCTAGGTATTCTTGTTGGCCATCTGATAACCAAGCTAGCACAATGTCCTCTAGGTAGTCTACTATTTCCCCTGCATCCACAGTTTCACAAGTAGCGTACATTTTACGGTATGCCTCTGTGAAGGTTTGAGAAATCCCTTTAACATCGTAGTGCGTTGCACCATCTTCATCTGTTATCTGTATGATTGTCTGTTGAGTGCTTTTAGTTTGTATTTTTGGGGGGAGTGTATGGCCTGATCGACCCCCCTCCCCATATGCTCTCGCTCTTTGCCTCTTGAACCTGTATTTGACTTCATCTTCTGCTTATTCATCATATATTGACAGTTGTTCTCTTATAGAGCCTAGCACTGCAGCATTACTTGTACGATTATACTCCACTTCCAGCGCTTTCATTTTCACATCTGTTTTCTGCAATTTTGTACGTGTCTTTCAAGATGCCCGCACTTGTCCCTATGCAGACCCCCCGAATAGTGGGTTTAAAGGCCTCCCATACTATGCTCGGGTCATCTACTAAGCCCACATTAAACAGGAAATATTCCTCTATAGCTTTGTATATTGTTGTGGGGTACACTGGGTCAAGCATAGGTTTTGCATTGAACTGTTATATATATAGTGGTGGCACGTGTGTTGTTATGTCTAGTGACAACTGGACGGGTCTATGGTCTGAAAGCGTTCTTGGGAGATGACGTACATATGTCAGCCAGCTACTGGTACCCGCTGATGTGAGCCAGTAGTCTAACCTAGACCAGCTAGAGTGTATAGTGGACATGTATGTGCCCTCTTGCTTCCCAGGGTTTCTTAGGTGGCACACATATACCATCTGGAATTCCTCCATGCCATCTAATATCACTTAAGCAGCTTGTCTATGATGCTGTTTAGCTGCGGGCGATCTAGCAACTGCCCATCCAAGGCGACTTTAGGATCCCCTCCCCATATTATTTCTATCTGTTGAAATTGATGCGGCCTTTCCCATATTGACCTCTAAAATCCCAGGTCATATGTGTTTGGCCCATATGTATTAATCATGCCTATCTTGGTGCCCCGTAGTATGCCAGTCAATATTACATACCGGCCTTGATTGTCCTTAATGACCTTATCTTTCTTAAATTGTTTTCCTTTCTTCATTATGGTTAACACTCCTCTTGAGTAGGATGAGTACGAGGAAGCTACCACTTATTCTGCCCACCTTCTGCCTACCCCTTTATCGGTCTGAGCGGTGAGGTGCATTTCCTGTAACATTGCGATTTCTATTTGGTGCCTATCGAGATATGCTAGCGCTTGCTCTATTTTCCTGGGGTCATTTAGGCCCTGTACATTCCACATTACCCATTTTATCAATGTTTTGCGCCTCTGATCAGTCATTTATATACTTAGGGATGATATAGTTGTGGATTTGTTTCGTGTTGTCGTCATGTGTGTGTCTATGTTGTGTATCCTGTATGTGGTGACTCTTGTTGAACTGATACAAACATCCCCTCCACCCACTCTTGCATCCCAAACATGCTGGAGAATTCCCTCTTAAACACAATAACATTTACCCATTCCGCAAGGAGTTTAACAGTTCTAAATTGAGGCATTACTTACATACAACAGTTCGGGGTTCACCCACTGTGGGGGCGCACCAGGGTCTCAAATCTCATCCCCTCTGGGGAAGGGATGGGACATGAGCTTAAAGTGTTTGTCATCAACCAAAAGTAGCACCACCATGTCCACACTGTTCATTAATGCAAAAAAAAAAAATACAAGACAAGACATCTCCTGTGCTCACATATTGTGGAAAAGAAGTGTAACATTGAAGAACAACAGTGGCATAACCTGTGAGGGCCGGCATTTAAAAAAGTTTATGCAGACTCAGGTCACCAAATCGAAGAGCAACCTCTTCACAGGTCAATAACCTATTTCAAAGATCAAGTATCCAGCACCAGCTAGTGGCACTGACTGTGTTAACTGCTCTGTCATTCATTAACAGGGCTGCTTTGCCTTAAAATCTAAAAATACAGTTTGCAGCACACTTACGGGGAGCTGAAAAATCCGAGGGCCCCGTGCTCCCCTTCTGACAGGTCTAAGTGAAGGGTTTTCAAGGGTTCCACGTTACCCCTTAGGGACTAAGCCTTGAGTGATAACCATCCGGCTTGAGTACCAAGTTACAGTGGAGCAGTGACAGATGGGGAAGCATGCAGTGGCGCTGCTAGGGTGGGGGGGTCCATCCTGGGCGACACTGTTTTTGGGGGCGAAGGAGGTGAGCAAGTCGTGTCTGTCGACTACCACCATCCCCCGCGAACAAGTCGTCCATCGGCCGTCACCCAACGCCCCCTCTAACCTGCACTGGATGGCAACCTTATGGGCCGCCCCTGGTGGCAGTAGGTCTATCTAAGCCACTGGAAGCATGTAGCAGAGTTCAATAAACCTAGTGTCACAAATCTATTTAATAATAGTAATAAGAATGTGAGCAAAGTAAGTTCTGACAACTGACACACGTACAACACAAAGTGCTACAAGACATTGACTAAAACCCAAAACTTCAGTCTGCATCCAGAAAACAGCTCAGAATTACCTCAAGAAGCTATCTCCAGCCTCCAGCCTCCTGCCCTAAACCCAACCTATAGTATTTATCATCCAACTTGTAACATTGATATCCTATACATTACTGATTTGTTTTTCCAGCGAGAGACTTACTTGTTGTTGCAGGCTCCGGTAATGTCCCTGTAGACATCAGATTCGGGACATCGCAACTTTATGGCCTCTGAAGCACAACCGCTCTCTGCAGAAATGGTATCCAGCTGAGGTTTGCTGAGTTCATCTGAAAAAGGACCCCTTAGATTTGAACTTTCCTATCAACAACAGATTTAATAATATAAATCACAATAAGATCGCTCCTTTTCCTGCATAAGCATAAGCGAGCTAAACCATAACTCAAGAGCTCCAAGAAGAACTGCCGAGCCCTCGAGAAAGTCTGGAGAAGGGAACCGACACCGGACAACAGGACCTCCTTCAAACTTGCCACCCGGAAACACCACCAGCTGATCCGCGCCGCCAAGAAAACAGCTTTCAAGCACCGGCTGGACAACAACGCACACAACTGCAAGGAACTCTTCAACATCGTGAAAGAGCTTTCCAACCCCAGCGCAGGAAACAACGACATCACCCCATCGCAAGACCTCTGCAACTCCCTCGCTTCATACTTCCACAACAAGATCGCCGACATACACAACAGCTTCAACAACCAACCAACGCACACCATGACCGAACAACCACCCCCCACCACCACCCTCCACGCCTGGACCCCGATCAGCACCGAAGACACCATCCGCACGATGAACTCCATCCACTCCGGATCACCGACCGACCCCTGCCCTCACCACGTCTTCAACAAGGCCGACGCTGTCATCGCACCCCACCTGCGAGACATCATCAACACATCCTTCGACACCGCCACCTTCCCCGAGAGCTGGAAGCACGCCGAACTCAGCGCTCTTCTCAAAAAACCCACAGCGGACCCCTCCGAACTCAAGAATTACCGCCCCATCTCGCTCCTCCCGTTTCCAGCCAAAGTCATCGAGAAGATCGTCAACAAGCAGATGGCCGCCTTCCTCGAGACGAACGGATCCCTCGACCCCTCACAGTCCGGCTTCAGAGCCAACCACAGCACCGAGACCGCCCTCATCGCCGCCACCGATGACATCCGAGCCCTGATGGACAATGGAGAAACAGCGGCCCTCATCCTCCTAGACCTCTCCGCGGCATTCGACACGGTCTGCCACCGCACCCTAGTACGGCGCCTCAGCAACATCGGCATCCAGGACAAGGCGCTGGAATGGATCATCTCCTTCCTCGACGGAAGAACACAGAGAGTCCGCCTACCACCGTACAAGTCAGAGGCCTCCGAAGTCATCTGCGGCGTCCCCCAAGGATCATCCCTGAGCCCCACCCTCTTCAACGTCTACATGAGCCCCCTCGCGGCCATCGTACGCAAACACAACCTCAGCATAATCTCCTACGCCGACGACACCCAGCTGATCCTCTCCCTGACCAACGACCCCGCCGCCGCCAGAGCCAACCTGCACGAAGGGATGAAAGAGGTAGCCGAGTGGATGACGACCAGCCGCCTGAAACTGAACTCGGACAAGACGGAGGTCCTCATCCTGGGCTCCTCACCCTCCGCCTGGGACGACTCCTGGTGGCCCCCCGCCCTGGGCACCGCACCCAAACCGACTGACCATGCACGAAACCTGGGCGTCATCCTGGACTCCTCCCTCTCCATGACCAGGCAAGTCAACAACGTCTCCTCGGCGTGCTTCAACATCCTACGCATGCTACGGAAGATCTTCTGGTGGATCCCCACCGAGACCAGGAAGACCGTCACCCAGGCCCTCGTCACCAGCCGACTGGACTACGGCAACGCCCTCTACGCCGGTACCACCGCCAAGCTCCAGAAGAGACTCCAGCGGATCCAGAACGCCTCAGCCAGACTCATCCTCGACATCCCACGAACCAGTCACATCTCCGGACATCTGAAAGACCTTCACTGGCTCCCCGTCAACAAAAGAATCACCTTCCGCCTCCTCACCCACGCACACAAAGCCCTACACGACCAAGGCCCGAGCTACCTCAACAGCCGAGTCAACTTCTACGCTCCCAAACGCCACCTCCGATCAGCCAACCACGCCCTCGCCGCCGTCCCCCGCATCCGAAGAGCGACTACAGGAGGAAGGTCCTTCTCCTACCTGGCCGCCAAGACCTGGAACTCCCTCCCGACCGACCTGCGCCTGACCCAAGACCACCTCTCCTTCAGGAAGAAGCTGAAGACCTGGCTGTTCGAGCAGTAGCGGCACCGCCCCCCCCCCCCCCCAGCGCCTTGAGACCCTACGGGTATGTAGCGCGCTTTATAAGTGTCAATGATTGATTGATTGATTGATTAATAGTTGCCCTACTTTGTAGACACTGCCCAGTACAGCAAGAATTATGAGGATTTTTTCTGACTGAAATATCCAACTTTTATCTGTAACTGTAGTGTCGAGGACTTGTCACTTATGTTGTCATTCCATCTTTCACACACACACACACACACAAACACGTGCGCACGCACACACACACACACACGCAGGCACACAGGCACACATGCACACACGCACGCCCCCGCAAACAGGCTACGTTAAATGGTTCCACGTTTTTCCTCATGATGTTTCACAGTGGGGAGATGTATGTTTTTTTTAAATTTAATATTAACATTTTTAATACACTTATACTACTGGAGGATACTGCAACCTGGAAAGGGGGAGTACAACAAATGGGGTGAACGAGTTATTGGGGATTAAAGTTGTGGAGGAAGAGGTGTGTTATGCACCTCATTGTTTATCTTAAAGGGGGCGCGAAAAGAAAAAAAAACTAACTCTCGTACCCAATCTTGCATCATCCACAGTCATTAAGAATATAAGATTCCAGAATGTTTTGCTGTTGTATGGTTGGGTTGTTAAACCTATTGTGTCGTCATTTATTGGATAGCCTGTGAACAGAGAGGTGAGTCGTGTATGTGTCCATGCTCACTCCTCACTCCTTCACTGCTTGTCTATGGTAGATATGATATAGAATCTTCATTGCATCATAGTGTTATGGACCGGGGGTGGGGCAGTAGGCAGAGTAGTCTAATTTGATGACACCCACTCTTTCTGAAATATTATTAACAGCTAACTGTTGTGTTGTGCGCGAGTCAGCGCGAGTACATGCTTGATGCGAGATTTTCCTTGTACATTCATCACGTGGACTTGCGCCGACTCGTGCTATTGTTTTTATTCAATTTGGCCTCGAGTGATATTATTGTTCAATTGTGCATCACTCGAGACCATTCTCAGTTGGTAGCTTTTGTACTGTATGCTCTAACTGTATCCAAGTCAGTTACTGGTGATCGACTCAGAGACCGGAGCTGTATACAGGGAGTGCTTCATTTGTAAGAATAAACTCATTTCTACAACTTCTATTTGTTGGTATTTACTCAACAAACTTGGCGACGAGGGACGGAGCATTGAACCTGTTCCAGAAGGAAGCACTTCCTGTCCATTTTAATACTCATTTACGTAATTTAAAAAAAAAGAAAAAAAAAAAAAAAAAAAGCATTTAAAAGCTTTCAATTACGCTCCAACTTACATGGAAAGCGATACACAGTCTTCTGAGGAACTGAATTCCCTGATGATTTGAGGAGTTGACTTTCCAGCTGAAAAGCCGATCTTATTTCACTCGCGTATGAAGGTGCGCGTCTTCATTTCTTGATCGCGCTAACTAATCCTTCCAGTACACGCATTGGCTGACGTTTAAGCGGAACTAACTCCTACATTTTGTGCGCTTTTGCTGATTGGATTAAACGGAACCAATTGCTACATTTCATAGGAAAGCTAGTGACACCGCTTTCCATTGGTTTACTATTCTGGATGAAACTGACAAGGTGACTTCGTTTCTTCCCTCTCTCTATTGAAAAACGGGGAGATTTATTCAAATAACGAAGTATACACTTCATGGACAGAGAAACGGATGGTGTTTGAAAACTTGAAGGGCAGAAAAACGGATGGTGTTCATCAGAGAAATGGATGGTGATAAATGAACACAGGAAACCTGATTTTTTCACTATTTTTCTTGACTGTTTGTTTTTTCTGCAACACCCAAGTATTTCATTATTTTGCTAAGACTAATTTTTGTGTTATTCTCTTTACTATTAGTATTCAGTATAAAGTATCCTGTTTATTTACTTATTTCTGTTACTATGTGTGCTCAAGGCTATACACTTTCGCCCCCACAAAGCTATTGGTCAGCTGGTAGTTCCCCTTGTATGCCTTGGATTGAATGGAAAGCTTACTTCTTAAATTATATTGAGACTTTAGATGCAAATGGCAAAATGAAAGCACCAGAGAAAAAAGGTATTTTCTTACACTGTTTAGGACCTGAAGGATTAAAAGCCTTCAATCAACTTCCTACTTCACAAGCAAGTGGTGACATGAATGTATTTGATAAGGCAATATATGATTTTGATAAGTACTGCTCTCCCAAGGTGTGCATTGGAATTTCGAGGTTTAAGTTTTTTCAAAGAAAACAATTAGGTGAAGAGACTGTAGACAATTTTGTCTCATCCCTAAAAACATTAGCGTTAAATTGTAAATTTGGTAACCTACAAGAAGATTTTATTAGGGATCAAGTAGTCATGCACTCTAAAAATGAAACCATTCAGGAGAGACTTTGGATTAATGGTGATGAGAATTTAGATTTTGTTTTATCCATTGTCAGAAAAGCTGAACTTTCCTGTAGAAGCGCACTACAAATTAAAGGGAAGGAAACTTCCGTCAGTAAGGATGTTATTGCAAAAATTAATCAAAAATATGACAATAAGAATAGAGATGCTCCCAAAAAGAAGCAAATGTTTTCTTCCAAAGCTAATTCTGAAGCTTCAAAAAGTAATTTGAAATGTTTTAGATGTAACAGCAAATCACATTTAGCAAATGATAAAACTTGCCCTGGTTTGAGGCAAAAATGTAACAATTGTGGGTTAAAAGGACATTTCACTTCTGCTTGCAGAAGAGGTAATGTTAATCAAAAGGTCAAGTGCATTGAGTCGAATGAGAATAGCGATGAGGATGATTTTACAGATGACTCCAATGACTGTTCATTTGTCTTGAACATAAAAGATTCTGCTGTTTTAAATGTAAATGACCATTCCATCAAGAAAAAACCATTGTGTGACATGATTATTGGAGGTGTAAAGATTAACATGTATGCAGATTCTGGATCACCTTATTCTATAGTGTGTGAATCTGTCTGGAGAAAATTGTTTGTACCTAGACTTGGCAGTCACCTAGAGGAGAGTGATATTAATCCCGAAGGATATTCTGGTGGAAGGATAGATATCTTAGGATTCAGAACATTAGTTTTCAGATTTAAGAACAGAAAATGTATTGCAAAACTGTATGTTTCAAAGAAGGGTCCCTCAGTTCTTAGCTGGTTTGACTTTGGCAAACTGGACATTGTATTGGATCCTAATAGTCCTACTCCAGTGATGTTGATTGATGAGCAAAATGGTATCTCCTCTTTGATGTTAAGTAAATTTCCAAATGTTTTTTCCAAAGACATTGGAAAGTTAACCAGCTTTAAACATGAAATCCATTTAAAGGACAATGCTTGCCCTAAAATACATAAAGCTCGAAATATTCCCTTTGCTGTCAGAGAGGAGGTTAGGAGTGAATTAAATGCTTTAGTGGAAGGAGGCATAATAGATAGAATAGAGTCCTCTGAATGGGTTTCGCCCATAGTGGTTGCTAGACGAAATAATGGCAAGGTGAGATTATGCATTGACCTTCGCCATCTTAACAATAATATTGTTGTAGATCAATTTCCCCTTCCCCGTATTTCTGAAATGTTATCTGTGGTTGGGGGGTCTAATATTTTTTCAACAATCGACCTATCTGCTGCGTATCACCAGATAGAGTTGAGCGAAAAGAGTAAGGATTTGACGGCGTTTATTACACCTTTTGGGTGCTTCAGATTCAACAGGATGCCTTTTGGACTGGCGTCCGCAGCAGCAATTTTCCAGAGGGTCATGCAAGACATTTTGAAAGATTGTAAAAATGCCATTTGCTTTCAAGATGACATTTTGGTGTTCAATGATGACAAAGACAAACATATTATGGCTTTAGATGAGGTTTTGAATGCACTTAATGTACATGGCCTTACCATTAAGCATGAGAAATGCAAATTTGGTGTACATTCCGTAAATTACTTAGGCCATGAATTGTGTGCAGAGGGTATCAAGCCTAAACCTTCACTTTTAGAGGCGATTAAATCAGCTCCTCACCCTTTATCTAAAGATGATGTAAGGTCCTTTTTAGGGTTAGTTGAGTTCTACGCTAGGTATGTACCTGACTTCTCGTGCAGAACATATAATATCAGGCAGCTAATTAAAAATAGGGTTGTCTTTGAATGGACTAGTGAATGTGAGAAAGAGTTCAGTGATGTGAAGAATGCAATCTGCTCTGCAAGTGCATTATCTTGTTTTGATCCTTCTCTGGAAAACATTATTACTACCGATGCTAGCGCAAAAGGACTAGGTGCTGTGTTTTCGCAAAAGAATAAGGAAGGAAAAGAAGTGATCATTGCACATGCTTCAAGGGCACTTACTCCTACTGAGGAAAAGTATTCCACAATAGAAAGGGAGACTTTAGCGTGCATTTGGGCTCTGGAACATTTCAGAGTATTTGTCTGGGGTAAGGAATGCACTCTTAGGAGTGATCATAAACCGTTAGTACGGCTACTTACTACAGAAGGCATGTTAAGAGCTTCAGCCCGAATTGCACGCATGTCCATGCGTTTGCAGGATTTTATTTATAATATACAATACTTACCGGGAAGAGAAAATGTTTCTGCAGATTTTTTGTCTAGGATGCCCTTACCCATTCAAGAGGATTTACATAATGAATGGGACAATTTCCAGATTGCCATGATACATGATGAGGGTCCCATTTCTATTGATCAGACTTTGTGGAAAGAGAAATTTGAGGGTGATGAAATTTTAAAAAATGTTGCAAGTTATATAGTTAGTAATTGGCCTGAAAAGAAGGGTTTGAGTCCAGAATTGAGAAGCTTCTGGGAAGTAAGGTCGGAACTTTCATGTTGCGGGAATATCATTAAAAGAGGTGAGCGCATTGTACCACCAGTGGGTGTGAGGAAAATTATAGTTTCACAGGGTCATGAAGGTCATAGTGGCATGGTTAGAACCAAGCAACAGGTTAAACATTTATTTTGGTGGCCAGGGATGGACATGTTTATTGAAAGGTTGGTCAGAAATTGTGTGATATGTGCCAATTCTGATAAGTCCTTAGTTACTTTGAAACCCAATATGGGTACACATAGTATTCCAAATAATCCGTGGGAAACCATTGCTATAGACATTATGGGTCCCATTGGCTGCGAATCCAAGTATGTTATAACAGCTATTGACATTTTCTCAAAATGGCCCATAATCAAAATTGTCCAGAAGATAGATACTGATTCGGTTTTGTGTTTCCTAGATAAAGTTTTTATTGAAGAAGGGTTACCAGCAAAGATAATATCGGACAATGGTGTACAATTTATCTCCAAGAAAGCTAATGATTACTTTTCAAGACTTGGCATTGTTCACTCTACTACTTCTTTATATAATCCCAGTGGGAATGGGGTTATAGAGAGATTCAATAGGGTCCTGAAAGGGGCCATACAGATCACTAGTAATGATGACAAAACATGGGAAGTAGAGATTTTTAAGAAGGTGTGGATGTACAGGACAACCACGAACTCAATGACGGGTTATTCTCCTTTTGAGATAATGAGAGGAAGAGTTCCTAGGACAAAGGTGAATCCCTCGTGGTTGATGAAATCCACTCCTTCCGATGTGGATTTGAGTATAGTCAAGGAAAACCTTATTCGCACTCATTGCTCAAACAAAAAATACTTTGATGAGAAACGTGGTTCAAAAAAAGATCCCAAGGTAGAAGTAGGCATGATGGTAAAGGTCAAGAAACCATGGAAGGTAAAAAAAGGTGAGAGTTCATTTATGGGTCCTTTTGAAGTTTCAGAAGTCTTGAAAAACTCTGTGAGATTATCCAATAATAAGGTTTGGAATCTGGGTAGGATTGCTGTCCTCAAAGCTGACAAGGATGTTTACTGTAAAGAAGTTATTCCTGAACATTCTGATTTTTCCTTTTTGGATGAGGATTCTTGCACTGCAGATGTTTTACCTTGCTGTTCAAGTAATTGCCTTATCAACCAGGATACTGCACCTACAGTAACTCCCTGTCATGATAGCAATGTTTCCTTACCTAAAAGAGTCACTAAGAAACCGAAGTGGTTGTCTGATTTTGTTGCTTTCATTATCAGAAAAATATAATTCACTGTGTTTTTTTTTCCTCTTTTTCTCATAAGGGAGGAAGGTGTGTTGTGTTGTGCGCGAGTCAGCGCGAGTACATGCTTGATGCGAGATTTCCCTTGTACATTCATCACGTGGACTCGCGCCGACTCGTGCTATTGTTTTTATTCAATTTGGCCTCGAGTGATATTATTGTTCAATTGTGCATCACTCGAGACCATTCTCAGTTGGTAGCTTTTGTACTGTATGCTCTAACTGTATCCAAGTCAGTTACTGGTGATCGACTCAGAGACCGGAGCTGTATACAGGGAGTGCTTCATTTGTAAGAATAAACTCATTTCTACAACTTCTATTTGTTGGTATTTACTCAACACTAACACGTTTCCTGTCAGTGGTAAAGGAGCCCGCTTTTCATAAAAGATGTGTTTCATTGCTGTTACTCGTTTCAGATTCACCCTCTGTTTATATACTTTATAAAATATAGGACCAGATGTAAGTAGGCAAATACCAGTCGGTAACGGCCGAAATTCGGTAATTTCGTCCGTTACCGACCGGTATTTGGAAAATGAGATGTAGGTGGGCATTTTACTGATTTGGTAATTTACCGAATCAGTATTTTAAGGAATCGGTAAATTACCGATTCCTTAAAAAACCGAATCGGTAAATTACCGATTTTGCTATGTAGGGAGCACTCAAATGAGTGCTTTTCCCCTTTTAGGATTCGGTATTTACCACCAACTACAAGTTGGTGGTAAATAATGAAAACCTTTGAAAAATCATTTTTTTTGCTTTTCCAACAGTGCCATGTTGCAGACATACATGCCCTTAGGGCATGTATGTCTGCAACCTGTGCACCCATACACAAGTGAGGGGGTCAAAGTGACACCCTGCCACCCTTCAATGTTTCCCCCTTTTACCGAATCGATAAATACCGATTCGGTAATTGGCATTCATTCCTATGGGCACTCCAGGCCCATAGGAATGAATGGCAATTACTGAATAGGTATTTACCGATTTGGTAATTACCGAAACTTTCCGAATCAGTAATTTTTTCGGTAAAATTACCTACATCCCATTTGCCTGTTCTTAAATACCGAATCGGTATGATTCGGTATTTAAGAATCGGTAATCTGGGATTACCTACATCGGGCCCATAGCCTTTTCCTGCGTTTTATTGTGTTGGTAAATGGTTCCATCAAGTTACTTGAAACAGTTGACTGCATGAAGGGAACTGTTGAAATACAGACACCGAAAGCTTTAATCAACAGTACCTGTTAAATTGAAGTTTTCACAGTTGAAGGCATCCAGCTTGGTACCAAGGAGACTAATAATTTTTTCTCTTTTCTCAGCGGCTCTGAGGGCATTTCTTGTATTGCCTGTGGCCTGACGGAAAAATGCCATGAGTTCAAATGGCGAGAAAGACCTGGCTCTCAGGAGCTGCTTGAAGCTGAAACAAAACGTATTTGCTCATCTTTAATTCCACTGTCAACAAGTAGGTGCATTACAAATCTCAATGTTTAAAGGAAAAAGTCAACAATAAATACGGTAAGAAAGTGCCCCTTTTTGACACGGTCACCCACACTGTTTGCCCTAGTATTGATGCTTTATGACTGAGGTGGCATTGAGTCCCTGCTAATCAGGCTCCAGTTTCAGTGATCTTTCCCTCAAAACAAGGTAAATGTTCAATGTTACCACATTTGGCAATGACTGTAGCACTCCTGTAAGTCCCTGGTAAATGGTACCTCTGGTACCCAGGGCATGGGTACTAAAGAGGGTCTTTAAGGGCTGCAGCATGTATTATGCCACACTAAGGGACCCAAACAAAAACTACATACAGACTGCCATTACAGGCCGCGTGAAATAGTGCAAACTATTCTTGAAAAAATGACCTGGCACACTATGCCATGCACACTGCATATACTATATGTAAGTCAACCGAACTGCAAGCCTTAGTGCCCTAGGGCAGGGTGCCTTTTATTATGTGTGAGGACATATCTGCATATGCAGATATGCCGCTGAGGTGTCTGATTCCATTCCCATGAAATTACAAGTGATCAGGAAGCCATTTTAAGCATATTTACTGAACACTGGTCATTACGAGTTACCAGCTACATAATTGCTTCACTGAAAATAATGGTGTTTGGTACTAAACACCTGGTCTTAATAAATCCACATGGATGCCAGTGTTGGATTTATTATGACATGCACCCGGAGGGCACCTTAGAGGTACCCCTGAAACCTGCCAGTCGTTTAGTGTGCTGGCTGACTGGACTCTTCCAGTCTGCCACCACAGACAAGTATTTAACCCCCTGCCCAGGAAAGCCCTCACTCTCAGAGTCAGAAACAATTCCTACTGTGGCAGGAGGTGTTTACACCCCCTTCTGCAGGATGGCTAGTAAATTAGCAATAGCATGTCAGGGCTAGAGGCTTCAAAGCTAGAGGCTTTGATATGCAACAAGGGCTTCCCCCAGACCTGGAGAACGCCACCCCCTGGGGCCCATTTGGCACCAGAGCTTGTGGAAAATTAGACAGTCAGAAGGCATGACACACTTACAGCCCAGGGACATCATTAAGGTGGGCCACCTTAAGTGGACAGCTAAAGAAGGGTTTCGCCATTTTGAATTAATTGAAATTAGGAACTCTGGGTCAGGATTATGCCCATTCTCCACAGGAAGTGGTCATACAAGGGGTGTAGTCCCATTGGCCACTATATTACACTCTACTTAGCACCCCTAAATTCAGTATTTAGGTATCCCCCTGACACCAGGAACTCAGATTTGCCTACCTGGTAACCAAAATTGCAGCCTACCCTAACCCTTGGCGGACTGTCCAGTACTTTGATAGCCAAGCAGCATCTCCCTTGGGTGGAGGAGCCACTCCCCTAGAGCTGCAGGCATTGACCGCACTTTTCTTGTACATCAACTTGCTGACCATCGGATCCACAGAGGGAACATCACACCAGGAAGAGGGCACTATGGTTCCAGGAGCTAAAGTCCATCTCCCTGCCAAGTTTGGAGACGCCAGGCCCTCCATGAGCCGCACAGCACTAATACCATGGATATCAGAGCACATGCCGTAACCAAGGCTTGTTGCGTGCCAAGCCTGGACACCACCGACGTCAACCCACAACCTGCCAATAAGGGATTCAGGACCCATGAGAGCCTCACCGAGAGTGGCCATGCAGTCTTGTTTTCTTCCCCTCACCAGGTCAATTCAAGAAGAGAGAGGCTTTGACTCAAGAGACCTGCTGGCTAAAATACCTCTGCACTCGAGACCCACAGCCCATGTTCAAGTAACCCTATGGTGAACCCTTGTCCCAGAAACCCTCAAGAGCCAAGCCCACCATTGGGTTCCACTGGACTTGTCCCCAATACCCCATGTGCAGCCTTTCTTTTTCAGGTACTTGACCATACACGTTAACGTGAAGAGCTTGGGGCTTGGGAGCGACCTATAACCCTGCTCGCAGGCAGGTCGCTCCCCACGCTGCTGCACGGCTCTGCCTGCATTGTTTTTGCCTAATCTTGTATTTTTCCCCTGTGCCTAACTTACTTTCTTGCCCAGACTTGTCTTTATTCCCCTGTGCCTGTACTTGCTTTCTTGCCCAGACTTGTTTTTATTCCCCTGTGGCTCTACTTGCTTTCTTGCCCAGACTTGTTTTTATTCCCCTGTGCCGAACTTGCTTTCTTGCCCAGACTTGTTTTTATTCCTCTGTGCCTGTACTTGTTTTCTTGCCTAAACTTGTTTTTCTTTCCTGTGCCCAGTTCTCCAGCGGCCCCCCGTTTTTCCCGCCGCTGCGTCCCCACCCACCTGCAATCCCATTCGCCGCCCCGCTCCCGCCTCCCAGCTGCTCCTCCCTACCACATCCCCTCATATGGAAGCCGCTACGTAGCCGGGCAGCGACCGCGCTAAGCGGGAACGCCGCTGGCGCACCTAAGGCAAGCCCGTCTGTGCCCATCCGTGACTGGACCACACCCAGCGCCAGGACCCCTGGACACCACGAACGCCACGACGCCCGACACCGCTACGATGCCAGAACCCTCCACGCACTCAACACCGGACGATCACACACCTGCTTCCTGGCCGCCCTGAAGCACACCCATGGAGCTTTCACCTGCCGGAACTGCAGCTTCACAAGCATCCGCCCCACCATGCTGCCGACCAGGAAAGAACCCAACCACCTCAGATGCATCCTTCTCAACACCCGCTCCGCCCGAAAACATGCCGTTGAACTCTGGGACCGACTCGACTGAACATCCCCAGACGTCGCCTTCCTGACGGAGACCTGGCTGAACCCCGCCTCGGCACCCGACATAGCCATAGCCGTCCCGGAAGGCTACAAGATCACCCGCAAGGACCTCACCAACAGAGCGGGAGGAGGTATCGCCATCGTCCACAGGAACACTCTCAGAGTCTCGACCAACACCGACGACACCCTCAGCACCGCCGAACACCTGCACTTCCAGATCCACACTGATCCCAACACCACCCTCAGAGGAACCCTCATCTACAGACCGCCCGGACCCCGGCCACAGTTCAGCGGCTCCATCGCCGACTTCATCAGCACACATGCCCTCGCCTCCACGGACTACATCCTCCTCGGGGACCTGAACTTCCACCTCGGGAACAATGACGACACCAACTCCACCACCCTGATCGACAACCTAGCCAACCTCTGACTCAGACAACTCGTCACAGCACCCACCCACTCAGCCGGTCACACGCTTGACCCCATCTTCTCCGCAAGCCCCCACGTCTCCTTCAACCATACCACTGAACTCCACTGGACTGACCACCGCTGCATCCACTTCACCTTCAAGAAACCCACCACGCACCACCGCACCCAACAGATGCCTCACCGCTGCTGGAGCAAAGTCATCAAAGACCAGCTAACCACCACCCTTGCCCAGAGCCCACCCACCGACCATACCGACCCCGACACCGCCGCCCGCAACCTCAGACAGTGGATCAATGCCTGCGCCAACACCCTCGCCCCGATCAAGAAACCCTCCAACAATCATACCAACAAGAAAGCCAGCTGGTTCACAGAAGACCTCCGGGCCTCCAAGCAAACCTGCCGAAAGCTGGAGAAGATCCGGCTCTGTGAACGAACACCGGACAGCCACGCCGCCCACAAGAATGCCACCCGCAGACACCATCACCTCATCAGGTCCGCCAAAAGGGCCTCCTTTAAAGACCGCCTAGACAACAACGAGCACAACTCTCCAACCCCAGCTCCAACACCAATGACGTCCCACCCTCGCAAGACCTGTGCGACTCACTGGCCACCTTCTTCCACCGCAAGATCACAGACATCCACGACAGTTTCAACACCATGACTGCCTAGACAACCACTGAGACCTCCGCCCCCGTGACCACCATCCGCACCAACCGCCTGTTCCACTGGACCAACATCAACGCGATGACACCATCAAGATCATGAACACCATCCACTCCGGATCTCCGTCAGATCCATGCCCACACCACATCTTCAATGAAGCCAGCACATCCATAGCACCCCATCTCCGGAAAGTCATCAACACCTCCTTAAAGACAGCAACCTTCCCGGAGATCTGGAAGCATGCCGAGATCAACGCCTTACTCAAGAAACCCAAGGCGGACGCCAAGGACCTCAAGAACTTCCGGCCCATCTCCCTGCTCCCGTTCCCGGCAAAGGTCATCGAGAAGACCGTCAACGAACAACTGACCCACTACCTCGAGGAGAACAACATCCTGGACCCTTCCTAATCCGGGTTCCGCAGCAACCACAGCACAGAGACTGCCCTCATCGCCGCCACCGATGACATCAAGTCCCTGCTGGACAACGGAGAAACGGCGGCCCTCATCCTCTTGGACCTGTCAGCCGCCTTCGACACAGTCTGTCACCACACTACGAACACGCCTCCACAACGCTGGGATCCAATAGAAGGCCCTGGACTGGACCACCTCCTTCCTCTCTGGCAGAACACAGAGCGTCCGCCTTCCCCCCTTCCGCTCCGAAGCCACCGAGATCATCTGGGTCGTACCCCAGGGCTCATCCCTCAGCCCAACCCTGTTTAACATCTACATGGCACCGCTCGCCCACGTCGCCCGTCGGAACGACCTCAACATCCTCTCCTACGCCGATGACATCCAGCTATTACTCTCCCTCACCAAGGACCCCCACACCGCCAAAACCAACCTTCACGAAGGAATGACGGCCTTGGCTGAATGGATGAGGAACAGCCGACTGAAGCTGAACTCGGACAAGACGGAGGTCCTCATCCTCAGATCCAACCCTTTGGCCTGGGACGACTCCTGGTAGCCGACCGCACTGGGAACCGCTCCAACACCCACCGACCACGCACGCAACCTAGGGGTCATCCTCGACTCCACCCTCTCCATAACTAAACAGGTCAACGCCGTCTCCTCCTCCTGCTTCAGCACCCTCCGCATGCTCGGTAGGATCTACAAGTGGAGCCCCACTGAAATGAGAAGAACAGTCACCCAGGCCCTTGTCAGCAGCAGGTTGGACTATGGAAACGCCCTCTATGCAGGAGCCTCGGCCAAACTCCTGAGACGGCTCCAACGCATCCAGAACGCCTCTGCACGCCTGATCATCGACATCCCTCGCCGCAGCCACATCACACCCCACCTGAGAGACCTGCACTGGCTCCTGGTCAACAAGAGGATAACCTACAAGCTCCTCACCCACGCACACAAGGCACTCCACAACACCGGACCAACGAACCTCAACAGACGACTCAGCTTCTACACCCCCACCCGCCAGCTCCGCTCCGCCGACCTTGCCCTCGCTACAGTCCCCCGCTTCTGAAGACCGACCTCAGGCAGCAGATCGTTCTCCCACCTCGCCGCCAAGACCTGGAACACCCTCCCCATCCACCTACGGCAGACCCAAGACCTGCTGACCTTCAGAAAACTCCTCAAGACCTGGCTTTTCGAGCAGTAGCAGCATTCCCCACCTCAGCGCCTTGAGACCCTCACGGGTGAGTAGTGCGCTTTACAAATGATATGATTGATTGATTGATTGATTGATTGATTGTGGCCACCAACGCGACCAGCACGTTTGCAACCGGACACACTAGGGCAGGTAAAACCGAACTGCTGGTGGTTTCTTGGACCTTGGCCCCTGAGCACCTTAAGTCCCAAAAGGTACCCTAAAGAACTGCTTGCAAGTAACTGTATGCAGTGTACATTTCTCCCATAGGATAACATTACTGTAATCGAGGCTTTTATCTCAAAAACCATTATTCAAGTATTTTATTGTATTATTTCAAAAATCCATTACTCCGAAAGTACTTACCTGATTCGAATGATCTTTGTGTCTAGAAATATGTGCTATTGTTCTAAATTGGAATCAGATTTCATATTGAGTGTGTCTCATTTATTGACTGTGTGTACAACAAATGCTTAACACTCTACTCTGATAAGTCTAAACTGTTCGACCACACTACCACAAATAGAGCACTTACAATTATCAAAGTAAGCCCTGCAAACCAAATAAGGGTCCTCTGGATTATTTGTATGGTGTGCCCCTTCATTGTTAAACAACTTAAATGTACAGCTTTCTACAAATACTTTACGTTTCCCAAGTATTGGTTTACACAATGATGCTTCACAGCAAGAGAAATGAGAATAAGAGTACATTTTTAAGCAGCATGTTGCTTGCTGTATATAAACATTTAGAAAAATATGTTATGTCTATTGTGTGATGCACAAATATTCAAATGTTACAGATACATCATACGAGGGCTAGTATGCTACCGCCCAAAGCCACATCAATGTACTTCATGAAATGGTTGGTACTTCCTCTCTCATCAGTGTTGGACTGGGGCAGAAAATAGGCCCGGGCACCATCATAAAAGTGACCCCCCTTAGCGAATCAGATATTTATAAAAGTGAGCCACATTTCAAAATCATGGAAGTTTAGAACTTGTGAAGACACGCTGCGTAGATGTTTTGCAAGGTATGGGATACTCTAAAGGGTTCATTACGATGGCGTTCCGACCGCCATCTCAGCAGTAATCTTACCGCTTGACAGGTAGTCAGAGGTCCCACTTGCCAGATCAGGATGCAACTGCTGTGTAGACGGTCAGAAACATCCCTTTTTCTGTTGAGACTTAAGCTGTGGCCCAGAAAAGGGCTGCAGCACAACCCACAGTAGTTAAAGTGATGTTTTTAGACATCCATGCACTGTGTGCCAGGCACCCTCTGGTGCCTGGCACACAGTGCATGGATGTTTGAGGGGGCACCACATCTGCTCCCCTGGCTCCTTAGAAGAGGCCCACAGGGAATGGCATTCATGCTAGGGGAGTCCAAAGTCACTTTCTGACAGCCGTTTCATGGCGGTCGGACTGCCACGAAATGCATCCTAATCTGACATCCTAATCCCTATGGTGGTACATCCACGGGCACAGCCTTCATTGTAGGGATTAGGCTCATTGAGCCTGTCGAAGGTGGTGGTCTCTTCCTCCACCTGATGCGCCCTGACCGCCGGCATCATAATCGGGTGGTCGGACCGCTCAACATCGTAATTGGGCCCTAAGTGTTTGTGATTGTTTAATGTAATGTTTGTGGTGATGCTAAGGAAATCAACAGTAAACACCAGTGCACCACACCATAACACACCAAACCAGCCACAAAACAGGCCCACAAACTCATTAGTCAGATAAGCCCTACAGGCACTGCCAGATTGCACCAATGGGTGAATCCGACCTTTCTTCTCTTTAGGACTTATAATGTGCATGTGCATCCTTATATTACAAGTACTGAAGCTATACAAGTGTTTCACATTCCATTACAAAAGGTAGTTTTCAAATTAGCTGCACTGCCTTGCACCAAAGGAAAAATATAGCGCTGCTCCATATCTACAAAGATTGCCCTGCTCCAGGTGTCATCCCATGTGCTGGCACAAAAACAGTCTGCCATTTGCTGCTCACAACCACTCACCATGGCACAAAGGTGAATGTGTGTGTTTATTAGAGGGTTTGAACTGAAGGCATACTCTCCCAGTAAATCAAATCAAATCAAATCAAATATCTTTTTTCGGTTTCATATTACATAAAGCCAAAAAAAGCACAATATGAAAACCGGGATAACAATAAAATGCTACAATGTGTACAATAACGAGGGAATGTCTGTGCAAGTTCATTATTCGAGTAATATGTACAGGTGGGAACTAATCCCAAACTCCGGTTATGTTAAAATAAATCATCTAAAACCAGTACGTAAAAGCCAATGACTGGGTCTGCGCCCTGATAAAAATATGCATACCTGATTCCAAGGTGTTAGTAAGGGATAAGCCAACTAATCACAGCTTTCCCTAAGCTTGATGGCAGATTTAAAAAAGTTTAAGACATAAAATACGGTGTTACCCATCAACATCTGTAAAAATGTAAAGGCAGGGCGAACTTGTTTGAAATTGGTTTGTTTCAAGATGGGAGCCGCAGGACGGAAAGGATTGCCCTCTATTGTTGCCTCTTGGGTAAGTAAGGAGTAAATGAAACAGATCAAACCGGAACCTGGTCAGAAGGAATCCATCATAAGAGTTCACGAAACCAAGTATATAAGGCTCAGCCTTCTCAGTGGACCATACTATAACAAAACAGCGAACACTTGGGTTCATGAGCTCCCCCACCTCCCTTAATATAGTCTGACGAGTATTAAACGCCGTCTTGAGAAAGGGTATTTCTGCCTTTCGATTCCCAGTACTCTCCCAGTACGAATACCTATGAGTAGGCAGTCTCAGCAGATTTTCAAGCATTGGCCGTTTGATGTTCATTGCACCATACATTCAACGTGTTATTTTGTTTTTTGAGAATTTAACACATATTCCCTTCTTTGTACCTGCCTTAAGAAGGCATTTGTTTTGAAGCAAAGCCTGGTCTACACCAAAACCTATGGGTGTTTGTGCTAATCTGCCCCAGTAATGCCAGCTTATTTCAAATTGGTGTAGAGTAAATAGGTTTTTTTGCACTGTGAAAATTGCACCTTTACAGCACAAAACATATTTTGCACTGAAAAGTTAACAGCATGTGCCACCTAGGGTCACTGCAGAGTCGACACAAATGCGTAGTAAATCTGGGCCTATGGGGGGTGCTAGAGGGCGCACTGCGGAATGGCTGCCTTGTAATGCAGCTCCACCGGACGGACTAAATAACGGATGACAACAGCGCAGCGACGCAATGATTTCGATTACAAAGACAGATCCTGCTGTCGGAATGCATGGTGCCACTTCTGCTAAGTGTGAAAGGCGGTAATACGGGCCAAATCGGCACCAAACAGCGTCGGAAACTGCCGCCTGTACTACACTCTATGCGGGTAAGATGGCGACTGCCCCGAGATAGCTGACGCGGCCTCACACGCCACACATATTGATATGAGGCTAGATATGAGCGTGAAATAGCATGGATGGCACACTGCACGGAGTGATGAATCATTGCTGTTACGAACGTTAAGTGCCTATATTTGCCGATAAGCGGTCACTAAAAGCGATGGAGGAGTGGGGAAACATTGCACCAAGATGGCGGCTGCCGCGTAATACATAACATCAACTCCAAACGCTGTGAATACCGACACAAGACTTCGATCGGACCTGTTACACTACCACAACCACGCAATATTGTATGTCATATGCCCATCTCTGCAAGCTTATACTACGCCCCAACACAGCGCAGCACTCACCAAACGCGAGGGGATAAGGGTACTACATCAAGATGGCGGTGACCGCGAACGCGGAAAAAACGGTGAAAAAGCGCGGCTGAAAGAACACCTACACAATACGATGCAATCTGCTATGTGGCCAGCTCTCTGAAAGGTGCCTACACTGGGACCCGCTGACGCCGACAAAATCAAGTACCATGCGGATGGCTCTCACCATATGACAGGACCACGGGCATGCTCACTGTTTGGCACTACAGCAAAACTGAGAGGACATAACACACGAGAGTTCCCACGCACACTACTGCGGTATGTCCTATGATATGTGTAATGCACAACAATGCCGTAAGTAGCACAGAGTTACAGCATCGTGAGGCCAATACTGCGACTACACTCCACGCGTCCTAGAGTATGTGGGTCTCCTGATATGATCATAATGTGCTCCTAGCTATAAGCCTGTCTGATCTACATTAAATGACTGTGTTGCATTAGTTACCAACTCTGTCTGGGGCCTGTATTCTGCATCTAATTGGTGATACTCTCCGGTGGAGCACAGGGCGTGGCGTGTGTCGGGTGTGGCACGACCACGCCACCTCCGCTGGAGGTTTCAGGTCCATCTCACAACAAAGCCGTTTCCGGCGCCATCTCTCCACGACCTAGTCCCACGTTGCGGTGCCATTGTTGAACTGTGCAGGAAGGTCCGGACCTAACAACTACCTTACTGCCTCGACTAACTGGCGCAAACACACAGACTAAAAATGGGGAAGCCAGATCGGCAGCAATCTAAACTAACCTTTGAACAACGCAGGCCGACTAGAGGCCCAACATCACATTCGGACACGGAAACTGATGCGGAGCAAGCCTCGCCCAATGGCATGGAGTCTATGCTGAGAGCCATCCAGACAAGTCTTCAGGACATCCATGGCAAATTAGACCATCTCACCACCCGCATGGACACAATGGCGACCAAGGTGGACCGACATGGCGAGAGACTGGACGATGCTGAAACTCGGATCTCTGTGGTGGAGGACGAGGCAACGCGAGTACTTCCAAATGCACCGGCTTCGAGAAAATATAGGAGGTGATCAGATCCAAGGCAGAGGATTTGGAAGCCAGGACACGCCGCAACAACATCCGAATAGCAGGCAAGCCGGAATCGACAAATATTGGCAACATGGAAGCTTACGTGGAGGAAATGTGTCTCGCTCTGTTTGGTAAGGAGAAAATGTCCCCAGTCTTTATTGTGGCGAGAGCTCATCGATCACTGGCACCACGTCCACCGCCAGGCGCTCCACCCAGACCGATAGTAGCTCGCATCTTAAATTATCAAGACCGCGATGTAATTTTGAGAATGGCGAGGGAGCAGAAAGACATTCACTACCAGAATAACCGGCTCAAATTCTAACCTGACTACACACAGGCTGTACAGCAGCCTCGCAAAGAATTTAATGGCGCCAAGGCGAAGCTGCGCGACCTACATATTGAATACGCAATGCTCTACCCGGTGCGCTTGAAGGTCACCTGGGATGGAAAATCGACACTGCTTCTCTCACCTAAGGCAGCAAATGACTTCATAAAGAAGATTAATAATCACCGCAAAGAGAGTAAGCGACAGACCCAATCTCAAGATGAAGACTGAATGGTCACAGCGGGGATGCTACGCCCTCATGACACTTGGTGGGGAGGAGCGACTGAACAGTAGGTACTGCGCCTCTTCCTTCACTCAGTACCGGGGGCTCTGATGCAGGGGCGGCGCTGGAGTTGGTAAGTCTAACATGTACATTCTTATTAGTTGGCAACGGACACAGCTGCCCTGCATCTGTGGCCTCTGGGCCGTTTTGGTGGTGTGATACACGTGGCACTACCTTTGAACTACAGAACTGTGCACGCCTCTCCCCGGCCACTGAGGGCGGTTTCGACCACAGGTGTGGGTTGGGAGTTACACGGCTTCTGCATGCCGCGAGCGGGAGGACTGTGAGAGCAGGATGATGGCATTGCTGAGCACATGATTCTGTCTTGTGTGTAGACGCTACAGAGAACAGTGCATGCATTTGCACTAGATGTACACATACGGAAAAGGTGTTTTCATTGAAGGGTGGCGAACATTGTGAAGATGCGGAAGAGACACTTGGTAGTAATGTGACGATATCGTTCCGCTGGGGACCACAGAGCCAGCTATGTGGGCACTTTACAAGTGATAATTCATGTCTTCATGCCCTAAATGGCATAACTTGTCTTTATATTGCAGAAGAGGACGGGGAGATGTGCTACGCATGATTACTACACATTTTTCTTATCGTGCATCCATATACTAGTCCCAACATGCACCTACCTGTTATGGCTATGTTGTTAATTAACGGTGCTAACTATAGGCCGGCCCCCAGCGCACCTGTTTCCTTTAGTGCTACTTGCACCTCCTCTCCGGTTTAAAACTGATGACACGTTACCGAGCGAGTCATGCTGTAGGGTGCGGGAAGGGTTACCTTGCTGGCCGGGTACTATGGTATTGGTGGCCTATCTACATTGCACAGATAATTCCTCATACTGTAACATATGATGTACTAATTTGGTTGCTAATAGAAAGTTTTGTTCGTCCACATCCGCTAGTTCGGATGGAGATGTGCAGTCCAGGTGGACCCCCCCATGGGTGATCCCCTCGAATGTTCTATGCAATTGGGATGTTTACTTAGGGTATGGCATCAGCAGGATTGGGCTGCTGTTGTGGGTGGGGGGTGGGACATGAGGGATGATGTTTTAGTTCATGGATCAGACTGCTTAGGAAGCACTGCCTACCTCCGGCCGGGATATGCCTACTGCTTGCTTTATTCTGCCTTAATGTATTATCTGTTGTTCCTCACAGGGGGGTATTGTCTAGTTCAAACAGGGAACGCTCACAGAGTACACAGACGGGCCTAATGGCTACCTCTAAATTGACTACACCATCGTTAAACTTCCTCACCTGGAACATCAGGGGCTATACTAATCCGAGAAAGATACGGCAGATCTTCGCATGCCTGGATAGATGGCACATTGACATTGTTATGTTCCAGGAAACACACGAAAATCCACACTCACATGCACAGGTGGGACGGAGATGAGCGGAATCGATACACTGCTCCAAGTACTCATCTTACTCTAGAGGGGTCTCCATACTAGTGAAGAAAGGTACAAATTTCAAAATTGACTCGGCGACTCTAGACGAGACTGGCCGCTACATAATACTGAGAGGTAGACTACGAGGTAGGTCACTGACACTTTTTAGCACATACGGTCCCAACACAGACACCCCTGACTTTTTTCATGAGCTGGGGCTGCAGCTAAACTCTGAGACTGATCAACTATTGCTTTGGGGGGGTGACTTAAATGTCGCCTTAGATGATAGTGTGGACAGATCAGGCAACACGACAGAGCACCACACGCAAGCAAGGGCCACATTGCAAGATGTTATGATAGATCTAGATATAAAAGACCTATGGAGAGCGCGTCATCCGGGTGTTAAGGAAGCGACACACACGTCAGCAGCTAATAGCAGCTCATCGCGTATTGATTACTAGTTGGGCTCGGATGAAGTATTACGGTGGACGCAAGCAATCAAACACATGCTCAAAACTCTTTCAGATCACAACCCCGTTAAACTGTCCTTACAAATTCCCAATTATACGCCACCACCATACAGCTGGAGGTTCAATGCCGCAGCGCTAACTGACTCCCTCTATGCGGATACCATAGCAAAGGCAACTAAGGAGTATTTTCAACTGAATGAAGACTCGACAGAGGACGCTGGCCTCTTATGGGAAGCATTTAAAGCCACGATACGTGGTGTTTGCATTAGCACGACTGCGGGGATATTACGAGACACTAGAGCGCAGCTGACACGTTGCGAGTCCAAACTAAGCATGCTAGAACGTCAATATGAACGAACACCACAACCATCGATACTTAGTGAAATCAGAAACACACTCACGGAGCATCAGGCTTTCGCAGCCGATGAGATTAAATACTTAAGTAAGAGACCCATAGCCAGGGCATACGGGGAGGGAGGTCGTCCTGGGCGAGTACTGGCATCTAAAATCTGTACTGGCCGTAAAACACACACTGTAACACAGATCACTGGGGACGACGATGTTACACATACGGATCAGATGGGAATACTGCAGAGCTTTGTCCACAACTATAGAGAATTGTATACACCACGACCGGTAGCCACACAACGTGCCACACTAAGTTATCTAGAAGACATTGCCATAGCTTGGCTGTCCGACTCCCAAAGACAATATCTGTCTCTGCCGATAACGGTAGAGGAGGTAACGGAAGTGATCCAGTCATTGCCAAACGGAAAAGCCCCAGGCCCAGACGGATTCACTTGTGAATTCTACAAAACGTATAAAGATATACTGGCGCCTCGTTTGATTGCAATGTTTGGTGCTGCCCATGAGGATCAGATACTCCCAGCTACACTGCGTGAGGCAATGATAAATGCTCTTCTTAAACCTGACAAAGACCCTGACAGATGCAATTCTTATCGCCCCTTGTCTCTGTTAAATGTGGACTCGAAAATATTCGCTAAAACCCTCGCTATGCGACTGCAACCACTGATGGTAAATCTGGTCCTCCCGGATCAATCAGGGTTTATACCCTCTAGAAACACCGCACACAATACCAGGACGCTCTTTGCGGTCTCCCACTACCTGAGCCCAACCACGAAAGCTGTAGCGGTTATGCTGGACGCCGCAAAGGCGTTCGATTCCATTGAATGGTCCTACCTCATCACGATACTTCACAGAATGGGATTCCCCCTAATTTTCATTCAATGGATCCGGTTATTATACACGCAACCCACGGCTAGGGTTAAGATCAATGGCTATGTATCGGAGGCCTTCGCTATAGGAAGAGGGACAAGGCAGGGCTGCCCCCTGTCCCCTCTCTTATTTGCCCTGGCCCTGGAACCCCTGGCCTGTATAGTGCGGCAGCAACGCCATCATCTGGCGCTCCAATTCCCGGGTAGACCCCTACATATCTCCCTATATGCGGATGATATGTTGCTGTATGTCCGCGACCCCGCACAAAACCTGGACTCCCTCTTACGCGCATACATTAAATTTGGTGGATATTCGGGACTACAAATAAACTTGGACAAATCCTCTATATTCCCACTGACTGACACTACCCTACCACACCCGGTTGAATACCCATTGGAGTGGCAGACAGACCCAATATGTTACCTGGGTATATGGTTCCATAGGGACCCGGAATTAGTCATACGGACGAACTATGGCAGGGCAATAGACACACTAGAAGAAAAAGTCAAGAGATGGATTCAGCTCCCATTATCACTGGCTGACAGAATAGCGATCGTAAAGATGGTAGTGCTTCCTAAACTTCTTTACCTCTTCAATAATATCCCCATCCAACCACCAAGGGAAGTTTTCAAGCGATTGACCACATTGGTGTTGAAGCTGATATGGACGGGTAAGCAAGCGCGTATTACCTTAGCTATGTTGATACTACCTTATGACAAAGGTGGGTGGGCAGTACCTGACTTCTTGCTATATTACTTATGTGCCCAGGCCCAATACGCTGCACACTGGTACCACAGAACTCCGTATTTGACACATGTAGCTGTTGAGGAGGGTGACGCGGAACAGGTCACACTGGACGCCATCATCACACACAACAGACCCCCACTCCATAGCAATGACATCAATACGATTGACACCACAAACGCTGCATGGAAACGATTGGGTCAGCTGATGCACAAACTACCCCTATATGCTCCTGCATTGCCACTACACCATCATCCGAATCTGTGGGTCTCGGCTGAAGCTATCGGAATGGGTCTCCTAAAACAGGTGGGGATAGTCTCCATGGGTGACTTATTTAAAGACGGGGTATTCATCACGGAACAAGACCTGGCCTATATACAAAACCCAACGCTATTGTTTCGCTTTACATTCCACAGGCTAAAGGGGGCGATCAAACAGCATTACCCAACCTTTCCTAATGAACCGTTAACTTTGGATACATTGCAATTCCTCCTAACGAATCCCAACAACACGCACTTGGTTTCACGGCTCTACAAACGGGCACAGGCTGAAATAGGCTGTAGAGCGACCAGGGCTCAGGATAGATGGAACGCAGTACTAGAGGCTCCCCTCACAGAAAAAAATTGGGAGATAGCCTGCACTCTGACCAAAATGCTTATGCCTAATGGCAATTTGCGTATAATACATTTTAAATACCTGCACCAAGCATATTACACACCACTCCAACTGCATAGGTATGGTCTACGTGACGAGGCACGATGCAAGCGCTGTGGTTACAGCCAAGCAGACTTCATTCATTTAGCATGGCATTGTGCGGGGATACAGACCTACTGGACCGAGGTTGTGGCTAAATTGTCCGAAATGGTGGGAGTTACTATTGTATGTACAATTCGCTGTTGCCTACTGGGGCTACTGGGAAATGTGAAGGCAACGAAACGTAGGTTCTGCGCAGTGGCCTTGCTGTTGGCTAAGCGTAGAATCTCCATATGCTGGGAGAGTACTAGGGTACCATTGGTCAAGCAGTGGCTGAAAGACATGGCGCACTGCCAGGACACGCTCCGGACCTATGAAGAATCACTGCCGGCCAGATCCAGACATAAGGACTATTGGGTGTACCTTACCACCTACTTGAATGCACATGTCGATGATTGAGTGGTTTTGACCGTCTGTTATTTAAACTGACATCCCGCTATTATTGACATGCGAAGGCACCACATGTTTCTTAACGCTTTAATGTCGGTTGGGTGAGGAGTGCGGTAGTGGAATGATCCAGTTATGGTTTAAAAATGTAATACAGTACATAAAACAAAATCTGAGACCAAATGTTACTGTTAACGCGGCCGGCCCACGGTGGTTGCAGGCGAATTGCTGTGTATTTTATATAATTGAAATGCAATTCCGTTTGGTGACATTACTTTAACGAATTGACACGCTGCCGGCCCACGTAGGGTTGTAGGCACCAAGCCGTGTAACATTGACATGCTATATCAATAAAGGTCTTGGAATCAAAAAAAATAATAATCTGGGCCTATGAGTTTCTGCGCTATGACCGTCAGTTGATTCTGTTGGTCTTTGTTTGCCTATACTCTTCTATCATTTGACTCTCCCTCCTCTGGGTGTTGACAGTGTTCTCAATATGAAGTACCATCCACAAATTCATACACAATCTGGATTCCTGATAGAAAGATTTCCGTAAACTAATGACTTACCTGGAGCGAGTCTCGGTGAATGCATGGTCCACTGATTCCTTAGCTTGTTTCGCTAGTCTCAGAAGGGATGAAGCATCTATTTCATCCAGCAAGGGATGACCATCTTTAAAGGGAGATAAGAAGTTTCAGAATGTCAGAGGACGACTGGTAGTAGAAGACGATATAAATACTAACACATTCATGGCATCAAGTAGATAGCACCTTACGTGAGGGATACTGCAAGTTACTGAGCAGATTGTTGACCATGCAGAGGATCAAGTTTCTTTAAAATATCAACACATGTCAATGTGATTTACAACATCTTACATATAGTACGAGGTATTTCATTCCACATAGTATATGACTATACATGCCATCGCCATACTCCTAATTCTCTTCTATGCCACTGCTCTCACAAAAAGCATTCTCCAGTTACTATTAGGTCAAATATTATTTACTAATGTATGTATGTATTTACTGATTATTTTGTGGCTTTGTAGAGTTTTTACATGACTCAAGGGGACATAGCAAGAATAAATGTAGAACAAATGTAGACTAAATCAATAAAAAAAAAATGCTGTCTAAAATGTGTGGTAATCTGTAGATAGATTTTTGTTTTCTGTGAAATTGGCCGGCAGCAGGCACCACAACTGAACTGTAGTACGTTATTACAGTACAAAAGCTATGTCAGTCTCATATTACAGGCAGGTGAGCAGTGGGATCACAATTAAACTCCTATTCATGGTTGGCAAAATATAAAATTTTGCAAAGTCAGGAAACACTGCACGCTCGCCACATTTCCATTTGATGTGCAGCTGCAGCAGTTCACCAAATAATTTACTGCAGCCAGATGCCCTCCTGAGTAAGCATGAGCGCAAAATCCGCTCCGATCGCGGATTTTGCGGATTTTCGGCAAATCCGCGATCCGCGAACTCTCGCGGATTTGCCGAAAATCCGCAATCCGCGATCGGAGCGGATTTTGCGGTCAAAAGTTCAAGCGCGCCTCATTAACGATGGCGCCGGCAAGCTGCCAGCGCCCATCCTGCAATTGTTACTTAATTAGCTTCAACAGGAAGCTCTAACAGATAAGATACAGCAGGGGCTCGAGCGCCTGCTTTATTTTAGCAGTTGGAGCTTCCTGTTGAAGCTAATTAAGTAACTTTTGCAGGATGGCGATGGCGCTGGCAGCTTGCCGGCGCCATCGTAAATTACTTCAACAGTGATGTGTCTTCTTGAATAAATATGAAGGGCAGGGTTCATTCGGGCACGACGGTCCTGGCACAATTAAATAATAAATCTGCTGCTCTGATCGGTCTCTGACCTTTTATACACACAAGAGGCATGCTCGCATGGACGCCCCGTCCGTTTGGCCCCGCCCACACACTCGAGGTGTGCACCGTCTTCCCGCCATTTACCCACTATGATGGACATTTCACTCAAGGGACCCCTGCGCACTTCGGCGCGATTGCATAGTGACACACACTTGGTCGCTGGAACTAGTTGAAGCGCAAATGCAGTGACTCATTCAGCAGCCCAAAAAAAAAACGGGAGGCTGGGCATCTTTGACTTTCACGAGCGCAACCCCCGTGCTGTTCCTGTGACCAGGGGCTTCTGTCTCTTAATCTGCTGCTCTGATCGGTCTGTCACCTTTTAGACACACAAGAGGCATGTGCGCTCGCGTGGAAGCCCCGTCCGTTTGGCCCCGCCCACACGCTCGAGGAAGCCCCGCCCCCAAATCCGCAAATCCGCTGAATCCGCGGATTTTGCGGATCCACGATCCGTGAATCCGCTGGATCCGCGAATCGTGGATCCGCAAAATCCGCCCATGCTTACTCCTGAGGGTATCTTGTTGCAAACATTTCTGGACAGCCATTTCATTGCACTTGCCATAGGCCCAGGTGGGCTGCGGGACTTGAAAGTCACTTCCTGAACATTTGTCAATTTCCCCAGCTCCCGGAGATTAAGTGCCGCTGGTATGGGAAGGGTTTATGGAGAGAAAGGAAGAGAGGAGGGAGGTAGAGAGAAAGTGATAGGAGAGGTAGAAGGGAGAGAGGAGACAAGGAGGGAAATAGAAAGGATGGATGCATAGATGGATGGATGGAAATATAGAGGTAGCATAAAGAAATGAAGGGATCACATGCGGTTTGAACATTTTTGCCAGGGCTGTTTTTGGTATTCCAGTTTGGCCATGGTTGCAAATAGCTAAAGCTGTGCGTCAAAGGGATAATCTTGTCTGTCTAGTGGGGAAAAAAATATCACTAGCATTAATACTGACAACCCAGAGCTGCAATGGGTAATCAGCCACAGCTTGGCACCTGCATATTGGTGATTCCCCTGCTGAGTTCCGCACCTTGCAGGGCAGAACTTCTGGTGGTGGTGCAATATGGCATCTTCCCAACGTGAATACACGTCTTGCTATTGTGTCTTGCCAACTACTAACTACAACCAAGAAAATAGTACCTATCACAATGTACCTCACGCATTGCAATGCAAGGACTCTTGGACATTAAAAGGTGCACCTATATAGTCAACAGCAGGACTCTGAGAGAGAAATGCCCCTCTGGATGGGACAAGATATGATTGGCGAAGTCTCAAGCCAATGTTCAATGAGGCTGAGCCAATGGTTGCAGAATATATATTTGTGGTACAGGTAGAGACTCTACAGTAGGATTAATAGACATCAGCATATCAGAAACTATCGGTGGGAATAAATCCAACTCGGATAAATGTGATCAATGACCTCATACATGTTAGCAGGGAAAGCTGAACAAAATAGAAGTGATTCAAAAGGTTCCTAAATTTGAATTTGAATTTAAAAACATTTGTAAAGCGCTCATGTACTAAACAGTTTCTTGGCGCTGGGAGCTACAGTGGTAAAAACAGGCAAACAGAGGAACGTGGCTAACCAGTAAACGCTTGCTGGAACAGAAAGGTTTTTAAGGCCCTGCGGTATTCCATATAAGACGATAGGAGTCTTATTGAAGGGGGAAGGGCATTCCAGAAGGTGGGGGCCAAAACTGAAAATTTCTGACCACCAACTCTTTTCTTCTTAAAGCGTGGTACTGCCAGCAGGCCCAAAGAAGAGGAACGGAGAGCTCTCGGCGGGCAGTAATTTGTAACGGCAGAGTTGATAAATGCCGGGGCAGTGCCCGCTCGGGCTTGAAATGTGAGGCATCCCAATTTAAACAGTGCCCGCTGCTTAATAGGGAGCCAGTGAAGGGCTTTTAAAAGGGGGGTGGAGTGATGTGACTTAGCCAGGCCATAAACCAGGCGGGCTGCCTGGTTCTGGACCAGCTGGAGACGATGAAGGGCATATGCGGGAGCACCATTGAAAACGATGTTCCCGTAGTCGATTTTTGACAGTACCATGGCCATTACGATCAATTTGAGGGCAGAAACAGAAAAAAACGGGAGATTTTCCTAATAGTCCGTAGGGAAAAAAAGCAAGAGGAAACAACTGAACTGATATGTGAGTGGAGAGTGAGTTGATGATTAAGGATAATGCCCAGCGTTTTAACTGAAGGGGAGGGAGTAGGGGGAGTGCCTAAAGATGAGGGCCAAAAAAGAGGTGACCAAGGATTTGCGACCCCGCCCGTCAGAACCAGCTCCGTTTTGTCCTTATTTAATTTAAGGTGGTTTGTATTCATCCAATCACGGATGAATAACATCACGGACTGGAAGCTGGTTTGACCTGGCGAGGCCGGGGACAGGTCAAAAATAAGTTGGAGGTCGTCGGCATAATTATACACCGCAACCTCCATGTGCTGCAAAGCAAAAATGAGAGGGAAAATGTATAAATTAAAAAGTAAAGGGGAGAGGGAAGAGCCCTGAGGGACCCCGCACGTGATTTCACGAGAAGGAGCAGCAAATTCTGCCAGATGGACAGCCTGGGAACGATCAGACAGGAAGGACTCCAACCAGGCCAAGAGGGGGCCCTCGATGCCCGCCAGCCTGACACGGCGTAAGAGAATGGAATGGTCCACCGTGTCAAAGGCGGCGGACAGGTCTAATAATACGAGGGCCTGGGGTACGTTGGAGTCCAATCCCTCCCTGAGTCGGTCCAGAACTGAAATGACCACCTTCTCTGTGGAATGGCGGGGGCGGAAGCCCGCTTGGCAGGGGGCAAGATAGTTACTATCCTCGATGAAAGAACTTAAGACCTGCGTAAGATGGGACTCGGCAATCTTCCCCAGGAAAGGGAGGAGGGAGATTGGTCGGTAATTAGCCGGGACACCGGGGTCTGCCCCGGGTTTTTTCAATATAGGGATGATAGTAGCAGCCTTGAAAGAAAGCGGAACAATGCCCTGTTCAAATGATTTGTTCAACAGGGTAAGGGCAGGGGAAGGACAGTCTAAAAAGATCTGGCTTAGTATGTGAGCTGGACAGACATCAGCAGGGGAACCAGATTTCACCCGTCTAAGAAGAGGGGGAAGTGAGTCCAAAGTCAAAGGGGGAATGTGGGCTAAGGACTGACTATTGATGGGAATAGAGCCCTCGCAAAAAGAAGGTGAAGGAGAGGGAATGTTTGCCTTAATGATAGCCACTTTGTCTACAAAGAACTCATTAAGAGAGTTACATAAGATCTGTGAGGGAGGGATTTTTGACTGAGTCCTGTCGGAAGCCGCCAGCTCATGGACCATCGCGAAAATCTCTCGAGGCTGATTCTCAGCTGCCAGAATGCGTCCAGTGTAATATTCTTTTTTTGCGGCTACAATATCTCGTTTGTATTCAGACAGGACTAGGACATAGCGCTGCCTGGCTAGTGGACAGTAGGCATGACGCCAGGCGCGTTCGGCTTGCCGCACTGTGAGTTTCTTGGCTTTTAGAGCTGGACCAAACCACTTATTAGCGTTGTGAACACGGTTAATGGTTACCCGTTTGAGGGGGGCTATATGATCACAAGTTGTAACAAGCCAATCATCTAGTGTGGCAGCATGAGAATGTAAAGTCAAACCCTCAAAGGTCGGAAGGGAAGAACGGAGTGAGCTGCACAAGGCGGAGATGTCGACTCGACTCCAGTAGCATCATTTGACATGCTCTACCGTTAGGCAGCGCTCGTTTTCATTTGTGATTGACATGCTCATTAAGTTAGGTTTCACTACAATATGCTTTGTCCTACCCTGTCCGATCTTTCTTTGAATCTACATATTTTGTTTAACCCTGGGCAAAGCACTACGCTACGCTCGCGTAGTTTGCGAAGTTTGCGCAGCTTCGCACTACGGGAACTGCACGTAGCACAGTGCAAACATGCGTAGCGTAGCTTAGCGTAGTGCAGCGGTAATTTTTTGCTTGCTTGAGGTCCTCAATGTCAAGTTGGCAACCGCGAGCAAGCAAAATGACATCCTCGCAAGACTTTTTCCTTTTTCGCGATCAGCAACATCAAGTTGTCGATCACGAGCATGGAAAATAACCATCCCGAGCAAGATTATCAACGCGGGGAGGTCAGATTTCTCATTGCGAGTGGTCGCGCATGGTCGCGCATGCTCACGACCGCTCGCGATGAGAAACTACCAGTCCGCGTTGAGAAAGCTGCAGCTCGAGTAAAAATCTACTCGAGCGGCAGAAAAGTACAGCTTGCACTGTGCAAGATGCCATTTTCAATGATTGCACAGTGCCGGATGCTTGTCCGCACTGTGCAATCATTGAAAACAACATCTTGCACAGTGCGAACATGCTACTACGCAGTTCGCGTAGTGCTACGTGCTACGCGTAGCTCGCATAGTGCGAAGTGCACTTTGCGTAGCTACGCGTGTGAGAAGTTAGCCTGACATATGATGTCCACTAGTTCTAGTGGGCACCTTGCACCAGTCTAATCAACCCATATTGATGGTGGTTGTAAAGTCAACCTTATAGAATGCTATCCTAATGGTAGCGTGGACCAGCAGTCATCAGGCTAAGACTTCAGTAGGCGATGTTAAGCAAGTTGTTTTACCAATTATAATCCCTTGAGTATCAAATGAAAGCACATCACACAAGGTATATGTCAGATATATATGTATTTATTCTAAACACAACCCCTCTGCACTCTTTATGAGGCCAGAGGTAAAAGAACAATACAAGTTACTCAATTAGCATACGATAAGTTGCACAGTATAAGTTTTGCCCTAGGGGCCTCACAAACCGTATACTAAAATAGTGGTATAAGAACCACGTGAGAGTTAGAAAGCTGGCCTGGGGCCTGTGGAATCGCTGGGGCTACTCTAAACAACGGTTACGAAGTAGGAGGCCCACGGGAGACGCGTGCAGTGTCTAAACACAGACGCGGGTTACCATTGACTTTCTATGGGAAACAAACAAGTTACAAATTTACAGTTTAAGGATACTTCCGGATGGACTACGATGAAACCGTTTTAGGCTTAGACACTAGGAGGGCCAATACCCTCGAGACTACCAGAGTACTCATGTTACCTCACCCACGGAAGCCGAGTGCATAGGTGTCTTTTGGTGTCGGGCTTCGTCGTAGATTTCAATGGAGAGCTGCAAAGAAGTGCTGCAGGCGACCAGAGGAAAAGTGTCCGGGTGGATCCAAGGGTGGATAGAAGCTCTGAAGAACCTGAAAGCAGAAGGGACAGAGTCTGGGTCACTTGCCAGTGACCAGGATGGAAACAGGAAAGAACCAGGCAATGTTGAGTGATTTCAGGTGAAAAGGTGAAGCTTGTCTCTTCAGCCACGAGGTCCAGGAGGTGTCGATGACAACCAGGAGCTGGATTCAAGCTGTTTCACAAAGGAACTAGTTGACTGCGGTGTTGGTATCCAGATTGGACCCAACAAGCCTTGACAAACGCAATCCACGCAGGATGTTGAGATTGGCTTCAGTGCAGACCAGCAAAATCTGTGGCACTTCTCCTTTGTAGGAAAGCTTGAGCAAGCATGGAGCAACTAGGAAAGCAAATCAAATTCAAAATAGAGTCTTCAGGGGGCTCACAAGCCAATGGACTATGAACTGGGAAGACATGTCAAGCTGACATGCAAGAACAAGCCCCACAGGACACTCATGAAGTGTGGAGGCCTGAGCTTCGAAGCAAATGGTGCTTGGGACTGGAGCTTCTTGTACCCCCATGCACAAGTGCAAGTTACCTCGGGAGTCGATGCAGTTAGCAAAATGCAGGATGTCCAGAAGTTCCAGTCCCACGTCTCTCGTGTCCGCCACGGGTCTCAGCTTTGCTGGGAACGTTGAACAGCATCAGAGATGTCTGGAAGTCTGTGTCCTGTGTCGCAGATTCTTTGGGATCTGGCAGGAGCCTCAAAGATACAGACCAGAAAAGTTGCTGTTGGTGCCTGTTTGAACAGGGTGATCACTCCTTGACCACAAGGGAGATGTCTTCCATCTTCCAGTCAAAATGGAATGTCGAAGGTCCAGGATTTGTGTTTCAAAGTTTCGTCCAGGGTAATCTAAAGTCCTAGGGACACAGCTCCTATACTTATACTAAGTTTATACTAAGTTTAGGGGTTGGACTACCTGTAAGGGCCCTCCTATGGGTGGACCTGGGAAGGGGATGGTTACACCCCCCAGCAACCGGTTTGAGCTGGGAAATGCATGAAACACCTAGTGTGCCCCAGGCAGTGTCTGGAAAGCATTCACTGAATGCAGCCCTCCCTGCCCTGAATACTCAAAAGCCTGTCTGGGGAGGTGCCAGCACCTCCTTGGACAGGAAACCTATTTTCCAGGCCTTCCCTGCTGGAGTTTCGTCCAGCAGCAGGAGTTCAGACTCGTGTCTGTGGCAGCAGCATCCATTTTGTGATGCTGAGGCTCTGTTTAACTTTAACCGGGTAAACCAGTAACTACATGTCTTCTCCCTCTAGAAGGGTGGAATGCTACCCCCGCCGCTACGACTGGCGTGGGGATAGTATTCCAAAGTGTTTGACACCTTACACAACATGTTTTGATACAGCCAAACCAAAGTTAGCATTAACCACGAGGATTATAATGCATTCAAGAGTATATGGTATGGCTATATCATAGAACAGCTATAAGGAGATGGTTCTGAAAACTGCAGAGGGCTCAGCTCATGCTAGGGCACCCTCTCACATAAAAAAACCAAGCACTCTACCTCCAGGATTGTCGAGGTCTGCCTTAGGTGTGGCTTATATGTGTATATGTGTCTATATGTATATATAGATATCGGTATACTATATCTAAGTAAGGGGTGATTACACCACCTTCCCAGGCTGTGTGAACACACCTGTGGTGTCAGTTTGGAAGGCAAACCACGAGTGGCACAATACATGCTGCAGCCCCTGTTAGGCCTAGGGTGCACCTATGCCCTGGGTACTTAGCATACACTATACAGGGGCTCACAAGGGTGACCCATTAACCAATCTGGTATGTACCTAAAGTACTTGGTATCAATTTAGAGAGAGAACAGCTAGGCTGTGTTCCTAATTAGCAGGGCCACAGCCAGACTGAAGTCGAAAAACCAGAGAATCACAGCAAAAAGTGGGGGTAACCATAGGAAGCAGACCCTACTCTCCTACAACGCGTAGCGCTACTTAGCAAACTACGCCCACCCCTAATTTTTGTTATCCTTATATTTGTTTAGGCCCTTATCTCTCTTATCACCTCATGCCTCCTTATGTTTGCTTTAGATGTATTAGCCAAGGACATTTGTTAGTGAAAGCTTGTTTATTTATAGGCCATATCTCTTTCGAATAAAAAGATGACCAAGGAAGGAATAAAAATATCCAATTGCATTAAGTACAGAAAATATTAGCACCAACACCGCAAAATGGTCGAAAACACTGAAAAAAATGGATTGAAGATTAAAACAACTTTTGGAAGTTTCCCCCTGCAGATCAAGCACGTCTGAAAAGAATCTACAAAGCGTAAAGTTCTACTTTGCTAAGTGGACTGTACTGCTATAACACAGCTCGATGAAGATTACGAGACATAAAGTGTCTGCACATGATATTAGCCTTCAAGGAAATGTTACACCCCCTCAGGACCCGTGCTCTCCACTGGTGGTATACTTCTTGAAAACAAATCGGAAAATGTCATCAAAGATTCAATTTCATCGATATCCAGTGACACTAGCTCTTAAGTTCATGGAATAGAAGATAGCCAGAAATTCACCAAGTGCCGAAATCAAAACAACAGTCTCACACGGCGCTTAGGAGCTCTGATCATGTCAGTTTTGTCAGGACAGGAGATACATGCCTGCTCAGAATGCCTTGAGTTTTGCTGTCTAGGCTTCTTGTAGAATACTCATTTTCTTCATTTTCTCTCTTGTTTGCAATTGCTCTCCTGTACTATTTCCAGAGACTAACAGGCGGATGCAATTTATAAGAGACAGTAGGCAGCCACAGTTTCACCTGGTGTCGGAAATGAGTAGAAACTCGCAGCGTCCAGCTGAGTCATCGACTCTTTTTTTCAGCCAGAAAACTAGCTCATGAATGATGGTTTGCGGAAACAGCAAGAGAGAATTCTAGATCACTACCCAACAAGATCCAAAGATACATTAAAAGCTTTTTTCTCTGATCTAGTTGGAGATGAATGCTGCAGTCTGAAAACAGTGCATCTTGAACTCTGCAAATGCAATACGAAGGGCCTAGGGGTGGGGATAAATTGTCCATAAAATAAAGTCCCAGTTTAGAGTTTTCGGTTGTCACTCCCTTTAAATATGGGTATCTCCTACTGTGGGTGTTCGAACAACTCTGGGTCAGCGGTTCACAATCTGAGACAGTGGCCTTCAGGTACACTGAATGGTAGCCCCAACAAAACTGCTTGGGACACACACTGGGAGGCCCTTTTGATGGTGGCTCCAATGGAGGCCTCCCAGGTGCTGGACCTCTGCAACAGAGCAAGTTTATGAGAGCAAAACAAACATTTAATGTACTATCCAGAAAAAGTCACCTCTCAGTTCAGCTGCATTTGTAGTAGTTGTGTCTTGAGAGAACCCTCTTTCAGGTTTTGGAGAGGGATGAGAAAGATTAAAGTGGTGCTTATTTAATGTCTAGGCCTACTTAGGCACACTCATAGGCAAGGCCAGCACCAAGGCTGGCAACTGGAGCTTTTTCAGTTCTCTGAGGCTTATTCACCGCCAAAAAAGAAAGAACATTACCCATTAGGTATGAGCAAAAGGCTGGTCCATCGTTTACAAGTTGTCCAGAATGCAGCAGCAAGGTTTGTTGTTGATGCCCCCAGACGGTCCTCAGGATCCCTGATCAGAAAAAAACCTTCACTGGCTTCCTGTGCAGGCCAGGATAAATTTCAAGGTATTAGTCCTTACCTACCGTGCTCTTCATGGATCTGGTGCTGAAGACATTAGGTCTCTTGTGTCCTTTTACACCCCGGGCAGGGCCTTGCGCTCTGCCAACAAAAACCTTCTGTCTGTCCCTCGAACCGTCAAGGCCAGATGGGGAGGGAAGGCCTTCTTTTCCCTTGCCCTGAAACTTTGGAACACGCTTCCTGCTGAACTCAAGGGTCAGGTGTCCCTCGCCCTTTTCCGTAAGGGCCTAAAAACTTGGCTTTTCACAGAAGCCTACCCTTAACTCTTCATCTGTGTTCACCCTTCACTGAGCTGTTTTCCATCTGATGCGCCTTGATGCCTTCGGGCAAAGTTGCGCAATACAAATCCCAAATTCATTCATTCATTCATTCAATTCTATGTTCTGGAACCGAAAAGCAGGGTTCAAGCAGATCTTTGTTGGAGGAGGTGATCTGAAAGATGGAGGGGAACTTAAGCTCACGTGGCAAGCTTCTGGGAGTTGAGTTTGCTGACTGACTGCCCTTAAGGGTCAGTTACCTTAGTAAATCCAACCAAATAGGAGGGACTTAGCTTCCCTTCTTAGAATGGCTTCCAGGAAACCTTTCATACAAATATAAAGATGTTCATAATCAGATAAGGGTAAACCGAAGGTCTGTTAAGTTGGGGTCAAAACCACAAAACTGGGTGAGAAAAGGAGAGTCTCCCCATGTCAGAGCACAAATGTGCCCCCGAAGATCACTAGAAAGTAAAAGGTTCATGTTTACTTATTATATTAAAAATACACAACATTTAAAATAAAAAAAAATTAAATTGATACACATTTTGAAAAAGTTGAAATTAATTAATTAATTTTAACATTATATCCTGTGGGTTTCTATTTTAAGTCTATGCCTCAGTTGATTGCAATGAGAGATTGTTGCAGTACCAGTAGTAAGCCACGTCTGTTGCTAAAGTTACTCCAGTTCTGAGCAGCAGTACGTTTATTATTGTTTGGGGTCCTTTTCAGCCTCAGTATCTTTGCAGTGGTAAAGTTAGCTCGACCCTATTTGTCTGTACGTAGAGAAATCTAAGGCTACACTTCGTATTAAATTTACACTTAGAAATGGTGACTACCCAAAAGTAGTACATTTGCATAAGTATACATGTGCAGATTTACTCATGTGTAAATTTACCTTTGTGAATAGCTGTCATACTTTAAGTCTGATGCAGCTGCAAGAACATCCCAATCAACATATACAATCGTAATTTAAATATTGTGCTTGGCACATTGGGTGCTTCATGTTAAAACATCTCAGTATTTTTTATCTGTGCTGAAAATTTGTACAAGTAGAAGATTATGGTTGAGTGTAAGGTTCAAGCTTATTTTATCAAGAAGCCAGAAAGTACAGTCAAGACGAAGGACCGTGACATTCCCGTGGGCAAGGCTCTGGAATGATCTCCCAAAATCAAAAACCATTAACACTGGGCTTCCACAGGCCAAACATTTTTTTATTAAACATAGCATAGTAGTATATGATCAATTGCAGTGAGCACCTTCTAGATCAAAAGGACATCTCTGTGCAGAAAACAAATTAACAGAAACAACCATAGGAAGGTATCTTCAGAGTTGGGCAGAGGGAAAAACAGGTCTTAAATGCTTTTATCAAAATTTAGTGACACATTTAATTTAGAGAGCCACCATTTTGTGACTTTTAGACTCCTACAAAATAAATTTCACGCAATTAACATAGGGCTCAGTATGTACCACACGTACACAGGGTAGACCTGATTCACAAAAGTAAACTTAGACCTAAAGTCTAACTTTACTACTACTAAAGCTAGACTTTTGGTCTATGTTAGACCTTTGGTCTAAACTTAGACCAAAACTCTAACTTTCGTAGTAGTAAAGTTAGACTTTTGGTCTAAGTTAGACTTTTGAGCTAACCTTAGACCAAATGTCCAACTTTAGTAGTAGTAAAGTTAGACTTTAGGTCTAAACTTAGACTTTTGGTCTAAGTTTACTTTTGTGAATCAGGGCCGGTGACCCTGGGGTACTCAGTTCCATGAAACTGAGCAGATTTTACCAGAGAGGGATAGTGGACCCCATATTTGGGGAACAGATCAAACAGTTTGTGTCTCTAATTACTGAATCTAGTGCCACCATGCATCAGTCTCTCGTTTCAAGGTTAGGAGGTTGCGAGTGCAATTGGGGTGATCTGAGCATCCCGAATGCAGCAGAGAAATCCTCAAAACACAGTCCAGTGCTTCATTGGTCTGGAGAAGTAGTGATATCAGAAAGCGAAGACAGACATCCAGAATCACATAAAAAGCATATTAAGGTTCAGCTGAATGTATATGTAGGTATAAATCCTCCTATACTTGATACCCAAGCACTCCTATTTGTATTAAATAGATTAATTTAAAGCTTTATACCCTGTTTCAGAACTTTGCCTCTCCAATCATCCAAACTTGTTCTTAACTCTTTTGCACATTATACAACCTCACTCAGAGCTCTCTTCATACCCATGCATGAAAACCTTGCACTTGAACATAGAGAGTTGCTCAGGGTATTTTTTGATAATCATGATCCCCTGGGTATGCAGTTCCTAGTAAGTACGAATTTGTCTGATTAGGTCAGTTAAGTTCCACAGAGACTGTAGGGAGCATTACTCGGTAGGAAGAAATATCCTCACACACTTAGATAGGTGTCATGCTTCATCATTGGACTTTTGCTCTATGTTTGGCCAGCACTGCAATGTCCGACGAGCACCCTGAATGGGGGCTCTTTACCGGAGATCTTTCTATAAGTCATATGATGAAGAATGGGTGTGTGGGTAAAATAGTAGATCGGTGTATTTTAATTAAATTGGGAAAGAGTGGGACGGGGGTACTCTATAATAATATATTAATGATTGAGTCCTACTGCTTATGTTGAAATATGTGGTGCTACATATTAGAAGTGATTATCTGAGGATATGATTCAAGTCTAATTTAGTCATGTGAATGATTTAGCTGCTTTTTTCCAGGACCATAAAACCTATTCTACACAGTAACTGGGTTTTTAATATATGAGTTCATTTGTGTCACTCCCAGACACCTATACTTCTCTATGTATCAAAATAAGTAAATCAATTTTTGAGAAGACATTTAGTGCAGAAAAAATAATGACATCATCAATTTCACTAATATCGAAAAATTGACAATTTGAGACACCAAAGTATGCTCACATGTTCATGTTCACTCTCTAATGTGCCCCATAAATTAAAAACGTGCAATTGGCCAACACCACATGGAAGATAAAACATATATCAAGAAATTCCAACACACTCTGGTGATCAGTGAGTTAACTTACCCACTGAGGGTATACATCAGGACTACTTGAGTATTTTGCCTTGTGACACGCTTATTAGCGTGCTGTAAAATACCAAAATTCAGGGTCAGTTGACCCATGTTAATGAACTTGCGAGTGAGCGGTTAAATTGCACCGAAACGTTCTTTTGGAAAATCAAAGCGGCTACTTACAAACACCTGTATATCAGCACACTGGAAGACCTACTCACACCAGCAACCTCGGATGTGCCAAGCAGTGTGGGTCTCCAGTATTTAACCTGTGTTCCATCAGCGTTAATTGGAAGCAAGTGTGTCTCATGCAGTTGATGCCTGGTTTCAACCACTAGAGTGGAAACACTTTTGTCTGCCGTTCTGGTCCGTTTTTTATTTCTAATTGAGAGAGGAATCTTCTCTCCTATATATGTGAATACTTGGTGGCAATTTTAACAAGGGGGTACAAAAGGGGGTGGTGATGGACGGAGCATCTGAACCAATCAAACACTCACACCCAGTCAACAGATCTGGGTTTAATCCATCAACGTTCTTTAGCCCACTCTGCCACCCCAGTTAAGACATGTCCATATGCAAATCAGTCTGACCCTGTGCCTCATGGGAACAGTCCAGCCCGAACTGCTAAGCCATGCCTTTCCTGGACCGGAAACAAGCTGCCTAGGACCGGTTTCTGGCATTTCAGGCGTCATCAGCCAGGCTTGCTTGAATCCAGTGGCAAAGTGAGCAAGGGGCTCACGTCTGAGCATACCCTGCCAACTTATGGCGAACAAAGAGGTATAAAAGGGGGTGGTGATGGACGGAGCATCTGAACCAATCAAACACTCACACCCAGTCAACAGATCTGGGTTTAATCCATCACCGTTCTTTAGCCCACTCTGCCACCCCAGTTCAGACATGGCCATATGCAAATCAGTCTGACCCTGTGCCTCATGGGAACAGTCCAGCCCGAACTGCTAAGCCATGCCTTCCCTGGACCGTAAACAAGCTGCCTAGGACCGGTTTCTGGCATTTCAGGCGTCATCAGCCAGGCTTGCTTGAATCCAGTGGCAAAGTGAGCAAGGGACTCACGTCTGAGCATACCCAGCCAACTTATGGCGAACAAAGCGGTAAAAAGGGGGTGGTGATGGACGGAGCATCTGAACCAATCAAACACTCACACCCAGTCAACAGATCTGGGTTTAATCCATCACCGTTCTTTAGCCCACTCTGCCACCCCAGTTCAGACATGGCCATATGCAAATCAGTCTGACCCTGTGCCTCATGGGAACAGTCCAACCCGAACTGCCAAGCCATGCCTTCCCTGGACCGGAAACAAGCTGCCTAGGACCGGTTTCTGGCATTTCAGCCGTCATCAGCCAGGCTTGCTTGAATCAAGTGGGAAAGTGAGCAAGGGACTCACGTCTGAGCATACCCTGCCAACTTATGGCGGAACAAAGCGGTACAAAATGGGGTGGTGATGGATGGCTCCGGAAAATTAGTTTCCGCATTATCAGATTGGTTGAGGGAGACAATCAGCTGGGTGTCATTAGCATAGGCAACGATCTGAATGCCAAAGGGCTTGGCAACCTCAGCCAACGGGCTCATATAAACATTAAAAAGCATGGGGCTCAGGGAGGAGCCCTGAGGCACCCCGCATCTCAGAGTCAGACTTTCAGAAATAAAGGTATCCTCAAACACTTTAAACGATCTGCCATCCCGAAAGGAAGCTAGCCACTTAATTGCAGTTCCAGTCACTCGTACCTCTCTGAGTCTTTCAATCAGTAGTTGATGGTTAACCACTTCGAACGCAGCGCTAAGGTCAAGCAGAACAATTACCGCAGCACCGTCGACATCCAGAATTGTTCTGGCTTCTTCAACCACAACCAACAGGGCGGTCTCCGTGCCTTGTTGGGGTCTAAAGCCAGTTTGTGAGGGATGGAAGCATTTATTCTTCTCCAAAAAAGCGGAAAGAATGGAGTTCACATATTTTTCGGCGATTTGGGAAATCCCTGGCAAAAGCGAAATTGGCCGGTATTTCACGAATTCTTCTGGATCCAGACTTAGTTTTTTGAGAAGGGCTTTATCCATGGCCCGTTTCCAAGGAGAGGGAACCAGTCCAGAGGAGAGTGAATTATTAATGAGGTCCAGTATAGTTGGAGAAATCACGCCAGAGACCTGATTCAGGATAGTGGGAGGAGCCACGTCACTAAGGGAGGCAGATTTCAGTTGGTAGAGATGGTTTTTTATGGATTTAATATCCATGGGAGTAATTGTCTCTAGGACTAGATCAGATGATCGTGGATGATCCTCCAAAGGGGAGGAATTAAAAAATGCTTGGGTAGGGGAAAAAGCCAAATAAATATCTTCAATTAAAAAAAATATATATTTTCCCAGAATATTACAGCACCCTCGAATATCATCAGAGTGTAAAGATGGGGAGGGTGGGTTAAGAAGGGATTTTGCAGTCTGAAAAATTTTGCGTGGAGAGTTGGAGGCTGCAGTAATCCTTTTTTTCGTAATACAGAGATTGGGCACTTCTAATTTCTGCCTTATATTCTTTAGTAGCCTCTCTGTATTTAGTTTTCTTAATGGTGGAGAAATCTTTCCTCCAACTTCTCTCTAAGCGTTTACATTTTTGCTATAGCTCTCTAAGCTTGGGGGTATACCAAGGTATTCTTTCGTAGCCTTTCTTGTTGGGAAGCCATGTTCTGGGGACCACCAAGTCTAGGGAGGCTTCAAACCAGTTATTAAACTTTTCGTTGGCAATTTCTGGGTCATCCTCCAGCACGGGTCTGGTATTACTAAGAACTTGCGCCCAGGACTCCGTAGGGAGCTTAGACCAGTTACGACTACTAACTAGGGGGCTCCATGAAAAGGAAATCATATGATGATCCGACCACGGTATGGGTATTGGTTTTTCAACTACATGTAAATGTAAATGTAGATTGTGCTTATATAGCGCACGGCTACCCGCAGTGGGTGTCCCGGCGCTTGCTTAGGGAACCCGTCCTGATATTCCCCTGTGAGATAGCAGGGTATCCACAAGGTGAAAGTCAGGCATCCCGCCGCGAGGGGCCGTTGTGGAGATTAAGCAAGCTATTGCCCAGAGTCGCAGAGTGTGAACCCGTGAGTCGAGGAGGCACCGGGGCGAGAATTATCGAGTCCGTGGAATTTTTAGTCCAAGACCCGCCGAGGCGGGGAATTGAACCCTGGTCCAGGACCGATCTCAGCTTCCGGGTCTGCCGCCTCTAACCACTGAGCCACACTTCTCCACTACAGATTGGTAATGTTGGAAAAATAGGGTCTAGTAGATGGCATTTTTGGTGAGTGGGCCCAGGCACTTTCTAATTAAGTAAAAGAGCACCCAAACTGTCAGTCAATATCAAGAGAAGGTGGATTTTTTGAGTTTGTGCACTAAGTTAATCTAGTAGTACCAATTGCAATTGTTCTCATCTCATTGTAGTGGAGTTCTGTCTGTTCTTGGAGTGCAGCTTGCAGGAACCCCCAGCATGTGTCTGGCTCCTTCCCTCTTCCTGAATGTAATGCTTTTGCTATGACATGGTTATGTGTGAGTTGAGGTTGTGGGATAGGTGGTCATGGGCCACCTTGAGAGAATTTTCTTTTAGCAACATGACTCCAGCATGGTATGCACTGTCGAGATAGAAGCATAGTCCGCCCAGGTACAGGTTGTCTTAGCTCCAGCAATGTCAGCTCAGGCATAGCTCCATGTCATGGTTGCACAGTTTTCATGGGCACAATTTCATAATGATGAGGTGGCACAGTCTCCTCTGGTACAGATTTAACATGTCGGAGGGACACAGTTCACCTGGGTACAACTTCATGATGATCCTGGGTTCCTCGGCTTGACCTGCTTGACAGGAGAGACTGCGCTCTTGTCCCTGATGCACACAGATCGCTCTCCTCTGCCTTCCTGTATAGATGGTCCTTCACAATGTATGGTCAGCTGCTTCTAACTCACCCTGGACAATTACACCTCCTGTAGGGTTGGCATACTCCTTTCCTCTCTCCATAGGCAGATTGGTATCCAAGTGCTTCAGGGCAGAGGTGCAGATTATTTCCTCCAGATCAGACTCAGGTGATGCCCCTTCATGTCTGGGAAGCTGTCTGTCAAGCAGACACAACCCCTTGTTGCACAGTGGTTATCTGAATACTCTGTGGAGCACTCCTTTGGTAAAGCAAGTGGGTCAGTGTTAGATCTAGGGGTGTCTAGTTGGCAGAGGTAAGTATCTGCGTCCATAAAGGGACCTTACTTCTAGTCAGGGTAAGGGGATACACACTGTTGATAGCCCCTGCTCACCCCCTTGGTAGCTTGGCACGAGCGGACAGGCTTATCCCCAAGGCAATGTGTATAGTATTTGTACCAACACTCACAGTAATACAGTGAAACACCAAAAAGAGACACTACAAAAGTTATTATGAAAAAATAATATTTTTATATAGCTTAGGTCAGATCACAACGTCCAAAAATGCATATACATAAATTACTCCTTCTTTAGAAATGTCTCCTGATAGGTTTCTTTAGCCAAAATAAACTTCTAGGGTTCAAAGTTCACTGTAGAAATAATCGTGGCTATTAGCACGGTTCACTCTTGTAATGTTCCTTGTTATCCGCTTAATTCACTCTTGTAATGCTCTTCAGTTACAAACTCTAGTTCATATGCCACCAATCCACCCCATTTCACTGGTGCGAGTGGGCGTCGCTGCTGCTAATCTCACTACTCTCGTGGTGCTGTGTGAGTACGCGTTGATGCTGCCAGAACTATATTCCTCTCGTCACTGCGCAAGTAACTATGGCCGGCCGTTCGCTTCAAAAATCACCGCCCTGGGCCCTGGTCAAGAATCAGGGTTCCTTTACCTGGATTCAGTCCTCTGTGGTCCGGTCGCCGGCGGGGCAGCTTCCTCCTGTTGCCGCTCCTCGGTCTCCGGTGTCACGGTGTCTCTGCTTGCCAGGAAGTTCTCTCTACCGCTCGGCCCATCCTAGAGTGGCAGGGGGATTACATTGCGGGCTTCCCAGGCCTGCGGCGGTGTATTCTGCAAGAGCTTCTTTACATTGCTGGGAAACCAGTTCCGGCTGGGACCAATCCCAGCGTGGCAGGATGATGACATCGGAGGACCCTGGGTCACTGGTGGTGGATCCCGAAATATCAATCTCGTGCCTCCTGGGTGGCGGCAACGAACAAAGCCCTCACAAAGCAGCAACGCCAGAGGGCGTGGGCCACTTTAGAGCTTCTGGTCCGGTGGTGGCGACTGCAACCGTGTCATGACACCCCAGGCAAGAAGGGGGCAGACGAGAACAAAGTGCCGGTCCTCCGAAATTCACACTGGGCACAATAATTATTGTGCATGTCAGGCAGGCGGCACGAAGGACCTCAGCAGCGTTTTGGGGTCAAATAGGTCAGCCCAGAGTCAGCAGAGACAGCAGAGCATGATGTTGGGCAAGTTTAAGGGAAGTCTGTAAATTAACTTTTATGTTCCTGAGTTATAACAGGAGGCCAGCTCATCTCAGGCCCTTGGAGACAGGTTCACCTCAGAGGGACAAAGCACACAGCACAGTTCCTCTTCAAATAGGGGTGGGCACAACACACAGCAGAAAGTCCCTTAATCCTCTTACTGAGCAATAACAGCAACTGCAAGTCAGCTTCCAGACACACAGCAATGGCAGCACTTTTCCTCAGTCTTCCTGGCTGTTCTTCTTTGGCAGGGATTCCTTCTTGATCACAAAGTTTTTCCTAGTCTAATTTTACAGGGGTCCCAGTTCTATTTTTATTACCCAAAAGTCTTTGTTCTCCTTGTTTGAGGGGTCCTGGACCCAGTCCAATCCAGTTCTGGGCGACTCTGCCAGTGCACCTCTTCTTCCTTTTTGGGTGTGGGCCAGAGCCATCAGACCCACCGCTAAAGGTAGAGCCAGCATTTTGGCAGGCAGGCAGAGGCCGATTCAGACCTAGGTGCTACTCCTCCCCACCACTCTACATGCAGATGGGTCTATTCAGCGTAGTACTGACTCACCCAGCCTCCTGGAGCCACCCCAAGCCCATGTCACTCTCAAACCAGACAGTCAATCCACAAACAGGCAGAAGCACACAGAAAGGCTGGACAAGAAAATAGCCACTTTCTGAATGTGCTATTTCCAAACTTAGAATATAACAACCATCTTCGCTAAAAGATGTGTTAATAAATTCTGAGTTCAGGGATACCGCATTCCATATGTCTATCTTGCCGTTATGGGAAGATATGCAGGTAAACATGTTACACTGCTTCCCCATTCTATCCCATATGCAAGATAGCCTTTCAATAGTGAAAAACTAAATTGGCAGTATTTCACTATCAGAACATGTTACCCACACCAGTACCTGTCCTCCTTTTCACATACACTGCACCCTGCCCAGAGGGGTACCTTGGGCCTACCACAGGGATGTTCAATGTGTAAGAAAAGGGAAGGGCCAGGACAACATGGCAGTTAACAACTGCCCACAGGCACTGCGATGGCAGGCCTGAGACACCATTTTAGGGCTACTCCTGTGGGTGGCACAATCAGTGCTGCAAGCCCACAAGTAGCATTTGAATCGCCAGCCCTTGCACACTCAGTGCACTTTAATAGGGACCTGCCGGTAAAACAAATATGCCAATCATGGATAACCAATCACAATAACAATTTACAGGGAAGGCAAATGGACTTTAGCACTGATCAGCAGTAGCAAAGTGCCCAGAGTCCTATAGCCAACAACCACAGGTCAGAAAAACAAAGGAGGAAGAAGCAAAAAGTTTGGAGATAACCCTGCAAAAAGGTCAGTTTCCAACACAACCCCCTTCCAGCCTAAAGCCAGGGTAGTCCAAATGATACCTTCATGGGATTCCCTGCTTTGGGCGATAGAACACAGAAAATGGCCTAAACAGCAGGGTCCTATTCCTGGTGGACCCTTCACCTCAACTGGGGACCCCATCTGTGCAGTGCTTAGACTTACATTGCTCACAGATGGGTCCACACTGGTAGACAGTACCCAGATGGTTAACACAGAGGTGTGGCCCAGTCCACCCCAGGGTGTGACTCCTGCCCCCCTCCCTGGGGCAACTCTGTCCACCAGGACAACCAGCCACAGCGGCCACTGACAGCTGTCAGTGATGAGAGCCAGGCCTCGTGCCTGTCAGGCCTCCCTAACCTCTGTGACATCAGAAAGTGGGGGGTAGTGGCCCCAGGTACCTGGCACCTTTTCTCCACTCTCCCTCCTGCCAAGTTAGGTATGGCATCCTGACACTCGCCTGCCAGCCCAGTGTCTGTACCCTCAGGCTGACCAGAGGTCACGGGCAAGGCTATCCTGCCCCTACCTCTCCTTCTGGGGTCCTGCCCTCTCCTCCCAGGAGAGTCACCCTCAAAACACAAATTGCCCACCTGTTCAGACCTCCCTCCTGCAACTGGTTTCCCAGTCTAGGATCTAAACCCTCAGGTTGCACCAGGGTCAGAGGTGAGGACTCCCTCCCTCAGCTCCCCCTTCCAGAGTGCTGTACCCTCCCAACTGGAGTGGTACCCCTGGAAGCCAAACCGGTCAGGACACTGCTTACAGGCATCCTTCCCTCCAGGTCAGGCAGATCCTGAACCTGGCATCCCAACCCAGGGACTAAACCCTGCGGTTGAACACTTGCCTGGCACACCGGGACTTCTGGGGACTCACACAGTATCCCCCGATGGCAACACATGTCTTATGTGTTGTGTGACAATATGCCTGGCGCAGATCTCCCGACACCTGCCCATCTGACAGTGCGCGAAGATCACCCAGGCCAGAAGTGGTGCCTATGACAACAATGAGAATAGCACTGATGATAACAATGGGACTAGTGCTGATGCCAACAATGAGACTAGCACTTATGATACCAATGGGACTAGTGCCCATGACAACAATGAGAATAGCGCTGATGATAACAATGGGACTAGTGCTCCTAACAACAATGAGACTAGCACCGATGATAACAATGGGACTAGTGCTCCTTACAACAATGAGACTAGCACTGATGAAAACAATGGGACTAGTGCCCATGATAACAATGAGAATAGCACCGATGATAACCATGGGACTAGTGCCGATCCCAACAACGAGAATAGCACTGATGATAACAATGGGACTAGTGCCGATGCCAACAATGAGAATAGCACTGATGATACCAATGAGACTAGTGCCCATGCCAACAATGAGAATAGCCCTGATGATACCAATTGGACTAGTGCCCATGACAACAAAGAGAATAGCACTGATGATAACAATGGGACTAGTGCCCATGACAACAATGAGAATAGCACTGATGATAACAATGGGACTGGTGCCCATGACAACAATAAGAATAGCACTGATGATAACAATGGGACTAGTGCCCATGACGACAATGAGAATAGCACTGTTAACCATGGAACTAGTGCCCATGACAACAATGAGAATAGCGCTGATGATACCAATGGGACTAGTGTTGATGTCAACAATGAGAATAGCACTGATGATAGCAATGGGACTAGTGCCGATGCCAACAATGAGAATAGCGCTGATGATACCAATGGGACTAGTGCCGAAGCCAACAATGAGAATAGCACAAATAGCCATGGGACTAGAGCCGATGCCAACAATGAGAATAGCACTGATGATAACAATGGGACTAGTGCCCAGGACAACAATGAGAATAGAGCTCATGATACCAACGGGACTAGTGCCCAAGACAACAATGAGAATAGCACTGATGATAACAATGGGACAAGTGCCGATGACAACAATGAGAATAGCACTGATAATAACAATGGGACTAGGGCTGATGCCAACAATGAGACTAGCACGTATGATACCAATGGGACTAGTGCCCATGACAGTAATGAGAATAGCGCTTATGATAACATTGGGACTAGTGCTCCTTACAACAATGATACTAGCACCGATGAAAACAATGGGACTGGTGCCCATGACAACAATGAGAATAGCACTGATGATAACAATGGTACTAGTGCCCATGACGACAATGAGAATAGCACTGATAACCATGGGACTAGTGCCCATAACAACAATGAGAATAGCGCTGATGATACCAATGGGACTAGTGTCGATGTCAACAATGAGAATAGCACTGATGATACCAATGGAACTAGTGCCGATGCCAACAATGAGAATACCGCTGATGATACCAATGGGACTAGTGCCGAAGCCAACAATGAGAATAGCACTGATAGCCATGGGACTAGTGCTGATGCCAACAATGAGAATAGCACTGATGATAACAATGGGACTAGTGCCCATGACAACAATGAGAATAGAGCTAATGATACCAATGGTACTAGTGCTCCCGACAACAATAAGAATAGCACTGATGATAACAATGGGACTAGTGCCGATGCCAACAATGAGAACAGCACTGATTTTAACAATGGGACTAGTGCCTATGCCAACAATGAGAATAGCACTGATGATAACAATTGGACTATTGCTCATGACAGCAATGAGAATAGCACTGAAAACCAAGGGACTAATGCCCATGACAACAATGAGAATATCCCTGATGATAACAACGGGACTAGTGCCCATGACAACAATGAGAATAGCACTGATGATAACAATGGGAATAGTGCCCATGACAACAATGAGAATAACGCTGATGACAACCATGGGACTAATGCTGATGCCAACAATGAGAATAGCTCTGATGATACCAATGGGACTAGTGTCTAACCCAACAATGATAATAGCACTGATAACCATGGGACTAGTGCCCAATGAGAATAGCACTGATGCCGATGCCAACAGTGAGAATAGCACTGATGATACCAATGGGACTAGTGCCGATGCCAACAATGAGAATAGCATTGATAACCATGGGACTAGTGCCGATGCCAACAATTCAAATAGTGCTGATGATACCAATGGGACTAGTGCCGATGCCAACAATTCGAATAGCACTAAAGATAACAATCGAACTGGTGCCGATGCCAACAATGAGAACAGCACTGATGATAACAATGAGACTAGTGCTGATGCCAACAATGAGAATTGCACTGATGATAACAATGGGACTAGTGCCGATACCAACAATGAGAATAGCACTGATGATACCAATGAGACTAGTGCCCATGCCAACAATGAGAAACCCTCAGAACCGCGGAACACCTGCACTTCCAGATCCACACGGACCCCAACACCACCCTCAGAGGAACCCTCATCTACAGACCGCGCGGACCCCGACCACAGTTCAGCGACTCCATCGCCGACTTCGTAAGCAAACACGCCCTCGCCTCCACGGACTACATCCTCCTCGGGGACCTGAACTTCCACCTCGAGAACAATGACGACACCAACTCCACCACCCTGATTGACAACCTAGCCAACCTCGGACTCAGACAACTCGTCACAACACCCACCCACTCCGCAAGCCCCCACGTCTCCTTCAACCGTACCACCGAACTCCACTGGACCGACCACCGCTGCATCCACTTCACCTTCAAGAAACCCACCACTCACCACCGCACCGAACAGATGCCTCACCGCTGCTGGAGCAAAGTCACCGAAGACCATCTTACCACCACCCTCGCCCAGAGGCCACCCGCCGACCATACCGACTCCGACACCGCTGCCCGCAACCTCAGACAGTGGATCAACGACCGCGCCAACACCCTTGCCCCGATCAAGAAACCCTCTAACAATCATACCAACAAGAAAGACAGCTGGTTCACTGAAGACCTCTGGGCCTCCAAGCAAACCTGCTGAAAGCTGGAAAATATCTGGCTCCGTGAACGAACACCGTACAGCTACACAGCCCACAAGCACGCCACCCGCAGACACCATCACCTCATCAGAACCGCCAAAAGGGCCTCCTTCAAAGACCGCCTAGACAATAACGCACACAACAGCACTCACCACCTTCTTCCATCGTCAGGGTGATCGTGGCGTTGAAACTGTCGTGGATGTCTGTGATCTTGCGGTGGAAGAAGGTGGCCAGTGAGTCGCACAGGTCTTGCGAGGGTGGGACGTCGTTGGTGTTGGAGCTGGGGTTGAAGAGTTCCTTCACGATGTTGAAGAGCTCTTTGCTGTTGCACTCGTTGTTGTCTAGGCGGTCTTTGAAGGATGCACTTTTGGTGGATCTGATGAGGTGATGGTATCTGCGGGTGGGATTCTTGTGGGCGGTGTGGCTGTCCAGTGTTCGATCATGGAGACTGAGACCTGCGCTGTGCAGGGTTCGAGTCAGCTACCCGACACCATGCGCTAGGCCCACCCAGCTGCCTCCAGGTAACCCCACTGCCCCTGTTGATTATAGCCTCTGGTGCTTTATTTTATGTACTGTGCTCTGCTGTGCTTTATTTTCATTATTGTGCTGTGTTGTGTTTTTTTACCCACTTGGTTGCTCTTTGCGCGCATATTTACCGCCGCTGCTGACCCTGCGGTCCGCCCCCGTTCCGGCCGCTCCCCCTTCCCTGCCTCTGCACCCGCCCGTCTCCCCTTTTTATGGCAACCGCTGTGCGGTCGCACTGCTGGGTGCCGAAGGTGTGCCTAAGGCAAGCCCATCTGCACCGTTCTGTGCCCATCCGTGCCTGGACCGCGCCCAGTACCAGAACCCCTGGCACCCGCGAACGCTACAACTCCTGTCTGTGCTACGACTCCAGCAGCCTCCACGTGCTCAATGCTGGACGATCACGCACCGCTGCCTGGCCACCCCAAAGCACACCCAAGGCCCCTTCTCCTGCTGGAACTGCAGCTTCACCAGCATCCGGCCCGCCAACCCAACGACCAGGATAGAACCCAACTACCTCAGATGCATTCTCCTCAACACCCGCTCTTATCGCAAACACGTCGTTGAACTCTGGGACTTTCTCTACTCAACCTTCCCAGACATCGCCTTCCTGACGTAGACCTGGCTGAACCCCTCCTCGGCCCCCAACATCACCATAGCCATCCCGGAAGGCTACAAGATTACCCGCAGGGACCGCACCAATGGAGTAGGAGGAAGAATTGCCATCGTCCACAGGAACACTCTCTGAGTCTCGACCAACATCGACGACACCCTCAGCACTGCCGAACACCTGCACTTCCAGATTCACACTGGCCCCAACACCACCCTCAGAGGAACCCTCGTCTACAGGCCCCCGGGACCCCGACCACAGTTCAGCTACTTCATCGCCGACGTCATCATCACACACACCCTCGCCTCCATGGACTACATCCTCCTCGGGGACCTGAACTTGAACCTCTAGAAAAACAATGACACTAACTCCACCTCCCTGATCGCCAACCTCGCCAACCTCGGACTCAGACAACTCGTCACAACATCCACCCACTCCGCCGGCCACACGCTTGACCCCATCTTCTCTGCAAGCCCCCACGTCTCCTTCTAGAACACCACCAAACTCCACTGGACCGACCATCACTGCATCCACTTCACGTTCCGGAAACCCACCACGCACCACCGCACCCAACTGATCCCTCGCAGCTGCTGGAGCAAAGTCACCGAAGACCAGCTAACCACCACCCTCGCCCGAAGCCCCCCGCCAACCCCACCGACCCCGACACCGCCACCCGCAACCTCAGACAGTGGATCGACGACTGCGCCAGCATCCTCGCCCCGGTCAAGAAACCCTCCAACAGCCACACCAGCAGGAAAGCCAGCTGGTTCACTGAAGATCTCAAGGCATCCAAGCAAACCAGCAGCAAGCTAGAGAAGAACTTGCACCGTGAACTAACACCGTACAGCTACGCAGCCCACAAGAACGCCACCCGCAGACACCATCACCTCATCAGAGCCGCCAAAAGGGCCTCCTTCAAAGACCGCTTACACAACAACGCACACAACAGCAAAGAGCTCTTCAACATTGTGAAGGAACTCTCCAACCCCAGCTCCAACACCAACGACATCCCACTTTCGCAAGACCTGGCGACGCACTAGCCACCTTCTTCCATCGCAAGATCGCAGACACCCACGACAGCTTCAACACCACAATCGCCCTGACAACCACTGAGACCTCCGCCCCGACGACCACCATCCGCACCAACCGCCTGCTCTCCTGGACCACCATAAACGACGACAACACCATTAAGATCATTAACACCATCCACTCGGGATCTCCGTCAGACCCAAGCCCACACCACATCTTCAACAAAGCCAGCACCTCCCGAAAGCAATCAACATCTCCTTCGAAACAGCAACCTTCCTGAAGAGCTGGAAGCACGCCGAGATCAACGCCTTACTCGAGAAACCCAAGGCGCACCCCAAGGTCCTCAAGAACTTCTGGCCCATCTCCCTGCTCCTGTTCCAGGCAAAGGTAATCGAGAAGACCGTCAACAAACAACTGACCGGCTACCTCGAGGAGAATAGCATCCTGGACCCGTCCCCGTACAGGTTCCGCAGCAAATACAGAACTGAAACTGCCTTCATCGCCGCCACTGATGACATCAGGACCCTGCTTGACAACGGGGAAACCGCAGCCCTCATACTCCTGGACCTTTCAGTCGTTTTCAAAGCGATCTGCCACCACACACTACACACATGCCTCCATGACGCCGGGATTCAAGAGAAGGCCCTCGAATGGACCACCTCCTTCCTCTCCGGCAGAACACAGAGCGTCCGCCTCCCCCCCTTCCACGCCAAAGCCACCGAGATCATCTGCGGCGTACCCCAGAGCTTATTCCTCAACCCAACATTGTTTAAGATCTACATGGCACCGCTCGCCCACGTCGCCCAACTGCACGACCTCAACATCATTTCCTACGCCGATGACACCCAGCTGATCCTCTCCCTCACCAAGGACCCCCACACAGCCAAAACCAATCTCCACGAAGGCCGTCGGCAAATGTTTGAGGAACAGCCGACTGAAGCTGAACTTGAACAAGATGGAGGTCCTCATCCTAGGATCCACCCCCTCGACTTGGACGACTCCTGGTGGCCGACCACACTAGGAACAGCTCCAACACCCATTGACCACGCATGCAACCTAGGGGTCATCCTCGACTCCACCCTCTCCATGACGAAGCAGGTCAACGCGTCTCTTCCTCCTGCTACAACACCCTCCGCATGCTCCGCAAGATCTACAAGTGGATCCCCACCGAAATGAGAAGAACAGTCACCCAGGACCTCGACAGCAGCAGGCTGAACTATGGAAACACCCTCCACGCAGGAGCCTCGGCCAAACTCCAGAAATGACTTTAACGCATCCAGAACACCTCTGCACGCCTGATCCTCGACATCCCTCGCCACAGCCACATCACACCCCACCTGAGAGACCTACACTGGCTCCCCATCATCAAGAGGATAACGCTCAAGCTCCTCACCCATGCACACAAGGCAAACCACAAAACTGGACCAGCATACCTCAACAGACGACTTAGCTTCTACACCCCCGCCCGCCAGCTCCGCTCCGCCGACCTCGCCCTTGCCACAGTCCCCCGCATCCGAAGAGCAACTTCTGGCGGCAGATTGTTCTCCCACCTCGCCACCAAGACCTGGAACATACTCCCCATCCCTGTACGGCAGACCCAAGACCTGCTGACTTTCAGAAGACTTCTCAAAAACTGGCTTTTCAAGCATTAGCAGCATTCCCCTCACTCCCCCTCCCAGCGCCTTGAGACCCTCGCAGGTAAGTAGTGCACATTACAAATGCTATGATTGATTGAATAATGGGCTTCCAATTTAGTGATAAAATAGCCTAGTATCCTTGTATATGCAGATGACATTTTACTAAAGGGAACAAATACACAATACTGAATCTGTAGCAAGGGAAATCATTCGATTTTGCGAGAGACTGCAAACTAATTGTGGTAGATCAGACCTATTTACATTAACCCCAAACTTTATAAAACCTACAGTATAGTTTCCAATACAATGGAGAAAAGTTTCATTGAGATCTTGATGTATTTGTGAGGGACATCTATGACTCCGTAAGGTCCAAGGCACAAGATCTTGTGGTCAAATGGATATAGTATCATATATTACTTCTTAAAATACTTTTTGCCAATATCCTGAGACCCTTGAGTAAAACGTTTTTCGAAACTGGGCACCTTTTTAGAAAGGTAGTGGGGCAGGGAATCAGGCAAGTCGTAGCTTGGAAGCCATGACATTAATAGATGATCTTGTTTTTCAGTCCTAGACAAAGCGTTTTACTTTCAGATCACCAAGGCACAATAAGGTAACATGAGTTGTCCTTGATGCTGAATGTGGATTAGAATCTGAGATAACAGATACAAGACCGCTGAATACAATTGTAGATAAACCAATACCTAAGCCTGTCCAACAAATAAAATTGTTAGTGTGCACAGTATGGGCATGACTCCGACTGGGAGCCAGCATAGGTGTTCAATCACTCTACTCTGCAGAACTACAATTACTAAGCAATCCCTGCATGAAGGTCACAAGTGAGCATGGTGACAACAGAAATGCTTTGGAAAGCTTTGAGTGGAAGACCTATGGCAGGGAGGAACATTTATAACCCTAGATAACTTGAAAAAAATAATTACCAACATTATTAGAAGTCTTTTTATAATTCAATCAAAGTGCATTCATAGAGCGCAAAAGCTACCTCATCAGAGGTGTCCCAGCAGTAATGCTGAGTGACAGCAAAGATCAGTGTGAAAATAGTATAACTGTGAGAAAAGCAGAGTCTTTAAGGTCTTCCTGAGCTCTAGTTCTGGCTTGATCAGACGCATGTGAGTGGGCATTGCATTCCAGAGTTTGGCTGCCCTGACCGAGAATGACCTTACCCCTTGACGCTCTTTGACATATCGTGGTAGACGGAGCAGACTCAAGTGCCTGGATCGCAATAAGCGTTCCTGCTGATCAAGGCTAAGCCTCTGCTTAAGGTAGCAGGAACTCAATCCTCTTGCTCACCATCTCAGATGAGGGAAAATATGATGTCCAAAGGGAACCCTGCAGATCAGCCTTGCTGCCGTATTCGGAACAATTTGAAGTCTGTGAACCAGATATGCCTGGAGCCCAATATACAGACAGGTTGCAGAGTCCAGCTTGGAGGTGATCAGGTCATGTATGATGATCTTACGTATTTCCACAGGCAGATATTGTAAGACTTTCCTCAATGAGTGTAACTTCCAGAAGCATTAGGACGAAACCTCGGATGTGCATCGTGAAAGAGAGATCAGTATCAAACCTGATACCCACATTTTTCGCAGACTTGATGGGCATTGGAGGGGGGGTGGTTCAATTCCTCCAGCCACCAGAGATAGGATGGTGGTGGTGAGCTCTGATTAAAGGACAATACCTCAGTCTTAGCCGCATTAAATTTCAAGCAGTTATCAAATATGCTTCATGCATTCTTTGAATTTATTGAATGCCGTCTGGGAATGCTCTTGACGGGGAAAAACAATTGCATGTTGTCTGTGTTGATTACTACTTTCATGCCCAGGATTAAATAATGGTGTCTAAAGAGGCCAGGTAAAGATTAAAAAGCAGGGGGCTCAAAGCCAAAGTTTTTGGTGAGGATGAGAAAGGTTGTAAAAAGACCTGTTGAAAACGGTTTGCCAGAAAAGACCGAAGTCATGCGAGTGCCACTCTCCTCATGCCCAGACGATATAAACGCTCCCGCAGGATCTGATGTGAGACCGCGCTGAAAACTGTCGACAGGTCCAAAAGTACTACCATGGCTGTGGCCCCGCTATCTACAGACTCTTGTACTGATTCGGAAATTTTCAACAATGGGGTTTCCGTGCTACATCCTGCTTGGAAACACGGTTGAGATTCATGGAGGAGGTTATTAGTTTCCTGCAAAATCTGTGAACTGTTTCTGAACTACCTTTTCGAGGATTTTCACCAGGGCTGGCAGGAGTGAAATTGGTCTGAAATTGCTAATCATTCTCGGATCCGCCTTAGGCTTTTTGAGCAGAGGGGGTAAGAATGCTTGTTTCCAGGCACTAGAAAAGATACCCAGTTGTAAGGAAGAGTTCCAGATATGGTTTAATGTGGGATTGAGTCATGAGTATATCATTCTAAAGAGGCGGTATGGACACGGGTCCATAGGTGAGCCAGATTTGCATTTCTGGAGTTCCGCCAGTGAGTCTTCCAGAGAGATGGGGAGAAATTCTGAGCACAAAGAACGGGAATCAGCAGTCAGTAGCCAATGACCCCCGTCTAATGGTTTGGTATATTGAAACTTCATTGAAAGGCGTAGCGAATACTCTGTTACTAAATACTAGGTTCACCTGCCTCATTTAGAGATGTGTGGATCTAAAGTATTCCGTCCATTGAGCCCCTGTTGGCTCCACCTACAGAAAAATTACTCAGATGGCTGATGGAGTTGGGGCCAATAAAGGGAGACAATTTCACTACTGGTCTTTTTAGGTCTTGTAGTGTGAGTCTATATTTCCTATATGTCACTGCCAGGAAAAACCTAGCAATGAGGAACAGAAAAAATTAATGACCCCCACAATCTGGGAGAAACCCCCCAGGGTGTAGATGTCATTAGTTTGTTGCTTTTCAGAAACAAACTCCCTCTTTGGTGTTTGTCTCTGTAAAACAAAAAGTATGGAAAAGTTTGTTCAATGGCCGTGAAAACTGATGAAGCCTGTTTATGAACATTTTTGAGCATTGAAAGAAACTGCTGCAATAATAGTTCCTTTCAATTTAAAGGGATGGCTGCTGGGCCATCTCTAAATTTGAAGAAGGGAAGTCCATCAGGATGGCAGTGGTAATGTCCTCTGCCACACTGACGGCTAGAGTATTTTCTGTCAAATTCTAAATCAGGCCCATAATCTCCAAGTTATATAGCATGATAGTGCACACTAGATTAGGTAAAACAAATTCTGGCAAACAACACTCAGAGTTAGACCTGGAAATGACACACAGACAAAAATGGAGATATCGCTGCTCCCAAATGAAAAATATGCAGATTTTTACACCGCAGCTAATTATATGAGTTTCATTATACATCTGCAAAATTAAAGACATACAGTTTACTAGAAGATTATAAGTGCGCAAGATTCCAAAAACCATTGCCAGCTCATGGCATAGGTACACTCTCAAATATATATTATTAGGTTTAAGTATTTAGACTGGCAATGATAATGAGGGAGATATGTGCCTCATTGACCCTATTGGTTCTACTGTCAGGACTGTTGAGTGAAGTTCCTGTCAATGTGAAGCATTTTACTGCCGTAGCCTTGTTGTTGTGGGAAACAAATGTGAGAGGCTATCTATTGGGGTAGAGAACCAGCTCCTACAATTGAAAAAGTGATCCAGGACTGATTTAAAGTTTGGTGGACAGTATATTCCATCACAGATGTGAAGGAGTACATTGTCCACCAAACTCTTTGACTGCCCAACTCATTCGTAACAGCTGTAACCTTTCTGTTGACAGAGTCCCCATTGGCAACTTGGGCAGAAGGCTTCCTGAACAAGGAGCCTTCAGAGAACCGGCATTACACTACCTACCCTCCTACGTAGAGATGGTGTGATGTCTCTTTTTTCTGTCAGTGACCTCCAAGAAAAATCTGGTTGTGAGGGACAAAAAAACATAATGACCCTACAACCTTGGAGCAAACTCCCAGGGTGTGGGGTCATTCGTTTTTTTGTTTCTCAAAAACAAACTACCTCTTTTCATTTTGAAAACCCAAAAATGTTAGGGTTTGGTGGACAGCCATTAAAACCAACAGCGGAGGCTCACCTATCGTTTTGTACCTTTAATGGAACCACTGTGACAGTGCTTGCCTTACTTACAGAGATGTCCACTGGCCCGGACCTCACCTCTAAATTTGGCACACAGTACACTGTCTGGTCTGTAGAGGCTTGGGAGCTGGAAGTATGAATGTAGTGGATGCTGAAGCACCCCCAGAAATAACCATGCTGAGTTCAGAAGATGAATGTACAATAAAAGGGCTTGAACGTTCGTTTTTATCTTGTTACATTTTCTGAGTGTTCAAAGCCAAAGGTCAACTGTCAGGCTCTGTCTTCTGAGAAACTGCTGCTTATTAGTTTAACTTGGAGATTGGTGTATACCTTTTCATTTTTTGATTACAAAGTCAGAATATTTTTCTTAAGTGAACTATATGGCAGTCGTTCTGGAGTTCAAGGAGTGTGAAAGGAAAGGTTATAGGATGTCATGTTGCCCAACAAAATACAATTTTAATACATTTACTTAAATTATTAAAACATTTCGAAATATAACAGCAGTTATGAAAGCATAAATTATGCACTTTCTTCTTAATTCTGAAGTGTAATTGTAGCAAAGATTTTTAACAGTATGAAAACAAATCAAGACAGAAGTTGCTGAAAACTGATTTCCACACATTGTTGTTTGTAAGTTGTACAGTTGTATCAGCAATCTATGGGGCAGATTATGATGGAGGATTTGCCGCATCCTCCGGATGCCACCGCCGGCCCGGAGGATGCGGAAAATCCTCTGCGTAGCCTCACAAGACCCACCGCCATATTAGGATGGCGGTGGGTCTAGAAATCTGTCCGCAGCTTTTCCGCCGCGGTCGGCTTTTGACCGTGACGGAAAAGCTTTAACATGGCTGGCGGTGTCTATCAAACACCGCCAGCCATATTAGCATGGTGTAAGATGTATGCTTTTCTGCGGCGGCTTTTCCGCCGTGGAAAAGCATACGGGCCTTCACTTTGGGGGCCCGTTGCGGGCCCCCTGGGTGAAGGGGGGAGGGTGGGGGATTCACATGGGGGGTTCCTATGGTACCCCCCTGCATTTGCGTGAACAAAGCAGCAGGCACCGCGCGGTGCCTGCCGCTTTGTGCATGCAAATGCACAACTTACATTTTTAACATTGCCGCAATGTTAAAAATACAGGATGTGACCGCCAGGGTGGCGGTCACATCCTAATTTGCACGGAGGAACCGCCGCTGCCCCTGCGGACGGTTCCTCCTACTCTATGGTGGCGGACGGACTCAGGTCCGTCCGCCATCATAATCGGCCCCTTTGTCTGTGAAAATGTAATGACCTTTTCAATTAAAACTGTGCAGTCTGTAAAACAAAGTGCACTGCCACGCCATTCCATATTAATATATTTGCAACACTATGCATTGCCAGCTACATATCACACCATATCACACCATTACCACCTGCTGAATTGGCGTGGCTCATTTGCTACACTTGTTTTTTGTGTAGTGCTTGAATTGTTCACAACCCCTATGAGTTCAGTGATATAACACTGATGGCAGCACCCTCACTCTGAAAATTGTTCGAGCACAACTGGGTAGAGGTAATGTCCTCCACCACTCAAACGGACTGTACTCCATTTGATAATCCCTAATTCGTCCCCTTTGTTCTCTGTAGTGATGCGATGGAAACATACAAAACACGGATGCCCTGTACATCACCACCAAAAGATGTGAGTTTACCCAAAACAGTATTGGTGTCATTTGAGATGTTCTGAAGTGATGCAATAACTGCTTGCAGAATGGGAAATTATACTCACTGTGAATTTGGAACATGAATCCGCAATCTGTGATGTTGTGGATGTATATGTAATTAATCGGAACTAGTATTTGTCTAGCATACTTATACTTGTCTTTATACATGTGCTATATTGAATGTATTCCTTTACAATAGTCTTGAGAAATTGAGCATTGGTATAAAATGTTCGTTTCTCTTCTTTTTCATTTTGGTGGTTTTTTTGTATCAATATTGAAATAATGTTTATTTGTTAGCCTAATGTACATCACTCAAAGTACAATGAAAGTTTGTTCTCATTACATTTCATCATTAAGAAACATAGTGTATAATATTTTAAGTACACCTTAAAGTAATTCAGTATGTCTCATTGTATGTCCTTTAGATGGGAACAGAAGAAGACAAATGTTTTACAGTTGTGCTTCTTAGCACACCTTTTACATAGATTCACCATTATTCCTCTCAAGATTCCTGAGAGTCGAAATTACTCAACTTGGGGAAACAGCCTTTACAACAAGGTTTTTACCATGTTGTGACTTTACCACACATTTTTTAGGACACAACTTATTACAGCAGTGTGTATGTTTTTACAGCACATGCCTTTACTATGCATTTAAGGTATGTTTGGGGTGTGTGGTAGGGTCTACCCCCACAAATACATTGTTTGGTAATGGCATATGTTGTAAATGCATAAGCATCATAAAAAAAATGTGGGGTAACAAATGCATGGTTAACCCATGCTAAGTTTTTCCCTGCGTTGTTTCTTTGTACAACCCTACACTTGCGACACCATACAAATATACACATATAACCACTTGATAAAAAAATATGGCGTATTTAATAAATAGTAGACTCTGCTGAATGATGGGTTTCCTTTGACCACAATGGTTGCCATGCAATCAATATTTAATTGAGATTTTGCCTACTATAGAATTGATTGTAATATTAAAATAGATTTTTCATCAATAAAAAGGATTCTATTACAAAGCGATTACACGCTGGATTCCTTTCATGTATCAAAGAGTAGTAGATTAGGAAGTGTAACTTGGACACAGTTGTGCACTGAGAATCATGCTTCCTGATTGTAGGTGTGCCTTTGGAATTTACGGTTTACCTACGGCTGAGACGTGTATTTCAGTAGTACATAAAACAGATCACCTAGGTTAACATTACGCAAGCATGATTGCCTTTTATAGGGTTTCTTCTAATAGGATTTATAGCACGCAACTTTGCATTCTGTTTTTTGCAGTTCTCTTTTTACCATGACAAACCCACATATACAAGTATCATTTTGCAAATTAATTTTAATGAGAAACTCTTGATGGGCCACACACCTCGCCCATGGCATAGATGTCTTGAGTGGTCTGGATTTCTCAGGTCTCAGGCAACTCATTCAGGGGGGGTGGTCCGTGGCTATTTAACAAACCCGGACATTTGACCTCCAAATTTGCCTTCCACTGAAACCAATTGGTCTCATTCCACATTGTTCTGTTTCTTGTAGTTCAGTGGTAGGGGACATGCTTGACATAGACAAATTATGGGAAAAGCAAACTTTAGGATGGAGAGCTGAAAATGTGTTGTCTGTAACAGAGAGCACAATATAACATTCTTCCAAAAAAATTACACATAGTTTGAGGTGGGCTCCAAGCCTTACCTGGACATCGTGACTCTGACTTCTCAAACTGACCAATGACCAATAGAACCCAGACCAAAGCTGAAAGATGCCCCATCCTTTGAAATAAAAGCACAAACATAAGTTGATGGTGCTTGCACAGCTGGATTACTGCAACTCAGAAGTGTTTTTACATGCACACTGAACAAATCATTCTTCGTAACATTGATACAATGAGGAATTATGAAAAATATAAAGTCTTGTGGTGTAATTACCATGAATGTTATGTACAACACAATAGAAGTTTAATGTCAGAGGTGTGGGAAATTGAAGGACTAGGTTTCAGCACATTTCAGAAAATCCTGTAAAAAGTACACCTGCAACAACATTTCCAAATGTTTTTCAAAGAATTGTTTGAGAAGACCTCCTCAAGATATGTTTCGAAGGAAAATCAACTAGCAAATCAACTTTTTGTAGACTTTCCATATGAAAATGAATGACACATCTAAATGATTTTAGTTACTGTGGCTTTGCTTAAAAATAAAAATGATTTTTTGCATGGGAACTTTTCGATAAATAATACAATTTTGGCCCAGTTGAAAAAAAAGTAGTTTTTCCTCATTTAGAGTTTGGACAGAACTGAAAATCCTCAAATTTCTGTAGCAAACTTTTAATATGGGAAAGAATCCACTGACTAAAATTACTCCACAATGATATTCCTATATTGGAGTAAAGTTAGCCAGTCGAATGTAATCTGCATTTAGAGTTTCTAGCAGACACTGGAAATTTTTCAGTTCCTTCCAAAATCTAACTAAGATCCAAAATTTTGCAGTTTCATGAAGACCATATAATACATTTGGCTAAAATCTTCTTGCAGAATTTATGGAAAGTTTGGGAAATATAGGCGTTCTAAATAATGGAGAAGCTTCAAAGTTTTCAGTAGAAGATGAGAGAAAATGACTAACTCTACACAGTGTTCCAGCATAAGGGGTTATTTAGAGTTTGGCGTATGCAGGACATTGACCATAAATAACCCCCATTGATTGTAGGTGAAGTTCTATCTTTATTTGCAAGAAAGTTATCTCCTAAAAGTGAGCTTTTCTTCAGTAACCAACCTTTTAGAGGATATCTTTTGTGACTATTTGCTTTTATGCTTAACATGTTGTGCTTTGTGAGGTCCACAGAGATTGCAGAAACACAAAAATACATTTTCAATGTTTGATGTTTAGCACATTGCAACAGGTATTATTTTCAACTATTGCACTTTGGCATAGTAATAACCTAATGCAGAACCTTCCCAGCTAATCTGACTTAAAAACTGGTAGCAGTGAGACATAATCACAATGTGTCAGATGGCAATATAGGAGAAATTGTATTGGTACCCATTTTGCGTGAAGCTAGCACTGGGTAATTTAAAAAATACTTTTTAAGCTTTGCTTGTTTTAATGTTCTAATTTATTAAGTGAGTTAGCCATTTTAGAATCAGCCTGACTCTACTTTTGGATTGTGCTGATTCACATTTCCTGGTTGCCTATGCTGGACACTATCTTGGGGTACAGTTGAGTTGTTTTTACCACATTTCAAACCAGTCCTGCTATTTACATCGGCCACAGGCACATCTGCACTGATGACCTGCTCGACATGCTTCAAAGGAAAGCTCATCTGGGCCCATCGAGGTCAAGACTGCAACCTGCAACCACAATCACCGCCTCACAGTGGAGCAAACCTATAGTAAGCAAGAAACTAAACTATCCTTCTAAACAATTATATGGACCCGACAAATGTAGTAACATTTTAGATAAAAGGTATCAGTCAGCATCTGTTCCAATATATCTGGACTAATTGTACAACATGTATTGTATAATGGAGACCTGGCAAAAAAAGTATTGTACAGTAACTCTGAGTGTTCTAGTTCCTCCTGGATATCATATAATCTGTGCCTGCAGAGAATAAAAACTAGGAGGGGAGATCATCAGTGATTGTGAAACAAGCTCTAAAATCTGAGAAAGTAATAGCGAATATCACCAACAGTTAGAGTTACTACTGGTAGGACTGACCGACCCTATGGAGCTGAACGACAGATCACAGTTTTTCATAGACCTCTTTGAGTTGCCCCGAGTTGCACTGAATTGGCTAAATAGACACCTAAATTCATCACCATCAACAAATGTGTGCAGTGTAATAGAAGAGTATTTGGATGAACATTTCGATATCTCCACGGATGCATACTAGTTAAAATTTAAACACATTTTGATGTTAAATTTTAATTTAACTTTGATGGGTCCAGAACATAATTTGGGCCATGTGCTTGATATGGTATGTCATGCTTTTGCAGTCACTTGGTTGGACCATGTTCTCATTTTGTTTACTTAATTTTCAAGATGCCAAACATAGGGTTGGACGCTTGATCTTTTTAGTTAGAAACTGGGACAACCTTGATGCATTTAAAGTAGCCAAATATATGCGAGAGCTAAAAATAGATGATAACGCTGTGGATAATCCTAACAAACTACTAATAAATACAATGGAAAATCAGAAGGTTGATAGACTGCTGATACACTGGCTCCTTGTAGAAAAAAACTAAAATGCCTGTTGTAAAGGATTTTTAAATGTTTCAATAAGGAATTACTCAAATTGAGGAGTGAGTTAAACTAACTAGAAAGGTTATGGATGAGAGATTATAATACAGAGGGTAGAAAAAATGTTTTTCCTAAACAGTGCCTACAAAAAAACCTATGAAAACTGGAATGAATCAATCACTCAATTCATTAATTAATTAATTTCCTTATTTAATTACTTGTTTATGTAGATTTATAGAGTGCACAGTCACTCCTAAAGGAGTTTCACAGCATTTGTGTTGCCTAGGGGCCACAGGAATAGTTAGAGTCATATCCAGGTTTTGATAGATTTTTCAAAATAAAGGAGATAAGAAATGGAACAGAAGTCAGAAGGAATGAAATTCTAGAGTTTGTGGACAAGCACACTGATAGCGCCACAATGGGTGAGCTTAAATGTGAGAATCTTAAATAGGTGTTGGGAGCTTGAAAGAAAGGTACGGGATAGCGATGTTTTCTGAAGTTATGGGATAGAAATGTAGGTGCCCTGCCAGCCTGGAATGTGTGCATGATGTATGCCACTTTGAATAGAATCCTTTTAGAAGCCAAAGTAAAGATTTCTAATGACAGGACATGGAATCAAATTGTCTTAGGTGTAAACTACTTCTGATCAGAGTTTTGGATTTTTTTAAGTCTGACAATGGTAATTCAATGTATGCCAAGGTCAACTTGGCATACATTCTGTCTGGAGTTAACAAAGGCATTGATAGCCAAAATAAACTGAGGGAAGGAAATGAATGGTAAGCTCCTGTTGAGTAGCCAGAAGACAGGACTTGGTGACAATAGAAATTTGACATTAAGATCAAGTGTATTATCTAGAAATATGCCCAGATTCATGGTCTTACAAACAGGGGAGTGGCATTGTCCCAGTGTTGAGGCTATAAGAGTTGTTCCAACAGTTAAGTCTATGAAAGAGAGGAAGAATTTCAGATTTAGTTGAATTGGTCTTAAGAAAGTGTCAACCAATCCAGCACACAACAGAGTCACGATGCCGTGAACACAGGTGGGCTGGTTGAAAGGGTCAATAGTCAGATATGTGTCATCAGCATAGAGCTATCACGTAGAAGGAACGTATTATGCAGACAGAATTTAAATGCACCAAACTCCATCAAAGCCATGTTTCAAAGTGATAAAAGAATGGAAGGAACCACCAGGCTGCTCAACAATTGGGTGTTTGTCAAACAGATGCTATGATGGTAGTGGATTCTACTAAAAAATGATAGTAATCAATGGGCAGTTTTCAACTACTGTTTTTTATGATGATTGTACACGTGTGGAAGTTGGGTATACCTCGAACGAATGAGTCTTAATCAGTATGCTGTTTTGAGAGAAGAAATGTGTCTGTCAGTAATTAAAAGAAGTACGGCATCTGGCTCTGGGACCAGTGATCTGCGAGCCAGGATAAATAAAAATGATTGATTAAAATCATGTTCAGCAATCAAAGCCATTATTAATGCTTCAATACGAGGTGATGGTGTACAAAACTAGCTAAAAAAGGCTTGATTACATCCATTATTGATTAAAGATCCCACATTACATCCACACTGCACTATAAACTGTAGATCGGTGTCCCAGCTACCTTACATTGCTGCAGCGTCTGATCACTTGCCTAGGTGGAATCTTAAGGGCTGCTTCATCACACTCATGCTGGATTTTGAGCAGGATGCAGCAGGGGCTATTAAGGCATAACTGGATGATCTGCAACAATCGAAATATCCATATGGCACTGATTCTGCTGGATCGCTGAGCGGCGTTTAATACCGTTGACCATCAGTTGCTTTTATAATATCTGGATGGCTTTGCTATTAAGAGTACTGTGTTCGACTGCTTTAAAAGCTTATTTGCTGATAAGACTGTCCAGGTTGAACTTGACTGTCATCTGTCAATACATTTTCTTGTGGTATTCACCAGGTGCTGGTGCTTTCACCTTTGTTATTCAATGTTTATATGACACCACAAGTCCAGATGATTCAAGGTTTTGGCAAGCAGATCTTATTTGTGGCTACTTGGGATCCCAGCACTAATGCCTCTATTCTGCAGGACTCCCTGGAAAATGTACAATAATGGATGGATGCAACCATGGACTCAAGACGTACATTAGGAGATCAAATAAATATGTCTGTAAAGACCTGTTTTTTACCACTGAGTGCACTGAAGAGAATTATATATATTTTCAATGACCAACAAAGAAAGCAGATCGCGAATGTCTTTGTGTCAGCCAGTCTGGACTATTGTACCACGACCTATTTAGGTTTACCATTGAAATATCTGAACTAATTGCAATTAGATAGAATGTGGCTTCCAGACTGATTTTAAAGATCATCAAATTGGTGTCTATCTATCCCTGGTACCAGTGAAGTTGCAATGGCTGCCAGCAATGCAAAAAAAAAATATTAAATCCTGCTACCTGGTCCATTAGGCACTTCATGGCGGAAGACAGAGCACTTTGAAGGGATTTTCTTTTAACGTACCTAGGCGTAGCTTTAGATCTGAGGCAGTGAAGATAATCAATGTACAGAATTTTCTAAGAGCCTCTATGAGTGGCTCTCTGGGTGGCACCTCAATGGGTGGTGGAGCTTTTCCGGTAGAGGCAGCAAGGTTGTGGGTTGGTCTTCCCTACAACTTAGCAAACAACAGTCACTTCTAAAATTCATGAAGCCGTTATGGTCCTGGCTCTTCTCTGCTAGCTAGTTGAGGGAAGATGAACCAGGTCTGTATATGATTAGTTATCCTGATATCCCTAAAACTATAGAATCAATCTACATATTGTAGCGCTAAGCTAGTGTTTGTTTGTGTTTAGTAAATACAAATGAATACATAATGCTAAATGATGCATTTCATCAGTTTTCTTGAGGAGCTCAGAAGAACATTTATTGATTAGCTAAATATACAATGGAACGTCTATAGCTTGGCATCCATGGGCATAGAAATCTGTCTTGCATGTCTGTAGTCAATCCACAGTTGTTAATTATATTTGATGTTTTACTTTTCATAAAACATTCAAAAAGCCTGAATTCATCAGCACCCACTAAACAACACGATAATGAACCATCACCAAAAGTAAAGGAAGTCAAAAACAAAAGCATACATGTAATAAACTGTAAAAAGGAAATGCTACTAAAAAACAAACATATCTCAAAGCCTCAAAAGAAAAAAGAAAAATACATAAAACACAGATCGGCAGGTAGCACTGAAACCATTAGAAAGTCTTTAGAAAGCTGTATCAGGACAGGTCCCAGGTAGTTAGAGCATTAGCTTAAAACACTTGGAGACATCTTGGGATAGCAAAGTCAATAAGACAATGTTGTCAAGAGGCGAGTGCAATAGCCAGGCAAGGTACCATATACATTTTTAATTATTATTTTTAAAAAGGTTCAGGTTTCTCATCAGTTAGTTATGAACAGCAACTTCTGTAAGAGTTTGCTTTACCTGAGTTGCGCCTCTCTCTCCTTACTCAAGCTATTGACCCCAGTACATTTATACCTTTTAGTTTGGGCAAAAGAATACACCCACTCTTCCTTCAGCCATTAGCTAGCAGGAGACACGCCCCTGGCCCTCTTGATGGAGCGGCCCTGCTTCCCACCACCCAACGCCATGATGAGGATGTATATGGAGATGCGTGCTTGCCAGCTGGCTTGTAAAAAATACGATGGCAATCTCAACTGGCTATGTTTATATTTCAGTGAATCAGACATTCCAATCAACTGAGCCCTATATTTTACAACATGGACTGTCAAATAGTGTCAGCTCCCAGGAGTGGGTGTGGAGCCTACCATTTTGTCACTGTCAGGTTCAGTCAGGGGCATGGATGAAGTCCCTCTTCTTGCAGGATTAAACTACCTTCCAATTTGCAAAACCATAGTGGCTAATGTGACTGGAGGTTGTAGCCTTCTAGGGGTCTCGAAAATTGATCAACTGGACAAACAGTAGGCTTGTTATCTGAGTAGTGTGTGAGTAACTTATTGTTTATGGACGATTACGACCTCTCAAGTTAATCGAAGTAAATTGAAATGAAGTGAAAATGTGCGTTGTTCTTTCAGAAAAGGGGGCCTCCAGTGGAGAAGGATCTGGGATAGAACCAATGATGGAATGATCTTCAGCCATGTACTCTTGATTCTTGCAGGGGATCTTCTCCCAGCACATAGGAGTCATTGAACCTCCTGAGTATAAGAGGTCATGTGGGAATAATATATTTTTTTCGGCATAGGTAGATTAAGTGATTTGCCCAGAATCACAGATATTAAGCCAACGTCAAGACTCGAACCTGGTTCCACACTTTAAAAGTCAGTCGCTCTGGCCATTACACCACTTCCTTTCCATCACTTTTGTGGTGCATCCTTGACGCAAAATCCATTTTGGTATTTACTAAGACCCCCACAAAGCCATTTTGTGTGGTTTAGTTCATACAAAGTAACGCAACAGAGTGCTTAGCGCTGCTTTGCATTACATTGCCTCGGGTAGGCATTACATGGGTTGCACATAGGAGTTCCCATGCCCCACCCATGTATTTTGATGCAAACCCAGATTTACAATTTAATTTTGGGTTTGCATTCAAATGGTGTGCATTCCCGACAGAGGCGTAATGAGGAGAAAAGTCTTTCTTTCTCCTCGTTACTTCCTCATTCCTTGTGTGCTGCATTCTGAAATAGTAAGAAGATTATACCTCAAAGGATTTTTTGTGCAAGAAGGTAGTCCTCGCTGCACAAATCCATCCTGCCTGTAGTACAGGCATCCTTGTACTATGGTGCAGGAGTGCCTGCGTTGGTGCTAGTCAGCACACAGTGTGCCAGAGCAAGGAGAGAGATTAAATGTGCCGGATCTTGGTAAATATGGGGCATTTCGGCTGCCTCCCTCTCACTCAACGCAGTGCAGCAAGCTCCCTTGCTGCTCCAAATTTCGTGTATGTGAATAAACAGTGAATAATCATAGGCATAAACTACCCGTGCAGGAACATTTACCTTGAAGAGGTGTGGCGCCGCGGCCAGGGTGACTGATGCTGGAATCTGGGGCTCACGGTTCGATCCCTGGCTCCGGCGACAGGTTAGCCCAGCACCATGTGACTCTGGGCAATAGCTAGCTTAATCTTCCCGACGGCCCCCAGTGCCTAGAGACCCTTACAGGTGATTGTTCGCGCTTTACAAATGTGGATTATTATTATTATTATTAATATTAAATAAATCAATGGATACAATTGGTTAAATCACAAACATTGTAAAGCTGACGATTACAAATTACAGTACATAGGTATCAATTGCTGACCCTAACACCGAAAAACTGAAACCCTCCCTGTCCCATGCCTAAAAGAAATAATCTTCCCTCATGTAATGTAACTGGTGCTCATGTGAAGTGCTTTCAAACATTCGGGTCCAGTTTGCGCTATTGAGAACTGCAAAAAAAGAAACCTTGAAGCAAAATCATAGTAAATCTGGGCCATCATTTTGTGAATGTGTCCTCTTTGTGAGCATCTTTCCAAGCAAGAACTGTAGTTGGATCTATGAAGAGGTTCTTGGGAATCCCTCAATTCCTCATGGGACGGTTCTGCAGAAGCAGGTTCCCATGTCCCTTCCTCTGCACCATAATCCTTAATCTCTATGAAGTATAGGAACAGACTTTTCAAACTCAGAAGTTATTAACCATAACAGGAAGAGGCGGCTATCGCATAAGGTATCTTTTGGATAAACTGTTCTTTTAACAATGAAACATGAGCAACAATCGAAATTTAAGCAGCACCTCCACGCCCGTGGAGGTTTCTCTTGGATTGATATTATTTACGCTCCTGAGCGGGGAACGAATTTCTGGAGCACGGCACACTTATTGAACGTCATTTAAGCACACGCAGGGCACGATCGCACTTCCTCAACAATTAAAATGTACCATTTTAGAAGTGAAGTATGATGAACAGAAGGTCATCTGACAATATTTTAAGATGTGAAAGCACCAGATGCAAAATATTGAGCAACCTTGGCAGGGAACCTAGATGATATGTGCACGTTGCCCAACCTAGAGTTTCAGGAAGTCACGAAGATGTCTTGCATCAAAGTGATTATATTTGTGTTTGACACACATTACACGTCATTGCAAGTTAGAATTTTTGAAGGAACTGCCAGAGTGAAAATAGGGATAGTGAACATATATATATTCCCTAATTCCTAAAGAATCTGTATGAACAGAAGAGGATTGACAGGATAATTCAAACTGAACTGAAAACGGTCAGGGTTGAATCCTGTGAGGATTAGGGCATATCATATGGTATGGCTTGCACAAACTATCAGTCAGGCTCATTTGAACAGCCTTGAGCTCAACCATGAATTTTTAGAGTTATTGATGAGTAAAATCAACCGAAGGGGCCAGAGATACAGATTTTTAAAGGTTTTATAACTTTTAAATTCAAATGCAAGTTTATGAAAGTTAGTTCGACTACTAGGTCCAGCTTGAGTGACCAAATCCAACAGGATGAAGGCTCGGAGGTACAATGGGGTAGAGTTGGATAGTTACCTGGCCACCAGGGCATTTTCTAGTCCAGTTCCAAACCTTACAGCACAACCGCCATAGACTATTATGGAGTGGTTCTGATGTTGGGGATACAGGGTTACGCACCGTTTGACAGGGGTGACTTGTCGGGGATTCCTTGGTCTACAGATCATGTGCGGGGACTTGTGGTACAGAAGTCGGGGGTTCTCGAAGTCCTCTTTGAGACACTGGAAGGCCAGCTGTGGCTCGGCTATCACTCTCCGTAAACCATGGGTGGGGTGAAATTCTTTAGTGGAAGTAGTGTCTCTATTGGGTGGGCAATCTGGACTCTGACAACACTTCTGGGTCCAGCAGACTCAGGTGCAACTTTTGCCTGTCAAGTATCGGTGCCCAGCAGCAGTGAGTGGCAAATCCCTTGAAGTGGCTACCAACTCAACGGTTTGGGAATCTTCAGCTTTAATATCCTTAGAGCCCCTGCTTTGATTTGGGACTGGGGAGTGACTTTTCCCTGAACCAGGAGCCACAGACAGTCCTAAGCTTGCTAGCCAAAAAGTGCAGCAGATGCAGTTTAGCAGATGGTGCAGCCTCTCTTTATGCAGTCCACCGGCAGCAGGGAAGTCCTTCTTGTCCTTCTTTGGTCCTTGTTCCTGTTCCGATTTTATCTGAGGTTCAGGCTACCAGAGTTGCCATATTTAACACAGGAAAGAGCCCTGAGGGAACAATGCATTCACTAGCTAATGGGCTGGCAGGTGCCCTCCCTCTTGGTTACGATTTTTCAGAAATATATGGCATCTGGCAATCCCAGAGTGCACTATTCTGGCCACACTGAATATGTTTGAACTCCTTGTCAACTGTGAGGGGCTTGGTAGCTCACACTTGAGGTGTGGCTACCTAGGAACTGCACACCCATGGCAAATGTCATGCAGGCACTGGTCTTCCCTGTCTGGGCCATTCTTCAGCCTGTCTATCTAACCAAAGGGCAGCACTTCAGGAGGAGTGCTATCAACATTTGCCTATCAAACGCAGCTTTACCTTTGTAGCTCGCCTTTTGGACTAACACCCTGAGTGGCTTCCCACAAGGGGGAGGTGAAACCTCTCCCGGAAGTGTGTTGCTATTGTTGTCAAGCCTCAGAGTGATTTACATGACTCCCCATGTGTGCGGGAGGCTCTCTTGTGGGCCTGTACCCTGGTGAGGCTACTGGACCAGCAGGGTCACAGAGTGGCAATATTTTAGAAGTTGCTTTACCTTAATAGTGACATTAAATTCAGCCTGGGCATCAGGTAGGGCTTAATGCCACAATTAATTTGATAACTTACAGTACAGTTAGCCAGGCTGGGATGGCAGCATGTAACCCTTTATTAGCCAATGGGGCTACTAACTTTTCCACAGCAAAATGACAATTTGAGAGGGTTCACTGCAAGGACATATATAAACATACATGTCCACCTTAAAAATGTAAAGATCCCTGGCTTAGGGCTTTGCCGGCCTTCCTTAAGGAAGACATGTACATGTTGTTAAAAGAACAGGTGGCTATGCCATTAACAGCAATGTCAAAGTCGAACTGACAGTATGACAACTGTGCTTCCAGTCAGCAGTGGCAGGCTGGGAGTCGTTTTGCCATTCACAAGGTGGGAGAATCAGCGTTGCAGTCCTGAGTGGATATTCTGCCTTACATGCTCTTGGTACCTTGTGTGCCATATATTAGGGATTTATACGGAAGTCAGTACTTGCCTATTAGAGAGAGCTGATTCAAGATACACTTTGTAATGAGTAAGAACACTGGCATTGAGGTCTGGTTAGCAGGCCTCAGTGAACTCTTAGAGTCGAACAACCAGCAGCTAGCAATCAAAATGGGGTCAATAAGTCGGGGGGACCTGGACAAAGACTGTTTCCTTCCTAATCATATTCATTTATTGCTTCACAGACCAACAAATGTGCCCTTCTAGGGGATTAATCACTGTATCATATTTTCATTGATAAATGATAACTAAATGACACAGAGTTGAATTTCTAATAATTCTGACAACAACTTTGATGAATGGGCGAGACTGTGAAGGGTAAAAATAAGTTGAACAAAGAACTGCAATCTTTGCAGTGGGCTTAAAATGAGTCATTATTGCCAATTGGTCTGCCACCCCAATGACTATACACCTTCACTTTTAGTTGATTCTACATGATTGCTAGTGTTGTCTGTGTATTGGAACCAGTGGTGTAAGTAGTGTTTCATGGGCCCTAGTGTAAGGAATGAAATGGGTCCTCTCGCTGCTGTTTCGATTATAACATACAGCAATAATCAGGGTTTAGTGGGCCCCTCAGGTCTTTGCGTCTCGTTCCAACTGCACCTGCTGCACTAAGGGAAGCTATGTCCCTGATTGGAACCGCTTGTAGGAATCTTCTGCCGCATACATGATCTGAGTGTAAAAGTGCCCTTTTTGACATGGTCTCCCCTGCTTTTTGCCTGATGTATGTTGTGATTTCGACTGTAAGTGCACTGGGTCCCTGGTAACCATGTCCCCAATGCCAGATCTTTTTCCCAAAACTGTGCAATTGTTTTTCCTAATCGGCAATACCTTTAGCACCCTCTGTAAGTCCCTAGTAAATGGTACTCCCGGTACATAGGGCCTGAAGGCACTAAAGAGGGTCCTTAAGGGCTGCGGCATGAATTGTGCCACCCTAATGCACCCCTCACCAATCTCATGCAAACTGCCACTGCAGTCTTGGTGCAGACAAAAGTGAAAACTTGTCGCACATCCCTGTATGTCATGCCACCTGGCACCGCATGTCGTATTTGTAAGCCACTCCTACTGCAGGCCTTACCACTTACCACCTAAGGCAGGGTGCATTGGATAGGCATGTCCACCCTCAGACTAGTGCCAGCCCTAAGATGGGCAACCAGAAGTGGGCACAACTTTTCAAAGGTAGCCATATTGGTGATGGGAAACTCAGAAATTCTGGTAAAGGGCTATGACCACTTACCCCAGGATGGGGTCATACAGGGGGTGCAGTGACCCTAAGGGTAGGTAGCCCATTGGCTACTACCCTATACTCCCCTAGCATCCCTAAATTAAGTATTTTGGGGAATCATGGCACCAGAGAATCAGATCCTGATGACCTATGAAGAAGAAGGACACTGAAAAGCCGCAAAAGCAAAGACTGAGGAAAAGCAACCAACTTGGCCCCAGTCCTGCCAGTCCGTCTGCTGTTTCCCTTTGAATTGCACCAAAGTTGTCTCAACCTGCAAGCTGTCATGCCTCAGAGCCTGGGAGAACTGCCTGCCTTCCTTCAATAAAGACTCAAGGACTCCTGTGAGACAGTGGAACTGCTTCACTACATTCTGCAGGCACCTCAAAGAAAACGTAGAGACTCTGGAACTGCAAAAGCCTGACGCCGCAAAGCACCACTGCACCCGCGCTTCCTAGCCTGAGCTGAAGTGGGCAAATGGTGTCAGCGTGGTCCCCAAGCTCTGAAGAGACAGAGTCCACTTTGGTTTTGCCCCTTATGATCTCTCTGACGCTGCCTGCCTGCCGAAGAAACCTATTCAGAAAAGGGGGTGGTGATGAACAGAGTGTCTGAATTAAGCAGACCACTCTTACCCAGTCCAAAAATCAGGGCTTGATCCATCACCGTTATTTAGCTCACTGCCCCATCCCAGCTCAGAACCTGGCTATATGCAAATTAGTCTGTCCCTGGCCCAGTGCATCATGGGAACAGGGCAGACCAAACTACCAAGCCAATTCTTCACCAGAAAGGAGACAAGCTACCGGGGACCGGTTTCTGGCATTTCAGCCTCGTCGGCCCGGCTTGCTTGAATCCTGATGGAGCAGTGAGCAAGGGACTCATGTCTGAGTATACCCTGCCACACCTATAGTGGCCAAAAACGATTCAGAAAAGGGGGTGGTGATGAACAGAGTGTCTGAATTAAGCTGACCACTCTTACCCAGTCCAAAGATCAGGGCTTGATCCATCACCGTTATTTAGCTCACTGCCCCATCCCAGCTCAGAACCTGGCTATATGCAAATTAGTCTGTCCCTGGCCCAGTGCATCATGGGAACAGGGCAGACCAAACTACCAAGCCAATTCTTCACCAGAAAGGAGACAAGCTACCGGGGACCGGTTTCTGGCATTTCAGCCTCGTCGGCCCGGCTTGCTTGAATCCTGATGGAGCAGTGAGCAAGGGACTCATGTCTGAGTATACCCTGCCACACCTATAGTGGCCAAAAACGATTCAGAAAAGGGGGAAACCTGACACCCCAAAGACCCCCTGCACCCGGTTGCCCTGTCCTGATGAGAAGAGGACCAAAAGTGTACTCAGATCCCACAACATCACAACTCCTGAATCCACTCATTGGTTCTCATTCCCCACCTGCATCCCCTTTGTGACCGGACCATCCCAATTGGATAACATTGGGCACCCAACGCTGTTTTTGCAGCACTGCACCTGGCTGCCCTGGTGCCACTGGAGGTTGACTGCTGGTGGGGCCTTGGACCTTGCCCCATACTCACCTCAAGTCCATTAGATAGTTCCCGTAAGTCACGTTGCTGAGTGCCCATATGCAATACATGTTTCTCCTGCATAGCTTAACATCAATGCAAAAGGCTTCAATTCCGATTTAAAGTATCAAATGACCTGATGCTGAAAAACACACCACGGCACCCGGATGCCCTCGTGCCTACTGTGGTGACAGGTTGGTGCCACTGTGGAACTTGCCCCATACACACCTCAAGACCTGGGGTAACATCCTGTAAGTTGTTTAGTGACTGAATACTGCATGTGATTTCTTCTCAGCTTAACATCGCCGCGGAGTGCTCCAACTACGATCTGAAGTATCAAAAGCCTGTTTTCTTCAAACCTGCTATTTTAAAAATTACTTACCTGATCGTAATGATTCTGGTGCCTATACATATAAAGATACCTGTTATTTTCCTAATATTGGTGTGGATCTCATTATTGAGTTGTGCATATCATTTATTGGCTGTTTGTGTGTGTTGCGGATGTCAAACACTCCTCTCGGATAAGCCTAAGGCCGTTCAACCACACTACCCCCTAAAAGAGCACCTTGATTGCTAGAACAAGCCCTGAACCCCCGGACTCGTTGCACGGCATATCACTGTTTGGTACACCATATAAAGTGCTGGCTTCCTACAATCTACCTTTAGAATGAACTACATTTGTGAAATTTGAATTATGTTGCATCATTTTATGAATTTAGCACTGCTCTTGTTTTGCACAATTACCGAAATCAAGTCATTATGCCACTGTAATTACGCACCATTTAGGGTTAACATTTACCACATATTCAGCATTCGCTGAAACAATTTACTGAAAACACACAGGAACAACAAAACGTAAGTGCCTTTTTGTTTTTTGCTCGTTTTCAGCACAATATTAGTCCTTGCATCAACAATTAATATAAATCAAATATACCTTAAAATGACTGCATTACATTTCATTTAATTACTTGGTCATTTTGACAACATTTTATGTAATAATGGAAAAAGCAAATTGCGTGAATTTCGAACATGCCTATTATGAGCACAAGTACAGCAAAGACTGAAGATCTCTGAATGAACTGCGCCAATAGAATTAAGGTTGTAGCAGTTCTATAATTTTAATGTTTACCAAAAGTATCCTGCTACCCAAATTTAGAGCATCACTCGGGTGTACAATGCCTATGAGCAATGGTTGGAAGAAATATGTGCTGTTATGTCCAGCACATAATCCACCTTCAACTCTAGGGACATTTGGATGAAGAGAAAAGCATACTTGAGGTCCATTTGTAGCGGCAGTAAGACAGTGCCTTTTAACGAACCCCTAAATCAGTGTTACTTTTGAGTGTGACATTTTTGTAAATATTTATTACAGAATGGTCAACTGGTTCCTATTTCGGATGCAGATCTCAAATCAGTTTGTCCCTTCCATGTCAATAGTTTCGATACAAGGCAAGCTGCATCATCCTCAAAACCTCCGGTGCTGGCATCTCTCTCTGCTTGCCAAGCAGGAAGCAGCCCCAAGGTGAATCACACAAGACACGTTGAGCCTGGTGTATCTGGACAGGGATGTAACCCTAGAGTCTGGATGATTTGGAAAGTGATGGAGCTGCAGAGTCTGGAGGATCTAGACAGAGATGAAGCCCTGGAGTCAATCAGATCTGAACAGCTCCATGCCTATCTACACAAGTGAGGGTCAGGAGCTCAGTTCCTGCCCAGATTTGCCAGGCCAGAGCACCATCCCTCTCCAGATCAGCTAGGTTGGAACTCTATCCCTGTCTGGATCTGCCAGGCTCAATTTCATCACCACTTCAGGAGAGATCTCTCCTCTTCAAGCACCATCTCATCACAGTGTAACTCCATGTTTCCTTCCCGTCTGTAGAGAGCTGACTTTTTATCTTCAGCTTCCTCCAGCTAACAACCTTGTGGTAAATAAATAATTAATTACCGGTACTATTTTTCTATGCATTCAATAAACAGATAGCTCAATAAATAAGAGGCAGGATCCGGGGTATCTGAGTTGAACAGGCTTTAATCAGGCACAAGGGAAGGGTCAGGATCGGAACAGCCTGAAATAGAATGGCATGGAATGGCAGCTGCTCCGTCTTATTAACAGTACATGATATATATAGTAAAACGGTACAATTACATTGAATACAGTAGGCGTAACAAGTGACAAACGTAAGATAAGAACACATGGGCGTAAAAAGAAGGCATGCATAGGGCGTGCACGTAGACATGTGATGAGAACGTCACAGAAAGTGTCATAAATGGGTGGATACATGGAGGGGGCTACCTGGGCAGCTGGAACCTTTAACCTAGTGGTGCGCGCAAACGGGCCATGACGTGTAACTGGGGAAAGCTGGGGGCTCTGACTTCTGCACTGGAAGAGGAGACTAAAGTCTGCGATGTCAGGACGACATGTACCTATAGCATATCTAGTATCTTGTGTTTGGAGTACATGTTGATAGAATCTAAAAGTTATCAGAGCAAAGGCTACTGGACACTAAGGCTGGTGCATGCATATATTCTACATGTATTGCGTGTGCTATGAATCTTCCATGAATATTAATACAGTAATTCTCTTGCATGGAGACAGAAAGACTATACTATAACTGAAGATGTTTATGCGGTTCGTTAGCTTAGGAATGTGAAGACGGAGAGCTGAACTGATAACTAGAGGCATAACATATTCTTGGCAGACAGGCAGGCAGAGCCAGGCCGGGCACCGCGCTGCGCGGCAGGAAGTAGGTGAAGGATCAGGGATGCAGGTGGGGGCTGCATCGCTCCTCGGAGTGGTTTCAGGAGACTGGAGCTTGAATCTGGTGTTCAGGCCCTTTTGAGGCCTAGAGACGGGGACAATTCGATGAATTAACGTGCACAATGTAAAACGTTGGCAACATAGGCCTAATACTCGTTGCTTTCACGAGGACTGGATACTAGCATACTAACGTTGGACACAACTATAATTGCGTCTTTAATCGATCATAGGGGGATATATGCATATCGATCATGCACATATAATATAGGATGGGGAACACGTAGACGCACATGACAAGGCAAAATTCAATTTTCCTCATTCCCTCCTTGTGCCCTACGTTTCCATCAGGAAACATCAATATTCATAATACCATCTATCATTTCATATAGCATCATTTGCTCGTCTCGAATTGTCTTGGAACGGGACTTAGGACTAGGAATACAAGAGGTAGCACACAAGCCGCAAATCGCAGGGCCACATTGTAAACAGAGACAGCAACTGAATATGATCATTACTGCTATACCCAGGAATGACAATACTTTCCATCCCCAGGCAGATATTATACTCCAGAGCCAACCGGACCATGTCCAGGTGCCTGGATTCTGGTGTAACTGATGGGCAATTTTATGAAGTCTGGTTATAGCTGAATAAACAGACGGTGCGTTATTAGGAATGAAAATGCAGCAACTAGATCCGATGACTCTACAAGCTCCGCCCCTATCGGCCAGTATGACGTCAAGGACGAGACGATTTTGGAGCACGACAAATCTCATAGCAGATTGTTCCTCGGTTAGGTTACCTAGAGCGGAAGTAGTCTCATTCACTACTGCTTCAAGGGTTCTGGTTAGCCTACGTATTAACTTACTATTCTGGACAGGACCTATGAAGAAAAAGAAACCTTTATTGAAGTCTTGATACTGTTCTAATGTAGTTTCAGTCTGATCGACAATTGGGGACTCGACCTCCCTTCTATGTCTACTGTGTACTAGATGTGTATTTCTGTGATAATCGGATGGGGCTAGAAAAACTGGTGGCAGTAGGAAGGCAATGTAACAGGTTCCATCCCAATCGAGGGGCAGACGTACATATGCGGTCTGACCACATACAAAATAAGAATGACGTGAGGCTTTGAAAGTAGATTTCCCACTGTCACTATACTCGACCATAGTAGTACAATCACTGTGTCCTACATGTACTGAACCATTCTTTCTGACACATAATTCACCTTTCACTGGTAGAACTGTAATAGCAGGCAAATCTGGAGTAGTCTCGGACTGAACATTCAAAACCATGAAATTCGAGGAATAATTACCTAGATCATATACTTCATTTTCTAGATCTAACCCTGTTCTATGGGAAAGACCTTCCTTGTCTGGGAAACATGTTCTATTCAGAAGGGACATATCGTTTGAGGATGACGTTAACGTGGACCATGCTCCACACGAACCATTGTGTGAAAACGGATAGGGAAAGAGTGGCAGAACTCCCTTCGGTGTCTGGAAAGGGGGGAGTCGACCACACACCCAACAATTTGTGGCATTGCTAGTCTGATGTGAATAGTGTAACATTCGGATAAAAGTATTATTGCGCATGGCAAGACGATAGGATAACTCGTGAGGAGGCAGTTCACTAAATGTGTGTTCTACTGTAACATTAGAGGAAAAATGTACATGTGAAACAGTAGGAGGAAAATATATATGTAAAACATAACTTATGCCTGTAATCGTAAGACTCAGAAATAATAAAATTAATAGAGTAACAATACATCGACTTCGAAGATTCTTTTGATAACGTATTCTCTTAGAGTTTCGACTAACTCTCTCACTATGTGGGTCTATCTCATACATGTCAGGAACCTGTCTAACCGTTTCACCCGAGAGGGACTTAGACATTTAAACTGGCTGACTTACTAGACCGTAACTTTTCTTTATACTCCTGCTGCGGAGTTTTCTCTAACAGGGGAAGTTTAGAGTCAGTATCTGGGCAGTCCTTGAGAACGGGGCAGTCTTTGAAAAAAGTCTTTGGACGGAGTCCATGAAATCGTTTCACGTGACTGGAATGCAACCAGCCTTTACGGCCCTCCACCTTGATCGCGGTCCTTGTGGTCATCAGGACGAGCTTTGGTTCTTTCCAACGGGGCTCCAGCGGACTTGAACGATCAAAATTTCTAATCAGAACGAGGTCGCCTGGTATGACCTCGTGCGGTTTCACTTGGGTGTTGTCTGGAAAGGCAGCGGCGACCTGTGAACGACAAGAGAGTAGTGCAGACATCAAGGAAGCCAGGTAATCTGTCAGCATATTACTGTCAACATCAGTTATTTTACGTGGCCTAGGTGTACCCCACATGTTTGGGGGACGACCGAAAACTACCTCGTAAGGGGACAGACCTGAACGGGAATGAGCGACCATTCTCATGTAAAAAAGGGCGACTGGCAGTGCTACCATCCAATCTACGCCTTTCTCTGCGCATATCTTGGCAATGCGGATTTTCAGGGTCTGATTATGTCTCTCTACGAGACCAGCTGCTTCGGGATGCCGAACACAGTGGAACTTCCACTGGTACCCTAACAGAAGGGATACTTGTTTCATGAGTTCGGAGGAGAATGGCTGGCCGTTATCTGAATACACGACCCTAGGTAAACCATAGCGGGGGAAATACTCACGAACCAACTGCCTGGCAGTGGTCGCGGCAGTGTAATCTGGGACTGGATATGCTTCTGTCCATCTGGACAAAGCGCATACAACTACGAGGACATACTTGAAACCTCGACATCGATCCATCTGAATATAATCCATCTGGAGGACTTCAAAAGGGTGGTCAAGAGGATGGAATCCACCTTGTTCCACCGGGACACCTTTACCTGGATTGAACTGACAACAGATCATGCAGGTACGCACTTTCTGCTTGGCTGCTGCTCGTAAATGCTTGTTAAACCAGAGATTCTGAATACTGTCTAACATGGCTTTTTCTCCTAAGTGTGCTGGACTATGTGCGGTGTTAATAATGACTTGAACCATAGAGTCGGGGAGAAACCATGTGGCTTTTCCCTTCGTCAACCATCCTTGATCTGTCTGGACCCCTCCTTGTTCAGACCATTTCTTGATTTCGTCTGGGGTGGCATGTGACTGTATATCTAGTACGTCTTGTGTAGGGTCCTTAACTGTCATACAAGTAGTCTGATCTGGAATGTCTGTCTGTGTCGTGTTAACTGGAATGTCTGGAGTCTGAGCTGTAAGCTTGGCTGTTCGATCTGCCAGGTCGTTACCCTGGGAAATGATGTCAGTGACTTTCGCATGTGCCTTGCACTTCATGATAGCAATAGCTGTTGGTAAATGTATTGCATCTAACAGAGCCTGAATGAGGGGGCCATGCTGAATCTTGGTTCCATGAGAAGTCATAAAACCTCTTTCTTGCCAGAGCACTCCAAAGTCGTGTACGACTCCGAATGCATAACGTGAATCTGTGTATATGTTTACTTTCAGGTTCTTGGCTCGTATGCAGGCTTGGGTCAGAGCAATAAGCTCTGCTGCTTGAGCAGACAGGGTGTCAATACGATGTGTTTCTATAACTTCAGTTTCAGTAGTCACTGCATACGCGGCTACTAGTTCTCCTGTACTCGTTCTCATACATGAACCATCCACATAAAGTGTCAGGTCGGGATCAGGTAATGCAATGTCGGTCAAGTCTTGTCTTGGCTTTGTCATGGTGTTAACATCTTCCACACAGTCATGTGTGGCAGGATTTGAAGTAACTGAGGGTAACAGTGTAGCGGGATTTAAAATGTTGCAGCGTCTGATTTCTATGTGTGGCTGAAACAATGTCAGTTCATATCCTGTTAAACGTGCAATAGTCAAGTGCTGAGTCTGTGTTCGGTTTAAAAGAACTTCCACGGAGTGTGGAACTTGTACTGTCAGGGAGTGTCCTAACACTATGGAATCACTCTATCTGATAGCTAGAGCTGTGGCTGCAACTGACTTGAGGCACGCAGGCAGAGCCTGGGCCACCGGATCTAATGTGCTAGAGAAATAAGCACAGGGCTTGTATTGTCCTGCTTGATCTTGTGTGAGAACAGACAATGCTGTACCATCGCGTTCAGTAACAAAAAGTGTAAAAGGCTTACTGTAGTTCGGTGTCGCTAGAACAGGTGCTTGGCATAAAGCTTTCTTTAACTCATTGAAAACAAGTGTATGTTCTTGGGTCCAAGGGAGGACAGTCGATGTGGCTGCCTCCTGTGTCGTTAACTGTATCAGTGGCTTGGCTAGATATGCGTACTGAGGAATCCATTGTCTGCAATAAGAAGTGAGGCCGATAAAAGCTCGTACCTCCTTCTGTGTCTTGGGCTGTGGAAGATGTGCTATTAACTGGATACGGTCTGGTGTCAACTGCCTACCCCTCTTGGACAGTAAGTGTCCAAGGTAGAACACTTGCTGGACACAGAATTGTAGTTTTGAAGGGGACACCTTGTGCCCCATCTCTGCCAGGAAATACAAGACTGTAAGTGACGCACGTTCGCAGTCACGTTCAGAACGGGCTGTGATCAATAGATCATCGACATACTGGAGCAGAGTAGTGTCAGTTGGCATGTGAATATTGTCTAGTTGTCTTTTCAGTGCTTGACTGTAAATACTAGGACTTTCTGTGAAACCTTGAGGAGCTCGTGTAAATGTATAGCTCCTTCCATTTAAACAGAATCCGAAAAGGAACTGGCTGTCTGGATGAATGGGGACACTAAAGAATGCGTTCTTGAGATCAATAACAGTAAAGAACGTAGCTTCGGAATCAATAGCTGTCAATAGGGAAGAGATATCTGGAACGACAGGGTACTGGGGTATGATACATTTATTAAGCTCTCGAAGGTCAATCACTAATCGATAAACTGGAGGTGCATTGGGATCAGTACGTTTTAGAATTGGAATGATAGGAGAATTACATACATTGGAGTCAGTTTCTACAACTACTCCTTGAGCAATGAGCTCGTCAATAATTTTTGATAAGGCTGCTACAGCCTCAGGTGGCAATTTGTACTGTCGGATTCGTGGTAATACAACACCTTGCTTCAGAGTGACACGATAGGGTGTAATGTGCATACAACCTACATCAGTTGGACCTTGCGCCCATAAATGCTGTGGTACATTCAATAATCTTGGATCAAAATCACGTAATACATAATGACCTTTAAAATCTCGTAAAAACAATCGCACTCCTTCAGGGGAACAGCATATAACTGCTCCTAATTCTTTCAATGTCTTTATACCTAGTAAATTTTCTGGACATGACTTCGTAAGTAAAAAGTCTGTAGTTCGGGACAATGGACCGACTTCTAGGGTAACTGGTATCGATATTTCATTAACAATAGGCTTTCCTGAAAATCCAAGGGAAACATTTCTAGAGCCTGAGAGTGGAGCCCCTGGAACCTCGTCATGACTGATGGTAGTCCTACTTGCCCCTGTATCAATCAGAAACTTTCTGTCTTTCCCTAATACTTGACTGTGTACATAGGGACCCTCTTGATCTACAGGAATCTCGATGAGAGGCAAGCCAACCTCCCTCTCTAGGCTGTTTCATGAATACTGCTGATATTCTGGATATTCTGACTGTGCATACTGGTACATCTGCTGTGTAACGTGTTGTGTGGCAGCTATAGGCTGCGGTACTGTAACTGTCTGTTGTGCAGTCTGCGGTGGCTGAGAATTCTGCGAGACTTGTTCTTGTCTAGGAGGACGTGGTCTCTCTTTCGTTTTACCAGTAGCTACGTTGTGTTTCAGAACTGCACATTCGTTTATATAATGACCTGGCTGTTTACAGTAATTGCATATCCCTTAAACGGGAGCTGCAGGATGGCTAGCTTGATCCGTACCCCTCTTCTGACTGTCTTGTGGAACAGACTGTGCAACTAGTACTTTCATTTTCGTGTCTTTCATACGTCTCCTTTCATGTTCCTGCTCCTCCCTGATTCTGTTCTGGTGGTATTGTAGCATCTGAAGCATTTGTGACGGAGTATTAGCTTGCCAGGTACTTTCGACTTTCAGTACTCGATTTTTAACTTGTGGTAAAGAATTCTCAACTAGTTTGGTAACAAAAAGATGTGGATACGATTCACTACTTGTTTTCAGACCACTATTAATAATGAAACATTTCTCAAATCTAGAATAAAAATCACTAGTGTCTTCATCTTGTTTCTGTTTGCAGGCTGAGATGGCATCCCAGTCTTCCTTTTTCGTGGCTAGTAATCTTGGCAAGACTTGTATTAACAATTCGGGCAATGCTTTAGCTTTATCCCCAAGACCAGTACCTGGAACTCGTGTATTATCTTCAGTCTCTAATGCGGTCCAATCTATCTTTTTCTGTCCCACCTCCCATTCTTTTTCTTTGAGTTTTTCATATATGCCCGCAGGCAACAGGACCTTTAACATTTTAATGATATCAGGATACGTGTATTCTCCCATACGGAGCATGTCCTTTAATTCACGGTGGAACCCTGCTGGATCTTTATCGTGACAGGGTATTAACTTTTTCATTTCTAGAAGTTCTATTTTCGTGATAGGGGTGTAAACAAATACTCGTTCTAGATCACCCCCCTCCCCCCTAACTGGATGTACTTCTCGCAACGGATTCTGTCTGTCTATGTAGAATGATTTTCTTTCTGGGGGTGGGACAGGAACAAAATGTGGATTCAGGAACGTTCTGTATTTGTGGCGCTGTTCTAATATGACACTAATTAAATCGTCTGTCTGTCTGACTGTTCTGCTCTAACTCGTTCACCTTCTTCGATTAATTCCCTTTCTTGGGCTTTTTCTGAGGATTCCCTACTTAACTCTGCTTTTCTGAATTCTTTTTCGGTTCTTCTATGAGATTCTTTGCGCCATAACTCGATGGCATCTTTCTGAGACTGTCTAGCTTGCTTTTTCCATAATGCTTCTTCTACTCGCATGATGCACTCGGCATCCCATGTACCTGATACAGGCCATCGGTATTTCTCTTCAAGATTCTTTGTATAATCCACCCACAAGTCTAGATATAATATGGCATCCAAGCCATGCTTGTGATACATGAAATGACCAGGACTGTCCCTAGGAGGGACAGGAACTGCTTCTTCGAGTAACCCTTTTCTGGTTTTTATCTGACATAACTTCGAAAACAGAGGCATGTCTGAATCGTACTTGAACTAAACACAATACACAATAATCACAGTAAAGAAATGGCAAACAAATCACTCATACCACGACATAGAAGTACATTAATAACAGTTCGAACAGAATACTACCTGATACACTGAAAACATAACACTTGAATTTCTCGAGAACGGACTTACTAGAATTACTGGATGCACTGCTAAAACAGTACAGAGCATACCGGTCTCATAAGAGGCACGTCATACCGTATCCACCTAGATGGACACGTCGGACTGGATCTGTGTACCCAAACCCATCGGACCGGAGACAAACTAATGACCCCGTCTAGATACTCCCCCAGCAACGGTACTCACCGGGAAGCAAAACTTGAAGGCCTCGGACTGGACTGGACTGCTACTGGACTGCTACGACGTCGAACTACGAACTTCGGACTTCAGAAACAGGTGGGCCTCCGGATACCTCGGACCTTGCTCTCTCGGCTTGGGCTCTGGTCGGGACGAACCGCATTCCTCACCGCCTCGTCTGGATGCTGGACCGCAGTCTCCGTCTCCTCCGTGGGCCTGAGGGAGACTTGATGAAGCAGAAATATCTGCACGTGCACGGTAGAGTTCCGTCACAGCTGTAGAAGGGTCAGGGGGGCCTGCGTTACATCGCCGGCGCGTGGGGAAGGGGCTCGTCCTTGTTCGGGCGCCATTATGTGGTAAATAAATAATTAATTACCAGTACTATTTTTCTATGCATTCAATAAACAGATAGCTCAATAAATAAGAGGCAGGATCCGGGGTATCTGAGTTGAACAGGCTTTAATCAGGCACAAGGGAAGGGTCAGGATCGGAACAGCCTGAAATAGAATGGCATGGAATGGCAGCTGCTCCGTCTTATTAACAGTACATGATATATATAGTAAAACGGTACAATTACATTGAATACAGTAGGCGTAACAAGTGACAAACGTAAGATAAGAACACATGGGCGTAAAAAGAAGGCGTGCATAGGGCGTGCACGTAGACATGTGATGAGAACGTCACAGAAAGTGTCATAAATGGGTGGATACATGGAGGGGGCTACCTGGGCAGCTGGAACCTTTAACCTAGTGGTGCGCGCAAACGGGCCATGACGTGTAACTGGGGAAAGCTGGGGGCTCTGACTTCTGCACTGGAAGAGGAGACTAAAGTCTGCGATGTCAGGACGACATGTACCTATAGCATATCTAGTATCTTGTGTTTGGAGTACATGTTGATAGAATCTAAAAGTTATCAGAGCAAAGGCTACTGGACACTAAGGCTGGTGCATGCATATATTCTACATGTATTGCGTGTGCTATGAATCTTCCATGAATATTAATACAGTAATTCTCTTGCATGGAGACAGAAAGACTATACTATAACTGAAGATGTTTATGCGGTTCGTTAGCTTAGGAATGTGAAGACGGAGAGCTGAACTGATAACTAGAGGCATAACATATTCTTGGCAGACAGGCAGGCAGAGCCAGGCCGGGCACCGCGCTGCGCGGCAGGAAGTAGGTGAAGGATCAGGGATGCAGGTGGGGGCTGCATCGCTCCTCTGAGTGGTTTCAGGAGACTGGAGCTTGAATCTGGTGTTCAGGCCCTTTTGAGGCCTAGAGACGGGGACAATTCGATGAATTAACGTGCACAATGTAAAACGTTGGCAACATAGGCCTAATACTCGTTGCTTTCACGAGGACTGGATACTAGCATACTAACGTTGGACACAACTATAATTGCGTCTTTAATCGATCATAGGGGGATATATGCATATCGATCATGCACATATAATATAGGATGGGGAACACGTAGGCACACATGACAAGGCAAAATTCAATTTTCCTCAACCTCAATATCTTCCCACCTCTAATGAGCAGTTCTGCGCCCTCTATAGTTATCTCCTTGGAAACAAGGCCATTCATCCCATACTCCCTCCCCCCTTAACTGTTAAACCCCGCATTCCCATTTGTAGGGATCTTTACTCGTTCATCCCTCAAACTGCAAAAAAAAGTTTCGCCTCTGTCACTCTCTTATTTTGCCTCCTCCTCCAGGTGTAGATGCCATCATATTCTAAAGTTCTTTTTTCCTTGGTAAAAAGGATTTCAGCACAAAACTACTTTCCTACATACTTAGGCATATTTACGAGGGCATTGCATCATGCTTGCAACATTGCATTCTGCAGCACACACAGAAAGAGGCAAAAGCCTCTATGGATTGTTTTGTGCTGGAAGGTTCTCCTTCCTGCATAAAAACAATCCTGTTTGTAAGGCAAGCACCCTTGCACCATGGTGCAAGGGTACTTACATTGGCCCTAGGATGCCAAAACGGCACCAGCACCGGGGAAAGGACAGGAATGCACCGTGTTGAATAAATAAGTTGTATTCCTGCCATTTCCCTGCGGCACGGGTCAGCAAGGTCAGCAAGGTAACTTGCTGCGCTGCCCTGTGCCACCATTCCGGTAAATATGTACCCAAGTGCAACAAAATACTAGAAACTCAATACTTTTCTGCAATTTCATATATTTCTTAGACACTTTAAATAGCATAGTTAGTTTAAGAATGAGAACATCAGACCAAAGTATGATCGTCTTGTAAAAAGGAATCTGCTCTTTGTTCAATCCGTTTTCTGGTCATTTATTTCAACAACTAATGAACAAATGACATTATACCACCTAGTTATTGATCATAATTTCATTGCCACCAATGGGACCAGACTAGAACTGAGAATAGTACAGCAATGTCCTCTAGATGTTGCCGGCAACTGCTTATAATTAGGCTGCCATCTTGGAGTAGTGGAATGAATAGCACTAGTGCATCAGCCGTTCTACATTGGTTATAAAAGGGACTCCTTTTATTCAGGGAGCACCACATAGGTCCAATTATGACTGTATTCTGGTGGGAGTTTCTGCATCTAAATCCACCTATTGCAAACGTAATCTCTATGGAATGTGGTTTCTCCATGAGATCTTCAACATGGTCTTCCCTTATCCATCGAGATCAATGATCTATTTTATCACCTGCTCTGATCTGAGCATGGGCGGTGAGCAGTAAGATTCATAGGGAGGACAATGGGGAGAGGGCAGTGGGCAGCAGAGAATGTGGACAGGCAGGTGGGGTATTAGATGCTCCCACGATGCTGTAGGTAGAGATCAGGCAGAGGCTGAGCACTCACCAGGCTGCACTTGCAGCCCAAGCTTAAGGTGATTTTAGCGGTCAGATTTTTCAGTCCGGAAAATTGGGTCTTATGTATTCGTACCCAGGAAATCTGGAGCATGGGCCATTCACAGTTTTGATACTGTCCCCCATTCACTTTGTCTGGCCCACCTCAAGGAATTAGGCATTATTGGTTCCGCTGGAGAATGGCTGACATCCTTCTTGGAAGGTAGAGCCCAAGAAGTGTGGATCCCTCCCTTCACTTCTACTCCCCAAGTTCCTTTGATAGGGGTTCCGCAGGGGTCGGTTCTTAGCCTACTTCTGTTCAACTTATATATGACTCCTCTCATTCAGTTGGCAGAAGAACTAGGAGCTAAGGTTGTTGCCTATGCCGATGACACCCAGCTCATGTTCACTTGGAAAAAATCTGTGTCATCCACTGCCCATGTTAAAACCTGTTTAGCTGCAGTGTTTAATTGGCTGACATGGGCTCAGCTGAAATGCAATGAGGATAAAATGGAAATCTTATTCTTTGGAGAATTTCCCCCCAGGTTTGGCACATCTTCTGGCCTGGCCAGTCTCCCAGGCCCTCTCTTTCTGGACTCCCTGTAAAAAACCTTGGGATCTGGTTTGATGAAAAGCTGAATTACTGTAATCAAATTAATAAACGGACTGGTACTTGTTTCGGCATTCTGAAACTTCTCAGGAAATTTCTGCCCTTCTGCCCTTAACAGCTAAGGAAATGGTTGTTCAAGCTCTTGTTACCTCCCGCATCGATTATGCAAATGCCCTATTCGTTAGCCTTCCCGCCTATCTTATTGACAAACTTTAGGTGGTGCAAAATGCTGTGGCGCATATGCTTCTTGACCCCCCCAAATGCACCAGCGTTAGGCAACACCTGCGCAACCTGCACTGGCTACCGGTGAAGGCAAGGGTCACGTATAAAACCATGGTAACTATCCATGCCGCACTTTATACGGCCCACTCTACCTCAGGAAACTTTTTCCGTTCTACTCCCCCAGCAGACACTTGCGTTCTTCGAACATGCTCCTGGCTTCTGTCCCCAGATTCGGCTTGAAGGAAAAGGGCGGTAACTCTCTGGCCTATTTGGCGGCCATGGCTTGAAACTCACTCCCTCTTGACCTGTGTAGTCTGCGATATTCTACCCAAATTAGGAAAACCTTCCCTTTTCAATGATCTGGTTTTTGTGTATTTGGCTTTAATTTTTTCCCTTTCCTTCTGCTGTCTCTTGGGCTCGTGCCAGGACACTCTTGAGTAGCTGTGCGGTACAAAACCATAAACATAAACAGTTGGGTGCAGTTACATCCCACATGGAAAAATCACTCTGACCAATTATTTATTCGGGTCTTTGTGAGGCACCTTTCCTTCCAATTACCTGCTGGGCTATGTGTGCAGTGCACAACCCTCCCCACAGCCTGGACACCATCAGACGGCTGACTAAGAAGTGTACAAACAGGAAAAAATGATACAGCAGGCCTTTCCATCTATCCACTCAGAATCTGGAAGAAAATCCCCATATCCATCAGGACTACCCCACCAATGCTCCAGTTTAGGAAAGAGTTGAAGACTCTCCCCCTTAAAGAGCACTACATCACAAATCATTGACCTTTCACATCCCAACTTTCTCTCCTCTTATTCATTGGCTTTATGCTTGTCTAGGACCATGTTTAGCACTCCACTGAGTTTTGTCTAGGTTTGCGCTATAGAAATGCCATATACATATATTGATACATATATATTTACAGCAATTAATGCCAAATATCTGGTTGATGTAATTGTTAGTCCACCTGTTCCCTGCCAATAAAATTCAGGGTCATTCCACTTTACTGGTATATTGTTTTGTATTATTTTGGGATTCAGTATATATTACTACAGAACAACATAGCAGTTCTTTCAAATTGCATTATATATCAGTGTACAGTTTCTGTTTGTGTTGCCCCTGCCACATCATCAGACGAATATTGGCCATATTTCCTGGCGACTACTGAGATTGGCTGTGTGCCAGGTCCTTGCCTTTCATAGCAGGTTAATCTTAGGAAGGAAAGTCAACAACATGATCACAAGTAAGATGTAATCAGTACAATTTCTATTACAAATTCCTTTTTCGTTAGTTGCATTGCTATGCTATTTGCATAAAGCTACACTATGTGAGTACTTCCTTTTTATGTGGCCTTCCCTGAAAATGTAATACATGTGTTTGACATTTAACAGCTGTCAATCACAGACACATTTGTTTATGGCATTTGTTATTTCCCGAGATGTAAGTTATTTAATTATTATAATGAATGTTGAAAATTTGTCCTTTCTGCAAGTTCACCCCAGTTTTTTACCTACTTTTACTAAACCTTTTTTCTGTTGGCCTTAGGACTCTGTTCCCTTTGCTCCTCCTACAGTGTTGAAAATCTTATGATCTACCTGTCAAGCATGGTAAAAGTGGCATACCACTGATTGGTACATTTATTTACTTACATTTTCCTGGTTATGATCCTTCGCGTACCCAGGGCTTGTAAACTTAATTCTACTAGTGGACTGGAGCACTTGCATTGCTTAAGGAGATACCTTCTGTGAGAAGGGTGGAATGGGTTGGCCACTAACCAAAATACACTCTTGGGGATTGCGTAGTTATAAATGTCCAAAAAGCCAAATATTGGTAAAGGAACTTTTACAACGTTTGAACTACCTTTTTAAATGCCCTGGGAGTATTCAGGTACATTCAGGTGTTATAGAGGCCACCTTCCACCTCAATACATCCCAATCAACTGGGGAGGTGAACTATCAACACTAGTTTCAATCTCAAGCTAACAAAATCGATTCATCACCCTCAACACTATCATTGACAATGAATGACTGGAGTCGGCATACAGCTCAGAAGACTTAAGCTCTCTTGAGAGGAACTCCCTAACTGTGGACCAAGCTTTATCGAGTTCCATGGTTATTTCAATCACCCAAAGTAACTAACCGCCGTTCATAACACTTGGTGAGCCAATTTACCGGTTTGTCATGCAGCACAGTGCAGCAGCCGCAAATGCGGTGCTGCAGTGCGTGAGAAGGAGAGAGCAGGAGAGGGCCATATATACAAAAATATGGCACTCTCCTCCACTCTCTCTAGCACCAGCGCAGACATGTGAGGCCGGGTGTCATGGACACATCTTTACACCATAATGCAAGGGTTTCGTACTGGAAGGACAACCTTCCAGTACAAAATCCTATTTTTAGACTAACTTTGAACATTTCCCCACTTTTTATGTGTGTTGTACAGTGCAGCACACATGCAAAATGGGAAAATAAAGGAGAAATAAAGGAGAAAAAAAGCATTAAGCACTATTTTCTGACGCCAAACTTTGTCTACTTTTTTAAGTAAATAGGGCTTAGTGATAGAAACCTTGCGTGGTTGAATGGGAACACCCATGCACCACCCATGGTACGCCCCCTTCGGCGCTAAGTAATGGAAAACAGCTCTATGCACTGCCTTGCATTACCTACAAGGGATATTCCATCATAAAACAGGTTTTATGCAGGAAAGTAAATAGGTATAGAAGATTTAGCATAGTTTTGCGTCAATTTTTTGATGAAAACATAGCATTAATTCTTAGCAAATAGGCCGCTATGTCCTAAATCTTGGAACATAGCCGGTATCAAACACCGACTGATTAGTTAGATTTGGTAAAAAACTATGTGCTGCCAGCCAACATTTGTATCAATGCCTTCCACGTCTACTGCCACCCGCCAACCCCATCAACTGAGGGCAAGCCAAATGAGGGCCTAGCCATTCTCATTTCGGACAAAAGTGCCAGTATTGTGTGGAAATAGTGTGTAGTATGCCATGGTACCAAATACTGTGCCTATCTTTTCCTGGTTCCATTGATCTGTTGCTTTTAATTTATTTTACAATATTTTTAATAAATGAACGACGTTAGTAATTGACCAGCTAGGTAATGTTATGACAAAATCCACTACCAAACATAATCAACATTATTTTAGTATATGGGCAGGAGGTTCTGTTATAAATATGTGTAAATTTAGCAGACAGACAGTCTGTGGATATGTTGACACAAATGGATAGGATTCTATCCATTTTCCTGATTCTCCCTAGGCATAGGCATTACACGTTCTAGTAGTTAAGAATAATCTGTTTTTTTCCAAGAGACTTTTCTTCAGCAGGTGAATCACAGATCACAACTTTTACTGATTCTAGTCAGTGTAGTATTATTTATTTTATATTATTATCTTTAGATTTAAGTGTTTTATTTCCTGACTTTAAGATTATTGTAAACTGTATCAGTGATCATAATCCACTCCACATGACCCTAAATTTAGACACTAGGGCTGCAAATGGGAATAAAAGTATGGGAGTGTTGGGTTTTTCAGAAAATAAGGGTATTAGGAACAAGTGAGGTAAAATTGATCCTCCCCTCTTTTTGAGGGGTTTAGTAGTCAGTAATACTAGCTCTTTACTCGATTGTTCGAACCCAAACGCTGAACCTAGCATAAAAATGATGAGTTTTAATATGATTACCTATTATAAATTGCAGATGCTCACTGACAAAGAATCTCTGTTCTCGACTAATTGCACAGTCCACATAGGTGGTTTATTTCTGCCTGTGCAGCAGTGCATAAGGAACTCAATCAATCAATCCAGCTTTATTCGATTTTTTGTACAATCATAAAAGCAAAACTGTTAAAATATCAAGATTATATAGTTAAAAAAATATTCAATATATTATAAAAAAACGGATTACCAAAGAATACATTGATTAGTACCCAATTTGTTTTTCAAAATCCTTTTGATATCTCATGCATTTTCATATAATCATGCCTTTCCTGTGTTTAATAATGCTTTTTAAGAAGGAAGCAATTGACTTTGTGAAAGATCCTTTATCCAGAAATTGCAAGGCTAGGAACGCAGACCTGCATTCGCTCAGTCCCCAGGCCTTGGTGTCACCCCATGCAACACCTGATCGTCAAGCCCCAACGACTTACAAATCCTTCTTAAAATTACAGAGGGAGAAAATTAGGATGAAAGCATGGGCTGACCTTGAAGGGTGTGCAAGGGATATTAGAAGTGTTTGTGAGGTTGTGAATAGACCCTTTTTTCTGACAGTGCAGGCAGCGGAATTGAATGTCGAATTTCAGCCAATGTCTGGAGATCTTAATTCGAAAGAGTTTTTAATTCTGGCTGCAGTTCTAATGTTTAATTGGTTAAGGCAGCTGTTGCCATGATTGATTTTGAGGCTGATCATCTTCTGAGCCAAGAAATTATTGTTAAGAAATTAACCTCTGCCATAATGAAAAGTCCCCCAGGGAAAGCTCTGTTGCCTGATGGCATACCTAGGTGAATTTGCAGCTTTGAGCACCAATACCAACAAATGTTCTGCCTGCGGCTATTGCGGGTGCTTTTTCGGGTACTTGAAGGGAGGAAATTGTTGTGCCTATTTCAAGAAGGATGAGAGAAATAGCCCGAGAGGTTACCAGACAATTTCCCTTTTGGATTCAATTTCAGAGATATTAGGGTGGGTCCTGCTTTCCAGACTTGAGGACAAGGCTGAAAGAAATAGTCTCTTATCGGATGACAATCACATGGCCTTCATGGATCTCTCCTGTGCTTTTGACAATGTAAATCGATCTAGTCTGTGGTGGTATACTAGAGGATATGGAAGTGCAAAAGTCACTAGTCACTTTATTGTGAAGATTACACACACATACATTTCCTTTAGAATACAATACAGCACAGAATGGTGAGTGTACATTATCAGTACACTCTACTCGTGGAGTACGGCAGGGGTGCATTATAGTTCCCATTTTTTTTCTATTGCATATAAATGGACTTGAAAGTCGCTTAGTCCAATCAGGGGCTATGTACCTCAAGTGGGGAGGCACCCAATACCAACTTTTGATGATGCAATTCTCCTTACCAGAACTTCTAATGGCCCCCAGTTATTGTTGGACGCATTAGCTGATCCTTTGGGGCGGGCATCTGGGGGCACACAAAACTCAAGTCCCTTAGAAGAACAGAGAACAACTTTTTACATAGACTCCTTTTTGGTTTTAAAAAGTGTCACCACTCACATTTGTCACTCTGAATTGGAATTATATTATCTACAGGACTCTGAAATACGTCCTCTCTTATTACGGCTAATTCCGAAAGACTGCCTACTGCCGTCTAATTCTGAAAGACTGCCTAAAGTATGCAATAGTTTTTAAAATATTCTCCTTTAGTTACTACCCGCTGTTTAGAAAGCCTATTTAGCTCTATCTTTAGCACACAATATCGATTTCATCTTACAACATTTGCTTAAGCACGGTGCACTTTCTATTGACTTTTCCTGTGCAGGGTGGATGGTTCATGGACTTGCTCTGACAACGTCTCTCCACATAGTCCAATGCATCTTATACTATTTTTCACTTTCTATAGTTCATAATGTAAAAATGCTTTATATGACTCTATCATCAGAAATGTAATATAGCTACAGCACCTCGAGTCCCCAGAATAATTTTTTGCTGTGATTAACTTTAATCATGAGGCCTTAGCAGTAGTGGAAAAGATATTAAAATGTACTGGATCACTGTTTTTTTTTGTTCATATATATAGTATGTATCATACTACGTGAATTTTTATGTAATATTTCCTTGCGACTTGACTAGATATTATGAAGTTTTAAACCCTCTGTTTTTATCACATGCATGATCATTGCTGTTGTTTTTATAGAAAGTGCAACTTGCATTGTACTTTTAGGGCTTTTTTCCCCGAATAAAGTTCATGATGATGATGATGATGACTTCAAGGGCTAGTTAGTTGCCTGGCCTCCTGATCAGAGCCTCAGGGACAGAAAAGGCTCCAGCATCATGGCTCTGCCTGTTGTGAGTCTTGGCCCCCAACTGGTGCCACCCGAGTCCTGCACCCTTTGAAGTGGGCCTGAAGGTGCTCGGCCAGCCCAGCAGTGATCTCTTGAGCAGAACCGATGCTTCTCCTTGCAGCTGTATCAGAACTTGCCACTGATCGACGCATCCCTGACGCAGGACATCGGATCGCAGACCACAGCTTCCCCAGAACTGTTGCTGCGTGACACATCCTCGATGCAAAACTTTGCATGGCTAGCCCCTCATCCATGGCATCCCTGACGATGATGCAGAACACTGAATACCAACACTTCAGCTTCCCTGGAACCACTGCTGCGCTAAACATCATCAACGTGGGATCTTGTAATGCTTTAAGGTACTTTGTTCAGTAGGCCTAAGTTGGTCCTTGTAACAAGCTACGAGAGAGGTAAGCAAAGGTTAATTTGGGCTTTGCTTGTGTTTCACCCTGACAGAAGTTGTAGTTGCTGCTTAAGGATGGTTTCAACTCCCTCAATCAGTAAGCCAGTTTTCATCAGTTATGTGAGCTCATATCATTTTAGCGGCTAATGGATAGTGATTTTAGAAGGCAGTTCATTGGTCCTTCAACGTGAAATTTAAAAGGGGGCAATGGTTAGTATGAGTGTTGTAACCAGGACCTAAATCTCGTTTTAAGATACTTAAAAAATAGACAATCCGAATACAATGAAGTGCCAATATTTTTTTTACGATTTTTACAACACAATATATATGTAAGAAAATATTTTTGGCAACAATATTTTGGCATACAACCTGAGTGAGTACTACTGAGAAATGACGTGGGATATAACAGGAATCATATTCAAATGGATGCACTTGTATTCTTTAAAGAACCAAGGCCTTATTTAGAGCCTGGAAAATGGGAGGTCCTTCAAAACATGGCAGATATCTTACCAGCTTTATTTCAAGTGCAATAGGCTATTATGTAGTACCTTGTAATATGGCATTTGTGACAGAGTATCCCATCTGTCAAACTCTATATTAGGCTCCACGACGTGTAAAATAGTAGCATGCTCCAATGTAATGCGTAAGAGAGAGAAAACCCTTGGGAGGAATTTTGGAGTCGCTTTAGTGTTGTTTATGGAGCAGCAAGAATAAAACCTACTATATCCCTTACTTACTTACATGGAGAAATGCCAATGATCCTCTCAGACTTCAAGATCAATGGGCTCAACGGTATGGCATGCTGTCGAATTTACAGGTTCTTCTGGGACCCCTGCAGCAATGTGTGTGGCTGGAATCAGGAGTTCAAACACCGCCTCACAGGCTCTTATAGTGGTGGGCAGTACATTGTTTTCAGATTTAAAAAGTCAAAAATTATGAAAGGCACACTGTCAAGCAATTAATGTATCTCGCAAAGTCAAACTTTAATAAAAGCAGTTTGCAAGGCCTTGGATAATGACAGCTCAAATCTGAAATGCCTTGTATACACAGTAAACGCACAAGCTGTAGAATGTAGACTGCTTTATAAAGGCACCGTTCACGAGCATGTGCACACTTGTTAATGATAGGCATTGACTTACAGAACCCTGAAAGCTGCCTATAATTGGGAGTTGAAGGTCCATAGGGCTGCACCTCATAAATATCCTACAAAGTTTGATTTTTCTTATAATCTCTCACACAACATTTCCCTTTACATATGACTGTCTGAGAGAGATCAGTAGGCAGCAAAAAAACATAAACAATATTTCCCTCAGCTGCATATGCAATCCCCTTTTTATGTAAAATATAGTAATTGTGAGTAAATCTACAGCTGTGGGTGGAAGGTGGGTCTTCCAGAGTCATGATATTCTGGAGGTTTGTGAGAAAAATCACTCTGAAAATTACTGAGGGGCAAGGAAACACGTTTAGTCATAGGCAAGTACATTTTCCTAAACAATACACGAAATGTTGGCATGTAAATTTGCAGTTACTCTATTTTTTGGCATGCAAGAATATTCATATGAATATTATTGCATTATTATTATTGCATTCTCCGCCTACTACTACTACTCTTATCCTACTTACTCATACTCTTACTTCAACTCACTACTTATTGGCAGGTCTAGCCTAAAAACAGGTTCAGTTATTTGCTGTGATAAACAAAGAAATGACAGAGATTTTGTTTTTCAGCCCAGAGGTGTTTATTGGTTTACTGTGAAGCCACTGGTTATTAGCTATATTTCCACCAAAAGAGTACTTCTATTACAATGGATGAATGGCACATCATTCCTCCACTGCAATGGAGATGCACCCCTTTTCTAACTCCTAACCTATATCTACTAACGTTATTTTCTCTTTTCCTTCGTATCCCTACTCCCACTCAAGTCACTACTCTTACCCCACTCCTACTTCTTTCTCCATTCGCATTCCCACTCCACTCGGCCACTATGCCTACTGTTATTCCTACTTCTACTTAACCTCCTACCCTTATTATTATTACTAAACATTCTTTCAATCAAACTCTCTCACTCATGCATCATCTCATACTCTTACATACTTATACTTATACTTAGGATTAATTATTTATTATATTATATTATTATATTTATTATATTATTTATTAGATTATATTTAGGTCTTATACTTGAGACACTCTTCTCACTTTTACACATCTTATGATTTACCACCACACTTCCTACTGCTCACAGTTATAATTGCTTTACTTCTATTCTTAGTGCTAATTATTCTTACTCCTACTCTTACTGAGCACTTTTACTCACATTAACACTAACACTCACTCCAACGTACTCGTCTAAAATCTGCTATTCCTTCCTTCATATTTCTGCTCTTTCTTGCTTATACATACTCCTGCTCATACTTCTAAATTGTTCAAACACACAATACTACTTCTGTTTATGCCTTCTTTTTCACCTACTTACTCTTACCCTCAGGGCTACCGGGCGTTTTGGCATGCTGCCGAGCTGGGGGCTGATTTCGTTGATGGGGACCTGCGAGTGCTGAACGAAATTTGTTTTGCTTTGTTTATTTCGAAGCACACGCAGGTCTCCATCAACGAAATTAGCCCCCATCTCATTGACATCAGCCCCCAGCTCGGCAGCATGCCAAAACCCCTGGTAGCCAGTCCGGCCCTGCTTACCCTTCTACTTATTATTGATATAGTAATTATGTGTATGCCTCCTTTTTCTCTTTTTCATACTTAAACGTACTGCTATTTTTAATCCTACTGACCTTTTCTCCTATGATTCATCTTACTCCTATTCTCATTTTCCTACGATTATTCTCTGTCTTGTTATATGGCCGGTAGGGTTATTCTCGACATTGCTAAGTTAGCATGAGCTCTGCTGCCATGATGCTGCTTTTGCACATGTTACTACATAACTTTATTTTTCAAGACTCTGTGCCTTTCACATGAGAACTGTCTGCTTTCCGCATTCTCTGCTTATTAGGCTGAACATGATTTGAAAGGTCAATAAACATGCCCCATGTTATTCTGTTCTGGTCAGTCCCTAGCAGCTAGACAAAACATGCTAAACACAGCTGCACTGTTGGAAACTCATGCTTTTATATTACGGGGATGCATGTTGTTCACAGACACTTGGAGGGAGACTTTCCTTGGAGAAGAGCTATGCTGGTCCTATGATGTAAACCTACAATCTAGGCTCTAAGGTATGGGGTCTGCAGACAAAGCCCAGAGATCTTCCTTTATATAATAAACCTCAACTTACCAAGGGGAGGATGGTTAGGCCTTATAGTCCTTTTTCCACTGTCTGTATATGATGAGATCCCCCTTTATATTCTATGGTATTGTAACAATGCTATCTGTTTTAGGTTTATGCATTATGCTGCTGGTAGTGGCTCATATACCGCATTATAGAGCACAATAGTTCAAATAAACATTTTGAACTATACAGTGACTCTGACAATACTTACTGTGGACAACTACGAGTGAGTGAGCGAAAGGGTATGTCTTGCCACCGTGATTCCGGAGAGTCGGGAGTGTTGTGTTCTGGGTCGTCTAATCATTTGTAGCTTCATAATTATGTAGGAGAATGAATGAGACACTATAGCTAGTCGGTTTTTGGATTTTGGGTACTAAGGTGGTAGGAAGGTACAACCCCTGTACACTGAGGTCCTGTTTTGCTGTGCATGGGCCTGTGTATGTGCAAAATCCCAGCAACAGTCTGTTGAGCTTGTCTCGCTTTACAATTTCTACCATGTATAATAAATGTACCCACTGGGTTTCCCTGAAGTACTTGATCCCTGATCTTACTCCTATTCCTACTTTCCTACCATCTACCCGTTCCCTTCCTTGTATACTTCTCTTTCCTACACTTCTATACTCACCTCAGAGGTAAGTTAAATAAAGCATAGCCATTCCTTTCTCACTCCAAGTAAGCAACATGTTGTTGCTCTGTGGTCAACCTCTGGATCTGTAAGCAAAACTATATTCAGTGAGTTGCTCAGATGAATGGACACTACCCCTTAAGTAAAGGATCCCCAATGATACCAAGCCTTTCAAGTCACTTGAGCCATTGAACACTCAGATGCTCCCCTTTGATCCATAAAACACCAGCATCTCTCTAAAGATAACTGTTCCACTTAGGAAACAGACTTCATGTACCTAAATTGAGCCAAAGGCTCTCCCTCCAAACGCCAACATAAATACCATTATCTATATTTAGTGCATTCCCACCTACACGCCTTCTAGTTCAAGCACTTACTCCAAGGTGATCAAACCTTTAGGACTTTCAAGATGAGATTCTAACTTAATTTTTCTCCTTTCTCACGAAATGAAGTAGTTTGAAATGTCTTGCAGTGTTTCCTGAACCTTGTTTCTCTCCCCTGGTCTTTTCAACCTATTCATGAAGCAACCGATTCTAATGTTATTGGATATGTTATAGGGTATAGGTATCTCCAACATATTATATAGACGACACACAAATACACCTCCAGTATTGGTAAAGAATTTCCCACTAAAGGCTTGACTTAGCAGATTGCTTACGTGGATATCAGAAAATGTCCACATACTCTACCACCATACCACAACAGAGTGCCTCCTTCTTTTCACCCTCTCACAGAAAATAAGTCCAACCTGTCTCTGCTGAACCTAGTAAAATCGAAATTCTCCTCCTTATCTCACACTTTAAAATCAATCAGCTTTACACTGGATTCTACCATCCTTTTCATATTTCGAATCAACAGAGGGGACAAGTCAACAGCTTTCTACTTTTACTTACTCAAATCAATTAATCAACTATTCTTGCTGAAAGCAGCAGATCAGGTTCTTGCTGTCTTTCAGAAATACCATCCTAGAAGTTTGATTTATGCTTGTGGAAGTATTTGTTGGAGTTCTAGTCTTCCCTCAAGTGTACCACAAGCTAGCCAACATGTGTTAGTGGGCAACACTGAAAAGTGACAAAGGTGGCTGCTGTATCCTGAGTCTATCAACACCTGTAGGGCAATAATATGTCTGTCTCACTTACGTCTCCCATGAATGTTTTCCATTGACGTTTGTCTAACCATCCTTTGGTGAATTGCACCTGCTAGGTGACTCGGGTCGTCTAGGGCAGCCATGAGGGATTCTTTTTTGCAAGATGTGCAATAATGAGATATTGACCTCAGTGTCTTCCCTGTCCTTTTCCTTCTTGACATGGGCAATAGATTTGGATATATGAACGGTCATTTCTAACTTAAATGTTAGCAGATGGGTTACTGTGTTACTAACATGCCGAATATCCTGTCTGCAATATTACAAGTGCCATTGGACCTAATGCAATTGTAATAAGAAGGATGAGATATCTGTCACGATGAACTAACCCATCCGCCGAACTCTAAATATTAATGTAATATGTATTTGTAAAGCGCAAACTGATACCCGAAGGTGTTCTGGTGCTAAGAGAAGACCTGCTAAGAGCTGGGCGAGGGGATAACCAGTTAGATTGCGAAAAGCCATGTTTGTAAATCAGGCCCTTAGCCTCATCATTGCGGCGCAAATTCCGCCGCAGTGCTGAACATTCCAATCGCGGGCGTGGTCATGACGGCTCCCGGACGTCATCAGCACACGCCCACCGTGACTCATGGTGGCCGGGAGCCGTTATAAGAATCGAAGAGGTTAGTTTGTACTTCTGATGGCAACATACTTCAGCTTAAACATTTAGGGCCTCATTTATGAGGCTGTGCGCCACTTTTACGACGCAATTTTTGTGACGTACCAGGGGCGTAAAAAAAGCGTCTTGTTGCGCCATATTTACAAAGTGATGCATCTAGGTAGATGCGTCACTTTGTAAACCCCTGCGCCACATGATACCTGCGCCAGGTATAATGTATGCAATGGGGGGCGTTTTGACGCAAGAAAGGGTCATGGAATTGACGCAGTGAAATCTATAAGATTTCACTGTGCCATTTCTTGGCCGCTAATGCGTCAAAATCTTACGCCTGCTTCATGGCAAGCGTAAGACTGACGCAGGCACTAACAACATGGGACATGCCCATGTAAAAGTACACATTGCTGGAGTTGCGTCACTTTTGTGACACACTCCAGCAATGCGTCACTTTTGCGCCTACAGATACGTCAGAAATGCTGACGTATCTGTAACTCCTTGCGACATGATGCGTCATACTGTAAATATGACGCATCAATCATGACGCAAGGAGTGCGCAATGAAAAGTGACGCATCGCTGTTTTCAAGCAGTGATGCGTCACTTTTCATAAATGAGAGTTCCTGAGCGCAACTACAGGTAGCAAATTGTTTGTAGAATGTATACTATAACATAGTCTACACCGGGAGGTTGAACACCATCAGCTTCGAGAGGGAAACAGCCTTAACAATGCGGTTAGAGCAATGTGCACCATCACAACACAAGCCTTACCACACTTGCCTTTACCACGCATATGCCTTTACCATGCATATTCCTTTACCACACAACAATTACTGCTGTAAAGGCGGTAAAGGCATATGCGTGGTAAAGGCAATCAAAGCTCTAGATGAAAGAGGAATGAGCAGGGGGTGATAGGTGTTGGAGAGGGACTTCCTGCCTGAATGAGATTGGGAGGAATGGGAAGATTCACGGGTTGGTGAGCAGTTTTTTGTTTTAAGGCAGGAGTCGGTGTAGTTTCCTTGGCTGGAGGGCGTTTTATGGCTCAGGGTGGGGAGCTGGGGTGTTCTTAGGGATGGGGTCAGGGTCGTTTTCAGGGCACTGGCTGGGTTTTAGGGCTCAGGGCGGGGAGTGGTGATGTAACCTTTACCACGCATATGCCTTTACCAATCATGCTATTACAGCGAAATTCATTGTAAAGGCGTTCAAGGTAAAGACTGTGTTGTTAAGGCTTGCGATGTAATCAAATGCATTGTTCCGTCATACAGTCATTCTGAAAAACCCTAATTTCTGTGCTGGCAGCAACTACATTTCCAAATATAAACCCAAAAAATATTTCTAACAAATTTCACCACCCATAAAGACTAACTACCCCGCACACAAATGAATGCTCCAAAGCTGCAAAACTTTACAGCCCATGCTCCTGTCCTCATTGAGAGAGCAGTGCCATACTCCGAAATCTCCAAATCTGTCAACCATTATACAGGCTTGTCTTACTGATAGGAGGTGCCTCTTTTGAATGCCAGGCATACAAATTAAGGGTATATTTTACTTCATTTCAATTTCACTGCATTTTTCATTTATTTGGAGATATTGACAGGATGTTTTAGTATAACAGTGTCTTATCTACAAGTGATCAAACCCAGTAAAACTGGAAAAAATTTGAAATTTGACCCAGGTCCATTGCCTGGGTCAAAGAAGAACTCTATTTAGAGTCAGGTAATCTTTTACATGTTCATCTGCAGAGTCTGCTCGTAAATGCTTGTTAGACTTGGCATCTTTTGGCATGATTTCCCCTGTCTTTTTGCTTCTAGCCTCCTGTTTTTGATTGTGTGCTGCATTTCGTTTTTGCAGTTTTTAGGACTCTGGGCACTAAAGTGCAAGTCCTCCCTGTGTAAAATGTATTGCTGATTGGTTTATCCCTGATAAGCATATATGATTTACTAGTAAGTTCCTAGTAAAGTGCATCAGGGTTGCCCAGGGCCTGTAACTCTAATGCTACTAGTGGGCCTGCAGCACTGATTGTGTCACCCTCATGAGTGCAAACATGCTTCAGACCTGCCACTGTGTCTGTGTGTGGAGTTGTAAACTGACTTTCTGACATGGCAAATGCACCCATTTGCTGGGCCCCAACCTTCCTTTTACGACATACAAGTCACTCATAAGGTAGGCTAAAGGCAGCTCCATGGGCAGTGTGAAATGTATTTAAGAGGTAGCACATGTACTGGTGTGTTTTTCATAGCCTAATAGTGAAATCCTGTTTATTTCATTTTTCACTGTTGCAAGGACTATCTCTCCCATCGGGATTGCCTTGAAATATCTTTTAAGTGTAATTTCCCATCAGGAGCAGATAGAGGTTTGGAGTCTGTGGTCTCTGAACTCACAATTTAAACACACAGTCTGATGAGCCTATTGAGCTAGAGTGGTGGTAGGAGTTGTAACTGACACCTAAATATGGCTGTGCTTGTCCTCACACAAAGCTGTCTCCACTCCTTGTAGTGTGTCTGGAGCTCGGTAAGGGAAAGGCAGGGTCTTGTGCACTACAAACACTTTTCTTTGAAGTTTGCATACTTCAAAGACAGAAAAGGGTATAAGTAATGGACCTTTGACACCCCAAAATTTGAACAGTTCTGGACTGAGGACATTCTTCCAGGAAGAAGAGCTGGAGAAGCTGTCAGTTGGGACCGTAACAAAGTTGTATTGGCATGCTGCTTTGCTGTTGCTGTCCTGGGAGTGAAAGGACTGGGCTTTGCTTTCTGTATCCTGCTACTAAGGTTCTCCAAGGGCGTACTGTGAGCTTGCCTCCTGTTAAGAAGTCTCAAGGCCATCAAAGACTTCACCTGCTAGTTACTGGGCCCTTGGAAGTGTAACTTGGGGATCTTGAGGAGAAAATCTATGAATCTACTCCCAGTGCCTGTTTTATTGATGCCCCAATGAAAAAGATCAACGCATCTCCACTGCTTGCCTCAAAGCATGGTTCTTGCTCGACACAACAACCACAGCTTTCAATGCAGGCCAAGGAGTGCCATTGCAAAGCATTAGAAAAAGCGCACCACGGTGAGAAATCGAAGCTACATTTCTGAAAAGCGACGCATCACCTCCCCTGCCAGAAAAACAACCAAAGCATCACCTCCCCTGCCAGTAAGGAACCGACATGTCACCTCCTGTGCCTAATAGTAAGAAACCAATGCATCACCTCCCCTGCCAGTAAGGAACCGACATGTTACCTCCTGTGCCTAATAGTAAGAAACCAACGCATCACCTCCCCTGCCAGTAAGGAACTGACGCATCACCTCACCTGTGAAGTAAGGAACCAGTGCATTGCCTTGATTTCTAGTGACTCACCTCCCCTGCGCCTTGCACTGTCTTTGATTATTGATGCATCTAAGTTACTTTGTGCGAAAAACAAACACATCCATTGATTTCTATGGTCTAAACTTGCTCAATCTTCCAAAAGTGATATTTTGACTTGTGTATGTTGGATTGTTGTCGTTTTGGTCTTGTTTTATTCAGATATATATTGGCTCTTTTTCTAAACTGGTGTGGACTTCGTTTGTAGTGTTTTCACTATGTTACTGTGTGTGTGTGTGTACAAATCCTATACACATTGCCTCTGAAATAAACCTGACTGCTTGTGCCAAGATACTAAGGTGAAGGACCGGGCTAATTAAGGCCCAGCGGTGCCAGGGGACAACACCTAAAACCTTCGTGGGATACCTGTTCTGGCGCACTAAAGACAGAGACACAGGAGACTTCCTTCGGCGTCAAAGATCAGCGTTTATTACTGCAGGGAGGCAAAAGTCACAAGAAGCACAACGGATTGTAGGTTCTGAGAGTCTGCTTCCAATTGCATATGTGGGTCGCTCCTTTTATACTAGTTTTCGACATATACTAACATTACGAACAAAAGGTTACGACTCAGTTTCCACAGTAAACTCAAAAAGGGTCGCTTTCATGTTTTCAGAACCCCGGAACATAATTACAGTAACATCACCAGTTCCCAACTGTAAAAGCACATCTTCCCACCGTTAGGTACATTCCACTTGAGTTGTAAATAAGCAAGAGAAAGAGACAAGAGCAGCTGCAAGGAAGTCAGACAACAAGAGAGAGAAGAGTGTGGGGGAAGTATTGGAAGCACGATCGCAGGATCAAAGGACTCAAGCCTACCACATGCGGGGCTGAATCAATAGCCCGCCGTGGCAAGATTACCCTTGTGCGGAACCATCTGCCCTTGCAGCGTGATTCCACTGTCATAAAAGACACAACAAAAGGGATATGCGTCGTCCAGAAAGCTTGGGAATCCCAGGGTCATGATGCGGACATTTGCCTGTCCGTCGACTACGTGAGGGCAAGAAACAAAATGGATGCCGTATCTAAAATGGAACCCGAGGGTTCAGACGTAGGGACACGTAAATAAGGCGAACCCTACCAAGTAGCGTAGCGAAAACGCGTACACTTACTAAACTCGTCATTTACGGTTCATAGATACCAAACTTGCCCATATTCGTTCATGCTCAAAACATCGTAATGATTCTCACGGAACCTCAGACGCTCCTTTTGCCCTCATGTAGGCAAGAACTAATCGAAGTCAAAGTCGATCTCGATATTCATCAGATCATTCAGATGTTGTTGGAACATTATCTTATCCATCAATGCCTCTTTGGTAACAGATGGCCTTCTTATACACGTAGTAGCACAGAGGCCACATAAGGCAGGACCACACTGCACACAAAGACAACATGTGAATAAAAACGCCACAACAACCCCTATGATCATCAGAATTTTCCAACCCCACGTCGACATTAGACCCCAAAACCATCCTAGTAGCGTCCAATCTCCCTCGTCCACGTGTATGGACTCTGAGATCTTATGCAACTTCGTGATGGCTTGATAGACAGTTGGAGCATTATCTGGTATAAATATGCAACAACTCGAATGGATGACCTTACAGACTCCACCCCTATCTGCTAGTACAACGTCTAGAACCATACGGTTCTGCAACGTCATAAGCCTATCCGCTTGAAGCTCTGCTGCCAGGTTACCAAGGGCACTTGCAGTTATGTTGGCAGTCGACTCTACCACGCGAGTTAACTGTCTCAGATTCCTGCTATTAACCATAGGGCCCCAAAACGGAAGGAAACCCTTAAAGAAGTCTCCTGCTTCTTGACCGGAAGTATCTTCTTTACTAATAACGCCTCTCACAACTCTAGTCTTGTGGTAATCTGAAGCAACAGTAAAAGTCGGTGGCAAAAGATTAGCGATATAACACGTACCCGAGAAGTCATGGGGCAACCACGTATATGCGCGATCATAACATACAAAATAGGTACCCTTGGCAGTCAGGAAGACAGGGGAAGAGAGCATTGGTAAAACGTAAGTATCCACACAAGCACTCTTCCCGAGCTGAGCTCTCGGATTTCGGCCATGACCCTGCAGACAGAAACGGCCCAGGTGAGGTACAATCCAGATCGGAGACGAGCTTTTAAGCTGTCTATCACCCACTGATATACTATACTCAGCTTCGCTAAGGTATTTATAGGCCTGCACTTCCTCCTCTGGGATAAGCGAAACATCAAAAATGTCTCTATCTAGATCAGCAATCGCTGTCGCCAGAGGCTTGTGGTACGGACCAGGACCAAAGCTTGCTGAGCGTGGCTCTCGATGGGGGTAGGAATCTAGTGCACTACGGAACATAATTTGAAATGCTCGTGCCGACCCTTGGGAACTATAAGGAAGAACCAAATACGGAATACCCCTATCCATGGTATGTGGCATTAACCCACACACCCAACAATTGGTAGTATTTACCACCAACTGATGCTGGTGCAGGAGTTGAACGAAGGAATTGTTCCTAAATTCTGCACGTCTGACTTGTTCATGTTGGGGCAGAAGATGAAAGGAATGTGGAGAAACAGTGGAAGCGAAATTCAGATTATAGGAAGGAGGAGTAGGTGAAATGGAAGGCAATAATAATTGGATCCCAAAATATACTCCACCCACCAGTAGCATTGAAACAGTTAGGAACAACATAAAGATCTGAAATAGAAAACATTTTGTGCAAAACACTTTTGATCTTTGCGCCGACATTTTCTCTCTTTCCGACAGCTTCGAGAAGTCCATCCTCTAAAAAACCGTCCGTGACGTTCTTGACGCACTTCGTTCTGAGTAGCGATTGCCAATTCCCAGGAGTTCCCAGAAATCGACAAAAGAAACCGACCTAGTGTCGATAGCTGCTAAACCGAAGGAAGTACCCGCACGGCCCTACGGCCAACCCAGATGATAGGTTAAATGAATTAGATTCAATTCAATAATAGTCTCTTAGCTGCATGAAAAGAAAAGGTAAACACAATATAAAATGTCCACAATGTTCATGGCAACAGTAAGGGGTACTGTAAATTCAAAAGGGGAATAAAAAACAGAGCTCTTTTATTTGTCCTTAACGCGCGGCCAAAGTATCGACTTCTCCCGGGTTGAGTCTGCTCTTCAAACAATTGTTCTGATGGTAAAACAGTATCCGAGTGTTCAGGTAACGGTTCAGAGCTTGAATTCTCCAATGCTGATGACGAAGACAAAGTTTCCGACGATTTAACAGGAGTGTCTAATTGCACTGATTTGTTCTTAATTAACTGAGCATCACTAAATGGCACAAATTGCAGCGGAACATCAGTCTGAGACGAGGAAATGCCCTTTTTCACCCATGTGTCAGCTGGTAAAGGAAGCGGTATCTTCTTGGTGTGGGTTGCATGAACCCAATTTTTCCTCCCCTCCAGCCGGACTGCTGTCCTCGTTGCAAGTAGCACTTGATGGGGGCCCACAAATCTCGGCTCTAGATTCCGTTTTCAGCCGAAATTTCTGGTGAGTACCCAATCACCGGGTTGGAGCCGATGACCAGGATCGTCTGTCTGTGCCGGTAGTGCCTCAAAGACCTGTTGATGAATCAAACTCAATTTAGCAGTCAGATCATTAAGATAGTCAATCAACATTGGATATTCAATCCTATCAAACTCTTTAGGCCTCGGAACCCCCCAAATATTAGCAGGACGACCGAACACAATTTCATATGGGCTAAGCCCTACTCGAGAGTGCACGGTCGCCCTAGTCGATAAAAGAGCTAGGGGCAGAGCGTCAGGCCATGATAAACCAGTAGTTGCCTGAATTTTTGCAAGTTTTAGTTTCAGGGTACCATTGTATCCTTCTACCAAACCCGCTGATTGTGGATGATTGGCACTGTGGAACTTTTGATTGATCCCAAGGCCACGACACACACTCTTCATCACACTTCCCACAAACTCACTTCCGTTGTCCGACCATGCAACCCGAGGCATTCCATACCTGGAAAAATACTCTTTGAGCAGAACTTTTGCTGTGGACAGGGCAGTATTATCCTTAAGAGGGTAAGCTTCAATCCATCTGGAGAATGCACAAACCACAACTAAAACATACTTCAAATTGTTGCATCTCTCCATGTGGATGAAATCTAACTGAATAACCTCAAAAGGATATGTAGGGGGAGCGAAATGGCCAGGTGGAGTGGGAGTGCCCTTACCAGGATTATACATCAGACACACCATACAATTCTTGACCACTCTCTCCGCACACTTACTGATCCCATCATTCTTCCATACAGGAGACAACAACTTACATATGCCTTTCAAGCTAATATGTGCTGTGCCATGAGCCATCGTAACAACGGCAAGTACATACGCATCCGGTAACATCGATCTCTGCTTTTCCGACAAATCAACCCAACATCCATTCTCGTCTAACTTCCCAGTGCTTTCTTTCCACCGAGTCTTTTCCATATCAGTAGCCTCATTCTGTATCTCCTTCACACTCTCAACTGTGTCCTCACGAATGCTAGATTCTGCCGGCCATCTTACTGGACTTGCGACATACATTCGGTTTGTCAAATCTCTAGCGGTCTTCTTAGCAGTCTCATCCGCAAACGCATTACCATGGCCAACATCATCCGTCACTTTCCGATGCGCACTACATTTAATTATTGCCACTTCTGTTGGCAACGTAAGTGCTTCCAAGAGGTCATTCACAAGCTGTCCATGCTGGATCTTCGTGCCATGCGACGTAAAGAATCCACGTTCTCTCCACAAACGTCCAAAACTATGCGCTACACCAAATGCATACTGGCTGTCGGTAAACACATTCACCCGTTTTCCTCTAGACAGCACACACGCTCTCGTCAGTGCAATTAACTCGGCCGCTTGGGCCGAACTCTGACTCAATCTCGCAGTCTCCACAACCGTACTCAATGTCACTACAGCATACGCAGTCGTTACATCACCATTCGGCAACTTAAAACACGAACCATCCACATACAAAGTACCATCGGGATCTACCAACGGAGTGTTTTTCAGGTCGACACGACCTTTTGTCTCCTCCTCGGTTCTTAAGTAACAGTCATGCGGTGCTACATCATCTGATTCCATGCCAATCGGCAACAACGTTGCTGGATTCAACACATTACAACGTTTTATCCGTATATGACTTGCCAAGATCGTCAGCTCATAGCCAGACAACCTTGCACTCGTCAAGTGCTGAGTTTTTGTCCGGTTCAAGAGAGTATTGACTGCATGTGGAACCATTACCGTAAGCATGTTATTCATGACCAAACCAGCGGACTGTCGAATGGACACCGCAGCTGCCGCTGTCGCTCTTAAACAACTCGGCAATGCTCTAGCCACTGGATCTAAGGTCGAGGAAAAATATGCACATGGTTGTTGTTTGTCGCCAAAGTGTTGCGTCAAAACACTCAACGCGCAACCATCCCTTTCGTGAACGTATAGTGTAAACGGCTTACTGTAGTCAGGAGTTCCTAACACAGGAGCCGAACACAACGCATCACGTAATTCAGAAAAACCTTTCTGACACTCTTCAGTCCAAGGCAACGGAGTCGGGACATCCTTGCACGTGAGAGCTAACAATGGTTTCGCCAATAATGAAAAATTCGGAATCCATTGTCTGCAGTATGACGTAATACCTAGAAAGGCACGTACATCTCTCTGAGTTTTTGGCACAGTCATTCGAGCAATTGCTGCTATTCTCTCTGGGGTCAACCTTCTCCCTTCTTTTGACAATAAGTGACCTAAGTAGGTTACTTCTTGACAACAATATTGCAGCTTAGAAGGTGACACCTTATGATGTAGGTCACACAAATGGTGTAACAACGAAACGGTAGCAGTTCTGCAAATAATCTCAGTATCTGCAGCTACTAATAGGTCATCAACATACTGAATCAAAGCCGCACCTGCCGGTAACACAAAGGCATCAAGCTGACTTTTAAGGGCTTGACTGTAGATCGACGGACTCTCACAGTAGGCCTGTGGAGCGCGTTTCAGTCTAAAACTGCGACCACCTAATGTGAATCCGAATAGGTCTCTGCTTTCCTCAGCGATCGGGATACTAAAGAAAGCATTCTTTAGATCGATCACCGTGAACCAGGAGGCAGTGGCTGGAATCAGGGTCAACAAGCCGTGATATCAGGGACCACAGGAAACTGTGGAATCACAATTTTATTCACTTCTCTCAAATCGATTATGAAACGATACACAGGAGGTTTAGATGGATCAGTTCATTTTAAAATGGGTAGCACAGGACTGTTACACACATTTCCCCGAGTTTCTTCAATGACATCCTTTTGGATCAAGTCGTAAACGATCGCCAATAGCGCTCGCTCACCATCAAGAGAGATACGATATTGAGGTATACGTGGCAATCGTACATTCGGTTTCAATTGGATCACATAAGGAGGGATGTCCAATAGACCCACATCATTGGGACCCGTGGCCCATAGAGACGCAGGAAGGGAGCTCAATTCCGGTGGGAATTTATCGATCGATAAGTACATAGGAGAAATTACTCTCCGACCTAATGTAAGCTCCACTCCCTCAGGAGAGCAATACAAAGTCGCATATAACCGTTTTAACAAATCCAGACCCAAAAGATTCTCACCACAACCGGTAGATAGAATCAATGGAGCCTCCAGCTCACGAGGACCAATAGTAAGGGGCAAAGGGCTGGAGACAGGATTACTAACCGGGGCGCCAGAGAATCCAATGGAAACATTTGTTAAGCCGGACAAAGGTGCGCCAGGGAGTTTTGAATGCATGATGGAACTTTTCGCCGCACCAGTGTCTAACAGAAAAGGCTCAACGACGCCAGATGTGGCAACTGCGACGTACGGCCCTCTCTGATCAACCGGAACTGACACTACTCCCTCTCTTTGTCGATGGCTGTCCTAGTAACTGTCGTCTGTCACAATCTCATGTTCCGTGTAATAATCGTCCACATGGTACTGTGCCGATGTATCGGACTTCACATTGCGCTGATCAAAACAATTATTCGCGTCCGATGAAGTAAGAGGGCGCTCGTTCTGACTTTGAGCGATACCACGGCCTCTACCTCGAGATGACTGTTGGGGGCCACCACGACCCCCTCTAGTCGACACACCATTAAGGCAATCACGTAGAGCAGGACAATCATACTTGATATGGCCCTCTCGCCTACAATATGCGCACTGATTATACCCAAGTGAAGATCTATAGTTAAAGTTGTCAGAGCGCGACTGCATCCTATTGGGCTGTGCTCGTGGTCGATACTGCTGTTGCGAATCATTTTGATTTGATCGCGGAGGATACGCTTGCTGCAACAAAACCTTCGTTTTGAGCTCCTTCGTTTTCTTATCTGCACGATCACTTTCTTCCTTTTCCCTATTCTCATAGAATTGAGCCGTCGCTAATATCTGTGCGGTGGTTGAAACAGCCCATGCACTTTCTGAATTCTTCAATTTGTTGCATAGCTCAGGCAACAAATTCGACACGAACTTGTCGACAAATAACCGCTGACCTCCCTCGGAGCCATGTCCTGACCGCTGTGGTCGACAAACGCTTCTTCAAACCTTGTAAAGAAATCCGAGACACTCTCGTCTTTCTTTTGCTTACAGGCTGATAATTTATCCCAGTTCACCCTCATCGCCGGCATGAGAGTTTTCATAAGTGTAATGATTTTCTGAGGTAAATCTAAAATTAACTGATCAGGCTTAGCCCCACCAACTTGTAATCCATGAGCCGCTATTAGTGCAGCCCAATCACCACCTAACTCATTTGCATGATTTGCTTGGCGAATTTTCGCCCAAACTGGTTGCGGTACGACATTACCAAACAGCATGTCGATGTCGGCAAGGTTCATAACAGAAGCTTCCACCAATTGGGATAACTCCTTATAATAACCAGCCGGATTCTTACGTGGATCAGGCAAAGATTGCTTCACTTGCAAAACTTCTGATCGTTTCCATGGGAGGTGTATCCAAACTCTTCAGAAGTGCGGTAAAACCGGAGGGTGAGCTTGTGGATCACCTGGCACCCAAAGTGGCGGAACCTCTCTCATAGGATACTGACCAGCGTTCGTTTTCGTTTTGTCGGTGTCATCATCAAATGATACACGAGAAGGCACTGAGGATCTACAGGCTAACAATCGCTCTAGTGCACGTCGTACATCTCCACCTACAACCATACTGTTCGAGAATTTACTCTGAAGCTCAGTTATATCGGGCGGTACATTATCTAAATCATCATTATACCATTCTTCCCTCAAAAAGTTACACATTTCTTCAAACACGAATCTCTGCGTAGGCTCATTAAACTGAGAAAACGTGTCGAAAACCATGCGTGGAGTGTGGTTAGCAGGGTGTCTTATCCACCTATGTGCCATAGTCACTAACGTCTCTTTTTCCCTTCCACTAGGGATCTGACTCCGTCTCTGGGGAGTTTCGGAAAGATCAGGTGGAAATAACTGACCAGTAAGCGGTGAATAAAGGGTAGCAACAGCGTTAGGGATACGATTACGAACAGAAGAAGAAAGAAGAACAGGAGCAACTACATTAGAAGTGAAGGTAGGCACAGTAGAAGCAGGCAAGGTAGTCGGGGTAGCAGGGATAAGAGGCTGAGGAGGTACAGGCACGGGAGCAGTAGGAGGGACGAATACAGGACCAACAACGGGCTGACCAGCAGCCGCCGGAACTACAGGAGGAACTACAGGAGGAACTACAGGAGCCGTAGCACCCTGTGCATATGGAGGTGGCGAGTTCATGAAATACGTTAACAAGGGATCCTCCTTCGGATCCTCCTCTTTCTTATCAGGACTAGTTGGTAAAACCGGATAACATTTGTCTATCCTCATGTGATGTAATCTAGTAGAAACTTCTATTTCTTTTTCTTCTTTATCTCGCTGACATTGTTGTACAAGTTGCATTATCGGGACCATACCGTCTCTTCGATTCTTTTTAGACTGTTTGATTTCTTTCTGCTTGGCCTCTTTACGCCACAACCGAAAGGAATCAAACATAGCTGGCCTAGCTTTCTTTTTAAACAATTTAGCTTCAAGATTATCTAAAATCGTGAGATCAAAACTTCCATGTGGTGGCCAACTAAGGACACCATCTTTTTTCGTGTAATGGACCCAATATTCATTATATATAATAGGGCCCACACCATGTCGACTATAGAGCTCATATATCGGAGTTCCAACTGGAGGTATCGGACACGAGTCCTCCAACCGGGAATCCATTGTGCAACATTTGAAGAAACCAAGAAAACCACTATGGCTAGGCATCGTGCACACTAACCTAGTATCAAACTTCAAGGGTTACCGAAGTGCTAAATCTTCGTGAAACACAAAACCCTCGGTTTTTGGCAATTGCAACTGTCAAATAACCACTAAGAACCACAAGTAAGAGCCACAAATGCAATGGAACCATGCATACAACAAAGCTTCAACAAGCTCAACAACAACTAAGGACACTGGGAGCGACCCACAAAATACTTAACTGAAAGCACAATGGCGTCACCAGGAAGGCCCGTCTATCGTCCCGCTTATACGAAAGGTCTACGCCAGGCACCGAAAACAGGTCGACAGTCAGGGCATCGGTCCGTCGTAGCCGTCAGGAGGCGGGAATCTTCGCGGGAAAAATCTTCGGACCACTTATTTCGACAACAGGATCGATGAAGCGGGGTGCACCTTCCCTCGGAGATTTCACACGAAGTTCCTCACGATCGTCAGGCTTTGGACCGGTACCGCTGATGTCGCCCCACGTTGGGCGCCAACTGAAGGACCGGGCTAATTAAGGCCCAGCGGTGCCAGGGGACAACACCTAAAACCTTCGTGGGATACCTGTTCTGGCGCACTAAAGACAGAGACACGGGAGACTTCCTTCGGCGTCAAAGATCAGCGTTTATTACTGCAGGGAGGCAAAAGTCACAAGAAGTACAACGGATTGTAGGTTCTGAGAGTCTGCTTCCAATTGCATATGTGGGTCGCTCCTTTTATACTAGTTTTCGACATAGACTAACATTACGAACAAAAGGTTACGACTCAGTTTCCACAGTAAACTCAAAAAGGGTCGCTTTCATGTTTTCAGAACCCCGGAACATAATTACAGTAACATCACCAGTTCCCAACTGTAAAAGCACATCTTCCCACCGTTAGGTACATTCCACTTGAGTTGTAAATAAGCAAGAGAAAGAGACAAGAGCAGCTGCAAGGAAGTCAGACAACAAGAGAGAGAAGAGTGTGGGGGAAGTATTGGAAGCACGATCGCAGGATCAAAGGACTCGAGCCTACCACATGCGGGGCTGAATCAATAGCCCGCCGTGGCAAGATTACCCTTGTGCGGAACCATCTGCCCTTGCAGCGTGATTCCACTGTCATAAAAGACACAACAAAAGGGATATGCGTCGTCCGGAAAGCTTGGGAATCCCAGGGTCATGATGCGGACATTTGCCTGTCCGTCGACTACGTGAGGGCAAGAAACAAAATGGATGCCGTATCTAAAATGGAACCCGAGGGTTCAGACGTAGGGACACGTAAATAAGGCGAACCCTACCAAGTAGCGTAGCGAAAACGCGTACACTTACTAAACTCGTCATTTACGGTTCATAGATACCAAACTTGCCCATATTCGTTCATGCTCAAAACATCGTAATGATTCTCACGGAACCTCAAAGGGGGTGAGCATGGTTTATCTTAGCTGTGTGACTCTCTTACCCTGATGGGAGTGCGGGTCCCTACTTGGACATGGTGCAAACCACTGCCAATTAGAGACCCCATTTCTAATAATGCTCTTGTGCAGTAACTGGTTTGCTGAGTTGCGTGTAGCTCCTTCTCTTCTGAATGCTATTGTTCAAGAAGAGAATCATCTCTTTTTCTCTGCATGGTCTGATGTAGGGTATGGCCTTCCTGCACTGAACAAGTTGTTTAATCTTCAATTCAGGAGAGGACTGTTCCTTCATTTCATTTTTCGTCCAACGTTAAGATGAAGAAAGACAAACATGAACGTGAAACCCAATGAGCCAGTATCTAAGGAGCCCAAGTTCTTTTTTGAAAGAAGCAACAGAGGCCAGCCTGAGGAAAAATTTGAAGTGAGGAGTTTTGTGAATCACCTTCCAGAAATTAACAAGTGCTAGATTTGCAGCTTTCACGAAGATTGTTTGTGAATTAAGTCCATATATTACAATATATCCTCTAACGAAGTGCGAACCTTCACATTTTCTATGTGCATCCTTATATCTCATCTAGGGCCCTCTGTTTTGGCGGAATTTGCTGTTTACTCCAAGTTTTGAGGTGCTTTACAAAAATCTGTACGAGTGAGTATCATACTCTATGCATTTGCCCTGTTCCCGTGTTGTTGCTCAGTGTACACAGCCCAAAGGGATTGCAATACTTTTGGATGACAAAAAGTGCAGGAATGAGAGGGCCTGATGTTTGGATATATTTGACCACACTAACCTTACTCTATGTTCTTGGTCCTATATGGAAATGTGCAGAGATAGGCAGCAGCAGTCATGAGATTGTTGCATATCCAAAACCATAGTGCGCAAGTGAACGCAAGATCTAAATGTCAAACCTTTGGTGCTACTACAATACCAGCCACCCTGTTACCTACTGGTGGTTCCTAGACCTTTGGCCTTATGGACTTATGTATTTAATGATAGAAAAGTATGTATTGGAATACTAACTAATTATTCATATCAAAATCCATATGAAACTCAAACCTAATTTTAACACAGTAGAGTTTTTAATGCTGATTGAGGCTCCCAAATGAAATTATACATTGCTACAGCTAATACGTGTTTCGTCCCAATGGATTTTCTCAAGGATCATTTAAGAAATCTAAAGTAGATGAAAAATTGGAAATCGTCATGGATATTAGCCATGCAGGTTGGCCTCAAGAGGTAGTACATGTTAGAAGTTTTTTCTTGCGGTGACAGAAAAACTGTGGTTGAAGGTGGAGGTTGTAGCGATGTTTCATTGGTGATGTAGTTATTCTTTATTCAGATTGTTGAAGTAAAGTTATGAAAAACCATTCCAAGCATTTAAAAAGGATCATCCATGCTCAGTATGCTGCATCTGTTAATTGTATAGTTCCGGCATGTGTAGTGGGGCACTACACCCTCCCGAACGGTGGTACAAACAGATGACATAGGCTTATCATAGCCTCCACCTTCTACTTTTCCCAGAGAGTTAATAATTACAGAGAATCCTTTTCAAATGCTTGGAACACAGTCTTTCATTCCCTGCAGAACAAACGCAGCAGAGTACTCTAGTACAAAGGTTCATCGGTCACCCAATATGTACAGTTAAGGCATGAATGGCATATAGGTTAGAGGTACAGATCTCTGAGTAGGTGCTGAACTCACTGACAAAAATGTAGAAGTAGGTGAATGAGTGAATTGTTCTGAAGCCATTCTCTTTTAAGTGATATTCCACATTAACATCCTGAAAGTCCTGCAACAGATTTTCAGAGACCTGCTGTCACAGTTGTAACTCTTATTGTCACATCCCACAGCCCTGCTGATGTCACTTCCAGTAGATACAAATGCTGACATTCAGGTTTGGCAGAAAACCTTGCAGCAAGCTGGCTCTGTATATAGTATACCAAAACGAGGTATAGTGTGCACAGAGTCCAGGGTCCTCAAAGGTAGGCAGAGGTGAAAGTAGATAGCACCTTAAGCTCCATTTGTGGTAGTGTGGGCGAGAAGTAAGGCTGTATCAGAGGGTAGTGTTAAGCATTTCTTATGCACATTCAATCAGCACATGATGTCACAAAATGAATGGCTGAACTCAGACCAATTTTATTTGTATAAAAATATTGTTTCATCATTTTATTTCTTGGCAGAGGTAAGTTAAATAAATGCTTTGCAATATATTATGCAGTGTTTACAAGTGAATGCAAGTTCAAAACCAGTTGTTTGAAATACAGGTAAGTCAAGGTATTGAAATTACTGTACAGATTACTTTTTATTTACTTTTTAGATTACTTTTTCTATTCTGTGTGATATGCCCAGATATCACACTGGGACATTTCCTAGAGAAAATGTAAGTAAAATCAGTTTAGCACAATTGTTATTTTTCAGGTCGTCATACAAATCAACTCCACACACACAACATTTTTCAGAGAAAAACAGTCAATAGGTTCCTGTGTAGAGAAATGAAGTTAACGATTACCAGGTAAGTGACTGGTCTTTGAGGTTGAGTTTCTGGGGTTAGAGCAAGGGTTCCCCCAGGATCAAGGATGCACTCTTGTTACACCCTCAGCTGCACTAGGGCAGCCGGGTGCAGACTGTTGTGGCCCAATGTTATCCAATAAGGATAGGGGGCCTCCGGTTGGTGGCTGTTTACAAGCAGGCCCCTGGGTTGTGGGAGCAAAGGTCCTGCTGTTAGGCTCAGAGTGAAGGGGGATCCTGTTTAGCACAAAAAGTGCAGTAGCAGCAGCGCAGGAGTGGCTGGGTGCAGGGTGCTGTTTTGGCGTGGGTGCCCTGTTGATTGCAATGGGGATTCTCTGGTTTCAACAAAGACTGCAGGCTCGGGGATGAAGATATTCTCGGGGTGACCACTGGTTGGAGAGGTAAGTTGGGATGCCTGGGGATGCTGGGGCACTATCGTTTGGGCCACCCAAGGCCGTGGGGCTTTGGGTGCAGGGGTGTCTTTAGCCGTCGGGTTTCTCCTAAAAGCTAGGGTCGTGGTTGAAGGCATCCTCCAGAGAGAGGCTGCAGGCTTCGCTGGGAGATTCGAGAAAAGTTGCATATCACCAGATCTTGGGTCAAAATCACCAGGGAGACCTCCTCGTGGTGTTGGGCCACTCGAACTTGGGCCGGGGACGAGGGGTGCAGAGTGGTGCAGACTCGCGTATTTTGTCAGAGGTGGAGTCTGTTGGTGAACAAATCCAGTGTTCACTGGAGACAAAGTCTTTTCTTTGGAAGGCAGGGCAGGTCCTCGGGTTTTTGAGGTTGCTGGCTGCAGGACACACTGGAGTTTGGCTTCTGCAGCTTCGAGGTGGAAACAGGCCGGTAGGGCTGGGGCCAAGTAAGTGGGCGTTCAACTCTTCTTAGCTTTAGCACAGCTGTTCGGTTCTTCGTCTTCTTTTCTTCTTGGTCGTTGCTTGTCTGAGGAGGCAAGGTTCAGGGGTGCCTCTAAATACTAGATTTAGGGGTCTTACAGATAAGTAAAAGGTTGAGAGCAATGGGTCCCTTCCTGGGGGTGAATACACCCCCTATCATGGTTGCTTGTAACATTCCTAGGCAATAATAACAATGAAATACGAGAAAGGTTGTAAGGAACAAGAACATACAAAATTACACTATTAAAAAACGTATATTTTAATGTACATTTACATTGTAATCATAGTTCATAAAAACGAATTACACAATAATTGTTACAAAAAAAGGGATTAAAACATTATAATTTTGAGACAACGATTTACACAGCTTAAAAAAGCACATAATTATATAATAGCAATTAGTAGCTCGACGCGCGTTTCGGCGTTAGAGGAACGCCTTCTTCAGGAGCCACAAATGATGCTAAAAATAAAAAAAATATATATATAAAAAAGAAGAACATATCAAATTTTATTCTAACAAATCATAATTAAACAGTTAAAAACGAATTTCATTTCACATAATTGTATGTTCATTAACCAAGAAAACATATCCTTAGTAAACAACCTTTCTTCACAATTATTCTAATATACATATTATATACATATAGACCAGCAGAAGGTAAAACATTATATTGGAGCAGCCACATTACAGATTCATATGATGGAAGGAAATTTATTAATTCAATGAAGAGTGGTAATGGAATAATTTAAAAGATTCAGACCAAATGGGAATCCAATAATGATGTGAAATTATTGAGCTAGTACATGCTCACCTTCTATAATGATTAGTTGTATAAAATAGCAATTTTTCTGATAATGACATCAATGTCTTCCAGTGAGCCGTATTGCCAAAATAATGCGATTTATATCTAAAGGATACAAACGGAACACATATTTAATTGTAAATGTTCCTTAATAATCTCTCAAATTCATCATCTGAGATGTTATCTACAGTGAACCTTACTTACCTCGCCAAGACTGATGGATAAATCACTCAAGGGGGTTCGAAAGTTCAAAGTTATTTGAAGTGAGATCAAACGTTGCACGATTTAAAATATGATGTGGTCACAGCTTTTATTCTGTCGTTGTAAGATATATGATATTATATCTTTCAACCTAAAATAATAACATAATAATTTACTCAGAGAAAATAAAATAAATATAGAAAACATCAATGTGCTATTTAGAGAACACACATCTAACTAATAGGTCGGATTTATGGATACTAGGAGTTGACCATTTTCCTACCCTCCAGTCTAAACAGTTGTGTAAATCACGGCCATGTTATGGTAATATGGATGTGGGGCATTATCTATCGCTAGGATACTAGTAGTTGACCGTTTTCCTACCTACCGGTCCAAACAGTTGTCTCAATCGCGGCCATGTTATGGTAATGTATAAATGTGCGACGTTGTCTAACAGTAACTCATGTGTCCGTCTCTGGACTGACATCCAAATAAACTAGTACTGTTTGTAACACGAACAATTTTTTCATTAGCTTCGTCGCAATCCATAACTTAATTTTAGTTAGTACCGATACGATGGTGGCCACCTTTCCTAATATCGGCAATACGCTACAATTTAGGTATGCGAATAAAATATGAAAACGATCTTAATATTAATGCCCTCATTCTAATCGCTCCCAATCGAAGTGCATTCAAGTATTAAAACCACTTACCAAGCGTTTAGCTGCTTAGGTCATGTAGAGGCGTTAAAACGGAGATTTCCTGTTAGCAGCTGACTCTTTAAAAGCTGGCCCATATATACGAGACTACAATTGAGGAAAAATTAGTTTAAAAAGGGCGAATCGTGGACTATACAAAAAATGTGGTTTAACCAAACTAAAACACTATCTATTCTATTTGGGACCAATGGGTAAAGGCTCACCTTAGTAACGGCAGAATGTGGCGGTATAACGACGTCCAAATCAAGGATAGTTGTTGGCGCCAAACGGCTGCAACCGGATGTAACAAACGGACAAACATCCGGTATGATCTTTAAATAGCCGGTACGTGCATGTCACGTAACTCGGCAGCTGAAGGCTCTTAAAGGTTTATTAGCCCATAAACAAGATTGTGACTCGAGCTTCTCCTGCTGGCCCAAAGAATTTAATAGATATCTAATGATGGATAACAAAGACGTGCAAGCAGTATAAATACTAACTATAACTTAAAACAATCGACTAATTAAAGAAATTCGTGATTAAAATAAAATAATAGTTCAGAATGTCTATACATTAAAGACATACTAAATATAAAACCAATACATTATAGTGTTGGTCTATATAAGATTAAACCACCATTAGCGAAAGAATGTAAGATAACTTCCTAATTGATATTATAGACATAACTAACATTACAAGATCCAGTCCAACGATTCATATAATTAAAACGTCAGGCTTATGAGGACCAATAAGTTAGACGATCCATATCATGTTCAGAGGAACAGCAAGTTGAACAACTAATTTACTGACGTAATTTAGAATATCGCATTCTCCCAGGGGATTTTGCTGTTCAATCCTTGTTTAAAAGTATTAAAAACAAAAATCCAATAAACCTCTCTTTTCTTACGAATGGCGCAACCACCCTTGTCATCAGGTGTTCTGATCTTTTCAAAAACACGCCATTGAAAATCCTCCGGTTTGTGGTTCACTAATGGGGCTGTGATTTTCCCTGTTCTCACGGCTGATCTATGTTCTGTAAGTCGAACTTGAATGGATCTGCTGGTCTCGCCAACATAGCCAAGGCCACATGGGCATAAAATAAAATACACTAAGTTGGCTGTCTTACAATTCCAAATTTCACTTGCTCTGGTGGTGAAGCCATTGTGTGTAAAATGCTCACCTCCTAAAATGTTCATGCAAGATTTACACGATGAGCATTTGACTGTTCCTCGGACTGGGAGGTTGCTCAAAAGGGATCTCTGACATGAGTTACTGTTAGACAACGTCGCACAATTATACATTACCATAACATGGCCGCGATTTAGACAACTGTTTGGACCGGTAGGTAGGAAAACGGTCAACTACTAGTATCCTAGCGATAGATAACGCCCCACATCTATATTACCATAACATGGCCGTGATTTACACAACTGTTTAGACTGGAGGGTAGGAAAATGGTCAACTCCTAGTATCCATAAATCCGACCTATTAGTTAGATGTGTGTTCTCTAAATAGCACATTAATGTTTTCTATATTTATTTTATTTTCTCTGAGTAAATTATTATGTTAATATTTTAGGTTGAAAGATATAATATCATATATCTTACAACGACAGAATAAAAGCTGTGACCACATCATATTTTAAATCGTGCAACGTTTGATCTCACTTCAAATAACTTTGAACTTTCGAACCCCCTTGAGTGATTTATCCATCAGTCTTGGCGAGGTAAGTAAGGTTCACTGTAGATAACATCTCAGATGATGAATTTGAGAGATTATTAAGGAACATTTACAATTAAATATGTGTTCCGTTTGTATCCTTTAGATATAAATCGCATTATTTTGGCAATACGGCTCACTTGAAGACATTGATGTCATTATCAGAAAAATTGCTATTTTATACAACTAATCATTATAGAAGGAGGTGAGCATGTACTAGCTCAATAATTTCACATCATTATTGGATTCCCATTTGGTCTGAATCTTTTTAATTATTCCATTACCACTCTTCATTGAATTAATAAATTTCCTTCCATCATATGAATCTATAATGTGGCTGCTCCAATATAATGTTTTACCTTCTGCTGGTCTATATGTATATAATATGTATATTAGAATAATTGTGAAGAAAGGTTGTTTACTAAGGATATGTTTTCTTGGTTAATGAACATACAATTATGTGAAATGAAATTAGTTTTTAACTGTTTAATTATGATTTGTTAGAATAAAATTTGATATGTTCTTCTTTTTTATATATTTGTATTTTTTATTTTTAGCATCATTTGTAGCTCCTGAAGAAGGCGTTCCTCTAACGCCGAAACGCGCGTCGATCTACCAATTGCTATTATATAATTATATGCTTTTTTAAGCTGTGTAAATCATTGTCTCAAAATTATAATGTTTTAATCCCTTTTTTTTGTAACAATTATTGTGTAATTCATTCTTATGAACTATGATTACAATGTAAATGTATAAGTTTTTTAATAGTGTAATTTTGTATGTTCTTGTTCCTTACAACCTTTCTCGTATTTCATTGTTATTATTGCCTAGAAATGTTACAAGCAACCAGTTTTTCCCTGTCCTAGGAATTAGATTATTTCTGAATCAGGGGGCCCTTGTTTTTCTCGCATTATTTCCCACAGCTTGCCTGTGCAGGGCTTTGTAATAGCATATTACTATATTCTTATGATTGAATTGTCAGATATTGGAGCAGTTACATTACATATTTGAATTTTCTGTCTCACGTCTTTACCTATGGCCCAATTAAAAACCTTTGGGTTTACCGACCAGGAATGTGCTTTATTGGTAGGTACTTCAGTGTCATCTAATAATACAAGTACCAACAATGGAAGCATTGATGAGACCAGAAAACTTTTTGATTTAAAGAAAAAACTCCTCAGGATGGAGGCTCATGGTGAATTTATTTGAGATCAGGGATTATCCCTAGTGGGTTAAGAGTTCGCAATACACCAGGGTTGTTTGTACACCATAGACCCTTTTTAGAAAAATGGAGTCTAATAGCGAATAGGTGCTCCCGGGATTTAATGATCCTAATTGTGGAGACCTCTAAAGAACTAGCAGTCGCTATTAAAATTGAAATGGATGAACTTGAAGAAAAACTTAAACAGAGTAATGGAGTTGAGGAAGCATTGAAAAAAATAGAAGAATCAAACAAAGAACTAGAATCCTTCATTAATTACCTCAACAAACGCAAAACAGATAAACTGGCGAGGGAGAAAAGGTTTTATACTGAGGAAACAGCCTATCCCTTTTTAAATAAAGATTTTTACCAACAAAATCATTATATTGATGAGACGAGGACTGCCCCTCAGAGGGTGAATAATTTCTCTGATACATCAGACTCTGAAGGAGAGGGCCCGAATAATTATTATGAATCGGAAGGTTCCTATAGTTCGTATTCGGGTACTCGGCCACAACAACCTTTTTTATCCAACAGAGGGCCTCGTCGGGGACGCCCCAGAGTAAGGTTCCAAGGTCAGGGCAGGGGAAATTTTCAGAAAAATTATCAACATCAACAACATCAACAGCAGCAACAACATCCGCCGCCGGAACCCCAGTTTATCAGGGAGACCCGCAATCGGCAATATTGGGGTCGAGGGATGTAATCCCAATCTTCAATTTGTCAACCACTGTTCTTGACTGTCATAGTGAGTCACTGTTATCTAAGGGCCTTTCATATGTGCCTCATGCGCATGTGGATATTTTTGAATTACACAAAGATATTATTTCTTTTTTCAGAAAGATTAGGTGAAAAAAGTTTTTTGAAATAAATGAAAATGAGAATATGAACCCCTATGAACAAAGTAAGTTATCATTGCCTTCTACTTTTAGTCCATCTCTGGACCAATTGGGTCCCGAGGTGGCTGCCTTTGAACTTACAGTACTTCAAAAACTTGAAAGGACATTGAAATTTATTCCTAAGCCTCTTTACAATCTGAATAAAAATGAATCACTGGCTCTTAAAGCACTTTCTAATAATAAAAGCCTTGTAATCAAGGGATGTGATAAAGGTGGAGGCATTGTCCTAGTTGATTCTAATAAGTACGAACAAAATATGAAGACTATGTTAGATGACAATTCCACCTACCTTAAAATCAATTCTAATCCATCGGTTACAATTTTTAAAAAGATTCAATGTTTGACTAATGAAGCTTTGTCAAACGGATTAATTAGTCCAAAGGAACATGAATTTTTAAGTACTAATAAAGGTAAGACAGGATGTATCTATGGTTTCCCCAAGATACACAAAAATGTTACTAATCCTCCTTATAGACCAATTGTATCAACCATAGGGACTATAACGGAACCCCTATCCAAATTCGTTGACTATTATTTGCGACCTCATATTCCCAAAATTAAATCTTACATCAAAGATACGGGACATATGATTAATACACTTGAAAATCTGGACTTTGATCCCAATAAAGACATTCTGGTTCCTATGGATATTAAATCCTTATATAGTAATATCCCTTTGAAAGAAGCAATTATAGCAACTGATTGGTTTATTGATCAACATAACATTGACTGTCCCAAGAAATTCCTTATAGACTGTTTATTTATTGTTTTAACAGAAAACATTTTTGAGTTTGGAGATTCGCTTTATCGTCAAATCAGAGGTGTAAGTATGGGTGCCTCTGTTGCACCATCCATAGCGAATATTTACATGTCGGTTTTTGAAGATAAGTTTATCGACAATGAAATTGCTCCTTTTTTTGAATCTATTTCCCATTGATCCAGATATATTGACAACATCTTTTTTATCTGGACCAATGGGAAAGATTCTCTACTTGAGTTCCTTGAATGGATTAATCTTACTGACACAAACTTAAAATTTATTGCAAAATTTAGTACAGATCATGTTGAATTTTTGGATCTGTTGATAAAAAATCAGAATAATAAACTGCAGGTTGACCTTCACGTGAAACCTACGGATGTATGACACTACAACGCATGCATTTACATCGCATGCCTTTACAACGCAAGTATTACAACGCAGTCCATTACAATGCATAGTGCTTTTGGGCGCTGGATAGTGAATAGTTTAATTTACTATTCCAACTCCAGTCCCCGTGACCACTAGGGAAGGTTATTGGATAGTAAATTAACCTATTCCCTATCCTAGAGCGCCCCCCAGAGCAATGCGTTGTAATAGTTTGCGTTGTAATGGTTGTGTTGTAAAGGCTCTATGATGTAAAAGTTACGTTGTAAGTGTTGTGCACGTAACACATTGCTGCATTTCAGCAGCTTTCCCCCTAGGAGTCAACGACAAAGCATTCCCTTTTCCCAGTTCTTAAGGGTCCGCAGGAACTGTACAAGTCTTAGTGACTATGATAAACAAGCTGCCACTATGAGAAAATTTTTTATGGATAGAGGTTACCCTCATAGATTAGTCAGAGACTCTTACAAAAGAGCACGATTTTATGATCGCGATGCCCTTTTGAAGTCAAAAGAATTGAATACTAAGGATCAACTTGTTTGTATAACAAGGCATTCTACTCTTAATGATCGTGTCAAACAGATCATTAATGCCAATTGACATATTCTTAACTGTAACCCTACTTCTAAAAACAATCTTGCCAAACCTTTGTTTGCACATAAAAGAAACACGAACATTAAAGACCTTATTGTGCAGTCTAGATTTGGAAAGAATACTGAACGGCTAGGAAGCAGTCAGAGAGGGAAACAACGTTTACAACGCAACTTTTACAATGCACTACCATTACAACGAAACTTTAACAACGCAAAAACTATTACAACGCATACATTTACAACGTATGTTTTTACAACGCAGATACCTTTACAACGCATACCATTACAACGTAAGTATTGGTAAGTATATAATTATATTTAAAATGTTATCGTTTTGGGTTTTTGGGTAAAGGGGTATTTTTAGGGTTCAGGGTCAGTTTTGGGTTTTTGGGTAAAGGGGTATTTTTAGGGTTCAGGGTTAGTTTTGGGTTTTTGGGTAAAGGGGTATTTTTAGGGTTCAGGGTCAGTTTTTAGGTTTTGGGTAAAGGGGTATTTTTAGGGTTAAGGGTCAGTTTTTAATTTTTGGGTAAAGGGGTATTTTTAGGGTTCAGGGTCAGTTTTTAGTTTTTGGGTAAAGGGGTATTTTTAGGGTTCAGGGTCAGTTTTTAGTTTTTGGGTAAAGGGGTATTTTTAGGGTTCAGGGTCAGTTTTTGGTTTTTGGGTAAAGGGGCATTTTTAGGGTTCAGGGTCAGTTTTGGTTTTTTGGGGTACAGGGGTACAGTGTAAAAATAAAGTAAAATTCAATTTAAATTAAATTAATTTAATGAAATTAAATTAAATTATATTATATTATTTTAATTAATTTACATAAAAAAAGTATTATATACATACCAATACTTGCGTTGTAAAGGTATATGCGTTGTAAAAACGTGCGTTGTAAATGTATGCGTTGTAATAGATTTTGCGTTGTAAAAATTTCGTTGTAATGGTAGTGCGTTGTAAAAGTTGCATTGTAACGTCATACATCCGTCAGAGATCCCTTTTGAGCAACCTCCCAGTCCGAGGAACAGTCAAATGCTCATCGTGTAAATCTTGCATGAACATTTTAGGAGGTGAGCATTTTACACACAATGGCTTCACCACCAGAGCAAGTGAAATTTGGAATTGTAAGACAGCCAACTTAGTGTATTTTATTTTATGCCCATGTGGCCTTGTTGGCGAGACCAGCAGATCCATTCAAGTTCGACTTACAGAACATAGATCTGCCGTGAGAACAGGGAAACTCACAGCCCCATTAGTGAAACACTTTGTCGAAATGAACCACAAACCAGAGGATTTTCAATGGCGTGTTTTAGAAAAGATCAGAACACGTGATGACAAAGGTGGTTGCGCCATTCGTAAGAAAAGAGAGGTTTATTGGATTTTTGTTTTTAATACTTTTAAACAAGGATTGAACAGCGAAATCCCCTGGGAGAATGCGATATTCTGAATTACGTCAGTAAATTAGTTGTCCAACTTGCTGTTCCTCTGAACATGATATGGATCGTCTAACTTATTGGTCCTCATAAGCCTGACGTTTTAATTACATGAATCGTTGGACTGGATCTTGTAATGTTAGTTATGTCTATAATATCAATTAGGAAGTTATCTTACATTCTTTCCCTAATGATGGTTTAATCTTAAATAGACCAACACTATAATGTATTGTTTTTATATTTAGCATGTCTTTAATGTATAGACATTCTGAATTATTATTTTATTTTAATCACAAATTTCTTTAATTAGTCTATTGTTTTAAGTTATAGTTAGTATTTATACTGCTTGCACGTCTTTGTTATCCATCATTAGATATATATTAAATTCTTTGGGCCAGCAGGAGAAGCTCGAGTCACAATCTTGTTTATGGGCTAATATACCTTTAAGAGCCTTCAGCTGCCGAGTTACGTGACATGCACGTACCCGCTATTTAAAGATCATACCGGATGTTTGTCCGTTTGTTACATCCGGTTGCAGCCGTTTGGCGCCAACAACTATCCTTGATTTGGACGTCATTATACCGCCGCATTCTGCCGTTACTAAGATGAGCCTTTACCCGTTGGTCCCAATTAGAATAGATAGCCTTTTAGTTTGGTTAAACCACATTTTTTGTATAGTCCACGATTCGCCCTTTTTAAACAAATTTTTCCTCGATTGTAGTCTCGTATATATGGGCCAGCTTTTAAAGAGTCAGCTGCTAACAGGAAATCTCCGTTTTAACGCCTCTACATGACCTAAGCGGCTAAACGCTTGGTAAGTGGTTTTAATACTTGGATGCACTTCGATGGGGAGCGATTAGAATGAGGGCATTAATATTAAGATCGTTGTCATATTTTATTCGCATACCTAAATTGTAGCGTATTGCCGATATTAGGAAAGGTGGCCACCATCGTATCGGTACTAACTAAAATTAAGTTATGGATTGCGACGTAGCTTATGAAAAAATTGTTCGTGTTACAAACAGTACTAGTTTATTTGCATGTCAGTCCAGAGACGGACACATGAGTTACTGTTAGACAACGTCGCACATTTATACATTACCATAACATGGCCGCAATTTAGACAACTGTTTGGACCGGTAGGTAGGAAAACGGTCAACTACTAGTATCCTAGCGATAGATAACGCCCCACATCTATATTACCATAACATGGCCGTGATCTACACAACTGTTTAGACTGGAGGGTAGGAAAATGGTCAACTCCTAGTATCCATAAATCCGACCTATTAGTTAGATGTGTGTTCTCTAAATAGCACATTAATGTTTTCTATATCTATTTTATTTTCTCTGAGTAAATTATTATGTTATTATTTTAGGTTGAAAGATATAATATCATATATCTTACAACGACAGAATAAAAGCTGTGACCACATCATATTTTAAATCGTGCAACGTTTGATCTCACTTCAAATAACTTTGAACTTTCGAACACCCTTGAGTGATTTATCCATCAGTCTTGGTGAGGTAAGTAAGGTTCACTGTAGATAACATCTCAGATGATGAATTTGAGAGATTATTAAGGAACATTTACAATTATATATGTGTTCCGTTTGTATACTTTCGATATAAATCGCATTATTTTGGCAATACGGCTCACTGGAAGACATTGATGTCATTATCAGAAAAATTGCTATTTTATACAACTAATCATTATAGAAGGTAAGCATGTACTAGCTCAATAATTTCACATCATTATTGGATTCCCATTTGGTCTGAATCTTTTTAATTATTCCATTACCACTCTTCATTGAATTAATACATTTCCTTCCATCATATGAATCTATTATGTGGCTGCTCCAATATAATGTTTTACCTTCTCCTGTTCTATATGTATATAATATGTATATTAGAATAATTGTGAAGAAAGGTTGTTTACGGAGGATATGTTTTCTTGGTTAATGAACATACAATTATGTGAAATGAAATTCGTTTTTAACTGTTTAATTAGGATTTGTTATAATAAAATTTGATATGTTCTTCTTTTTTATATATTTTTATTTTTTATTTTTGTGCTGTTTCACCTCACCTCCTCCACCTAGGGGGGGGATTGGCAAAGGTGGGCCGGTTCTCCCGCCCAAAGTGGGAGTCAAACCAGTGGGGACCAGTTTCTGGAAGCAGCAAAAGGCCTGGGGAAGCTCACAAAGGTGGCAAGCCTTTGAAGCTTCCCCTTCGTGGACCCTGCCCATCCTGGGGGAGGAAGCTCGGCACCTCGTCACAGGATGTGCATTGTTTCAGGCCCCCAAGAGCAGCAGGCTCTCGACAAAGGGGTCCAGAAACATGTCATGTGGTTGCTGCTGCGGAGCAGCCACTCAGCCTGGACACTGGTGTCAGGTCATTTTTCAGGGAGCATCTCCAAGAAGCCCTTTGTGTGCATTTTTCATTAAATACCACTCTGGCATTAGTGTGGGTTTAAACTGCTAAGAAGTTTGATACCAAACTTCTCAGTTTTCAGTAAAGTCATTATGGTACTGTGGAATTCGTAATGGCAAACTCCCAGCACCATATACTCTTAATGGCATTGCTGCACTTACAATGTCTAGGAATTGGCTTAGATACTGGAGGGGTACAGGGCTAAAGCACCTGTACCTTTACCACTGGTATAGTGCACCCAGCTAGATGGCTGGCTGATCTATGCTAGGGCAGTGGGTTGTAGGCATGGCATACAGGGATGTGTGCCATGTCGACTCTTCACTTTGTTCTGCACCAAAACACGCAGTCTTAAAGCAGTGTGTGAGTGTAAAGGGACAGGGCCTCTATGGGTGGACAATAAGTGCTGCAGCCCTTAGAGGCTTACTCAGGTCACAGTGTGCTTGGTACTTGTGGTACCATTTACCAGGGGCTGACCTGTGGCCAAGGAGTGCCAATTGGCTTTGGTCTTCTATGCAGTTTTAGGGAAAGAACATAGGTCTTGGGTACCTGATTGGCAGGAGCCCAGGTCACACTCAGTCAAAGTACATCAGCAGTTCAGCAAAACGTGGGGGCAACCATATAGAAAGAGGGCACTTTCTCACAAACCTTAGATCTCAATGGCTGTGCTATTACTATACTAGTTCAGAGACATTTCCTACTCGTGTGTGAAAGGGAAAAGGGGAAGAGGTGGCAGTAAACCCAAACAATGGTAAAATGGCACATACATGCATGTTTGCTTCTTATTTCTTCTCCCACCTGCATTGCCTCTTCTGTCTCTGTTACCTCCTCATGTTATTAGATATCCCCCTTTTCTCTCTATTCAGTCTTCATCTCCATCCATTCTGTCTTTCTCCACTGTATCATTCTCTCCCCCTTCATGTTCACAACTTTGGTTTACATTCTCGCATGACTCAACTGTCTTTTCATCCCCTCAACAACCTCATTCTTTGCATTCACAAATATCTTTCTATTGCCCTCTTCTGATCGAGATTCATTTATTATATATTTTGTCATTTCCCCACTTTCCCACCCCCTCTAACTCTCGCCTACCCCCTTCCTTATATACTCCTCTCTACTACATCTTGCTCACTCCTCACTATCTAGGTCCGGCACATGGAGTTTTGCCATCCTAGTACAAGGTACCTTTTTCTGTTTCACCCACTATAGAAACGGTGTCACAGGTACTGCTTGTCCTGATAATACAACATCCCCTGCTGGTGGTACAATAAGAATCAACCTAGCATTCTCTGACCCCCAAAATTCTGCTGCTTTCACTAGTGCCTCATACACCCCTCTTCTCACAGCTACTCTCTTAAACTCTTTTTTACCATCATCCTCAATTGCCTTCTTAAACACATTTCCTTCACACTCCTCAACTTCCATTTCTCTATCTAAGCTACTGTATTTTGTCACACTTGCCTCACTTTTCATTTGCACACTAATTTCTGTCCATTCTCTGACACCTGGCTCTTGCTACCTGTTGGAAAGTGCATTATTAGTAGGGGCAAATGTATATCTGCCACTGGCAATAAGGTCACTAACACAGTATAGGCTCAGAATAGGTCTTAGAAAAGTATTCCTATGCTCAACCCTTGGTAGCTTGGCTGCGAGGAAGCAGACTTAACTTCAAAGACAGGTATGTAAAACATGTAAAAACACCATTTCAGTAAATATTTAAGACACAATTCACAATAAAAATTCAACACCAATTTATAAAAATAGGAAATAATTGTATTTTTACAATGACACCAAAACAACAAAAATCCAATGTAGGGAACTGGAGATATGATTTTTTAAAGATTAAGCACTATGTAGCACATAGAAACCTATAGCACCTTATCGGGACATCTGGTCGCGATAGACTGAGTCAAATTTTCAGGACCGACCGAGATGGAGCCCTGGGCGGCAACCCCTCATGGTAGGTCTCGATCAAAGTTTTTACCTTCTGACTTAGAAACTTTTCTGGAGCTTTTCTTCCCAGGGTCTCTCGAAGCTCTCAACCAGTCCGGATTCGGTGATGGTTCGCCGGATTGGCTTGTGACGAGTTCCCAGTCAAACTTATGGAAGTCTGACCTCCGGAGCCTTCCAGCGGAGTTTGGGCTTAGCAACGTTTACTGAGCTTTTTCTCGCGGGGTCCTTCGGTGCTTTTCACCAGGCCGGGTCCGGTGAGGGTTCGCCGACCTCGAATTTTGTCTACTCCCGGCTAAACTCTGGAAGTAGGACTTAATGAACTTTTCAGGTGGACAAACCTGGATGGCAGGCGGGCTCGCGGTTGAAGGCAGGCGGCTTGGCTGGCTAGGTTGAGTTGGTCCACTAATAGATCTTTTTTCCAAAGTTGCTCCAAAGTTCTCCAAACTTCTGGAACTTCTTCCTGAAGTTCCCCAAAGGGTTCCAAAGTGTCTCAAGCTCACTCCTAGGGGCTGGAAGCTCCAAGATGGTTCTTGAAAGTTGAGGACTTCAGTTCCTACAATCCACTTGGACAAAAGCATTCTTGGTGGTGAGGTTTCAGGTGAGCTCTGTTAACCTGTAACTCGCAGGGAGTCCTCTCTTTAGTCCTTTTACAGCAAAGTAATCCACAGGCTGTAGTTGCAGATGGTGCAAATGGTGCAATCTTCAGAGTACAGGCCTTTAGAAATGCACATCAAACTTCCAGCATGGCAGTCTTGATTTCTTAGGTTTCAAACAGCAGATCTGAGGAGCTCTGCCCTTCTCAGATTCTTATTCCAACTTCTCTGGGTCAAGCTCACTCGTGTCCAATGGGCTGCAGGGTTCCACCCAAAGGTCAGACCACTTCCTGCAGAGTGCACCAATTCTTCCTAATTCATAATGGCTGATTTTCCAGTAAGGAGAGAGGAGCTGGCTAAACACACCCCTTGGATGGCTAATCTCCATAGTCTCTTCACCGGCATCTGCTCATTCCTTCCTTAATCGTAGCATCTGGCTGGGGTTCAAGAGGGTAAGGTTGTAAATGACACTGGGGTCCTCCCCCTCCCTTGAAGTCCATTGTTTACGACTCCTCCACCTGCTCTGGCATTCCTGTGCAACAGACACTGCCCTCCCAGCAGAGCTGTTCAACCCCAGGGGCTCTTTATCATCTCTTCAAAGAATCCTGGCTAATCCCCTTAACTCTGACCAATCAGGACAGACCACTGGAAGGCTGAATTTGAACTTACAAACAAGAAAGTCTTATAACTTCCCGTATGTATATTTTAGGAGTCCTTCAACAATATGGAATTCTGGAAAATTTTTGAATGGAACTTTTAGCCTTCTCCTATCAAGAGTTATCAATTAATAACTTTCTCCGATGTTAACCTATGTGGCATGGTGTTTGCAATGTGAAAAATTACTTGGGCATTTTTCCAGCACGAGGGCTTATAAAAATATATTTTATAAGTACTCTGCCTATATCAACACAGGACCCCCACCCCTGATATACCTAGGGAGACTTCAGGGGTTCTGAATATGCAGAAATATTGCAGATCCTCCCCCACAGTGCTCCTACCACCATAGTCGATTTTGGGCAGCACTTTGTCACAATGTGGGGAGTGAGATGTGCAATTTCACTCTACCCAGGGCATATACATCTCATTTTAAAAGGGTCTACCTTATAGATACCTGACCCCCTACCCCTGGGACGCATAGGGGGCATAGGGGAGACCCAGGTGGTACCTAATATGCCCAAGGTTGTAGGTTGACCATTATTAAGTGTTCCAAACACAAAATTCGAGTTTGGGTACATTTTACTTTTTAAAAGCAGTCCTGCAGCACAGGGCTACTTTTAAACTGACCTCAGGCCCAGCAGTGCACACATGCAAGTGCAGACAAGGTCTGCTAGCCTCTAACCTACCATGCCCTATTATATACTAGGGACTGAGAGGTAATTTCAGTCCCACGGCCCTATTATGCACTAGGGCCCTATGGGGTAGGTCATGCCAATCACAGGGGTACCCCAACCCTTATTGTACCCTAGTGTATGTTGGTGTTTTCACTGTATTCTAAGTGTTTTTCAGGATAGCACTGGCCCTAGGCCTGGTTAGGCAGAGCCCAGGGTCAGTCAGAGTCAGTTACCATCAGTACCAGCACCAGTACCAGTCAGCAAAAAGTGAGGGGAGTGCCCAGGGCACAGGATGACTTTGCAACACTACCCTTCTCACTTCTCTCAAGAGCACCAAACTCACAATCTACTTTCAGTCATCTCACTAGTTCATATCATATATTCTTTTATTACATATCTTATAGTCTCAACTTCTTCTTACGCGTTTCTCTTATAGATACTCCTTCTGCCCCATACATTCATCTTTCCATCCTATTCTCCGTCCCACACCCGCTCACAACCTCTCCCCTCACTGGAATACTCCTCTCACCAACACATATGCACATTGGCACACAATACCATCCCTCTTTCTAATAATCTTTTTTACAACAAGCCCCAAGTACTAGTCCACACTTAACCTCCGTTACAATGTGCCTTTTTGCTCATATCCCTCTCTTGTTCACCTCTTGTTCCTCACAGACACTTTCATTTTTCCGATGTCTCCTTTGCACGGATACACATAGTCAAGGACAGCTGTATTTTTATGTTCCTTATGAACATTGCAAACGTTTTATGATAATTTCTGAAAATTAAGCTGGTGTAAACAAAGCAGTGTTACACAATTTGGTAATATCTACTTAAAGGCTCAGCTGATCCAGTCTAAAGAGAAAATCCTCTGCTGGAGTGTAGTCTTAAATTAATGCAGCGAAGATTTCAAGAAATACATGCATTTCTAGTTCTGAAAATGAAGGTTTGGGGTCATTTACAAATTGCTAGCGTTTGTGTTGATTCTTTGGGTTTTTTCCATTTATGACCTGGCATCCTTGGTGTGGTTTTCCTTTGTGTTTTTGCTTCTGCCTCCTGTATTTTTGCTGTGTGCAGGACTCCGTTTTTGCTGGTCTAGATGCCTTGGGCACTTTGCCACTGCCGATCAGTGCCAAAGTGCAAGTGCTCCCTATGTAAATTGCGGCTGTGGATTGGTGTTTCCATTGGCTAGTTTGACTTACTACTAAGTCCCTAGTACAGAGCACTGTGTGTGACCATGGCCTGGAAGTCACATGATGCTAGTGGGATTGCAGCACTGATTGTGCCACCCACTTAAGCAGCCGTGCAAAAGGTTCTCAGACCTGCCACTGCAGTGTCTGTGAGCTGTTTGGTACTGCCAAATCGACCTGGCAAGTGCACCCACTTGCCAGGCCCAAACCTTCCCTTTCTGACAAGTGAGTCACCCCTAAGGTAGGCCCAAGGTACCCCTGTGGCCAAGGTGCAGTGTCTGTGAAAGGTAGGGCATGTTTTGATGTGTGTAATGTGTCCTGATAGTGAACTACAGGGAATTTAGTTTTTCACTATTGAAAGGCTGTCTGTCCTATTGGATAGCACGGGAGTTCTTTTATAACATCTTATAAATATAACTTTGGACAAGAAAGGAAGGTCAAGTTTTAGTATGCCTGAACTCAGGATATAAAGATGCGTTGTTTAGTATGCTCTGTCCTACTATGTTGTAAGAATGTGTGTCCAGTGCACTTTTATGATGGGATATTGATATCAACGTCCTCAGTGGTTTAGTGGCCTGGTGTGGACTATAGCTGTCGGCGAATATACAACTTATACAACTGTATTCACCACATCAGGTTCTGTTGTGAGGGTATGGCTGGATAATCGCCATACTGAAGTAGCCAAGATTATGGGACCATTTTTACTGCCATATTCCATAATCAATAAAAAGATAGAGAAATACACCAGAGCAACACCACAATCACCCTTGGCATGTCTTTTTCTACTCACAATTGATGCTGCCATTCCTAAATGGTCCGGTGGTAGACATTCAGCACTGTTCCTGGTAATCAACCAATCCATGTAGTCTGCCTTCTGTCTTTTGTATGAATAGTTCTCCACAAAACCCCCTCTTTATCCTGCTCAGACCATTTGACGCCTATGGCATTTTAACAACAGCTGACAGTGGAGAATTACATTCAGGATGCTAGAATCAGTTTTCGCATGAGGGAGGCCTGCTTGTGCTGGTGAAGTGGCAGTGTTTAGAGCAGAGACCTCAAAAGGCACACATGTTGCTGGGTCTATGTTGGCAAGCGTCCGCTGTTGCAGTCGCTGGTGGAAGTTGTGCTTATGCAAGGGATGAATGCCAATCATGATGGTAAGCAAGCTTTGATCTTGATGTGCCTGTTTTGAGCTCTGGGTTTCAATCAGGAGTTAGTTCTCCCGAGCCTCTTGCTCTGAGCCCTCCTGTCCAAGATCTCAAACGGAAGGAGCTAAATTTACCCAAGTTGTAGCATCCACACATAAAACATGCTTATCCCTTATAACAAAACACATCCACCTGAAACATTCCCGACCCAATTGTTTTACCACTGCTTGTTTGTTTTAGTGATGGCATTTCTCCCAATTTAGTATATTACCTAAAGTACAATTCCATATTGTGGAATGCCAGAGCCTCTGTGCAATGGCACATTTTTTCAATTTACATTTTTCGCTATCAAGAAAATATTTATACTCAAGTCGTAGCATTTTAATTAACACAAACACACGTTTTTTTTTTTTTAGCAAACTCTGAAAGATAATGAGTGGCCTCAGGGCCAGAACTTTTGTGTATGTGCAGCTGTGGTGTATAGTTGGAGAAAGTACTACATTTTGGAGAAATACATATAATGGCTTTCCTGTTGATGTTGCCCATCTATGTTTCTATAAAAGTAAACATCAATTTTATTTCTACTCTTCAGCCTACTTCTCATATAAAAGTTCACCGTACTAGTATACAGCAAAATAAATATATGAAATAGTATGCTACGCTTTTCACATGTCCTTGTCTGGCCTTATCAGGCGGAACCTTATCATACAGAATTTTAGAGTGAATTCTTGCTTGACTGCTTTTTTTAAATACATATACAAACAATAAAAAGAGGCTGAAAAGCTAACACCCTCTGATTCAGCCAAAAAAAATTAAAAGCCAACAAGGAAGCTTTCTTTTAATTTTACTTCCGGGTACCTCTTTTCGTTTTACTACCTAGAAATACACCATAATGCATTTTAGCAAACAATTCCTCTTATCAGTTACCTCGTGTTATATTACAGGCGAGGCTTCATTACCTTCCTATCAGGCCCAAAAGAAAAGGCAGCCATGGACAAGTTTGCCTTTGTTGCCAAGTGGCTTTACATTGCCAGAAACCATGGTTTACTCTACCTTTTAATTGATTTAAAGGCCTGTGTTAGGATACATTTGCTACAACTGCACGCCAATGGCATAGCTAGGTTGCCATTGGCCCTAGTGCAATCAAAGCAACTGGGGCCACTAACCGAGGTGACATCTCAGTGTGTCAGCTGCCCCCGACACTCCTCAACCTCCATCAACAAAGTCTCTATATGGCATATCAGAACTCACTACCATTCTCATAGACATACTATTGTATTTCCACTCCCTGCACTGTATTGCTGCAAGTCGAAGCCATAACTCTAAAAAGCATTACCAAATCCATTTAGTTTGGCTCTTGTTAAGTGCAAGCACACAAATACATGACATGCAGGGGCCTCACACTCACACGGCTGTGCTCCCATAGGCAAATCTCTTACGCTGCACTCAGACAGGCATATGCCATACTCTATATTCATACAGGCACAACTTTCATCCTGTAGACCACTTACCATGTACTCATACAAGACAATCGTAGGACGTTGTCCTCTATGCAGGAACATCCCTAAACATTTTGCCTTTACCCTGCAAATTTTCTGAACCTGTTTTTGTTGGCTTTTAGAACTCTGTGTACTTTACCACTGTTAACCAGTGCTAAAGTGTCTGCGCTCTCGCCCTCAAATTTGGCAAAAGTGGCTTGCATGCAATTGGCACATTTCATTTACTTGTAAGTCCCTGGTAAAGTGGTACAACATTTACCCAGGGCCTGTGAAGTCAATGGTACTAGTGGGTCTGAAGCACTGATTGTGCCACCCTCTTAATTAGCTCTTTAAATCACTCTCAGGCATGCCATTGCAGCCTGTCTGAGCAGTTTTCAACTGCCATTTCGACTTTGCAAAATAAACCATTTGCCAGGCCTATCCCTTCCTTTTCAATACAGTCACCCTTATTGTAGTCCCCAAACAGCCCAGACCGTAGGGCAGGGTGCAGTGTATTTAAAAAGTTGGACATGTACTTTTATGATTTAGCATGTCATGGTAGTGAAAAACTCCTAAATTAGTTTTTCACAACTGCAAGGTCTACCTTTGGTGCGTGGGAAATAGTCATTTAAGATTCTCTTCTATGGTAAAGTCAGATTTGAAGGGGGTGTGGCCAACTGCCGAACATGGCAGTCGCCTCTTAGACGAGCACAGGCCCTGAGCAGCATTATCCTGAAATAAAGGTGGTTCTCCGCTAAAATTGATGTTCCATTGCTGCGGGCTCCGCTGACAGGCAACGGAGCCAATAATTGAAGCTGTGTTCCAGCCTCCGGGAGGTAACTGGCGGGACGCTGTGTGACCCGAAGCCGGAGAGTCAGCGGAACGGCAGGGCTAACCAGCAGGCCGCGGCAGCGCCGGAGTGTGGACCCCTGGTACAGAACGTCTGGGTGCTGGCCTTGGTTCTGGGGCAGTGCAGAGTGCGACCGGTGCTGAAGCAGTCTGGGGAAGGACGCACTCAGATGGCGGTGGAGGGCAGGGTGTCCTGACCACGGTGGAAGAGGTGAGAGAGCATGAGCACTGACTGCGGGACCGGGGGACTTGCATATGTGAGGTCAGGGCCTACAAGGGCATGCCCCAACTGGCAGCTGGTCGCAGAGTACACCGGTGCGCAGAGAGATACGCACCCGTCTGCCGGAGGCACGCCTGGAACCAGGTGCGGTAGGGAGACGGCCTCCGAGAGACGAGGCATGTGGTGGAGTCCAGGGATTCGCGCTGCGGCAAAATGGCCTCGAGGTCAACATACGGGTCAGGGCGGGCTGCACTAACTTTGAATAGCAGTGGGCATACCGGGAGCAGTGGAGGTGTAGAGACCAGCATACAGTGAATGGAGGAAGTGTGTAAGGGGGAGCAGTGACAAAGGGAGGCGTGATACATTAGGCCGGCATCCTCCAACGCATCCTATTCGGCAGCAAGTGGTGTCTGCCACTGAAGGCAGGCAAAATATGGCCTACACTGTGAGAACCTACCCCCCTGCCAACAGGAACACATTGTGTGAGGATCAGGCGAACACAAACACACAGCATCACTCCGCTGGAGAGCAAGTGGTCTGCTTGGTACAATGACATCTGCTAGTGCGGAGGTGACGGTGCAGGAGATCTGCACTTGAAAGATTGCGGACAAGGATCACGCTTTGGATTTGGGGCTGACTGTGTGCTCCGGCGGGGCCATATAACTGTGGGAATTGGTGCAATTGTTTGGACTGAGGAGTGCCTGGACCCTATGGGACTTCAAGCATGATATTGTCGCTCTGGTTGCAGGTGGAACTCACCGAACCATCGACATGGGGCGCCCAAAAGGTAAACAACAGGATGCAGGTTATGGCCCTGACCATGTCCCAGATACCTCAGAATCCATGGACGCCTCCCAAATGCCTAGCTGCATACCGCCCACCAATGTGAACGAGACCACAGATAAACCAGACCTAATATAACAAGAAATGCAAGACTCTAGAAAGTCCATCGAACATCAAATCGGTGCCCTCACGACCGGTCTCTCCCTGCTCCGGGCGGACCATGCCAAGCTTACAGACAAGGTGAAAGACCACACAATAGCGCTGGACAAACTGTCTCCCCAAGAGACTCAAAACCCCGCGCACATTGAACAACTGCAGAACCACGTTGCCACCCTGATGAACCTGGTGGAAGATGCGGAAGGGATAGCACGGAGGAACAATATCCACGTCACTGGCATGCCGGAGAGATGTGAGGGGAACGACACCGCTCGCTACATGGAAAGATGGTTCAAGGAACATGTCACCTCTGAAGGCCTCTCTGACCAGTACTGCATCGAAAGAGCGCATAGGATACCTACTGGTCGCCAGAAACTTGGGGCCACTCCTCGGCCACCCATAGTCAAAATGCTGAATTATAGGGATCGGGACATTTTGTTGCACAAATTGCCCCAGATTGACTTTGAGAACACCAGGATATCGCTCTATCCTGTTTATACGCTCATGGTGCAGAGGCAACGTTCTTCTTTCATGTCAGTTAAAAAGAAATTGCGAGGTTTGAATTTGAAATACGACCTCCTCTTCCTGGCAACATTAAAAGTAATAAATGAACAGAAAACACACTTCTTCGAGAGCCCAGAGGATGTGGAGGATTGGTTGGAAGTGACAGAACCGGAAAAACTCACAAATGCTACCTCCCCTAGCACAGCAAACAGCGTCAGAAGAGTTGGAACGCCTGGCCACTGTAACATACGGCAACTGCGCAAGAAAACCACACAGTCCCACCCAACACTGCAGCAAATGCGATGAAGCAAGGAGCAGGCGATCCTCACAGTCTCCTCATTTCGGAATACCACACAAACTGGCGACATGACCTCCTCCGAAGTGGACACACACTGGTCGGATTCTGAAGGGAGTGTGGCTCTATTTCACATCGTGACTCCGCAGACAGCGGATGTTTTTTTAATTGACCAGATATGTTATGGTGGTGTGGGCCTGCAACAGAACAGTAATGTGAACTATCAATATGTCTTTTGTTTTTAGATGTTGAACTGGCACCACACTGCATAAAGTTATAGCCCAGGGAGCTGATAGAACACCACTATATAGAGGAATATGAGATTGCACCACTTGAGTAGTGATGGGCATGTCCCCCAAACTGCAAAAGCACTGTACGGATGTAACACAGGTTTATATTTGTTGTGTTCAGTTGTATGGTCCGGTATAGTTCTTCGACCGGACAGAGTATTGGGAAGTTTAGGGGAGGGAAATAGTCCTGTTTTGAGTACACAACTGGGTTGGCTCTGCACCAAACATATCATGCCGACCATCTGGCGGTCAGACCTCAGAACACAATGCATATACATAATACGTATACAATACTAATGAGGGATGTTCGGGGACTGGGCTCTGTTCAGAAGCGGCATTGAGTACATGCTCAGCTGCTGAGATGCAAGGCGCAGATAGTATATCTACAAGAATCCCATGGTGGAAACAGAAGTGGGGATGCTTCGCAGGAAATGCAAAGGTCAGATTTTCTCCACCACCTGCTCAGGATTTGCATGGGGTGCCATAATCTGGGTCAGAAAAGGGGTGCCTTTTACCTCACTGGAGCAATGGATGGACAAGCAGGGGCGATATATTTTCGTACAAGGCACCCTAGATGGCCAACATGTAGTTCTGGGTTCTATTTATGCACCAAATTATGACCAAGAGAAATTCTTGACCACGCTGTTCCTTGCACTAGCGGGATGGGAGATTCATCCATGGATTATTGGTGGAGACTGTAATACTGTCATGGATGTTATAATGGACAGATCACATCCTCCCCTCAACGGGACGGGAGTATTTAAACAAGCAAAGGCACTGTGCGGGTCGGCTGAGGACTGGGAGTTGTGTGACGTGTGGAGAATGAGACACCCAACACATAGGGAATATTCCTTCTATTCTCTGGTCCACATGTTACACACAAGACTAGACATAATATACTGTTCAAATAGGATTGCAATGCAGGTGATATCTACTACCAACTTGGCGAAGGCCTTCTCCGATCAAAACCCAATGGAAATAGTGATTAACTGGGGCAGGGTGCCCACCCCAGTGCCCACCTGGAGATTATGGCCACAATTATTAGAGGACTCAGCATTCCGAGCTACTATGTCTGACACTATCCAACACTATTTCGAGGAAAATAGTAATACGGCATCTAACAGGTCAGTTGAATTGGACGCCTTTTAAAATGGTTATCCGCGGGAAGGCAATCAGCGCAACGGTGGGTGCACGGCAGGAGGTCCACAAGTCCCCGATAGACATAGAAAAGAAAATGGACAGGTTAGAGCAGGAAGCTGCAACTGATGATGACTAGTGCTTCCCCCCCTGCAAGATGGCAGAATTAGGCATGCAGAATTACTAGAATCCCTCTGTGTCATAGATCACCAAAAATACACACAGCTGAGACACGCTGAGGCGGACAAGTTTGGGACACTGTTAGCCAAATTGCTACGGGATGATCCCCCATCATCATAATTAACGAGGTCACTACCCTTACAGGGGATAAAGTAATTACCCAGGGAGATATTTTTGTGTCATTCTGCCAGTACTACGCTGCACTTTATAGTGAACCTACAGATAGAGTAGACACACAAATGGACGATTTTTTATCCATTGTACCATGCCCTCATATGTCAGCAGACGCTCAGAAGGCATTAATGGGACCCATTACAAAGTCAGAAATTAAAATTGCTATCAAAGGACTCCCCCGAAACATAACTCCGGGGTTAGATGGCCTGCCAGCTGAATTTTATGATATATATGTAAACTCACTTGTACCCCAATCGGAGATTTTATACAATGAGGCATTGGATAAGATCTCCCTGCCCCTCACTACGGCGCAGGTGCTAGTGGTATCACTTCCGAAGTCAGGCAGGGACCCCACTGACATGGCTAGTTACCGTCTGCTATCATTGTTAGCGTTGGAATATAAAATACTTAGTAAAGTGATAGCTAACAGACTTTTGCAGACTCTGCATAAACTGATCCATATGGATCAGACGGGTTTCCTGCCTGCCAGCAGGATGTCCTTAAACACCAGGAAACAACACCACCTCCTGACAGAGGCCCCAAGCCGCTATGACCACGCAGGCTGTATCTCATTGGGCATGCGTCAGGCGTTCGACATCATTAAGTGGGACTACATGTTTAGAGCACTGGAGAAATTTGGCCTACCGGAGGATTATATAAAATGGCTTCGCCTATTATATAATGCCCCTATGGCTAGGGCGCGCAGGTGGGCACATCTTGGCGGAATATCAGATACATAGGGGGACGAGGCAGGGCTGCCCGCTATCACCACTTATATTTATATTGGCACTTCAACCCTTGGCACTAAAGATCCTGGCAGAACTGAATGATATGGGCATAAAGATAGGAAACACCACGCTGAAAGTATTATCCCGTATCTATATGATCTCCAGTCTCCCATGGATCCTCTAGCTGAGGTTTTTGAACCCTTTGAACAAATATCAGGAATTGCTATAAACCCAGTGAAATTGCATGTATTCTACTTCACAGAGCATGTGTTCCATACGGAATTTTAATTTGGCGCTATGAGTTTCCAGGTTGCAAAACACACGTTCAAATACCTGGGAATTCAAGTCTGTCGGACACACGCAGACATACTGGATGGTAATTTACACAGAGCACTCAGAGCCCTACACTCAAGCATTGCTTTTTGGACCACTCTACCGTTATCAGTAGCGAGTAGGGCGGCAATAACAAAAATGCTGGTCCTTCCGCGACTACTTTATTATTTTACAAATGTACCACTTATGATACCAAACGGCACATTTAAACTAATGAATACACTATTAGTCGAGCTTATCTGGGTATCGGGTCTCAAGAAGTTACAGCTCAGCACAACTAGAGGAGGTTTGGGTGTACGTGACCCCAGAGCGTATTTCTACGCTTGTCAACTACAATGACTGTCCTTCTGGACTGCGGGGCATAATCTACAAGAGATAGGATTCATGGACCGGGATATAAGCATAGGTACTTTACATGCCCTATTACTGCCCGTAGCAAAATCCCACAAAATCTCTCTCCTTTGTTACACACAGCACTACAATGCTGGAAAGCCGCATTACAGTACACTAGCGCTTCTCCTGTGTATGCCGGTAATATCACTGCTGGGTGGAAAACTAATAGTGCGCAGAATTATGCATTGTTTGGATGCAGGGATCAGCACGGTGGCAGAGTTTTTCGGCGACGGTATGCTGTTGGATCATGATAATATCGTTGTAGAGAAAGGACCACCTGCCCACTTATATTTAGTACACGCAGCACTGTCACAATATGTCAAAGCACAATGGGCCTCACAGAGGCAAGAAGCCCCACATATGACCTAGTCAAAACCCTGTATTACATGGGCAGAGGTAGACACCTCATCAAGTGGATGTACGTGGAGATACGATCCCATACAAAGGCTGACCTGACCCCACTTCGGACTGCATGGGAGGGAGACGTAGATCGGGCCTAGAGAATAAGGAATGGGCGAAGATCGTGGAACATCCCCAAAATAATTAGAGAGAAACGCGAAGTTAAAATTTATACAAACCATGATCCTACATAGGGCTTATCCTACCCCACACAAATTAGACAAGATGTTCCCGCAGATGCAGCACCACTGCCCCAGATGTCGAACAGAAGGCGCTGACCTTGTACACACGATATGGTCTTGCCCACCTATTAGGGGGTTCTGGGACTCAATTAGACGCCTCACAACCGAGATCACACACCGGGAGATACATAATACCATAGAGGACTGTATTTTGGGCTTAAGGAAAAAGCAGCCAAATACAAAGTACGATATCGGTTTGTAAATCTGGCGCTTCTTTTGGCAGTATGGGGCATCACTTTGAGATGGAAGTCAAAGACATCACCCACTGCATATGCATGTCACAGCAAATTAATACGATTGGGTGGGGCAGAGAGTGCCATAATAAGGTGGGAGGAGGTGAGGGGACTGCGGAAAACTCCAATAGCACTTCAATGGGATGCCATGATGGAAACCTGTAAATCATTGGACATAGATTTTAATAACGCCGCTGACAGTACACAATATGACACACAGGGCTGAGACTCTAACCCGAACGGTCTAGTGCACGAGGTAAGCACACTGCAAGAGGTATTGTGATGTGATGCAGCAGGGCTAGAACTCATGAGCCGACATGAACGCATCTAGGACTAGTGCGAGGGGGGTGGGAGTACTTAATGATAAGGGATGGTTCGTTAATTGTTAATATGAGACAATGATATGGTTTATGCAGAGAAATTTGACAGCGATACAAGTTACAGTAACAGTATAGAATATGTGACAGAATGCAGTGATAGTAGACATGATCCGAAACAGCTTATATGTAAAGTGTACTGTACTATATTGAATGCTTACTTAAGAGAGGGCGTATTATGCCTGCCTTATCAATAATTGCATACCTGTCATGTGCATAATGTTTAAGATACTGGGATGTACCGCTGATTTGTAGAAAACATGAAAACATAATAATAAAAATCTGTTAACATTTTGTTTTAAAAAGTCAGATTTGAAGTCACAATTCTAAAAATGCCACTTTTAGAAAGTTGGCGTTTTCTTGTCTTACCTATTAGGGGCCTGCAGCCTATTCCTGGGTTTCATGATTAGGTGTAGTTGGTTTTTGTGTTTCCCTCCTAAGTCATATCCCAATAAAAGGTTTAGGTGTTGGCCGGATGGTCCATCCTGGCTCAACGGGTGGTGCAACTGTCACCTATCACACTTGCACTTCGAAGGTACTGGCTCAGCTCATGTGCAAAGGACTTCACACTAGCCTATTTTGCCCCCAGACAGACTGGGACCAGGGCAGGGAGGCAAACAAGTCCAGACACCACTGTAGGAGGAAACTCCAGAAGCTTCTCCCACTTCAAAGTTACCACCATGTATAAATATTGGATCCTTAGACCCATCTCTAAAGTATGTTTGTGTACCTGTGGATACTAGTGAAGAAGGACACTCTGCTGCTTGAAGTCAACCCTGTTTGCTGAGACGGAAGACTGGACCTGCACTCTTCATCCCAGGCTGAAGTGACTCCAAGGGTCTGCCGACTGACCTCCTCTTAATGCTACAGGGACATAAAAAAGCTCCAGAGGCCTCCTTCTATCTGCTCAGCTGACCTCGTGCCTGGACCAGCCTGAGCCCTGCTGGCATCTGCTGGAGTGCGTTTCTGACCTCCAAGAGGTGCTCCTCAGATCTAGAATCTTTGATGCGGCACCAGTTGAACTCTTTCTTGAAGAAAGGGAGGAATCCTGAAGTTTTGGGCTCTTCATGACTGCAAACAGGCCTATTTGTGCCAAGATCTTGCTGATGGTGTTGCTCAGCAATGTGAAGCTCTGGTGAAGCTGATTTTTTGCACTACAGTGACTACCAGCAACAACAAGCATTGCAGAACAACGTCTTTGCGCTACAACAGTCACCATCCCCAATGACCAGCCTGCTCTTCGGCCTTTAGCACAGCATAGATGGCTGCCCAGATGAAATGCTGTCAACAATTCTAGCTCGGAGGTAAAACACACTGTGCTCCTCTTAACCTGTAAGTTGGTCACCACAGCTCCTATAAAATGGGGTTCACCACATGCACAATATTTGAATGTCTCCGGCAAAATCCTCAAGCCTCTGACTGTTCAGATGGCCTGGGGATGGAGGGGGATCAATTCTTATCAGGTTTAAGGGTTCTGGCAGTCACTGGAAAATACCACCTATAAAAATTAAATTCTAGCCAAACTGCGCAGAGTAAATTTTTCCAGTCATGCTCACTAAAGGCTGATGGGGCAAGCACCAAATGGGCAAAGGGATGTTCACTCAAAGAGCAAGAGGCCAGAGTCCCTAAATGAGGTCTCTCTGATTTCCAGACTGCTCTTAGTGTAACACAAAGAGGAAAGATCCAAATAGTCAATGAGATATAGCTCTAGTTATCTCTAAGCATATCTGGTAGCAGGTCTGTACATCACCCAGTCATGATGTTTCCTAGCAAGGCTCTATACTGAATGTATATACATGCTGAAATCGGATACGGGAAAGGAAAAATGGGGTACGTAATTACCTTAATTCTTCGAAGAACATGCAAAACTGCAGGCCAGGTCAGAAGCACAAAATTGAAGCACTATTGTTGAGCCTACAGTATTTAAGATATGGGTGTTGCTCCTATCTGCTTTGATGCATTATTTTGCCTTTCAATGAATATCTTATGCTGATGGCAAACAGATGAGGGTCTTTTTTAATGAGGAGGCTCAATCTGTTGCTGGGAATTTGCAGTGGTTTCTATTGAATGTTACCCAAAGAATGGTCTTTAATTCTTTGAAATTGAATAGGGAGAAGATAGAGGTTGGAATCCTTGGCACACGCAGACCACCATCAATCTCCACAGTTCAGAAAAAATATTTATTGATAATTATAAGTTTAACTTGTACATAGTAATGATAAAGGAACGAGGGACGAACTTTCTGCTTTCTGGCCAAGTGCTTATTTTCCAACTTTCAACCCACTCCTCGCGGCCCCGCTTCGCGGGAGCCGCTCGAGGCTCAAGACTCTAAGGACTCCCTGACCACGAGAGGATCCGTCCACTGACGCTGTTTCCCCTGCGGGACTGCGAGGACCAGCGGGTGCTGCGCTGAAGACTCGCCGCAGCTGGTCCTCTTCCCGCCCCCCTCCCGCCTGGATTAAAGAGCAGAGCGCTGGGAGCTCTGTGCATCGCGCTGCTTAACGAGGGACGAACTTTCTGCTTTCTGGCCAAGTGCCTATTTTCCAACTTTCAACCCACTCCTCGCGGCCCCAGCTTTGCGGGGGCCGCTCGAGGCTCAAGACTCCAAGGACTCCCTGACCATGAGAGGAGCCGTCCACTGACGCTGTTTCCCCTGCGGGACTGCGAGGACCAGCGGGCGCTGAGCTGAAGACTCGCCGCAGCTGGTCCTCTTCCCACCCCCCTCCCGCCTGGATTAAAGAGCAGAGCGCTGGGAGCTCTGTGCATCGCACTGCTTAACGAGGGACGAACTTTCTGCTTTCTGGCCAAGTGCTTATTTTCCAACTTTCAACCCACTCCTCGCGGCCCCCACTTCGCGGGAGCCGCTCGAGGCTCAAGACTCCAACGACTCCCTGACCACGAGTGGAGCCGTCCACTGACGCTGTTTCCCCTGCGGGACTGCGAGGGCCAGCGGGCGCTGCGCTGAAGACTCGCCGCAGCTGGTCCTCTTCCGGCCCCCCTCCCGCCTGGATTAAAGAGCAGAGCGCTGGGAGCTCTGTGCATCGCGCTGCTTAACGAGGGACGAACTTTCTGCTTTCTGGCCAAGTGCTTATTTTCCAACTTTCAACCCACTCCTCGCGGCCCCCGCTTCGCGGGAGCCGCTCGAGGCTCAAGACTCCAAGGACTCCCTGACCACGAGAGGAGCCGTCCACTGACGCTGTTTCACCTGCGGGACTGCGAGGACCAGCGTGCGCTGCGCTGAAGACTCTCCGCAGCTGGTCCTCTTCCCGCCCCCCTCCCGCCTGGATTAAAGAGCAGAGTGCTGGGAGCTCTGTGCATCGCGCTGCTTAACGAGGGACGAACTTTCTGCTTTCTGGCCAAGTGCCTATTTTCCAACTTTCATCCCACTCCTTGCGGCCCCCGCTTCGCGGGAGCAGCTCGAGGCTCAAGACTCCAAGGACTCCCTGACCACGAGAGGAGCCGTCCACTGACGCTGTTTCCCCTGCGGGACTGCGAGGACCAGCGGGCGCTGCGCTGAAGACTCGCCGCAGCTGGTCCTCTTCCCGCCCCCCTCCCGCCTGGATTAAAGAGCAGAGCGCTGGGAGCTCTGTGCATCGGGCTGCTTAACGAGGGACGAACTTTCTGCTTTCTGGCCAAGTGCTTATTTTCCAACTTTCAACCCACTCCTCGCAGCCCCTGCTTCGCGGGAGCCGCTCGAGGCTCAAGACTCCAAGGACTCCCTGACCACGAGAGGAGCCGTCCACTGACGCTGTTTCCCCTGCGGGACTGCGAGGACCAGCGGGCGCTGCGCTGAAGACTCGCCGCAGCTGGTCCTCTTCCCGCCCCCTACCGCCTGGATTAAAGAGCAGAGCGCTGGGAGCTCTGTGCATCGCGCTGCTTAACGAGGGACGAACTTTCTGCTTTCTGGCCAAGTGCTTATTTTCCAACTTTCAACCCACTCCTCACGGCCCCCGCTTCGCGGGTGCCGCTTGAGGCTCAAGACTCCAAGGACTCCCTGACCACGAGAGGAGCCGTCCACTGACGCTGTTTCCCCTGCGGGACTGCGAGGACCAGCGGGCGCTGCGCTGAAGACTCTCCGCAGCTGGTCCTCTTCCCGCCCCCCTCCCGCCTGGATTAAAGAGCAGAGCGCTGGGAGCTCTGTGCATCGCGCTGCTTAACAAGGGACGAACTTTCTGCTTTCTGGCCAAGTGCTTATTTTCCAACTTTCAACCCACTCCTCGCGGCCCCCGCTTCGCGGGCGCCGCTCGAGGCTCAAGACTCCAAGGACTCCCTGACCACGAGAGGAGCCGTCCACTGACGCTGTTTCCCCTGCGGGACTGCGAGGACCAGCGGGCGCTGCGCTGAAGACTCGCCGCAGCTGGTCCTCTTCCCGCCCCCCTCCCGTCATATACAGATCGCGTCTGACGCGCACGTGGGACGCGCGCGGGGCAAAGCGCGGAGCGAATCCTGGGCAAAGGGCGGGCCGTTTGAGGCCGTTCGAGGACCGGAAGGACCGGGCCATCCCTCCTGGTCGGACCTACTCTATCGTCCCACTCTCCACGAACTTGGCCCATTAAGATTTTGTGATGAGCACCAGGGAAACAAGAAGCAAATCTGCACAGGCCGGGGCTGGAGCTCCTAAAGGTACTATTGATAACTATTTTGTTAAAGCTGGCTCACTGCTGATAGATGAAATCACTGTTCTTGAAAGACGTATCTCCCAAGAAATTGACTGGGTGAGGAGATCATCATTGGGGCCAATGGCTCTGGCTAAGTCTCCTGAAGGAAGGCCAGTACCTTACAGTACTAATCAGGAGGGCTCAGAGATAAATCAGTCAGCCACCAACCCAGATCTCACTATGGAGGGTTTAAACGATCTTGAGGATATGAGCCTCATGACCTTACCAACGATTCAGATACCATCTGTCCCACTATCAACCTCTAGCAAGGATCTGGCTATTCCCTGCACTAGTGAGAATCACCTTGATTTACAGAGGGGAGTAAGGGAGGGAGCAATAAAAAAAAAAAGAAAGGGGGCCAAACCAAGGGTGGTAGTAAGCTAAAAACATCTGAACTTAAGCCTGCGTGCGATGCGCCTAGCTCGGGCAATAGCAATCTTGGGCAACCAACTATTATTTTCATGGACCCTGAAAAAACTGCCCTTTTACCTGCAGATATCATCTCCTACCCCACCAATATATCTATAGACTCCTCTAACGAGGACATCACTCTTGCAGATATAGGTTCACTCTTTAGGTCACTCCTAAGCCCCTTGGAAGCTCGGCTGATAAAGATCGAAGCAAGGTTGGTCAATATAGAAAAATCAACAGTCCAGTTGGCAGACAGCCTTAAGTCAGAAACCAAGGGTACTAAAGAAGGGTCAGGCGAAATGCCTAAAAAGAGTACAAATTACACAACCCTAACGAAGACAACTGGTTTACCCATTTCTCGAAATATACAACATAAACCTAATCAGAATAAGATCATACAAACCCCTCTTACTGTAAATAAAACTACACCATCTACACAAGCTCAATCACCCTTACAAACTCAGGCACCCATACCCATACTATCAAATACATCTACAAAACCTATTGATAAGCCCGATCCCCCTGACAAAGCGAAGAGTGTTGCGAGGTCTCCAGATAACATTAAAAAAAACTCTTGGAAAACAAAACCTGTAAATTTACAACCTGAGGCGTCCCCCTACACAGTGATTTTGGTGGGTGTGCCTGAACTATCTCCCAATTCCATTGAGTCGACTGCTTCACTCAAGAATAAAGTTATTAACTGGCTGTCCATATACAGACCCCTCCCGCAAGGAACAACTGGCGATATACTCATGGTGAGACGCGTCGCCTGGGTAGGCAACCTGAGAAAGACAACCAGTGGTGATTGCATTGTGGTTAGCTTTAGGGAACCAAGGACAGCCTCGTATATCTGCAGTTGGGCCCCCGATGATCAAGGGAACTTAATCCAGGCTCTCCCTCTCTCATCCTTCTACCCATCAAGTATCTATCTAACAGAAGATCCAAGATGGGGGCATCATCAGGAGTTATTGGGAGAGTGGGAGAGCAATAGTGCAGGAAGGAGGGAGCCTTACTATTATAGGAACATGCTCCCTGAATATCCACCGGCATATGGAGAGGGGAAGGGGTGGGAGCATAGCACCAGAAGGAGGGGGGGATGGGGTGGTAGACCGAGAGGAGTCCCTGGCCCACATAGAATGCACCATCCAGTCTACCTTCCAATCTCGAACAGGTATAGTAGCCTTGAAATGGTTGATTGACTGGTTGATTGCAATGCTAGAGTGGCGGATCAGCTCACTATAATAGATCATAGAGAGGAAAGATCCATCCCCCGGGAACAAACCCAGCTACAAATAGAATTAAAAACTGCTCCTGATACACTTAGCTACTCCCAAGACCCCGTTAACCGCATAGCTGATGTAGGGGATAATATTAGTAATCTAGGGGCTGCACAGGGTGAATTGCCACAAAACTTAATGGTAAATCCCAATTCAGCCCCTACAGAGAACAACATTTCTAATATTGAGCTACCATCTCCAAGACCTGCAGCGCCTAACATGATTTCATGGAACGTAGCTGGCCTTGGTAACAAAATGGAATGCCCAGAGTGGCTGTCATTTATTAGCTCAAAAAGCATTTGTCTCTTTCAGGAAACCTGGGCAAGAGAGGAGTTTATATGCCCAGGCTTTGAAGTCTTTAAAAAAAAATCAAAATGGGGGGGAAGGGGACGCCCGTCAGGAGGCTTGGCAACCTTGATTGCCTCCCATTTGGGTTGTAAGGCTAGGTGTTTAGCTGAGGACTCTGAGGATATATTACCTGTCCTGCTAGAATGGTCAAATTTGGCTAAACTGTTGGTCATATATGTCTATTCGAGACCCGTGGCCATATCAGGTGAATCAAAAACGATCGAAGAGCTCTCAGCTTTTCTGAGTGACATCCCTAGGGATCTCCCACATGTGGTAGCAGGAGACCTCAATTCCCATTACGAGCCACTCCCTGGTCTGCTCGACGGACCTTCCCTAGAGGAGGATGCTAGCTGGCTGATACCAGACACAGTGGCTCCCCCACCAAGAGCCTGGACTCCCCTTGCATTACAGATAACTGCACTGACCCTTAACCACGGTCTAAGAGCATGTAATGGGCGCACAAAATCAGATAACCCAAGTAAATGCACTTTTAACAAACCAGGTAGTGAATCCAGACTCGACTATGTTTTAGTTCAATTATCATGCTGGCCACGAATAATTGATTTTAGGGTATTGAGTAGAGAGGATAGTGACCATAACGCCCTCGAACTTGAATATGCCATCCCAGGCATAGAGGATATGGGACTGAATAAAGGAAATGCAACCACAGGGTTACTCTTGGAGAACAATAGGAGGAGAGTGAGGTGGGGGAACCTGGCCACCAATGGCGTAAAGCTACCCAGGCTTTACGCCAAAATTACTCCAGTGCTTGAAAAGGCATTTGGTCTTGCCGACAAATTAGATGATCGAGCGAATAAAGAACTATTAGGGCAAATCCACGAAGAATTATTAAATACTCTGGAGCTAGACCTATTCTCCAAAGTACCAGTTAAAACCAATGGGATACATAAAAAATCCTGGTACAATGCCACATGCCGGGACTCAAAACGATAACTCCTATCTGCAATAAAGGGGCGTGGATGTCGAGAGACAATACAAGGGAAAAGACGGGCCTATAGGACACTGCTGGCAAACGCTAAGGCCGAATGGGACCAAAAGCACTGGGAAGATCTTTCCGGCGCATTAGCCAATAAAGACTCACGCAAATTTTGGCGATTGGTTAACCATGGGTCGGAGGATGCGTCTCAAAGCAATACCAATTGCATCACTCTGAGTAGCCAGGAGGGTGAACCTTTCACAGAAAAGGACGTCCGTACTGCAATTGCGGGGCTGGCAGGAGGGAAAGCACCAGGGCTGGATGGGGTCCCTGGAGATCTCTTTAAGCAGGAACCAGGGATATGGGCACCGTATCTCCTGCTGATATTCAATGCGGTCCTCAGGGGTATGGAGGTTCCCGAAACTTGGCTGGGCGCAGAGGTGGTGCCAATATTTAAAAAGGGATCCCCTCTGCTCCCAGCCAACTACCGCCCCATAAGCCTCATCGATGTGTCACAGAAGCTTTTCGGTAGACTAATACTGGATCGCTTACAGAACTGGCTGGAGGAAACGGACACTCTCAGCCCGTATCAGGCAGGATTTAGGAGAGGTGTCTCCACAATTGACCAAATATTTAGATTAAATCTTATATATTGGAGGATGGCACTCCTCGAGGGCGGCACACTGTACACAGTCTTCGTGGACCTACGTGCCGCCTTCGATTTAGTGCCAAGGGCTAAATTGTGGGAGGTAATGGCAGAACTAGGCATCCCGAAGAGGTGTGGCGCCGCGGCCAGGGCGACTGACGCTGGAATCTGGGGATCACGGTTCAATCCCCGGCTCCGGCGGCAGGTTAGCCCAGCACCATGTGACTCTGGGCAATAGCTTGCTTAATCTTCCCGACGGCGCCTAGAGACCCTTACGGGTGATTGTGCGCTTTACAAATGTGGATTATTATATTATATTATTATTATGTTTTATCCAGACTGGATTATTGAAACTCGTTATACGTGGGATTTTGTGTGCAGTGCTCTTGAACAGATTACAGCTCATACAGAATGCTGCCTCTATATTGTGGATACGCGTTTCTAAGCACCAATCAGTAAGTAGTATTATGTGTGTGGTAAACTGGCTCCTGGTTCAGAAAAGATCAATCGCTAATTTGCTATATATCTCTCGTTAAGAGTTAGCAAATAAAGCGCAAGTGCAATCAAATTGCATTTCAGTCAGATTATATCCTCAAGTACAAATTCTATAATCTACCTCAAATTCTTGATGTACGTGCTAAGATTGTAAATCGCAACTTGAGGCCAGATCTTTCTTTCAAAAATGTATTAAAGTGTGGAATATTTGTGACTAATCTAACTATCTAACCTCTTAGAAGTAGATTAAAACATGACTTCTTAATTAAATTGCTGTTAGTCCGCTTTCCCCCAAAGCCAGGATACCCTTACTGAGTAATTGTTGTGCTTTGTAAACCTAATATCCACTCATTCACGACACTGTCAGACGTTGGCTCCTTCAGCTAATCTGAGAGGGCTTGCCAGTCTGACACTGCATCAGCTAACTGGAGCATGTTCTGGTTCCATGAGCGCAAATAGGGCAGAAACCATCAAAAAGAGGGAGTTAGACGATGTTATAGGTTTACTACACTTACCACTGTATTAAATCACTACACCCAAAGGAGAAGGAATTCAATCTGATTTCTGTTTTAAGCCTCTCTGTATCTCCTAGTGGGGGGCATTCCTATTTGTTTAAAAGGACCCTCACCAACTAGAACCACTAGTGGCACACCCATCCGAGGGTACTCGTTTCACAAGCATAGGGGCTGTGACCTAGGAGTGTTAACATAAATGCAATCCTACAGAAAGTCATTTGACTTTATTGGGGTTTAGTCACTTTTTTGATTCACCTGAAATCATTGGCCTTAATTTTTAAATGACAGTCACAGGGAGTTTTGATTCATATAGGCCCAGATGTAGGTAAAAAATATTTACCGATTCTTAATTACCGAATTTTACCGATTCGGTAATTAAGAATCGGTAAATATGAAGGGTGGACATGTAGGTCCATCCAGATGTGCATTTTACCGATTCGGTAAAATTCGGTATTTACCGATTCGGTAAATACCGACCGGTAATGCTCCATTCATTCCTATGGGCTTTGAAGCCCATAGGAATGAATGGGGCATTACCGGTCGGTATTTACCGAATCGGTAAATACCGATTTTGACAAGGGTGCAGGGGGTGTCACTTTGACACCCTCTAGCACCCCCAAAAAAGGGTCGGGGGCCATATGGCAGGCAGACCTGCCCTAAGGGCAGGTCTGCCTGTCATATGGCACAGGTGTGCATGCACACATGTGCATGCACACCTGAATCGGTATTTCACCATCAAATTGAATTTGATGGTAAAATACCGATTTCTTAGGCCTTGTGGGACTCATAAGAGTCCCACCTACATATCAATTTTAACGAATTTGTAAAAATACCGGTCGGTAAATATACCGACCGGTATATTTACAGAATCGGTAAAATTACCGATCGGTAAATTTACCGAATGGTAAATTTACCGATTCTGCCCCCTACATCTCAAAATCCTTTTACCGGTCGGTAACGGCCAAATTCGGCCGTTACCGACCGGTAAAACCCTACCTACATCGGGCCCATAGAGAGAGAATCAGACTTGAAAGGTCCCTCGGTATGCCTTCAGTCATTAGGAACATGGAATCCTTTCTATCCTCTGTCATGGAACCCTATTTAAAATGGATAACCAACCTAGAGTATAGATTTTATTTCTCTAGGTTGAGACTGAATACAGTTTATTTTTTAGTGGACTTCCCCTCAGGGGCCACCTGGTTTACTTCCCTCCCATGTTGTCCTTTTAATTCTGTTGACGCCCAATCCACTGCGCACTTTCAGTTTTTTACACTTTGTATGATTCTTTTAGATTGCACTTTCTACATCCAATTCTTTTGAATAATCACTCGACTTACTATAAAGAGGGGCTGATCAATCTGGAAAGTTTATCATCATTTGAAATATGTACTTCTGTACTTAGGTACATCGCTGCTGCTATCAAAGTGAGAAACACGTATGCACTTTAAAGATTAATTTGATTATGAAGTATTTTAAAAATTTTGTGATTTACTTATGTCTTCACATTTGTTTTTAACCTGTGCTCTGTACAATGTAAAACATGTTTTAGTTTGTGCTTTTATTGTTGAATTTTGGCCTCATAAAGATAATTTGACTGACTTTGACTGACTGACTTTATTGGCAATTATTTAAGACTTAAACATTAACGAGGGAGTTCATTAACACTCCATCAACATCAAATCTTTGGGCCTGATTTCGACTGTGGCATTGTTTGCCCGGCTCTACACTGACACAGCTGTGCTAAAGCCGCACAAAGACACCCGCCTTATTACAAGTTGGACTCGTATATGGCGGATGGTCCTTCGCCTTTCCCATAGCGGTGCCTAGAAAACAGCACCGCAATGGAAACAGGAAAAAAGTTCCAGCATGCATAGGCGGTGATGTCCATGCGGTGCTGGAACATTGTGGGAATACAAACATAATTTAATGTATCCCCATGGAGGGCCCCCTCTATTACTCCACCACCAGCCTTTGCAGGGCGATGCTCCAACAATGAAATGGCTGGCGTAGTGTAACTCGTAATATGCTAGGCGGGACTGCGCCAATCCAGTCAGCATGTTACATTGTGACACAGCTCCTCCACCACCAGGGAACAACTGTTCGCTGACGCAGCCGGAGGTCCTCCGCCTCAACGACCTTCAAAGTCATAAGGCAGCGGACGGAACACTGCCACCACAAATCTGGCAGTCTTATAACAGCCAGACTTGTAATCAGGCCCTTTGTTTTTAATCTTCCCAAAAGAATCCAAGAATAAATACGACAAATACTATACAGTCTGCAGCACACATGGAAAGAGGAACATGCCTCTAAGGATAGTTTTTTTGTTAGAAGGCATCCATTCCTGCACAAAAGCAATCTTGCCTGTAACACAGACAACCTTACACCACAATGTAAGAATGCCTGGTTGGCACTAGGCTGCACACAGTGCGAAAGAGAGCAGAAGTACACCATGTCTTAGGAGATATGACTAGGCCTGGGCGGAATTCCGCGAAGTGACAAAAAAAGTGGAGTTTCGCAAGTAGCAGAGTGCAGCGCAAACTGCCATTCACGCTGATCTTCCTACCGCTCAAGTAGAAATTTTACCTGGGCAGCACCTCGCGCTCGCCAACTTACTGTAAGCGAGTGCGAGCAGGGAAAAAACTCAGCTGCACTATGCCGAGTGGAGTTTTCTGCAATCCGCGACCTCCGGGGAGGACAGGAGTGCAGAAAACTCTGCAAACTCTGTGAATGGAACGGAGTTCACTGCTAAGGCCTAGATATGACACATTTCTCTTCTCTGCCCCCTTGCTGCATTGTGTTGTGTGAATGAAAAGTGAATCTGGGTCCCAGTGTCCATGTGAAGATTTGAAGGTATTTGTTGCCGAGTCTGATCCGAAAACTGCTGCTTTACATATTTAGTGATTTTAGAAATGGGGGTCTCTAGCTGGCAGTGACAGGGTAAGGGGATTACACAGCTGAGATAACCCCTGCTCACCCCCTTGTTAGCTTGGCACAATCAGTTAGGCTTATCCCACAGGCAATGAGTAAATCATGTGTACATTAACACACAGTAACACAGTTACAACACTACAAAATGACACCACACCAGTTTAGAAAAATAACCAATATTTATCTGAATAAAACATGATACAAATTACAAAAATCCAAGATATAATATCAAAAATATCACTTTTAAAAGGCTAAAAAAAAATTCAGACTACAGGAAACTATTGATGCATCACTTTTATTATAAAGCACCTTGGATGCGTCAAAATCAAAGATGAAAATAGGCACAGGGGAGGTGAGGCACTGGAAAAGCAATGCACCAGTTCCTTACTCCCAGGGGAGGTGATGCGTTGGTTCATTACTGCTAGGGGAAGTGATGCATTGGTTCCTTACTCCAATTCTTTACTGTGAGGGGAGGCGATGTATTGGTTTCCGGACACACAGCCTCGGTTCTTTACTTGTGGGCAACATCGATGAAAACATGGAGCTCAGAAGTGACGCGTCAACAATTCGGGCTTGCTGGGTCGATGTGGTGGCAGGGAAACAGGCGCTGCATCAATTTTTCCATCCGCAATCAGATGATGAGTCGATTTCTTCAGCCGCACAGCAGGGTCTGATTCGGAGTCGAAGCAGGTTCCATGGTAGTGGTTGACAAAGGGCTCTAGAATCGGGCTGACACAATCTTTTAGCCATTGATTCTTCGGCTGCACCACTGCGATGCATTGGTTTTCCAACCGCACAGCGTTGCTGTGGTGGTAAAATTGGGCACTGAAGTTCGATGTGTGGATTATCTTCAGTCCTACACCGCAAAGCCCCCTCCAAGGGCCCAAAACTGGAATTGGCACAACTTAGCAGGTCAGAACTCCTACCAGATGAGTTCAGAAGCTGCAGCTTGAAGTCTTTGATGGCCCTGAGACTTTTTAACAGGAAGCAAACATACACAACTCCTTGGGAACCTTGGCAACCAGGATACAGAAATCAAAAGCTCAGTCCTTTCACTGCCCAAGACAGAAGCAGCAAGCAGTAGGCCAGCCCAACACAGCAACAAGCAGAGTGTCAGTTCCCCTCCTTCAGCTTCTTCAGCTATTTTTCTAGGCAGAATCCCCTCTTAGTCCAGAGTGTTCTGAAGTTACGGTGTCACAGCTTCATTGCTTAAACTAGTTTCTGCCTTTGAAGTAGGCAAACTTCAAAGGAAAGTCTGTGTAGTGCACAAGACCCTGCCTTTCCCTGACCTGGCTCCAGACAAACTACAGGGGGGTGGAGACAGCACTGTGTGAGGACAGGCGCAGCTCTATTCAGTTGTCAGTTACAATTCCTCCCACCTCTCTGGCCCATCATTCGGGTGATAGGCGATCAGGATATATAGGGTACACCTCAGCTCCCTTTGTGTGACTGTCTATAGTGAATGCTCAAACAGCTCAACTGTCACCCTCCCTCAAACTTGGATTCCACAGACAAGCAGAGGCACAGAGAGGTAAAGCAAGAAAATGCCCACTATTGAAAAGTGCAATTTTCAAACACACAGCCTAAAAACCAACTTCACTAAGAGATGCATTTTTAAATTGTGAGCTCAGGGGCCCCTAAGGCAAAATCCCCATCTCTTTTCAATTGGAAGTTACACTTGTAAGAGGTTACAAGGCAGCTCTAATTTTCACCTATGGGTGAGATAGTCCTCGCAATAGTGAAAAATGACATTAGCAGTATTTCACTATCAGGACATGTAAAACACACCAGTACATGTACTATCTTTCAAATACACTGCGCCCTGTCCATGGGGCTAACGTGGGCCTACCTTAGGGATGCCTTACATGTAGTAAAAGGGAAGGTTTGGGCCTGGCAAGTGGGTGCACTTACTGATTTTATTCATTCAAGGTTCAATTAATTAAAACCATTATGTGACTAAGAACTATACAATATATTTTTGCTTAAGATAAAACGATGAATACTAAACCAGAATAGAGTTTCAGGGATTTAAAAACAATGCCAACTATATTATTTATTAAGTGCAAAAAGAGTTAATACCTGCCCTGCATAATTAACATAGATAAAGAGGGAAGGTGCAATATGCTCTGGGTAAACTAATCGGACCACCTGCTGATAGGGCTGTGGTTACTAACATCTCGGTTCCCCAGATTGTCTATGTGCAGCAGATGGTCGTGTATTCTGGGTTAGCAGTCCCCATATACAGGGGCCACATGACAGTTCATGCTGCACATGTCCCTTGAGTTTGTCAGTTCCAGTTGGCAACTCTCCTAAGAGCTAGCTGCTAGATGCTGTTCTGGGTTCTATTGCCAGTGGCTGTTGTCCTCGATTCAGTGAGTGAAAGGTGAATAAAGTCCGTACATTTCCCCAGTCTGGCTAGTGTACTTGGTATATTTTCAGTAAAGCACATGTCCGACGCTTCCTTACAGCATTTTTAATTTTTTTATTTTTGGGGAACCTACTGGTGGTCTTGATGCCTTAGCACTGTAACTTACGCGAAGAATTAAACAGAGTAAAAGAACCCCGAATTAGAGCAAAAATTCACGACACTGCTTAACTTTCTGCAATGACCTGCGATCACTAGCCTGCAGATGGTCAAATCCTCAGCACACCTTAGGATGCAGTAGCGGTCGGGGGTGGGAGTAGCTGCTGGGCGGTGACGTGGGGAGGGGGAGGGGCAGGGTGGCGGGTAGTAATCTATGGATTATGGAGGATTACAGGTAAGCAAAAGAAAAGAAATTTCCCTTGAGACAATGCTACGTGAAGGTACGATACCAGGCCTCACAGTGTCATAAGTACATACAATGAAAACATATAGGTATTTAAAAATTCGTTTATTTTTAATAAGTTAAAAACACAAGTGTAAATTTCACTAATCTAGGTCCCTAATCTTAAAACATGGTTAAAACAATACAACAATTGCGACCTGCACAATTTGAGAAGAAAGGACAGAACAGGTACAACATAAAATCGTTGAATACAGTTTGTATATTCTGGCTCAGTTGTACTAACACCAATATTGTATTGCTATGACATCAGCATATCAGCTCTGGTGTTGGAGACTTGAATTATACCCCTCTGTGCGTCGACGCGTTTCCGTGGGTTCTTCCTTATAGATACCACCTTTATCAAGACCAATGATAAGCTGTCACAGTCAGGGGGTATATGTAATTGCCCTGAAATGAATTATATACAAATAATTAAAACTATGCAAAAGCATTTGTTACTATTCAATACAACCTGAGATGTATGCTATCCACGATAACCAGAAAACTCATTATAAATGTTTGAGCATCAATCCTATCATCCAAACTACACATGAGAAACATATCTAAAGTTTTCTATTCGGATTTGCAAGATGAATGGAGTTTTACGTAAGTGGAATGAATATCTCGGATGTATGACGTTACAACGTATGCATTTACATCGCATGCCTTTACAACGTAAGTATTACAACGCAGTCCATTACAACGCATAGTGCTTTTGGGCGCTGGATAGTGAATAGTTTAATTTACTATTCCAACTCCAGTCCCCGTGGACACTAGGGAAGGTTATTGGATAGTAAATTAACCTATTCCTTATCCTAGAGCGCCCCCCAGAGCAATGCGTTGTAATAGTTTGCGTTGTAATGGTTGCGTTGTAAAGGCTCTGTGATGTAAAAGTTGCGTTGTAAGTGTTGTTCACCAATATCTCAATTGTACACCGGGACCCCTAAGTACAATGCTGGCGGTTATTCACTTGTGGGGGTACCTCGTGTTTGATCAAACAGAATGGGAAGATTGCAATATGTGAGGATGAGGAAGAAACGGCTAATAAGCCTGTCAAGTTTCTAATTGCAATAGAACACCCAGAGTTCATAATAGTACCCTAGTTCTGCGGGATTAGACATTTTTTTTACTTGCTTACCCCGGATTCTTGATGAGGATCACTTCTTATAGTGAATACTCTGTTTGTGATCCGGACAATGGTTTCTAGTCGAAATTTGGGTAGTTTTGTTGCTGCCAGTTGTCTAGCCTGTAGTATCAGGATTGATAGATTAATACGTTTATAGTATAAGCCCTTAGAGTTGCCTTCTATAGAGAAAAGGTCAATGCCTACCTGTTTAATTTTATACGACTTGTTGTGTTAACCCTCTTTAAATGCGTAATCCACTTCAATCTGGAAAGAACCCTATTATCGATCGGTTTCCTGGCACCGCATGTCTAGGTAGGGGGAAGGAAAAATAACCTGGGCTGGTAAATATGACCTTTTTTTGGTGCTAGTTAGTCATGTTTTCAGAGAACACACAATATTTTCAATAAAAGGATATACCTTGAGTGGTTGCCTTAGGGTCCCTGCTTCTTATGATAGTCTAGGACGTGTGTTGATTTAAAAACGATGCTTCTTCCTCAGCCCTTTCTTTATAAAATCAGGAGGAAGAATATCCTGTAGTGAGTGAGACCGAGAATCAGTAAGTTTCTCGTGTATTTTCTTTTCCTCTTAATTAAATGCCCACGTTACTAGCTCACCTGAAGGATGGTAAGTAGTACTTCTTTAGTGGCCTGTTGCGAGGACTACCTTAATTAAGAAAACACAGGCATCATGATACAAGTCAGGGGAATTCTATTGGTTTGTTAACAGAAGGAACAGGAGAAATGCTCCAATGCGGTCAGGGCTAAGCCGTGTTGTTCTCTCACCTGATAGGAGTTGCATCAATCCGCTGTCGTATGTCGGAACACTCCATAATTCTAGCGGTTAAATGCTGGTAGATCGCTCGTGGTTGGTCAATACAGGATATTTAACACCAATCACGAACGTTCCTATGTAATCCAGATATGCTAAATGGCGTCTTGGAAAACTGAATTCTCATTGGATGACATTATCCAATCATATGCGGTTGTCCTGCAACTTGTGTGGGACCGTTCTCTATCAGGTCCGCCACAGTGTTGCCGTCTCAAGTCTGACGTGACATGCGGCTGGTTGTTCAGTACCGGATTAATGCACCTGATTGTCCGATTTAACTGAGCGCGTCCCCCTAAAGTAAGTTATATTGGGCAAACGAGATTATGTCCCTGATGGCGCAAATGACGCCTTGTTAGATAGTGCCTCTCCATAAAGCCTAGGCTCCTCGCTATGAGGCGCGCCTAGGTAAATGCAGAGTCCTACTATTAGGCAAGGATTACAGGTAAGTAAACATATAAATAAATAAAACGAATTTTGTTGCGTGCACTGCATCGCATTTGGGGATGCAGTGCACGCAACAAAATGCATTTTATTTATTTATATGTTCACTTACATGTAATCCTCTGTAATCCATAGATTACTCCCCCCACCCTGCCCCTCCCCCTCCTCACGACACCGCCTGGCAGCTACTCCCACCACCGACCGCTACTGTTAGGATGGCGCAGTTCGCAGGGGGGGCAGCTGGTGGTTAGTCCTGGTGAGTTCTGCGAAATTGAGCCCCCTACTATCTCATGACTTATTGCTGCCTCCTTCTGTGGTTTTCTGCGTGCACTGATCCCCTCTAGGCGATGTGTTGGTGGGAAGGGCTGCTGGGCTTGCTGAGGCAAATCCTGCTGACGACTTGCTTATCTGTGCAACTCTGGGTTTTGTGGGGGATCCAATCTGGCCTTGCATGCTCAGTTTGTAAAGTTATATTCTTTGGATTTACTAGGGTATAGACCTTAGAACAATTTTGAGCGCATCACAACCATTATCTATAAGTTCACCTACTTGCCAAGCCCAAAAATTGCTTTTCATGACATATATTTCACCCCTAAGGTAGGCCCTAGACAGCCCTGAGGGCTGGGTGAAGTGTATTTATAAGGTAAGACATGTACTTTTAAGTTTTACATGTACTGGTAGTGAAATACTCTTACATTCATTTTTTCACTTTTGTTAAGCATATCACTCGCAAAGGTTAACATTGGAATTGCCTTAAAGTATCTTTTAAGTGTAATTTCCAATTGGGAAAAGATAGACATTTGGGGCCAGATGTAGGAGCCCCAATACCGGTCGGTAACGGCCGAATTCGGCCGTTACCGACCGGTATTAGGGTTTTCTGATGTAGGGGGCCTATATTTTACCGATTCTGTAATTTTACCGAATCGGTAAATTTACAGAATCGGTAAAATACCGAATCAGTATATTTACCGATTCGGTAAATCCATATGTAGCTGACACTCCTAAGAGTGCCACAGGCCCTTAAGAGTCGGTATTTTACCACCCAATCCTATTGGGTGGTAAAATACCGAATTTAGGTGTGCATGCACATCTGTGCATGCACACCTGTGCAATGTGACACACAGACATGCCCTTAGGGCATGTATGTGTGCCACATGTCACACAAACCTGTACTTGGGGTGCTAGAGGGTGTCAAAGTGACACCCCCTGCACCCTTGCAGGAATCGGTATTTACCGATTCGGTGAATACCGAATCGGTATTGCCCATTGATTCCTATGGGCTTGAAGGCCCATAGGAATCAATGGGCAATAGCGATTCGGTATTTACCGAATCCGTAAATACCGAATGTTACAGATTCAGTAATTCAAAATAAAAAATTACCTACATCTCCTTCCTTCTAATTTACCAATTCATAAATACCGAATCTGTAAAATTCGGTATTTATGAGTCGGTAAATTAGAGTTACCTACATCTAGCCCTTGGAGTTTGGTGTCTCAGGAATCACAATTTAAAATCACTACCTTATGGTAAAGTTGGATTTTAAGTTGCCAGTCTGAAAAAGCGTATTTTAGAAAGTTTGCATTTCCTTGCTTTAACCATTCTGTGCCTCTGCCTATCACTGAATACATGTGATGGGTGTGTGACAGCTGGGTTTTGTGAATTCGCACAAGACAGTCCCACACAAAGTGAGCTGGGGTGTGACACTCACATCTTTATGACCCATCATCAGGCTGATGGGCCTTTCTGCGCTAGCTTGGGCGGGAGGAGATGACACTTGCAGCTGAATAGGGCTATTTCTGTCCCCGCACAAACAGCTCATTACCTTCCATTAGTGTATTTGGAGCCAGGGCAGGAAAGGCATTGAACGTGCGTACTTCAAAGACCTCTTTGAAGTCTCCCCTACATCAAAGGCATAACTAGGTATAAGTACTGGACCCCTGGCACCACCAATTCCGTACACTTCTGGATCTGAGGAAATGTTGCCATTAAAAAGAGCTGCTGTGTTGTAAGAGGGACTGACACTTTGCATCCCGCTTTACTGTGTTGGCCTGCTGCTTGTTGCTTCTTGCCTGGGAGTGAGAAGGACTGGACCTGCAACTGCAACTCTACATCCTCTAAGAACCTAAGTGACTCCAACAGCTTTTCTGACTTTCTTCCTGTTTTGAAGTCTCAGGGCCATCAAATACATCCTTCAACTCTGCTTCAGTTGCTGGACTCTTCCAACTGTGAGTCCTGCCCAGCGAAGAGGTTCCAATCCAGTCCTGGATCTTGAAAGTGGATCTTGAAAGTGAGTTCTGTTACTGTCTTTCTACAATAATCAGTGCAGTGACATCTTTGTGCTGATCAGAACCGACTCAGTGACATTCGACACTGATGCAGCGCTGCTTAAAGGACACCCTGCATGGCTCAATGATAATGCAGGACCTGACTGCAAGGCTTAATGATATCGCAGCACCTGCAACGTAAAGGGTTTGAAGATGACACAGGACCTCACTGTGAGGCTCGACGACAATGAAGGGACTGACTGCTAGGCTTGGCGACAGTGCATCTTCCCGACTGAATCGGAACAGATGCATCCAGGATTCGATGCTAATGCTCGCTACATCCAAGGAAATGTTTTACCAGGCCCTGCGTATGTACTCTAGCCGACCTGCCTTCCATTGCTTTCTGCCTGAACTTTGGATCTACCCCAGGCCTGTACCACTTCAAGTAACCCCTAAGCCTATTTGCGTTTAAGCACTATATATTGCAGTTTATTCTTTAAAAATTAATGTCTAAAATTCTACTTAAAGGATTTTTGTTGTTTTTGTTTTATTTTACCCATAAAGATATTCCTTATTTGACTAAACAAGTGTGGAGTCGTTTTATTATGTTTTCACTGTGTTACTGTAAGTTTAGTGTTGCACAAATACTTTAAACATTGCATCTTTAGATAAGCCTAAGTTAGAGAAATACACAGTGACCCAACTCAAGAATGTTTACAAAGGGTTTAAGGTTTTGAGCAAGGGCTTCACCAAGAAGGTGGAGCTGCAAATGGCACCTGGTTGGAATCTTGGGATGCAAAACAGGAGACCCCAGAGGAGGAGATAGATGAAGATGAGAAAATAGGGGATGATGACGAGCTGGACCAGGATTCAGTGGAGAATCTAGGACTGCCTGTGGGACAGGGGACAGCCGGCCTGCATGAAGAGATCGTCCCTCCCAGTGCAGGAAGCAGTGTGTCCTCTAAAGGCCCTTCCCCAGAGGAGCTGAAGAACAGGAGGAAGGATAGGACATTACAACTTGTTAAACTAAAGCTAGAGGCAGAGCAAAATAAACAGGCCTTGGAGGAAAAAAGCCCAACCATGGTGATGGAGGAAAGCACAAAACAATTGGCTATAGAGTATCAGAAAATAATATTGGCTCAGGAACTAAGCTTGAGAGAGCTGGCCACCAAAGCTAGGAGGGTTTAGTCCAACCAAGATGGTAGCAGCATTTCTTCAGTGCCCTCTGACATGAGGGTCCATGTACTCAAAGGTCTGGTGTCTGACTTTCTAGTGGGAGAAAACATAGACAGATGTTTTGAGGCCTATGAGTTTGCTTTACTGATGCACAAGGTCCCTTAGGAGGGTTGGGGAGCTAGTTTGTGGAGGCATATCCATAGTGAAGGGAGGGGCGCTCTACTGGCTCTAGAGGGGAGTGACAGGATGATGTATCCCCCATGAAGGAGGCCCTACATGGGAAGTTTGATCTGACCACAGTAACTACATAGAGAAGTTCAGGGACAGTCACAAGCTGTCCCAACAGACCTGGGTGGATTGTGTAGATTCTTTTTGCAAGGCATTGAAAGGTTGAGTGAAGGGCAGTGAGGTAAAAGATTACTAGTCGCTGTATAATATGTTTACAAAAGAGCATATCTTCCGTCTTTGTTTTCCTGATCTGCGCCAACACCTTGTTGATAGTAGGCCCTATGACCCCAGGGACCTTGCGAGGGAGGCAGACCTCCGGATCAGCAACAGGGTCCTAAGGAAGGTACCTCGGAATGATCACATGAGGGGTGGATGATGCTTCCTCTGGAGAGTGGCGAGGAGCTAAAGGAAGACACAGACAGGTCCCAGGGTAAGGGGGAGGGAAGGGTTCCCATGCCCCTTCTGAGAAACAGGAGGGAGGTTCTGGTGAGCAGTGACACAAAGCTCTCATTTCAAACCCCACTGCTTTGATTGTTCCCAGCTAGGGCACAAGCAGGGGGACTCTATCTGTCCTAAGAAACCACCCACTGGTGGTACCTCAACAGGGTCGGCCTAAGTGACCTTAGGAGTAGGTAGTCTACAGGAGCAGGTCATACACCATGCCATGAACTCTTACCTGTCGGTGGATTCAGAGGGTGAGTGGTGATCCCTGGGGGTGTGACTTGTCACTTCCAGCAGGTGACAGTGAATGGGGTCCCAATCACTATTTCCCCCCGTGGGACACCGGGGCTAGCCAGACCATTGTTGTAGAAAGGCTAGTTTCCCCAGAGCAGTACACCTGCCAGGTGTAAAGGGTAACCCCAGCCTACGGGCAGAATTTCTTCCATCCTATGGCCCTTGTGTCCCTATAAGGAGGTGGGGAGGTAAGCCAGAGGAGGGTCATAGTTAGTTCCTAAATGCCCATAGACTGCATTATGGGAAATGAGTTGCCTCCGGTGCCAGGGGAACTAAGAGTAAGAGTAAGAGAGGCGGCCACCACAGGTGCCTTAACAGTTCAGTTTTTGGGGGGTACCACTCCCAATTGGAGGGTCAAGGACCCCAGATGAAGGAGCAGGGTTAGGGAGAGCCCTTCCCTGTCTCCTGTTCAGCATCAGGATGCAGATACTGGGCTGGGTGACCAGTCTCAGGACACCACCCCATAACTGGTGGGAAGTGAAGTGGGAAAAGGGTGCAAGGCACCTGGGGCTACTACCCCCCACTTTGAGAAAACACAGTAGTCAGAGATCTCTGGATGGCCTGGGACCAGGCGCTTGACACTGACAGCTGTCAGTGGCCTCTGCTGGTTGTTTGTCCTTGTCAGAGTTTTCACTGGGTTGGGGACAGAAGTAAGACCCAACGGGAGGAATGTGCCACATCACTTTGTTGGCCATGGTGGTACTGTCTGCCTACTGGGATGCATCTGTTAACAACAGTGTTGGGCACTTGCCACAGCTAGTAAGTTTGCACTTAAATACAAACTTTACAATACTATATTAATATACAAGAGACTGAATGCAAATATACCTTTCTACAACTTGCTAAATCTGATGCGCGTCTGGATGATGTTACCCCAAGTTAACTTATTATATGCATCCTTGATTGTAGGACCATTGTCACAATACTCTGGTATGTCTTGAGACCATACTCAAAACACTGAACTCAATGCTCACCATACTTTCAAGTAAAATGACACATGATTCTTTCATTTCTAGGTGTATCCTACATAATTCCACCCTGATGATGACATTTATCTAAATAATTCTGTATTGTGGGTCGAAATGTCTAAAATTCTACAGTGGACTGTTTTTTTAATTTGGGTGAAGAGTTTAACACTCCTAACCAGAATGTTGCATGTTATATCCTAATCTCCCTATCAGTCACATATATTTGCATTATGTATAGCACTTTGCGCACTATTTATTCACTTCATCACTATCACTGTGCCATCAATCGAATAGTAGCACCTTTTTTAAGATTAATACTGAGAACTGTCAAATCAAATTTTTGTTCGGAACAAGATATTTTCTTTGTGAAAAATTAAAATAAAATTACAAATCACATATTAAACCTTACTAATAGAGACTTTCTTATAACTATTGACATGGAAGTCAAGGGCAACACTTCCCAGTTGGGACCACTTGTGTCTATAATACAAGTGGGCCGGCAGCACTGATTGTGATACCCACTTCAGTAGCCCTATAAACATATCTCAGGCCTGCCACTGCACAACCTCTGTGTGAAGTTCTAAACCCAAACCACCCTTTTTTATTACATATGAGTCACCCCTAAAGTAGGCACTAGACAGCCCTGAGGGCTGGATGCAGTGTATTTAAAAAGTAAGACATGTACTTTCAGGTTTTACATGTCTGGTAGTGAAATGCTCTTAAATTCCTTTTTCACTACTGCAAGGCCTATGTCTCCCATAGGTTAACATTGGAATTGCCATAAACATCTTTTAAGATGACTCCAAGGCTTACTGGCTTGCCTCCTGTTTGGAAGTCTCAGGGCCATCAAAGTTTTCCTTCAACTGGGCTTCAGCAGCTGGACTCTGCCAACTGTGAGTCCCGCCCTGCCAAGAGATGCCAATCCAGTCCTTGGTGTTGAAAGTGGGTTCTGCAACAGTTTGTTTACAAAACTCGACATAGTGCTAACTTTCAGGATGGATGCAGGCCCCTTCAAAGCTGACACAGTGCCTATTTGAGGAGATCCCTGCACAGCTTGATGACGATGCGATACCCGATTACGAGGCTCGACTGTTGCAGCACCTGCATCGCATGGGGTTCGACGACGACACAGGACCCAACTCCAAGGCTCGACGATGAGGCAAGACACAATTGCGAGGCTTCGTCACAACACATCTGTCCAACTACGTGAATTGTAACTGACACATTACATTTTCGACGTGAATGCTTGCTCCGTCCGAGGTACTTTTCAGCAAGCCCTGCGTGGGTCCTGTAGCCGGCCTGAACTTTGGAATTACCCAGGTCCAGCGCGACTTCAAGTACCCCCTTAGCGCTATTCGCTTTTAAGCACTATATTGCAGTTTATTCTTTAAAAATGTATATCTCAAGTTCTACTTTTGGATTTTTATGGTGTTTTCACTGTATTACTGTGTTACTGTCATTGTAGTGTTGCACACATACTTTACACATTGCCTCTTTAGATAAGCCTGACTGCTCTTTGCCAAGCTACCAGAGGGTGAGCCCAAGCTATCTTTCAGTGTGTATCTGACTTACCCTGACTAGAGTGGTGATCTCCTACTTGGACAGGGTGCATACCTCTGCCAACTAGAGACCCCAATTTCTAACAAATACAAACCAATAAAATGCTACACAATAACACAACACAACAGAAAACAGCTACATGAGAAAAGAAAACCACAACAATGCAACACCAAAACATCACAAACACAACACAGCAAAACAAAGTATAAGAGTATAAGAGAAAACAATAGAGCACAAAACAAATCTCCTGCAATCGACCAGAATACAAAACGACAAAGAATGCTTACACAATGACAACCGGAAAGCACATTATTATGGTAAAAGAGTACAACACAACAAAGCACCAGCCGGCAGCACAACACAAAGTACATTACCAAATAACTTAGCAATATATCATATTATCATTACACCACAACAACAGAATAAAAGATAATAAAACACAAATACAATGCAACACAATTACAGAAAACACCAACAAATTGTGTCAACAAGAAACATCAAAATGACACAAAAGGAAAACGATCTAAAATTGAAAAAAGATTTTTTATTTTTAGTGCTTTTGTGAGAGAGTGGTTTTGGACAGAGCCTTGGTAGAAGAAAATACTATCTGGGTAGAAGGCAAGTTTGGCAACAGACGGGTGCATTTGTATTTATGATAAGGGAAAAACAAGAAAAAATAGGAGATTGTGTAGTACTAATAACTAATTTGATGAGGATGTTTAGTGGTTTGGCATGGTCTATGATCCTGAAGATGGCTGAAACCTCGAAGTGGATAAGAATGGAGGTATGGCGGGTGGAGCCGTACAAGCAGAATGCATGGTTACAGTAGAGAGTGTAGTGTCAAAACCTAAACGAAGTGAGGCGTAGTAGCCAGTGACATATAAGGTTAAATCATTAAAGATAACATTTTTAAGAGTTGAGATGTGGAATATTGATAGAGAGATAAGCTAGTTTTTCTTAAAACAGTGGCGGAACTAGATGACTATCTCGAAGCAATGGGAGAGTCTGAAGTTCAGGTTGGATAAGAGGTTGCACAACTGGCTCAAGTGAGTGAGTAATAGTTCGAGTTGGGGTGAGAACGTCCCCAGTCAGGGTCAAGTTCCTCTGCCTTAAGTCCCCAACTGTGAGTATCCATCTTGTATCCAAATGTTTGGTTTTGGGCCTAGCCTCACACTACCCGAGTATTTGGGAAGTAGCCTAGGCCTCGGCCCTGACACGAGCGAGAGCCTGGACCTATCCTGTAATAGGAGAAGTTCATCAAGTGTGCCTTTATTTTTCTGACAGTTGACTACCGTCCCTGTCATGGTTTAGCATATGCACATGTGCCACTGAAGAGAAGGCCTACTTTTGTGCTCGTGTAAACTTTCACATCGGTACGCTAACCCAGCTGCTAGTGCTAACATTCGGAATGCATGTGTGTATGTGTGTATGGCACGTGTGGTATATGCATTGTGTATAAGACGGTAACAAGACAAATTATCGAATTCAAAATATAGAATTACAAAAATATCGAAGTCAAAATATAGAATGGACAAAATATCGAATTGACAGAATATAGTGGTGAAAAATATCGAATTGAAGGTAAATAATTTAATATCGAATAGTAAATTGTACCCCTAGGCTATCCAACGCTTTCCCTACTGTTGCACTCTCTGGAGTGGGAATAGTAATTTTTACCCCTACACTATCCAACACTTTCCCTACTGTTGCACTCTCTGGAGTGGGAATAGTAATTTTTACCCCTACGCTATCCAACTCTTTCCCTACTGTTGCACTCACTGGAGTAGTAAATGTTATATTTATTATTTCATTAATTTTACATTACTTTTAAGACATTTAAAAAATTCAATATTTTGACTAACTATATTTATTTAAAACTATATTTTTGATTCGATATTTTTGTACTTACCTGTTTGTAGATAGGAATTCGATATTTTTGCATTCTATATTTTTTCTTTGATATTTTGGTAATTCTATATTTGTGTATTCTATATTATGTCAGTGATCCGTATAAGACAGCCAAAGGAATGGAAGCCTAGGGGAAACATTCTGATCTTTTTCTGTGCACAAAATGGAGTTGTAGGTGTTTTCCCATATAGAGGAATTGTATCGCTAACATTCCTGAAGCTAGATGGAAAACACCAGCAGTGAGGCAAGAGGAGACAGGGTTTCTTTACAAATTTGATTAGATCCTTTTGCTGAGAGAGGTTTCTGATTAGTTTTCCTGAGCACTGTAATTTGGTAGATGGTGGGGGTGAAGGATGGGACTGCAGTCTCTGTTGTCCAGTGGGTGAAAAGACCTTTGGCTGATGACAGCTTTTTGTCCCTTTCCTGATGACTGTTTGGTGTGGCTAGTGATAGGCAGATGCCAAAAGCACACAGCTCTTTGGGCCTCCCATGTGGGCTGGAGACTGCACTGTTGTGAGAAGTATCAGTCTACACAAAGACTGTGTCTGGAACAAGATAGAGATAACAGCTAGAAAGAGAACTAACCACAGCCTGTTCTGGAAGTGGAATGCAGAGAATCCACATACCCCGTCTGCTTTGACTGTCTAAAAGTAGATACACTAACTCACTTGTTCCAAGAAGAGGAAGTGAAAAAAACTCTTGCTGCAGGTACCTGCTTGCTCCTCAAAAACTACCGAAGTTCTGCTGCTTTGGTAAGAACAAAGAACAGGGAAATGTTTTAAAATTACTGAGCACACAAACTGTAACTTGTGGTAATCTGCACCTGAAACTTGGTACTTCCCTGAGAACTCGAAACCAAAAGGGGGAACCTACTTAGCACCAGACAAAGGGGTAACAGTGACCCTCTTTTCTCCTATTTAGAAGCGCCTTGCATTTGTTTGATTTCCATGGGGATGTGGGGACACATGTATGGGTGTAACGCTGCCTATATCCTTGCACTATTGGAAGTTTTGGAAGACCTTAGCGTTAATACCTATAACACTAGTGAAAAGTTTGTAATTTGGAGACTTACTAGTATGTAATCTTTGGGAGCAGTGTAACTCCACTGTGCTTAGTTGTTACAGGCCGATACTAATTATTGATCTTGGACTTTGTAGAGTTCAGTAAGCCTGATTACACACAGAAGAGAAATGTTGTTCTTCCCGATTGGCTAATACTTTATGGTAAGGGAACCATTAGGATTCAAACTCTCCAAACTTTAGGGTCGCTCGCATCCACTTGGATTGACTAAGGTGTGAAGCAGGGTATGGGTGTGCTTGTATGAGACACTCGCTATAGCATGAGGTATTCATTCTCTGGCGGTTCTTACAGTGCATTTGCATGGTTGTATCTTAGGGCTTCATTCCTAACTATGTGATTAATTCAAAAATAGGTTGGACATGCATAACCACTAATCCCCTTATAATTGTTTAAGTTGTACTCACTTTTTGGAATAATTTTTCATTCTTCTTTTCTAATCTTGTCTTTTGGTGCCTTTTACTTTTGGGGTTTGAATGCACTTTATAATTTAGGTATTTGTCTCATTTCTGTACCTCGTATGGTGCTCATCTTATGTGGAGCTGCCCATACGTTTGCATTTGTGTTCGTGATTGACTATCACTGGATGATATGAAACCCACTTGTTTACCTAAATTTAGTATGTTGTTAAACCTGCCAACTCCTCTTGGGGCATTGCCTTGAATAGTAGAGATCCACATATGTGGGTTTTTTAATGGATTTGTCAATGGGACTGTTTTTATAAATGTCTTGTGAGGTGTGTTTTTGTATATGTCTCATTTGGTAATTAGATTTGTTATTAGTGTTACATATAATCCTACATGGTTTTATACATATGTGATGATGTGATGATTCATGATTGGAGCCCTGATGAAGTCTTTTTTAAGGTGAAACGCGTTGGCTGCATTATTTTGAGAAAAAATAAAAATAATTAAGCAAAGAAATGAAATACATCTACCAGGACCTGCGCCCATTTATTTATTTGCTCCTTAAATTCACTACATTCATTATTTGGTTGTGGTTGCCTCTCTATTTGGATGTAAAAGGGACCAGGACCTGAGGAGTAGTAGCCTAAATACTCGAGAGGTAATTGTAACTGCAGCCTGTTGTGTGCAGTATTAAGCCTTACATTTTATTGCAGTACTTTTGTTTAGCAAAGTAAAGCACTGGGTTATCAGTTAATGCATTGCTGAGTGATTGTTGAGTTCTGAATTTGTACAGCCCCACGCTACCTCCCTGTGAAGTATGTAACTGCTCTCCATCACTACCACTGTGAGGCAAGTGCTGAAGGTGTTGTATGCACACATTGTACAGTATTTTAGACATTAAGGGTTTATTACTGCACTGCTTAAAGTCATATTTTTATAGGGAGTTTGTATAAAAACAATCTTTTAAAACGATTTTCTATTTTTGCAATGATGCCGGGCGCCGCAATGATATTGGTAGCCGCGATCACCGTGAATACTTTGAGAAATGACAAAACAGAAGTAGACATTCAATAACCATCAATAACCACCACCACATACAAAAGCTGGAACTGAAAAATAGATTATAACCAAAGTACTAAACACATTAATATCTGTAAGACTCTTTAATAGCATGTATAACTCCCCTAATGTCTCTATGACACAGTGTATAACTCTTTCAGTGGAACCTGTGACTGTATGCATCACTGTATCAGTAAGTCTCTCATTCACTCTATAAGTATTTCAGTGGGACGGTGAGCCTGTGCATCAGTCTATCAATGGTTCTGTAATGAACTGCATGACTGTCTCAGTGTATCTATGACTGGGTGCATCAGTGTCTCAATGGGTCTGTGATTGGTTACATGAGAATGTTAGTCGATTTGTGAGTAGGTGCCTTTGTGCATTTGTAAGTAAGTATATGACTGTCTGACTGGATCCTTGAGTGGATATATGAATGTCTAAGTGGGTGTGTGAGTAGGTGAGTGAGTGGGTACATGCATGTCTGAGTAGGTCTGCGAGTGAGGGCATGAGTCTCAGTGGGTCAATGACTAGGAGCATGAGTGTCTGAGTGGTTCTGTGAGTGGGTGGATAGGTCTCTGAGTGGGACTTCGGTGGGTGCATGAGTTTTGGATTGTATGAGTGACCGGGTGCATATGTCTATGAGTGGGTCTGTGAGTAGGTGTGTGAGTGACTGCATGGGTGTGTGAGTAGGTCTGTGAGTGGGTGTATGAGTGTCTAAGTAGATCTATGAGTAAGTAGATGATTATCTAAATGGGTCTGTGAGTGAGAGCATAAGTCTCTGAGTGGGTGAGTGAATGGGTGCATGCATGAGTGTCTGAGTGGGTCTGTAACTGGGAGGGTGAGTGTCTGGGTGGGTCTGTGAGTGGATGCATGAGTCTTTGAGTGGGTGTGCGAGTCTCTGAGTGTATGAGTGAGTGACTGAGTGCATAAGTCTCTAAGAGTGTCTGTAACTGAGGATGTGAGTGACTGTAGGGGTATGTGGGTGGGTCTATGAGTGTCGGAGTGGATCTATGAGTGGGTGTATGGGTGTCTCAATGGGTCTGTGAGTACATATGTGAGTACATATGTGAATGTGTGAGTGGGTCTATAAGTGGGTACGCAAGTCTCTCAGTGGGTCTGAACATGGGTGTGTGACTCTCTGAGTTAGTTTGTTAGTGGGTGCAAGAGTATCTGAGTGGGTCTGTGTAGGAAGCTGGGTTTCTGTTGTAGTAACCCCTCCACTTTTTGCCAGACTATTGATGCGCTTTGACTTTATGTGCCCAGGGTCCCTGCCAATCAGGTTCCCAGGGCCTGTGTTCTTTCCCCAAAACTGTACCTTGTACCACCAATTGGCACCTTTCTGGCCACATGTCAGTCCCTTGTAAAAGGTACCATGGGTACCAAGGGCACTGTGGCCGGGGAAGTCCTCTAAGGGCCGCAGCTCTTATTGTGGTACTCTTAGAGGCCCTGTACCTTTACACACACACACTGCCATTGCAGGATCCGTGTTTTGGTGCAGAACAAAGTGAAGAGTCGACTTGGCACGCATCCCTCTGTACCTTGCCTACAACCCACTGCCCTGGCATAGATCAGTCAACCCTCTAGCTGGGTGCCCTGTACCAGTGGTGAGGGTACAAGTGCACGAGCCCTGTATCCCAAAATTGTCTAAGTCAATTATTTCTTAGTCATTGTAGGTGCAGTGCTGCCATTAGGAGTATATGGTGCAGGGACTTTGTCAGTATGAACTCCACAGTGCCATGCACTGAAAACGGAGACGTTTGGTATCAAACCTCTCAGCACATTAAACTCACACAGATGCCATTGTGGGATTTAATGAAAAATGCACATGCTCCCTGCACGATAGATTGGCTGGGATAGCATGCAATTAGATCACATCATCAAGGGACCGAACAACCCTATCTAGTCACATGCCACATACACCCCTATAGAACGTCATACTGACACAGTTATTGCCATAGTGGGCACCCTAGTTTGGACGAGCATCCTATTGGAACTCGCCCTCGAAAGTTATGCACGGTTTTGTTCACACTTGTGCCTTGTTCTTAACATTATTAACTCGGAGCGCACCCATGCACACAGCAAGCGACTAGGCCCTGCCCTACCTGCTCCACCCTGGCCAACTCAACAAGGGGAAATTATACAGGTCATGGTAGTTACATGGAATGTGGCGGGATGCACACACATCATGTAGATACTTAATATACACCTATTTACAGCGCAGGGCTGCTGGTATTGCGCTATTCCAAGAGACACACATGTTCCAAGTGGAACTAGAGCAATTGCGCAGAAGATGGGGAGGCCAAGTGTATGGCACAACCTACTCGGCTCACTCACGGGGTGTCCTCATCTGGGTGAGAACTGGTAACCCATTTATAAGCAAAGAAGTGTTGACTGAGCTTGAAAGCAGATATACGTTTGTTAGTGGTCGACTTAATGGCCATCAGATATTGATCGGCTCCATCTATGCCCCGAATGTTAATCAGCCCTCCTTTTTAGATAACCTAACTGGGGTGTTAGCTAAATGGAACAGGATCCTATGGCTCCTTGTGTGCTCAACATAGACTTAGACAGGTCGTTCCTGTCCCTGAACAAAACCACAGCAGCATTAAATGCGCAGGCCCTCGCTGACTGACTCACTCACTGGGCACTACTAGATATATGGCACGCCCGCAACCTTGACACTCGGGTCTACTCCTATTACTCCGCGGTACATGGGCTACACGAGCGCCTGGACTGTATAGTGGGATCCCCTGCTCTGCTTCCCATAGTTCAACAGATGGAATATTTAGGTCGGACACGCTCCGATTATAACCCCCAAACACTGCAACTCACCTGGGAACCCGGGCAACCCCAGTCACCACATGGAGACTTCAAACTACAGCACTAGAAGACCTCACGTTACGCTCATCACTAGGAACGGCACTCCTCGAACCTTTTACATCAACAAAGCCACAGAAGGAGACACACTAGTGGAATGGGAGGCATTTAAAGTTACAATGACGGGACACTGTTTGGGAGCAACCTGGAGCATATGTAGACAACTATCCGCTGCCCTAAGTAAAATATAAACACAGCTCCTGCGGTACGAAACAGACGGGGAAGGAGGAGAGAGAAGTGCATATCGCTTTCGCTGCCACAACTATGTTGCACATATAGCTTGTACTCACGCTACTGCCGATCATGCAGGACGACTCCTGGCCTGGCTAATTCATCATGAGCAGGCTCACAAACCGATAGGCGCGCTGCGCGCGAATACAGGACTCCTCATATATACACAACGCGACATCCACACAGCTATGACACAGCACTAGACCCGGTTGTTTCAATCCAAAAGCTGCTGCGAGACACAGGTCATCACAGCCTTTCTAGACCCTATACAATTACCTGAGGTCACACCGACACAGTGAGATATTAAACAAGCCGATTTCGCTAGAAGAAATACCAGAGGCAATATAGTCACTGGCCATGCGGAAGACCCTGGGAACCGACGGACTCCCGCAGAGTACTATAAGGTATACCAAGGATTGCTAACACAGCGGTTACATGCCCTCTATGATGCCACTGTAGAAGCAGGACAGCTCACTCCTTCCCGATGCGGGGTGCACTTGATATCCTTACTCAAGTCTGACAGGGACCCCACAGACATGAGCTCCTATAGGCCCTTCGCCCTGATCAACACAGACTATAAAATATTAGCAAGAATCCTGGCAGACAGGCTCACACAAGTGATCCCCGCCCTGGTTCATGCAGACCAAAACAGCTTAGTGCCATCTCGTAACACCTCACTCAACCTGCGCCACATTTTTTGGGTTGCAACTTATTCCACATGGGCGAGGGTGGGCTGACTCATACTCGATCTTGAGAAGGCTTTCAATTCCCTAGAATGGGACTACATGTTTGTATCCCTCAAAAAATACAAACTATGCCTCACTTTTCTAAAACTGACCCGCCTACTTTACACGGAACCGGCGGTAAGAGTAAAGCTAGGTCCATACATATCAGGTACAGTCCCAATGAGATGTGGGAAGCGACAGAGCTGCCCTTTATCCCCCCTCCTCTTCGCACTAGCTATAGAGCGCTTGCGGAGTCGATAAGAATGCACTTCAATGATGGCATACCACTAGGTGATAGAACACAGAAGGTGTCATTGTACGCAGATGACCTTCTAATCCATCTAAGGATATAAATGGCGTGCTGGAACAATTGGCTCTGATCCTACAGGACTTTGCGGCCATATCAGGTTTGAAGGTGAATGCAGGCAAATCCAAACTATACACCTTCAACTAAGGAAACCACAACCCGGGCTTTACACTTAATAGAGAAAGTGTGCAGTGGAGTGCAGATACATTCCAATATCTAGGCATACAAATATACCGCCAAATGGGAAACTATCAGAGGGCAACCTAGGCAGGGCACTAACAGCCGCCAGGTATCAGATGCAATTCTGGAGCACACTCCCACTTGCAGTTACAGGCGGAGTAGCACTTGTAAAAATGGTGGTCTTGCTGAGATTCCTTTATTACTTGGCTAACTTGCTCATACATGTGCCCACCCCATTCTTTGTTACCCTAGCGAAGATGGCCAGAGACTTCATATGGGGATCCAGTCGACACAGGGTGGCGGTGAAGAAATTATATTTACGTAGGGACCAGGGAGGCCTAGCGCACCGTGTTTCGAACACTAGTACCTGGTAGCCCAACTGCAATGGATCGCCAGATGGATGGCAGATCGCTGGCGTGAGGACAGAGCGACCACGTGCCAGCCATACACATTAGCGCCTCAGACTTTTCCACCCTGGCGCAAAGACATGACCACCAGAACCTCTGATGCTAAACATGGCCCACGGATGTTAACGTAGAAGTCTCCACATAACCTGACGCTTAACACCCTACGCCCCTGTTCTCCCTTTAGAAGGCATCCTTAGAGGTCAGTCTACGGTCACAGCCATTGAGTTACAACAATGGCATGAAGCAGGCATACAGTCCCTAGGAGACTTATATCGTGACGGCTCACTCGTTCCTACGCAACACTGATATAAGATGAAAGACTTTCTCTAGGTCAATTCCTTCTACACCGTTCACTAGTGGCTACACTCACAGCTACTGAACCGCAAACACATCTCACCATATAATACCTACAAGTCATGGGACAGGGCAGACATCTCAGGCTGCCTCACTGCACCAACATGCAATGATCAGCCTAGAGCTCCTCCGCAAGAAGTGTGAACACGAACTGGCCCGGCAACTCACAGACACGGAATGGGCACAGGTTCTGGTTAGTCCAGTGAAGATCCCCAGAAACATGCGATTCAGGCAAATACAGTACTACATCACCCAAAGAGCGTATTTCATGACCGCAAGAAGGTCATATATATATCTATATCTATGTATATATATATATATATATATATACAGGTGCGGGGAATTCACCAAAGGGATGGAGCTGGCTTGCACTAGCAAGCTTTCAAATGAGGGACTTACTTGCAGCGTGACATCTCACTGGTAGGACGCTTTGGACGCTAAGGAAGGCAGAATGGCTGCCGAAATGCATTCGCATCTGTGTCATTAAACCAGTGCTTCCTACCGTTTCCACCTGGGTCGCTGTCTTCTTTCGGTTGGAAGGAGTTGTGTGCATATATATATATACATATATATATATATATATATATATATATATATACACATTGAAAAAAACACAGGTTTCAGGGACGTTTGTTGGCAGCAATTGACGTAAGATGGAAAGCGAGCAGTTGACATATATCTATATATCTATGTAGATATTCACTGAAAAAAACACAGGTTTCAGGGTAGTTATAGTTAGTTGGACATTTTACTCATACAAAACCAGAGAAATGTGGCCGTTATAGTTAGTTCAGCTAACTATAACTCCCGCCCCCGCAATGCAATACTGATAACATCACATATTACATCATTCATGACATCTTACATCACTGATGACATCACTGATGACACAATCCAGTGACTGTGTGTTTCTATAAAGTTTAAATATGTTTTATATATATATGCCAAGGTGTATTAAAGAATTAGTGGGTGTATAAGTGTCTGGATGGATGATTTAGTAGGTGCGTTACTGACTGTATAAGTGAGTGATTAAATGTGTCTTACTGCATGCATGGGTTACTGACTGATACAGACATTCACACAGTTTAGTTTATCAGTTGGTATGTAAGCGGTTGCATGGGTTGGTGAGTAGCTTTATGAGGAGCTGTATGGGTTATTGATTGGTTGTCTGAGTTTCTTTATGGGTGGGTGGGGGGTGTGACTCTGTGCATCGATGTGTGAGTAGATGATTCACTGGGTGCATGGGTCCAAGAGTGCATCTGTGAAGTGCTGTATAGGTGGGTGAGTGTGTGTATGGGTATGTTGGTGAGTGCATGGATGCCTCAGTGGTACATGTGTGAGTAACTGCCCATGTGAAAGGTAGTATATGTGAGTGTTGGAGTGTATAAATAACTTTATGTGAGAGTGAGTGATTGTGAGAGTGGCTGTATGGATCAGTGTGTGCTTGTATTAGTTATTGCCTAAGAGTGTAAGTATGTGTTAGTATATGTTTGAATAAGTGAGGTGGTGTGTGTATAACTGTATAGGTGAGTAAATGGGAGTGTGATTGATTCTTTGCATGACTGACTAAGTGTGTGAGTAACTTTATGGATGAGTGGCGGTGTGTGAGTGTCTGTATAGATATGTGAGGGCATATGATAATGCCGTATTGATGGTTGACTGCATGTATGAGTGACTGTATGGGTGAATGAGTGGATGTGTGTGTAGACTTAAGAATTAGTGAGTGGGTATGTACTAACTGGTACTGGTGTGTCTATGGTTTTGAAAATGGTAGTCTGTATTGTAGAGTGGGTGTATCAAAGGTTATATTAGGGTATGAGGAGGTGCATCACATTATCACATGGATGATGTCATCAGTGATGTCATCAGTGATATCATTTGAGATGTCATGATGTCATCAGTGATGTCACTGACCATGTCATACATGATGTAATATGTGACGTCAACAGCAGTGTATTGCGGGGGCGCGAGTTATAGTTAGCTGAACTAACTATAACAGCCACATTTTTCTGGTTTTGTATGAGTGAAATGTCCAACTAACTGTCACGTCCTTGAAACCTGTGGTTGTTTCAGTGAATTTCTAAGGTTTTTAAATGCTAATTTCTAACTATATCGTCCCTGAAACCTATGGTTTTTTCAGGGAATTTCAAAAGTTTTTTAAATGCTAAATTCTAACTATGCCTACAAAGGTAGGACATGTGAAGACAGAGGAAGAAAAGCGCAGAAAGAAACAAGACATACGTAGAAAGAAGAAACAGAAGTCCAGAAAGACGAAAAACTGCAGGTAGAACAAGAGGTGTGCAGAAAGAACCAAGAGAGGAGCAGAAAGTCCTCCTGTGCCCCCAACTCTTTGCTGATGGGTACTGGTGGTAACTGACTCTGACTAACCAGGCCTAGAGCCAGTGCTATGCTAAAAGACATTTAGAATACAGTTAAAACACCTACATACACTAGGGAACACTATGCGTTGGGGTACCCCTGTGATTGGCATGACCTCCTCTGTATTTGCCATGAGTTAGTGCCTGGGTCATTGCATGAGAACATGGGTACTGACTGGATGATTAGAGTACTGCAAGGAGAGTGCATGGTGAATTTATAAGTGCTTGTGTTTTGGCGCAGTGATTAGATAAGGACATGGAACTGGCTGGTTGATTGGAGGAGTGCATGGGTAGTGACAAGGAGATGGCTGGACTGCATCAGTAGTGCTCAGGGGATTATAGCAGTTCATGAGTAAGTGCATCGGTCATTGCATGAGTGCAAGGGTAGTGACTGGATGATTAGAATGCTGCAAGGAAAGTGCATGGTGAATTTATAAGTGCTTGGGTTTTGGCAGAGTAATTGGATAAGTACACACATGTCACATCAGGCCCGCCCACTCCCTTCACCAATGTGCAAACGCACCCCCTGGCAGGTTTTAAGTTGGGGGATTAATTACCTTTGAATCCTGGGAGTCCCTAGAGCCCAACCAGCCCAACAGGTACCTCCGGTAAGCGCCACAGAGCTGCGTTGCAAAGAGGTGTTACGAGGCCATGCTCCTTTTTACACCTCTCTGCAACGCAGCTCTGTGGTGCCACGGAGTGCGTTTGCACACTTGTCACATCAGGCCCCACCCTCTGCCTTCACCACTGTGCAAATGAACCACGTGGCTCATTTTAAGTTAGGGGATTAAGTCCCCTTAAATCCTGAGGGTCCCTGGGGTTCAACTAGCCCACCAGGTATCTCCAGTAAACGCCACAGAGCTGCGTTTTGGAGAGATGGGTATAAAAGGGGAGTGGCCTCTGACCACCTCTCTGCAAAGCAGCCCTGTGGCGCTTACTGGAGGTACCTGGTGGGCTAGTTAGCTCCCAGGGACCCTCAGGATTGAAGAGGAATGCATCCCCCAACTTAAAATGCGCCACAATTCTGCTGCATGCAAGGAACTTGTGGTTTACATTTTAAGTTAATTCAATCCTCCAGGGGATGTGTGCAAATTCGAAACTTTGCCAGGACCCAAAAATAGCCTTTCAGTGGGCCTCAGAGTTAAAATCCTGTTCCTGTAGTATAAAGAGCCAGCTGCGCCGCATTTCTCCCCCAGAGATTCAGGTAAGACGGGCCCCTCGTGAACTTTCTGAGGGGTGGTGCGACCTTGCCACGGCTTGGACATTGCCATGATATCATATTCCCAAACAATGCCCTTGCATTCAGACACCCACTCCTCCAGCTGGTGATTTAAAACAAAATCATTTTATTCAAAAGGAACAGGCATCCTCACTCCAATATTTTTGTCCTGCTGTCTGACGCATTTCAGAGCTTACAAGCTCTTTCCTCAGAGGTAGTTCGAGTGTGCACATTTTGCTCTCCCACAGTTCCCTGCATTTTACTTTGCTTAATGAGCCTCTGGTGTGCTCTTCTTGGTGAAATAATTGCGCTGCATGCCAGGAACTTGTGGTTTACATTTTAAGTTAATTCAATCCTCCAGTGGATTTGTGCAAATTCGAAACTTTGCCGGGACCCAAAAATAACCCTCCTGTGGGCCTCAGAGTTAAAATCCTTTATACTTAAAGAGCCAGCTGCGCCGTATTTCTCCCCCAAAGATTCAGGTAAGACGGGCCCCTCATGAACTTTCTGAAGGGTGGTGCAACCTTCCAGCGGCTTGGACCTGCCGTGATATCATATTCCGTGATATCACATTCCCCGGGGGATGGGGTCACTGGAGCTGAATATGGCCTTGGGAGGGGGACCACGCAGCCCCCTTCCATTTAAAAAAAAATAGGGGTCAAGCCCTGGGGGATGGGGTCCCCAGGGCCCATAAAATAGGAAAGGCCCGCCAGGTGCTTCTAGTAAGCGCCACCACGCTGCATTGAAGAGAGGTGGTCCAGGCCATGCCCCTTTTTACACCTCTCTGCAACGCAGCTCTGTGGCACTTACTGGAGGTACCTGGTGGGCTAGTTGGACCCCAGGGACCCTTAGGATTCAAAGAGACTTAATTCTCCAACTTACAACGCACCAGGGGGGTCATCAGTGATGTCATCGACCATGTCATGAGTGATGTCATATGTGACATCATCAGCAGTGCATTGCTGGGGCATGAGTTATAGTTAGCTGAACTAACTATAAATGGGGAATTTCTCTGGCTTTGTATGAGTGAAATGTCCAACTAACTATAACTTTCCCTAAAACCTATGGTATTTTCAGTGAATTTCTAAGGTTTTTAAATGCTAATTTGTAACTATAACGTGTCTGAAACCTATGGTTTTTTAAGTGAATATATATATATATATATATATATATATATATATATATATATATATATATATATATACTCCAACTGGTTACGGTGCAACGAAACCTCCAAAGCACTTTCTCCAGTGCACAGACACGAAATAACGCTCCAAGACCAGTCTTCAAATAATCGTTGTTTTATTTAATCATAAAGTGCAGGAGTGCATGGCAGAGAACGTCGACCACTCGAAGAACATTTTCCACATCACTTGACCTTTTTATTAAACAAGCCCCAAAGTGGGCGTATAGGACTCCATGGCTTCAAAAATATCATGCTGGATCGCAAATCAACCTACTGAAGGTAAAGGACAACTATGCATTAATTAGTAAGAACACTCGAGCTTACTTAAAGAAATGATGTGGAAAATGTTCTTCGAGTGGTTTTTACAGCAGCCCATGAGGAAGGGGGTGGTTTTCCCTGAAACGCGTCGGGCAAGCAAACAGAGAGGAGCGAAAAGCATGCAAAACCTTCAAGCCTTTAAGCCCCGAGGGCGGGGACCTGTCAGTGTGCCTCTGAAAAGCTTTGAGCAATTGGTGATTTATGTTCCTGCACGGCAGCTCTGTCGTGAAGAGTGCACCATCGTGGACTGACAGTTGAAACGAACTGTCAGCGCAACGAGGCTCTGAGTTCTCAACTGCTGGGGACTTGTGGAGCACAGGACTCCATGGCTTCAAAAATATCATGCTGGATCGCAAATCAACCTACTGAAGGTAAAGGACAACTATGCATTAATTAGTAAGAACACTCGAGCTTACTTAAAGAAATAGACATTGACTTTGCATTTTCCAAGGACCACAAGTCCCATCAACCAGTGAGAGCGATGCACTGAGTATACGCCCACTTTGGGGCTTGTTTAATAAAAAGGTCAAGTGATGTGGAAAATGTTCTTCGAGTGGTTTTTACAGCAGCCCATGAGGAAGGGGGTGGTTTTACCTGAAACGCGTCGGGCAAGCAAACAGAGAGGAGCGAAAAGCATGCAAAACCTTCAAGCCTTTAAGCCCCGAGGGCGGGGACCTGTCAGTGTGCCTCTGAAAAGCTTTGAGCAATTGGTGATTTATGTTCCTGCACGGCAGCTCTGTCGTGAAGAGTGCACCATCGTGGACTGACAGTTGAAACGAACTGTCAGCGCAACGAGGCTCTGAGTTCTCAACTGCTGGGGACTCGTGGAGCACAGGACTCCATGGCTTCAAAAATATCATGCTGGATCGCAAATCAACCTACTGAAGGTAAAGGACAACTATGCATTAATTAGTAAGAACCCTCGAGCTTACTTAAAGAAATAGACATTGACTTTGCATTTTCCAAGGACCACAAGTCCCATCAACCAGTGAGAGCGATGCACTGAGTATACGCCCACTTTGGGGCTTGTTTAATAAAAAGGTCAAGTGATGTGGAAAATGTTCTTCGAGTGGTTTTTACAGCAGCCCATGAGGAAGGGGGTGGTTTTCCCTGAAACGCGTCGGGCAAGCAAACAGAGAGGAGCGAAAAGCATGCAAAACCTTCAAGCCTTTAAGCCCCGAGGGCGGGGACCTGTCAGTGTGCCTCTGAAAAGCTTTGAGCAATTGGTGATTTATGTTCCTGCACGGCAGCTCTGTCGTGAAGAGTGCACCATCGTGGACTGACAGTTGAAACAAACTGTCAGCGCAACGAGGCTCTGAGTTCTCAACTGCTGGGGACTCGTGGAGCACAGGACTCCATGGCTTCAAAAATATCATGCTGGATCGCAAATCAACCTACTGAAGGTAAAGGACAACTATGCATTAATTAGTAAGAACACTCGAGCTTACTTAAAGAAATAGACATTGACTTTGCATTTTCCAAGGACCACAAGTCCCATCAACCAGTGAGAGCGATGCACTGAGTATACGTCCACTTTGGGGCTTGTTTAATAAAAAGGTCAAGTGATGTGGAAAATGTTCTTCGAGTGGTTTTTACACCAGCCCATGAGGAAGGGGGTGGTTTTCCCTGAAACGCGTCGGGCAAGCAAACAGAGAGGAGCGAAAAGCATGCAAAACCTTCAAGCCTTTAAGCCCCGAGGGCGGGGACCTGTCAGTGTGCCTCTGAAAAGCTTTTAGCAATTGGTGATTTATATATATATATATATATATATATATATATTATGCTCCAAAATCGCCCAGCTGGCGAAGGTGCACTCCGGGCTCAGCAATGCCTCAAGATCCCTTCTCCGCACGCAGACAGCAGCCTGACGCGTTTCGCCGTGATGGCTTTATCAAAGGCTGTATCCCTCAGTGTCACGGCAGCGTTCGCAGTACTTCATTAGTCAATATGCCGCCTTTTGATAGGTTAAGCTCGGAGGAGCCTCCCCCAGCATACTCCTACAGGATTGTGGTCAATGAAGTACAGCATATCTACCCTGGATGGGTGTCGTTAAACCAAGGTTTACTGATGCACGCCCTGTATGGGCTCAGCGCGCTGAGAGGAATGGAATGCCGGCGCTGGTCCTTTTCTGCTACTTCCTTGCAGCGGTGCACCTTCCGTGGCAGGGCTTGCCACGTATAAATTATGCTCCAAAATCGCCCAGCTGGCGAAGGTGCACTCCGGGCTCAGCAATGCCTCAAGATCCCTTCTCCGCACGCAGACAGCAGCCTGACGCGTTTCGCCGTGATGGCTTTATCAAAGGCTGTATCCCTCAGTGTCACGGCAGCGTTCTGAGCCCGGAGTGCACCTTCGCCAGCTGGGCTGAGCCCATACAGGGCGTGCATCAGTAAACCTTGGTTTAACGACACCCATCCAGGGTAGATATGCTGTACTTCATTGACCACAATCCTGTAGGAGTATGCTGGGGGAGGCTCCTCCGAGCTTAACCTATCAAAAGGCGGCATATTGACTAATGAAGTACTGCGAACGCTGCCGTGACACTGAAGGATACATCCTTTGATAAAGCCATCACGGCGAAACGCGTCAGGTTGCTGTCTGCGTGCGGAGAAGGGATCTTGAGGCATTGCTGAGCCCGGAGTGCACCTTCGCCAGCTGGGCGATTTTGGAGCATAATTTATACGTGGCAAGCCCTGCCACGGAAGGTGCACCGCTGCAAGGAAGTAGCAGAAAAGGACCAGCGCCGGCATTCCATTCCTCTCAGCGCGCTGAGCCCATACAGGGCGTGCATCAGTAAACCTTGGTTTAACGACACCCATCCAGGGTAGATATGCTGTACTTCATTGACCACAATCCTGTAGGAGTATGCTGGGGGAGGCTCCTCCGAGCTTAACCTATCAAAAGGCGGCATATTGACTAATGAAGCACTGCGAACGCTGCCGTGACACTGAGGGATACAGCCTTTGATAAAGCCATCACGGCGAAACGCGCCAGGCTGCTGTCTGCGTGCGGAGAAGGGATCTTGAGGCATTGCTGAGCCCGGAGTGCACCTTCGCCAGCTGGGCGATTTTGGAGCATAATTTATACGTGGCAAGCCCTGCCACGGAAGGTGCACCGCTGCAAGGAAGTAGCAGAAAAGGACCAGCGCCGGCATTCCATTCCTCTCAGCGCGCTGAGCCCATACAGGGCGTGCATCAGTAAACCTTGGTTTAACGACACCCATCCAGGGTAGATATGCTGTACTTCATTGACCACAATCCTGTAGGAGTATGCTGGGGGAGGCTCCTCCGAGCTTAACCTATCAAAAGGCGGCATATTGACTAATGAAGTACTGCGAACGCTGCCGTGACACTGAGGGATACAGCCTTTGATAAAGCCATCACGGCGAAACGCGTCAGGCTGCTGTCTGCGTGCGGAGAAGGGATCTTGAGGCATTGCTGAGCCCGGAGTGCACCTTCGCCAGCTGGGCGATTTTGGAGCATAATTTATACGTGGCAAGCCCTGCCACGGAAGGTGCACCGCTGCAAGGAAGTAGCAGAAAAGGACCAGCGCCGGCATTCCATTCCTCTCAGCGCGCTGAGCCCATACAGGGCGTGCATCAGTAAACCTTGGTTTAACGACACCCATCCAGGGTAGATATGCTGTACTTCATTGACCACAATCCTGTAGGAGTATGCTGGGGGAGGCTCCTCCGAGCTTAACCTATCAAAAGGCGGCATATTGACTAATGAAGTACTGCGAACGCTGCCGTGACACTGAGGGATACAGCCTTTGATAAAGCCATCACGGCGAAACGCGTCAGGCTGCTGTCTGCGTGCGGAGAAGGGATCTTGAGGCATTGCTGAGCCCGGAGTGCACCTTCGCCAGCTGGGCGATTTTGGAGCATAATATATATATATATATATATATATATATATATATATATGTATATATATATATATATATATATATATATCGGCTCCAACAAACCCTCACCGTCAATTCACGGGAATCAGGTAGCAGCACTCGGGGGTAAATACACGATTAAAGTTTATTTTTCCACAACACGCTTCCGGCACTCGGCCTTCGTCAGTGTTCAAACGGCACTCCGTTGTTTTGAACACTGACGAAGGCCGAGTGCCGGAAGCGCGTTGTGGAAAAATAAACTTTAATCGTGTATTTACCCCCGAGTGCTGCTACCTGATTCCCGTGAATTGACGGTGAGGGTTTGTTGGAGCCGATATTGAGGTCGGGCGCACCCCCGACGAGCAGGCACCAGCCAAAGAGTGCGACAGGCAGGTGCAAGAGGAGCGTCTATATATATATATATATATATATATATATATATAAATATAAAAATATTCAATCCTCATTAGTGCCAAAAAGTGCAGGTTTGGTGATGCGTTTTGGCCGGAGCCTTCAACTGACCATAGAGTTAAAAATTTGCTAACATTCGTGCCAAGAATTTTCAATTCTATTAAGGACAGGAGGCGAGGATTATGCTTTCTCTATTTCTTTACTGAGGAAAACAGCAGCCAATCAGTACACAGTAAAGAAGAAAACTACAATACCCATGAGTACTCAGAGTGTATAAATAGGGTCACAGAGGTCATAACTTCCTCTTTCTTTGTCCATAACAGTTAAGTAATGAAAAGTCAAAAACGTAGAAGAAAAAACCAAGGATCCTTGAAGAACATCTGGCCGCAGGACATCCACAAGGCAAGCAAACAGGCAAATCCAAGGACCAGAGGTACAAACCACAGCAGCAGCCGCAGACGCCGGATCCAATGTTGATTTGAGGTCGGAACCTGAAACAGTAAACAAAGTCGTAAAACCTACACCCACAACTCAATGAAGGCAAAAAACATGAGAGGGCGGGATATATTGCATAAACATTGCATAATAAGACATAAATCAGTCATATCAGAACAGTATAGAACAATGCAATATCAAGTAGAATAGCAAGGGTGGGATAATCCTCGCCTCCTGTCCTTAATAGAATTGAAAATTCTTGGCACGAATTTTAGCAAATTTTTAATTCTATGGCAGGACGGAGGCTCCGATTATGCTTGTTCAAAGCTGGTCCACCACAACAGATGCAACATCAACAATAGGTTTAAAATAAAAAGTCTTGAACACAGATTCAGAGGACCAATCCGCAGCCCTCATGATGTCATGAAGGGTAGCACCCATTGAAAAAGCCTTTGAAGTCATAGCTCCCCTAGCGGAGTGAGCACCAAACATGGAAATATCAATGCCCGCCTCCTGCATGAGCCAATGAAGCCAATGTGCCAAAGTAGCAGGAGTAACAGGCCTGAAAGGCTTTTGCAAAGCAATAAGAAGTTGACCTTGTAAGTCATGTCGTAAAGATGCAGTGCTTACCTCGTAATCCTTGAGACACTGAACTACACACAATTGAGGATTGTGAGGAAAAGAGGGATAAGAAACGGAAGAGGTATTACATTTCGTCCGTTTAGAAATAACAAAAGTGACACCCTCTGGGGAAAAAGTGCGACCGGCGAGATCTAAAGCTCGCACATCAGAAACCCGTTTACAGGAGATCAAACACAGAAGCATAGTCAGCTTTGCTGAAAGCTGTTTACGGGTCAAGAACGAATTGGAGGGCCAAGACGAAAGAAAACGCAAAACCACAGACACATCCCATAAAGCAACGTACTTGGGACAAGGAGGTTTTACCATCCTAATGCCCTTCAGCAATTTAGAAATCAAGGGATGTTCTCCCGCAGGTTTGCTATCAATAGGAATGTGACCTGCCGAAATGGCAGACGGAAATTGTTTACAGTCCTATAGGCCAGACCCGAAGAGGCCATAGAAGCCAAAAAATTACTAATCATAGCGAGATCTGCTGAAACGGGATCCACTGACCGTTGTGCACACTAAGCACACCAGCGTTTCCAAGAGGATGCATAACGTTTGCGTGTGTTGGGAGCCCAAGCTTCATTGATAAATTGGGTAGCGTCTCCCGATAATCCCGGGACTTGCCAGCGTCCCCCGAAATCCTCCAAGCCACCAACAGGAGGTGACCCGACAAAACCAGAGGGTGAGGATTGTGAAGAGGATCCAAAAGCAGGTTCCACCGGTGTGGGAGGATGAACGGCGTCGAGCAACTCATCTCCAGAAGAACTGGAAACCACGCTTGGGCCCTCCAAAGAGAGGTGATCAGAATGAGTTCCGACGAGAACTGACGTACCCGGGCAAGAACCCGGGGAATCATCATGAATGGGGGAAACGCATAGCACAGAAGCGGAGGCCAGGGCTGGAGAAAGGCATCCGTAGCCAGGGCCTCCGGATCCGGGCACCAGCTGAAGAATTGGGGAAGCTGGGCGTTCAGACAGGAAGCAAACAGATCCAGATGACAAGACCCCCAGATGAGAGTCAATCTCCGAAAGACCCGAGGATGAAGCCTCCAATCGCTGAAGTCGCGGAGATGTCGGGAGTGCCAGTCTGCAATCTGATTGCAAGAACCCGGCAGGTATTCTGCAATAACAGTGATCCTGCGTTGCAGACACAGGTGCCAAAAGTCTTTCGCAATCTCTGAAAGAAGCTTGGACTTGGTACCCCCCAGTTTGTTCACATAACGAACTGCAGAAATGTTGTCCATCCTGAGAAGAATGCCGCAATTCGTCTGCTGAGGGGATAGGCACCGAATCGCGAAGGAACCCGCTAGAAGTTCCAGGCAATTGATATGTAAAGACAGCTCCTCCTGTGACCAACGACCCCCCATTGTCACTGAACCGCATCGGGCTCCCCAACCCCAAAGGCTGGCATCGGACTCGATCACAACATCGGGAGTCTTCCCAAACAGCACCCAGCCGTTCCAGGACTCCATGTGGTCTAGCCACCACATCATTTCCGTGCGAGCATCCTCCGACAGGGGGACATGATCCGAATACCGCAGACCCTTCTGAAGATGTCGGATCTTGAGACGCTGAAGCGCCCGATAATGCAGAGGACCCGGAAAGATCACCTGGATGGAAGAGGACAGAAGGCCCACAATACGAGATACAGATCTCAAGGACACGGTCTGTTTGGCGAGAAGCAGACGCAAGTCCCTCTTGATGGACCTGATTTTCTGTCCGGGAAGAAGGAGTTGGCAGGAGACAGAGTCTATCTGAAAGCCCGGGAAATCCATCGACTGAGACGGAATAAAGTCGGATTTTTGAGGATTCACCAGGAAACCCAAAGACTGTAACAGATCGATGGACCATTGCAAATGAGAGCGAAGAAGGAGAGGACACTGCGCCAAGAGAAGGACTTCGTCCAGATAAACAATTAGACGGACTCCGCGTGACCTCAGAGATTCCATCACAGGATGAAGAAGCTTCGTGAAACACCACGGAGCTGAAGAAAGGCCGAAAGGAAGTACCTTGTACTCGTACGAATTTCCTAGCCATTGAAATTGTAGATAACGACGATGAGGGGCAAAGATTGGCACTGAGAGATAAGCATCTTTGAGATCTAGACAAACCATCCAGTCGCCCTCTCGAAGCAAGTCTCGTAGAAGATGGATGCCCTCCATCTTGAAATAGTGGTATACCACTCCGCCGTTGAAATCCTTTAAATTGAGGACCAAACGAGACCCGCCCCCTTTTTTCTCTACGAGAAACACATTGCTGACGAAACCTCTGGGATGTGGAGTAGTGGTCACAATGGCTCCTTTGGCCAGAAGGGAGGCGATCTCTGCGGAGATAACCTCTTGATCTTGTTGGGAAAAAACAAGAGGACGTGGCCGAAGATGCTGGCGAGGGCGAGAGTAAAACTCTATCTTGTACCCTTGTACCGTCTCCAGCACCCTGGCATCGTTCGAGAGCAATTGCCAATTGTGGAGAAAAGATTGTACCCTGCCCCCCAAAACCACATTGGAAGCGAGAATCAAGCTCACCTGAGGCGGAATCTTGTCGTCCTCCCTGGTTACCGGTGTAACCACATTTTCCGTAATTTCCTCTACCCTTCTTGGAGGGATAGAAATTAGACTTGTTGCCGGAATATGTCTGATTTCAACGCTGGGACTTTGCCTCGCTGCGAGGCTTGATCCGCTCCATGGCCGGACGAACGTCCCCTTCGTCCGGCCCTGCCAAAAAGTGGACGAAAAGCTCTACGGAGGTTAGCCTGGGCCTTATCCAACCCACTGAAGGTGGAGACAAACTTTGTTAACTCTTTCAGAAATGGAGCTCCGAAAAGCAAGCCCTGAGCCTGGGGTCCTGATTCCGAAGAGGCCAGGTCAGTCAACCTGGTATCCAGCTTCATAAGGATAGAACGGCGACGTTCTGAAGACAGAGCGCAATTCGCATTCCCCAGAATGCAAACTGCGCGTTGGGACCACCCAACCAGTTTGTCGGGGTCAATCATTGCTCCCGATTCTTTGGCTCGGTAGGCCATATCCAAAATTTTAGTGAGAGGTCCCAACATATCCAGAAGTTTATCTTGACATGAACGCCAAGAACGATCTAAACCCTTAGTAGGATCTTTCGCATATATCTTCATGTAGGTGATCATCGTCGGATCCACCTCAGGAGTAAGTGCCAGCTTGTTGGAGAGATCTGGGCGAGGTCACTCAGAGTGCAAACACGCCCGCACCTCCTTCTCAAAAGAGGTGCGAATGTGGTCCTGGACATAGTCCGCCACCTCAGGAGAGGGCAGCCATGAGGAAGAGTTCGGATGTACGATATCTGAGGGATCAAAAGTCAAAACTTGAGGAATCGAAGGGGCATCCACAAAATGTTCATTCCGAAATTTTTTTGGAAGGAGGCGGCTTTGCAGGTTCAGATGAAGAGGATGATGAAGATGAACCGTTGTCCGAATCCGAAGAGGGAGAGTCACGTGGAGGAGTAGAACGCTTTTTAGCCGTTGGAGCAGAAGATAAAGTTTTTGCCAACTTAGCAAAGTCGGAATGATGTGGGTTTTTTGGCGACTTCTTACTGCGCCCAGAGGAAGGAGGCAACCAGCCTTGCTGGACAGCATACTCAGACAAATGTTTTTTCAAAGGCGCAATCGCCTGAAACAATGCCTGACCCATGAAGTCATCCATGGATGCAGACGGCTCCTCCTCTTCATAATACTCATACCCATCATCATAAAAGTCAGCCATAGCGACAAAAATAGACAATAGTGCCCACTGTAAGAAATTCCAAGAAATTTCAAAACTTTTGAAAGGCCAAAGCCGAATTTGGGGGAGTGGAACCCCTAATGCAAGCTAATTGAGAGCAACCTGACAAGCAAGGTATAATATTGTAACAAGTTGAGGGAGGGCTTGCACTAAAAATCAAGTCAAACCACTCTAGGCAGAGCCTATGCAACAATTTTACAACCCCTGTATTTAATATGACAAAGAGGGGCGTAAAGGGGCTCAGGCGGCAGGCAGAAAAACAGGCACGTCGAGGAACAAAGCACCAAATTCCTTGAATTCCTCAGTGAACGACGAGCGCCTCAGCAATGCGCGTCGTCACAAACCAAAACAAACGCTGACGCGCATGCGCGAACAGCAGCCGGCCGATAGGAGGGACGCGCGATACACGCGTGTCTCTCCAGCCCCCAAATATCTCCCGCTCCACTAAAACAAAGACGCGACACAGCGCGTCCAAAAGAGAGAGGTGAACACACGCTCTCAAGGCAACGGCCGAAGCCGAATCAAAAAACAGCCGCGGAAGACAGCAGAAGCGACAAAGCACACGCGCTGCAAAATAAACTTTAGACCAAGCGCGAGATAAGACCAAATAAGCGCACAAAGCGACAGCAACATTCACAACAAAGCAGTTCAACAATTGTAAGTAAAGGTAGTAAATGCACTTAACTGGCTGCAAAGCAGCAAAAAAGAGGAAGTTATGACCTCTGTGACCCTATTTATACTATCTGAGTACTCATGGGTATTGTAGTTTTCTTCTTTACTGTGTACTGATTGGCTGCTGTTTTCCTCAGTAAAGAAATAGAGAAAGCATAATCGGAGCCTCCGTCCTGCCATAGAATTTTTTAATGTGAAGAGTGTTTTAAAGGAGAAAAGCCCCTCCCCTCACCAACAAACAGGAAACAGCCAGACTGCAAAACAACTTTTTGCTGATGCTCACAATTCGGTCACCATTCACAATGCGGTACAATATTCCTGGAGTGCAAACTATTAATGGGTCAATAAATATTACAAGTTCTGTATAAGATATTTCACATCTTAAATACTGAGTTATGTGAAAATTCATTAATAGAAGGTCCAGGAACCCCAAACGCTATTTTTGGATAAATTAAGCGCACTTTCATCACTGAGCTCAGAGAAGTGACACATTGACAATTCCATCACTTCTTTCAATTTCTATTTACAAAACGGCAGAATGTTGATATCACATTGCCTACCGGGATTTCAATGGTGAAGTGCTTGGTTATCTAAACATTCATTGCGTGATATACAAGAACTTCCAAGTCCAAATTGCTCTGATATATTGAATTCTATCACAATCACAGCCAATGCAGGGAAAGGTACATAGTGCAAGGAATGCTATGTGAAGTATTAAAGTGTCCTGTGCAAGCAGCCTGCCCATTTTTACAACATACAAAACCCCCAAAGCCACTTCTGCATAGAATAAGCACACTTTCAGCACTACACTCACTAATGTCACATCAGTTCTTTCAGTTACTATTTACAGTGTGGCTGAATGTTCATATCTCATTTCCTACCAGAATTTCAGTGGTAAATTACCTGATCGTATAAAGATTCATTTTTGCAATGTCCAAGACACCCAAGCACAAAATGCTTAGTGTGCCTAAGTTCTCAGATATATTACATTCTATGAAGCTCACAGCCAATGCAGGACAAGGTGCCAAGGGCAAGGAATGGTATGTGTAGTTTTTAAAGTGTCCTGAGCAAGCAGTCTGTTCAATTACCTGTTTTTTTCCAATGTGTTGGATTCTCGAACAATCTCAACTAATATAGGTTAAACTGCAATGTGCAAAACATGTGATATGTAATATCAAAAGTGTCCTGTGCAAGCAGCCTGTTTCTCTACTCCGATATTATATGCTGACCATTTGTAGGGTACTTATGCAATACTGTGCCTAATCTGCCCAAGTTCCCTTTTATGTTGAAATGTGTCCGCTATTGCAAGCTTAAGATGCTGTATGGAGTTTGAGGAATCTTGGGGGTTAATTACCTTCTTCCCAAATGAATCTTCACAGTATCTAAAGTGTCATATACAAGCAATCTGTCCATTTGCTTTAATGCTCTGTGTTAGCTGTTGATAAAATGCTTAAGCTGTAAAGTGCCTGGTGTATTGAAATTCTCTATTGCACGAGGTAGGATCAAGTCTCTCAGCTGTTACAAGATAAAGTGCCATGTGCAGAAAGTGTAGTGTACATCTATATTATACTCGATTCAATCAAGTCCTCAGCTATTTGCGATGAGATGCCGTATATAAAAAAAATGTTACACATAGTTAAGCCTGTCTAATGGCGGTCTAATCTGCAAGACCTTACCCCAGCCATCTGCTGGTGAATCAGTACAAGGAATCAATGGATCTAAAACATATACTGATTGTAGCAAACTGGTGAAAATTGCAGCCATTGTTCACATAGCTCAATCATAGTAATAGGGCATCTCTTAGATATTCCTATGTTCTCTAAGATTCAAAATAAAAGAATTATCCTAGATGTACATGTAATTCTGCTTCCACATTAAAGCCCCATGGCACCTCCATGCCCACCATGATGATCCATCTAGACTCCGATCTCCTCAGCACCACTTCCTGATTACCACCTCTTGGTGCTTTGGTAATTCTTTAAATGCCATAGTAGCTCATCTCCTGTGTGTTTCCACCATGATTCTCCCAGATGTGTTTAGCTATGGCATATGTATAATCTGTGTTAGTAATTGCATATTCTACATGAGTAGTTTCACAAGGAATGCATTGTCCAATCAATTCAGATCTGCCATTGTGTAATAGGAAGGACATCCAATTTTGGATTTGGCAACAAGCTTTACATTTCAGACAGCTCCAAACACCCTTTTGTTTTGAGGGTAACCAATTCGGCATCTCAACACTATTGCTTCCCATAAAACTCTTGGTTAGATGATTTTAGGGTTAGCTGGTAAAATTTGATTCAAATAATCATCCATTTTAAGCAGTTTCCAGTTTTGGTGCTTTATGGTTGGAGGCGTTGAAATCCATAATGTATCTGATGCTGTTGTGTGACGGCTCAGATTCCCAATGATTTTGTTTTGGAATTAGGACCTCTTCTCTATTTCATTGCCAAGTTGTCCATAGAGTGTCAGCTAGTGCAGATGTTGGATACCCTCTTTGAAAAAAATGCTGGTACATGCCATCTGCTTGTTTGGTGAACTCTTTGTCTTCCAAACAGTTTTGTCTTGCCCTTAGGAATTCACCACAGGGTACACTCCATTTCAGTGCACGTGAATGTCTATTATTTGCGTCTAACAACCTATTGATATTTGTGGGCTTCCTGTGTACCTTGATGCATTTCTGGTTAACTTGAATGTAGATCTTTACATCCAAAAACATCTCAGTGTAACTGATTTCATAGGTTAACTTTATTTTCTGGGGATTGACATTCAGTGATTTGATAAAGTTGGCAAGATGTGTCTCACTCCCTTCCCAGATCAAAAACAGATCATTGATGTACAGCACCCATGAAATCACATGCTCCATAGTTTGTGCATTCTGATCCATTCAGATTGTCTCTGCTTTCCACCACCCCATCATTAAATTGGCAAAGGTGGGGACAAAAGATGTGCCCATGGCAGTTCCTTTCCTTTGTATATAGTAGTTATTTTCAAATATGAACACATTGTGCGTTAGACAAAATTCCAGCATTTGCATGAGCATCTCCGCATGGGCCAGCAGGCTAACAGATCTGGATCTTAAAGTATCTACAAGCCTCCAAGCCGTCAGCCTGTTCAATGGATGTGTACAAAGAAACAAGATCTATTGTGGCATAAGGTAACCATCCTTCCATGTGATATTGTTGCTTCTGTTTAAAAAGTTCCTAGAGTCCCTGAAGTATGAGGGTAGAGGGGGCACATATGGAAAGAAAATGATATTGATGAACCTGGATGTCTGTTGCAGGAGGAAACCAATTGAGCTCAACATAGGCCATTTAGGTAGATTAAGGATATCTTTGTGTACTTCTGGCAAAAAAATAGATAGATTCATCATCTAGTAAACACATCTGATGCCAATCACTCAATTGTGTGTTTGAAAATACTGCTTTTAGAAAGTGGGTATTTTCTTGCTTAGACATTTTGTGTGCTTCTACTGGGTTGTGGATTGACTTTCCGGCTTTGGGGTGACAGGAGATAGAGATGTGCATTCACTGTAGACAGCCACTAAGGGGGGGTGAGGTGTGTCCTGCCTCTCCTGGATCAGTCGAGGCTGGGCTGAATAGACCTCGGCTGCATTTAGAGTTGGGGTATGAGATTTCCTTGCTCCAGAATAGGCCTGGTCTGCCTTACAAAATGTTGTCCCCATCTCCTGTGGGGAAGCTCGACTAAAGAGGACAGAACTGGTTTTGACTGAGCACAGAGCCTATCTGCCACCAGAGAACAAAGAGAAATGGAATATAAGTATTGGAGCCCAGACCCCAGAACTTTGGAATACTTCTGGACTCAAGAGGAACCTCTGCCATGGAGTAGAGCTGGGAAAGCTGTTGGGGAAGTACTTCCCCTTTGCTGTGTGCTGTTTGGGGTTGGCCTGCAGCCGCACAGCAGGGCTGTGTGCTGTGTATCCTGGTTGAAGAAGATTGCCAAGGGTTTGAAGTAGAGCTTACCTCCTGTTCTGAAGTCTCAGGGACACAAAGACTTCACCACCAGCTCACCTGCACTTCCTTGCTGGGAATTCTGATCTGCTAAGAGGTGCCTGTTGCTGAGTTGGGTCTCTGGAGGTTATTTCTGCTGTTGGGAGCTGGAAGAGAGATGCGACTACAAGAAAAGAGACGCATCCGCACCTGTTTCCGCTGCAGCGCCGCTGTGTAGCAGAAAAAAACATTGCAGTGCCTGTCCATGGCTGAAGAAATCGCCACATGCCGAATTCCGTGCACCGATCTCCGAAGTCTGGGATCCCTGCACTGATTCCGATGCAGGTCCTGCTGTGCAGCTGCAAGAACCATCACATCGTGGGACCATGGCCGGAGAGACCAACACAATGACGTTGCCATCTCTGCCACATTGAGAACTGCTGCATCCCTGATTCCCACGCATCGCTCCATGGCGTCAAATCGACAAAGACACTGGGGCCGCAGAAAGAAACGGACGCATCACCTCCCTGCACAGTAAGAAACCGACGCATCACCTCCCCTTCAGCAAGGAACTAATGCATCACCTCCCCTGGAGTAAGGAACTGATGCATCACCTTCCCTGCGGCTGTTTTTGCTTATGATTTTGACACATCCAAGGTACTTTGTGGTGAAAGGGTCGCATTTATAGTTTGCTATGGATAGAATGTTTTTTACCTTCTAAGAAGTACATTTTGAGTGCTCTATTGTGGATTTTTGTTGTTTTGATCTTGTTTGGTTTAGATAAAGATTACCTATTTTTCTAAACTGATGTGGTGTCCATTTGTGGTGTTTTCACTGTATTACTGTATGTGTGCACAAATGCTTTACACAATACCTCTGAAATAAGCCTGTCTGCTCATGGCAAGCTACCAAGTGGGTGAGCATGGGTTATTTTAGAAGTGTATCCCCCTTACCCTGACTAGGGAGAAGGTTCCCTGCTTGGACAGAGGTGCACATCATAGCCAACTAGAGACCCCCATTTCTAACAAGGATGAGGCTGGCTGAGATATTCTGTATAGGGTGAAGTCGCTTGATGAGTTCAGTGGTGGTGCTGTTGTAGAGTGAATTTCCATAGTCTAGTTGACTGGTGAAAAGAGCTTGCATGACTGTTTTTCTGGTGTTGATGGGATCCACCTGAAGATCTTTTAAATCATGCAGAGGGGGTGGAAGCAGAAGGAGGATATTGCATTGACCTGGCACTTCATGGTGAGTTTGCTATCTAGGATGATGCAGAGGTAGTGGGTGGCGTCCATGGGGGTAGGTGTAGGTCCGAGTTCGGTGGGTCACCAGGTGTTGTCCTGCAGTGAGGTGTTCCTCCCGGAGATGAGCACTTCTGTCCTGTCCGTGTTAAGCTTCAGGCAGTTGGACCACATCCAGTCATAGACTCTTGTCATGGTGTTAAGGAAGTTGGTGTGGGGAGGGGCAGGGTCTTCCGTGAGCAAGAGAATGAGTTGTGTGTCGGTTGTGTAGGGGATGATTTTGAATCCATGGGTATGAATGATGTTGACCAGCGATGTCAGGTAGGCTTTGGACAGGGTGAGGCTGAGAGAGGAGACTTAGGGGATACTGCAGATGATGTTCTTGGGCTTAGAGATGAAGGGCAATAGGTGGATTCTTTATGTGCATCCTGTGAGGAAGGAAGCTATCTATTTGAGGGAATCTCCCTGGACACAGATGTGTGGAGTCTTCTGTAGAGGGTGTAGTGGGATACAGTCTTGAATGCCGCTGAGAGGTCGAGGAGGATAAGGGCTGCTGCCTTGCCTTGGTTGATGAGGGTTCTGATGTCGTCAGCTGTGGCAATCAGGGCAGTCTCTGTGCTGTGGTTGGCACAGAATCCAGATTGGGTGGTTGCTTTTTAGGTGTTTGTGAGTTGGTAATTAATCACTTTCTCAAGGACCTTTCACAGGGACCAGGAGGAGCAAGATGGGGTGTTAATTTTTAAGTTTGCTGGGGTTGGCTGTGATTGTCTTCTGGAGGGATTTGACCTCTGCATGTTTCCATGTGTAGGGAAAGGTGGGCGTGGTGATGGATTTATTGAGGATGGGGGCGAGCACACTGCTGATTTCCTTGTGTCCAAGTTTGAATAAGTGGAGGGGGCATGGGTCGGTTGGTGCTCTGGAATGAATGGAGGTCATAATGGATATGATTTCTGGCGTGGTGAGTGGTTTCCATGCGGTGAGCAGGTTGTTGTGGGTGGCATCTATTTGGTGTCAGAAGGTGGCTGATTTCAGTGGATTGTGGATCGAGGTAGTTGTAGGTGTGAGATTTCTTATTGTAAGAGTAGTCAGCCAGGGTGATGCAGAGTTCCTGGGCGAGGCGGGCAGTGTTCTCAGTAGCTGAGGGGCAGGGAATCTCTCTGACGATGATGAAAAGTTCCTTGGCGTGGTTGGGGCTCAATTCAATGCAGTCTATAATGGCGTGCTTCTTAGCTTCTTTGAGGCATTGATAGTACTTGCAGAGAACTGATATGAAACCTGCTTGTAGAAGGAGAAAAGAGAAGGATAAACAGAACCAATCAGAGAGATGGTAAACAGGCTGTGCACCACTGGAGGGACAAAGACTAGATTAACTGGCTGAAACAAGAAAAAACATCATATAGAAAGCACAAAAATAAAATATGCAATATTCAAAGAAATGATCTAAAACAATTAGTGGATGTGCTTTCCAGGTGAGCTATTGACATGTCCCTAATAAGTCTTTTTTAACCAGACAGTTTTGGTGTCTGGCAAGCTTTGACCTAAAAAAAAGTAATGACCAGTCTAATCATTGAGGCTGTTTGGAACTGACAACTATCCACACAGCAAATCAGCTGTTAAATAAATAGGCAGATGAAGGATAGGGGTAATAACTCTCATTGCTTCTAGGAGCTACAAAGCTAGTAAAGCCATATAATCTGGCTGCTTGCTCTGATAAATGAGCATAGGAATTCCTTGGGAGGAAGCTCATTCATGTGTACCGGAAAAAGTGAGGGAAATTGTAAGGAAATGATTATTAAATTTCAATTGGTAATCTTATAAAGCACGACTGTGAAGGTCTCAAGGCGCTTTGTGGGGGAGAAACTGCTGTTCAGTCGAAGAGCCAGGTCTTGAGGTCCTTCCTGAATTGCTGCAGCGTTGGTGATTGTCTGAGGTGCAGAGGCAGGGAGTTCCAGGTCTTCGCAGCAAGGTAGAAATAGGATCTACCTCTAGCTGTGGTCTTGCAGATCCATGGGATGTTTGCCAGGTCCGGTTGGGTGGAGTGGAGTTGTCCGGTGGGAGTGTAGAAGGAGATGCGGTGCTGGAGGCATGCAAGCCCGGCATTGTGGAGGGCTTTGTAGGTGTGTGTGAGAATCTTGAAGGTGATTCTTTTGTTGACAGTTAGCCAGTGAAGGTCTCTCAGGTGTTTGGTGATGTGGTTGCGGCGTGGGATGTGCAGAATGAGTCTGGCAAAGGGGTTCTGGATGGTCTGCAGTTTTATTTTAAGTTTCTGGATGGTGCAGGTGTATAATGTGTTGCCATAGTCGAGTCTGCTGGTGATGAGTGCATGTGTGAATGTTTTTCTGGACTTGGTGGGGATCCACTTGAAGATCTTATGAAGGAGGTGAAGCATGTGGAAGCAGGAGGACAAAACAGCATTGACTGAGGATAGTGCAGATGTAATCTGTAGTGGTGAGGACAGCGGTCTTGGTGCTGTGGTAGCTGCTGAATCCTGATTGAGAGAGGTTCAGGATGTTTTTCTTTTCAATGCACTCAGAGAGTTGGGTGTTGAAGGCTTTCTCAATGACTTTGGTTGGGAAGGGAAGCAGAGAGATGGGTCTGTAGTTCTTAAGGCCCGTCGGTTCGGCAGAGGGCTTCTTCAGCAGGTAGCTGATCTCTGCCTGATTCCAGTCTTCCGGGAAGATTGCAGGCTTGATGGAGCAGTTGATGGTGCAGCAGACTTCGGGTGCGATGGAGGTGCCGGCTCTGTTGAAGATGTTGTGAGGCAGGGATTCGAAGGGACACTGGAGTGTATGCTCTTCATGTTCCTGAGGGTGTTGTCAGACGTGAGAGTAGTGCAGTTGGTCAAGGTCTGCTGGGGGCTGGAGCCATTGGGTGCTGTGGTTGTGGGTGGGGTGGGGTGATTGACTCTTGGGTTGTGAAGCTCTCGTAGATCTCCTTGATCTTATGGAGGAAGAAGGTGGCAAGGTTGTCACAGAGGTATTGAGACGGGGATGTCTTCTGACTCCGTGGAGGGTTTAGCAAATTCTTTGACCACAACAAAGAGTTCTTTGCTGTTGTGTGCGTTGACATTGATGCTTTTCTCGATGACTGCTTTCTTTGTCGTTCTGATGAGGCAGTTGTGTGTGGTGATGGCAGATTTGAAGGATTGTTGGTCTGCTGTGATATTGCTGCTTCACCATCTTTTCTGGAGCCCTCTGCAGGTGTGCCTGGACTCCTGGAGGGCGAGAGAGAACAAGTTGGCTTTCTTTGAAGGGTTCTTTGTCTGAGGGTTTCCTGAGGAGGGCTAGTGTGTTGGCGCAGTCAAAGAACCAGTAGTGGAGGTTGCTTGCTGAAGTGTCGGCGTCCGTGAATGTCTGTGGTGGAGCCTTGCTGAGGGAGGTGATGAGCTGGTGTTCAGTGCTCTTCTTCCAGCTTCTGCAAGGATTTGGGTGGGCGTGGTGGCATACAGTGGGTTTGCTGAAGGAGAAGAAGATTCTGTGGTGATTGGTTCAGTGTGGCTTGGAGGTGTGGCTGACAGAGATGTTGTTGCTTGAGGAGAAGATGGGGTCGAGCGGGTGTCCTGCTATGTGGGTTAGTCATTGTGACCAGTTGTTTGAGTCCGATGGTTGCGAGGTTCTCCAGTAGGTATGAGAGGTTGTGATCTTTGAGGTTGTCCAGGTGGAAATTGAGGTCTGCGAGGAGGATGCAGTCTGTTGAGCCAAGAGCGTGGTGATCGATGAAGTCAGTTAGGGCTTCGCTGAAGGCGAGGCGGGGTCCGGGAGGTCTGTAGACCCGTACATCTGAAGATTACAGATCAAGGTACAAAAGTGTTACCAGGGTTACAAGGCCTAGCCGAGTAGCATATAACTGAAAATAGTTTATGATAAAGGAAAGACATGGTACAAGTCCTGTAACAACCTATTTACCTGCCATCCTCAAAGTTCCCCAGACCCTGCTCTCTCCAATCACTCAGCTCATCTCTCAGTCTTTGAATGTTGCAATGTGAACTGCTCTGACTTTGAAATGATTCTCAAGAGCTCTGTTAAAATAATTTGTAGAAGATGAAAAAATGTTGGATGGTCACAACAGGAAGCCAGATGTTTTTCCATTCAAATCTATTCAGGACCTCCTGCTATGGTTGCAATATATTCACCTATTACTTAGATCATCCTGGCACATATCCTTTACATCCTTCTTTCACCCATCCCTGTCTTCCTAATGTCTCACAGCCTTTTCAACTACCTACCCTCATCGTCAATTCCCTGCCTGCTGCTGAAATTCATGCTGCCCAGGTCAGATCTCACTCCTGTCTCTCCTCTGCTCCTCATTGTTCCTTAACCCCCTCATTTAGGGACCCATGACCCACCAACACTAAAAATGCCTGCTTTTCCCCCAGTCATCCCTGCCTCTTTCTGTGAGCAATGCCCTTGTAGTATCATCAACTGTGGTACACACCCTGTGCCATTCCACACCGCCCCCAACTGTACTCTTCCTGTCAAACACCTGTTATGCATCTCAAGTGCCTTTGTGTCACACCTCCTGTTTTCCGCTCCCTTCTAATTTGCCAGCTGGAGTACTCCTCCCCCCTAGTTCCCTCTGCTCCTGTCACCCATCCTTTACCATGAGTCACCTATAAACTTCCCCCATCTGTCACCCATTTCCTTGCTGCCTCTCATTCTTAGTTCATCAGTGTACAGCTCTCTCCTGTCTCGTCAAATTGCTTCTACTTGTTACTATTATTTTGCAATTTAAAATTTTTAAAACTGTTTGGGCAGGGTAAAACACTAGTACAGTATCAAGCAACAGAAGGGCCTTCCACTGCTCTGCAAAACGTCGCTTCTTTTTTAGCAACTTGGTTCATTTGAGTGAGAATTTATTTTTTGTTTTTTTGTTAAAACCTGTAAAATATGCAGCAGATTACGTGGCACATGCAGAAAATTGGTACATATGTGAATAATGACAAGAGCCAAAAAATTGCATAATTCCTGTGGCCCTCTACATAGAGAACAACACATCACAACAACAGTTAATTCATAGACCTATCAAGCCCCTGTCTTCTCTCCTGTTTTTATGGGGAGAGTTAGTTCCAGAATCTTGAAGCAAAATGCATCCAGGAACTTCACTGAGGTACAAGAACTGGAGTGTGTAGTAGGAATAATCATCAATGACTTCCTATTTCCCCACTTGGAAATTCAATCGCATTATTACTCGATTTTTGAACGGACACTGGAAGTATAGGGTCGGGTCCTGTTTCCCCACTTGGAAATTCAGTCACATTATTGCTCGAATTTGGAACGGACACCGGAAGTATGAGATTGAGTCCTGACAGAAATTAAAAGCACACACTAATAAATTAAACCACTGGAGAGTGGTTACCATGATCTATCGCAAGCATTCTGCTCAGGAACAGAACTATGCTTGTGACCTTAGAACATTGACAGGAAGGGACTGAGTCGCCATACCACCTCAGTATCCATGAGCCCGAGTCCCACTAGCTATAGTGTCTCACTTGCCCTCCTAATCATATCCAGAGTACTGAGTAAATTGGCACCACAGAACACAACACTCTCGACCCTTTCAGGGATCGCGGTAACAGGACACACCCTTTCGCTCTCTCACTTGTACTTGTCCACAATAATTTAAACAAGAGACACAAAGGAAGTTTAGAATATTTATTCAAGCTATAGTGTCCTGAACTGCAGTATTCGTGCCACAATTAGAAAACAAATGCATACTATAAATACTGTTAAGATGGTCAATAAACCATATACCTTAAAAAGTTCAGCCATAATATAACTGCAGTATTCGTGCCACAATTGATGCACACTATCAGTACTGTTAACATGGTCAATAAACTATACATCAAAAAATGTTCAGTCATATTATACCCCCACCCCCCGTCTACTGGAGCTAGATAATTATATAGCAAGGATCTCCGGGATTAGCAGAGGACCCAGTACCTTAGTAAACACAGATGGCAATCTCGTCTCAGCACACTCAGTTTGTGTTTCTCCAAACTCCTGTGCTCAGTTATATGACAAAACGTATGTCTTGACAAACAGCTGCTGCATTCTTGTGTTATGTCTAGGTGCTAGTGTCTGACCAGAGAGAATAACAAGGGGCACTGTTATTTGACCTTGACTAGCATGTTCAGAGTAAATCCCAGGAAAAGAACGGAACAGAAAACATATGTAGGTCTGTGTGAAAGTACAATGTGGCACAAAGCAAATGTGTTTATATAGTAACATGTGCAAACGAAAATGTGGCCTACAATGTGTGCACTTAGGTTAAGATAGGGAAAACTACAACGGCGTGAAGCTGAAAAAACTTAAACTTTGGACATATTTCTTGTTTTTATAAAATATTGTAACAGATGCAAAAGATTATAAGGTTTACAAATGAGTGCTCGATGCTATAAGCCATATGTGAGAAGGCGATGTTAATGTTGCCATAGACATCACAATAAATATGAAACACCATTCATCACACAACAAAATAAAATATAAATAAAAAAACAGTACAGTCATTACATTACAAACAAGACACAATTAACGCCTTAACCACGGCGGTTTTTCCGCCGCGGTGCAGGCGTTCCAAAGGGTGGGCGGGGCCGCGTCGGCCGTTGGACGTGCGCAGCACCAGGAAGGTAGCTCGTTAAAATTCACTCGGGAAAACCCCCACCTGCTCGCTGCACATTGTTTCCTTGTTTTCAGGCCACTTAACCTATTTCCTGTTTGCCATACACTCCATAAAAACTGTACCACGCCACACAGATAAGCATTACTAGCCATATGCCAGAAGGCATCACTGGTGACTTAATACTTTGCATTTGTTAATTGCTTTGGCATCTGTTTTTATTTACGACACAGCGCCATAAAATGGGGGAAGGTTTCACGAGTTACATCATTGCGACAGCCTGACGAGGACTGGCTTGAACCTGCCCAGGAGGAAGTCCTAGCTAAAAATGATGGATACAGAATGCGAGTTGGAGGTAAAGCCTTCTCACCGTATTGGAGGCCAGAAAGAGAGCAAATAAGGCAGGCTGAGCCTGGATGTAACATCTTCCCAACTTCCCCTAACAAGCAGCCAATGACGTTCTTCAACAATAGTTACATCCGGGGTGGCATATTCTGCCTGAAATGCTGCATGTAACCCAGATAAAACAGAGAAAGGATGCTGAGTGCTTCAGAGCACGTGCTTCCTGGTGATGCTGTACACAAATAGTAGCATTAGGCGTTGCCCAGAACACAGTATTCCTCTCAGTAAGCCTCAAATTCAGATACAGCTTTCCTGACAAATTATCTAATCCTATAATTCTGTGTGCTCCAGTGCAGTGATTTAGCATAATATCCCTTCAGGAATGTGAACATTATTAAATAAATTGTCTAGATAATTTTAAATAACTTCTGAGGGGTCGACCTAGGACTTGGCCCGTCTGTTGACTTGCATCCCGCCCCCACCTCCCAAAAAACACTTTCAACAATCCAGGTGGCAGATTTACAAGAAAGTGACGCATCTTTCCCTGCGCCACCATGCAAAACCCTTGCGTCACCATGGATGCGCCGTATTTAGAATACGGTGCACCATGGTGCAAGGATTGACCCAAAAGTGATGCATTGCTGGAGTTGCTCATGAAAGTGACACAACTCCAGGATTGCGTCACAACAGAGAGATGGGTCCCATTTAAAAAGCCCTGTGTCATTCCTTACGCCTGGTCTGAGCAGGCGTGGGGATTTTGATGCAGCGAAGGCGTAGAGTGACGCAGTGAAATGTTGTAAATTTCACTGCGTCAATTCTACATCAATCAATCAGACATTTGTAAAGCGCGCTACTCAGCACGTGCACGTGCGCTTGTAAAGCGCACGATCAGTAGCTGCCCCCCTCCCCTGCAGGGAGGCAGCTACTGATCAAACAGCAAGGTCTTTAGTAGTCTTCTGAAGGTCAGCAGGTACTGTGTCTGTCACAGGTGGATGGGGAGGGTGTTCCATGTCTTAGCGGTGAGGTGGGAGAAGGATCTGCTGCAGGTGGTTGTTCAGTGGATTGTGGAATGGTGACGAGGGTGAGGTCGGCTCAGCGGAGCTGGCGGTTTGGAGTGTAGAAGGTGAGTCGCTTGTTCAGGTATGCTGGTCCAGCGTCATGGAGTGCTTTGTGAGCGTGGGTGAGTAGCTTGAAGGAGATCCTCTTGTTGATGGCAAGCCAGTGCAGGTCCTTCAGGTGGGCGGTGATGTGGCTGTGGTGGGGAATGTCGAGGATGAGGCGTGCGGAAGTGTATGTGTTGGAGTCTCTTTTGAAGTTTGGCCGTGGTTCTTGCATTGAGGGCCTTACCGTAGTCCAGCCTGCTGGTGACGAGGGACTGGGTGACCGTCTTTCTGGTTTCGGTGGGGATCCATCTGTAGATCTTGCGAAGCATGCAGAGGGTGTTGAAGAATGAGGAGGAGACGGTGTTGACTTGTTGGGTCATTGACAGAGAAGAGTCCAGGATGAACCCCAGGTTGCGTGCATGGCTGGTGGGTGTCGGCGCAGTTCCTTGCAAGGCTGGCCACCAGGAGTCGTCCCAGGTGGAAGGGGTGGAGCCAAGGATGAGGACCTTCGTCTTGTCCGAGCTCAGTTTGAGGTGGCTGCTCTTCATCCATTCGGCGACAGCCTACATCCCTGCATGGAAGTTGGTTTTGGCGGTGGTGGGGTCTTTGGTGAGGGAGAGGATCAGCTGGGTGTCATCGGCATATGAGACTATGTTGAGGTTGTGTGATCGGACGGTGTTGGCGAGCGGTGTCATGTAGATGTTGAAGAGGGCCGGGTAAGGCAAGATCCTTGGGGTATGCGGCAGGAGATCTTGGCGGCTTCGGATCGGAATGGAGGGAGGCGGACTCTTTCGGTTCTGTCGCTGAGGAAGGAGGTGATCCAGTCCAGGGCTTTGTCACGGATCCCGCGTTATAGAGGTGTGTGCGCAGGGTGTGGTGGCAGACGGTGTCGAAGGCGGCCGAGAGGTCCAGGATGATGAGGACCTCGCTTTTGCCATTGTCCAGCAGGGCTCTGATGTCATCGGTGGCGGCGATGAGGGCGGTTTCGGTGCTGTGGTTGCTGCGGAATCCGGATTGGGAAGAGTCCAGGGTGTTGTTCTCTTTGAGGAATTGGGTCAGTTGTCTGTTGAAGATCTTCTCAATGACTTTCACCGGGAACGGGGGCAGGGAGATGGGCCGGAAGTTCTTGAGGTCCTTAGGGTCTGCCTTGGGTTTCTTAGCTTTTTGCGTGGGAACCCCCACCCTGCATACATTATACCTGACGCAGGTGTAATGTGACGCAGGGCTTTACAAAGTGACGCATCTCCTTAGATGCATCACGTTGTAAATGGACAGCAACTTTTATGGCGCTGCTGCATCACAAAAGTAATGCAACAGTGGCGCAAAAGTTATGCAAGGGGCTTGTAAATCCAACTGTTTTTATTTTGGTGTCTAAATTAACATAAAAACTGCTTTATTTTTATAAATTGGTGTCAGATTTCTTTCAAATTGTGTCAATTACTTATCGTTCATGTTGGTACTCTGAAATGCTTAACACATGTTCCTCTAGCAAAGACACCCTACCAGGGCTGAGCTAAGGATTTATTATTGTGAATCTAAGGACCATCTTTGTGGTATTGTGAAAGTACTACATAGTGAAGCCTAACCAGTCTTACTACATAATAAGCCTCCTTTACTAATTTTAATAGGGAGAAAGAGGAATCTTTTGATACTAAGATCCCCAAAGGAATTGTCCCAAAGTTTAGCGCTGGTGATTACATTCTTTGAGAGGGCCTGCAAAATATGGAGGATAGCATGTCAGCACTGTGGCTCCCTATTGTGGGAGTTATTCTCAGTGAAGGGCAGAGATAGACTTCTGACCCTTGATGAGGAATGGCCGGAGTCCTAGCAACATATGAAGGACACCTTGATAGCAGGATTTGGACTCACCACAGAAGAGTACCGATTGAAGTTTAGAGACACCCATAAAAGACAAAACCAGACATGGGTAGACTTTGTAGAGTCTTCAGTCAAAGAGTTTGAAGGCTGGATAAAAGTCAATGAGGTGGACACTTATGATTGGCTATATAATTCGATTATGAAAGAGCACATTTTAACCAATTGTACCTCAGGCAAATTACACCAGCATCTGGTAGATGAAGAACTTTCTAGCCCTAGAGAGTTGGGCAAAAAGGATGATGAGTGGGTTAGGACAAGAGTACCCAGGAAAACCCAGGGGGCCACGTAAGAGAAAGGAGGAAGTTGTTAAGCCCACCATAAAAACTCGCTCAAAAGCCCAGAACCCTAAAAAGGAGGTTATCTAGACCCACCCCACCTCAGGCAAGCAGAGTAAGTGGGACAACGGGCTAAAAAAACCTCTTAGATAACAGACTGTGCTTTGACTGCCATCAGGCAGGGCACTACAGAGGGGAAGTAGCTTGGCCCACAAAGATGGTTATCACTGGGCTGGCCAGTGTAGCCTTTGAGGAAGACAACTCAGATGAAGAAGTCCTCATAGCTTTGAACTGGCAAAAGAGTCCAGATGACAGATGGTGATCCCTGAGGGTGGTAGTAAGCACTTCCACTCCATTCAGGTGAATGGGATACCCACTACTGCTCAGAGAGACACAGGTGCAAGGCATGCAATAGAGGTTGACAGGTTAGTTTCTCCAGAAAGTATTTGCCAAGAGAAGTAAGGAGAGTAAGGGTAGTGCCAAGGGAGGTCACAACCAGGCCTGTGGCCTTAGAGTCCCTATAGAGAGATTGGGGTCTCTCATAGTCCTCTACGTTGCAGTAGTCAGAAAGCCAATGCTTTGCTACTGGTTGCTTTGCACCGCCATTGGAGCAAAATCTTTAAGTGGGGGCTGGTAGTCCTTGAGTAGGACAAATCCAGACTTTGACAGCACTCCTGGGTTCTGTAGCCACCGGTGCAACATATGGCTATTTTGGATTTGTCCTTTTGTGCTCCTTGTAGCGGCAAAACATCTGCAATGTTGGTTTGGGCTATTTTAGGTCTTGCGTCCCTGGTGCTGGTTCCAGGGGATCAGCTGACCCATCCTTGGGGTCGCTGCTGTGCGTGAAGGTGAGAAATCACCTTTTTCCCATGTACGGAGCTGCGGGCACAGTCCTAGTCTCACTACCCCAAAAGTGCAACAGGTGCAGTCCTCTTGATGGCTCAGCCTCTCATTGTGCGGGTTAAGGGCAGCAAGAAGTCCTTCTTTGGTCCTCTTGTTGATTAAAGTGTGATATAAGGGGCAGGGTGCCTGGGGTGTCACATTTATCCTAGCAAAGAGCCCCAAGGGGATCACTCTGTCACTAGCCAATGGGCTACTGGGCCCCTCCTACCTAGTGATGTTTTTATTGCAATGTGAGACATCCAGCTATCCCAGAGTGCCCCGTCCTTGCCAAAATGGCACGATACTTCCTTGGTTGTCAGGAGCATGGTTTCCCACCCTATAGATGTGGTTACTGATGGGCTACACGCCCAAGGGAAAACCGGTATGGGTAAAGTTTTCTTTTTCTGGTACCTAATTGTCTGCAGGAACAAAAAGGCATCCTGCTCAGGGGTGTTGTTGCAGTCGGGCCATTATAGACGGCTGCCCCTTTGAAGCTTGCCTTTTGGTCTAACACCATGAGTGGTCTTCCTGGTAAAGGAACGTGCAGGGTGGCACAAACAGAGCTGCAGCCCTGGGTGAATTCTCTGCCTAACGTGCGCTGGGTACCCTGGTTACCATATACAAGGGACTTATAAGGAAGCCAGGTTTTGCCAATTAGGTGTATCCAATTTAACATATCGTTTCGATAGGGTTAGAACACTGGCACTGAGTTCTGGTTAGCAGGCTTCAGTGCACTCTGAGATTTAAAACAAAAGGGCAGCATCAGTCTAAAAATGTAGGAATGAACAGGCAAAAATAGGCATTTCTTTACAAACCCCAATGGTGAAGCAAGCTTGTGTTATGCGCAATATTGACCCCATACAATGCACTTCATGGGTAGCCGAGTTTAGGTTGACTATCAATGACAGATAAACAGGTAACCTGTACAGCACACACTGTTCACACTTCATACAACTGATCAGGAAAAACGGAGTTCCTCTAGATACGTAATCCCTTTTACATAACTAATAGTTTCCTATGGACAGTCTTTACCTGTATCAAACCCCGGAAAGTTTCTAAACTTATAATGAGAACTGTAGTGAATATGAGTAGAAAAGTGAGTAGTGTAAACAGTGTTTACTCAATGGAGAGAGTTTACTCTGCACCACACTGTTTGTATTAAGTGAAACTCCCATGAGAAATATACCATAGAGTATTTAAAAGCATCTACTAAGAACATTGCATACTCTAGGCAAAACGTGTGTCCAAAGAGTGACTAGTCACTTAAAATAGGCAAGGTCTGAGGGTGCTAAGGATAATACTACCTTCAGCCTCCATACTGTGGTGAAAACGTAACAGATAACCCATTTTCTGAAGCAAAACACGCACATGTACATGTTCACACAGTCTTCTATGCTAAATAGAAATTGTCATGCTGAAACGATTTTGTCCAATAACTCAAGGCTGATGATTACACTACTTAGTTGTAGGACGTATACTCTTTTGCCCAATTGGAATTTATTTCTGCAGAGTCAAAAGCTTGTGTGGAACACTCTGAACACAAGTTGTCAGCTTCACACGGAGTTACTCTTCAATATAAAGATTTATAACATCTTCAATACCGCTACATACCTATGATGAATTAGGAGCACATCCATTTTGTAAAAACTTACTCCCTTTATCTGGACACAAACTATACAGAATTAGGTAGAAAAGTAATATGGTAGTTATCATCCACTATGTAAACTATAAAACAAACAAACACACTCATTGGATGATGTCATCAGTGATGTCAACATTGATGCAATTTGAGATGTGATTAGTGATATAATAAATGTTTTCAGTGAATGGCATATTAAACTTTGCACATCTGCTTATATGATGTATTTCAATTTTTCATATGTATTGTTTTTAACAATGATAGTTAAATAAAACAAGGATTCAATGGTTAAGTATGTGCAATGAGATAAAATTACCCTGAAAAGGCCTCCTGGCTCCTACTACAATTGTAAAGTAATTGTTACATGCAATCTGTAAAGCACTAAACAGTGCTTTTCCAATGTTAATCGACATTTGCACTGTTCTGTGCTCATAAGTCATAAATTCAAATTTGAACTTAATAATGTAGCAATAAATGTGTGTTTTTTGCCATAAATAATGTGTTATTGTGCCACATTTCTTTTCACTTTCCAAGTGTGTGTGTGTGTGTGTGTGTCTATATATATATCCAAACCAAGAACAACTTCCCCTACCTGAGCACACGAGGGTTTGTGGAGCTTCCATTTATTTCAGGCAGCATGACACGTTAATGCCTTTCTCAAATGCATATGACATTGGTGTTACTAATAGCACAGTGTTAAACCAGTATTGCTTCTTCGCTATAGGTGGAAAGTTAATATAGCAGGCATGGAAAGACTTCACGACTTCAGCATTCCGAATTCATTAATTAAAGTGTTGTGCAGTAAGTTTCTTTGTGTTTCCAATAGTAGGCAACACATTTTTCTTTCCATCAATCACACTAGTGTCACTGTTGAAAACTATTAAAAGTCTCTGGAGCCCGCCTCATCCTGCCTCTTCAAGCCCCAAGATATCGTGCCAGAAAGCACCAATTCAGTAATTAGTGCCTTACTATGAAGTCATAGTCCAACAAATCTTAGCAGGCTTACATTTCCCGGCTGCGGCGGTTCAGCAACTTCCAAGAATGTTGGAGAACCATGATGTGCCTCTGCTGTTGCCAAACTACTTCAGAGTGGGTGCTCTCCGTGCTTGTGGCCGCACATAAATATCCAAACCAAGATCAACTCTTCAAAGGAAAAGACCATAGAAAATGCAGGTTCGTGGAAACTCAGCCAAGGGAGGGGGCAGCACAGCCCTCCTCCCCCAATATATTGTGGTTGGGTCCCAGGGGATTGGGCCCTGGGGCCAAAACCAGCCCAGGGAGGGGAACAGCGCGGTCCCCACCCCATTCAAATTTGTCTTGGTCACTAACACACCCACTCACATATCCCACTTACCCACTTACAGACACACAATCACTCACACACTGACTCACAGACCCAGTCAGACACTCACACACCAACACCCCCTCAGACAGTCACGCACCCACTCACAGACCCACTCAGACACTCTTGCACCCACCCACAGACCCCTTCAGAGACTCATACTCCTTCTCACAGACCTACTCAGACACTCATGCACCCACACACAAACACACTTAGATACTCATGCATCCACTTAGATACTCAGAGATTCACACATTCACCAACAGGCCCACTCAGACTCATGCACCCAGTCACCGACCAACTCAAAGGTTCATGCACCCACTCACAATCCCACTGCGAAACTCATGAGCTCACTGACTGATCCACTCAGAGACTCATGCACCCACTCACAGATTAAGTCACATACTTATGGAGGCACTCATAAACGTACTCAGACACTCTCACACCTACTCACAGACCCACTCACTCAGACACTCATGCACCCACTCAGACACCCACTCAGACACTTACTTACCCAGTCACAAACCCACTCAGACACTCATGCACTAATTCACAGACTGGCATGGCACACTCAAAAACCCACTCAGATACTGTCACACCCACTCACAGATCCTCTAAGACACTCACTCAGACATTTAGTGTATCCACTCAGACACTTACACACCCACTCATAGTCTCACTCACACACCAAGCAAGACGCTTATGCAGCTACTCCCAGGCCCACTCACTCACACACCCGCTCACACACCCATTGGGACATTCACGCTCTCATTTACACACCCACTGAGATACTCATGCACTCACTCACACACTCACCCTCAAAGGTTACAGGTTACATTTAGGAAAAAGAATTTAAATAACTGTAAAATTCACTGAAAAAAACAAAGGTTACAGGGACGTTATAGTTAGGAAATGCAATTTAAAAAAACTTTTGCAATTCACTCAAAAAACCAAAGGTTACAGGGTCAGTATAGCTAGGCTCCGATTTCACTGATTTTCAAATTGGTCTGTCCTCTAGGCTCCGATTTCACTGATTGTCAAATCGGTCTGTCCTCAGGATCGGTTTATTGCTCGGAATGGTCCACCTCTTGATCTACCCAAGCCTTGATAGCCGTAATGGCACAGGTCAATGGAAGGATCAAGTGAGGGAAGGAAAGGAAGGGAACAGCCGGGAGGGAGATATGAAATGACAACCACAATCATGAATAATTTCTAGCCATGATCACATAGCACATACCATAATAACCATAAATGGGAAGCGCCACCTCTATACCTGTAGCAAAAAAGAATGACACCAGTAGAAGGAGATACTTCAATAAAGAGTGTGCCTTCTGTGTGGTAACACCTCTTGCTGTGTTATAGCTGCATTGAGGGAAACATCGAGGCAAATATATATTGAACTTATATCACTTTCTGCTGATAAATTCAGACGTTAATGAAGATACAACATCAATGATACAGAGGAGTAGTATTACCAGAAAGAGGTGTGAAGAGGTGTGGCGCCGCGGCCAGGGCGACTGACGCTGGACTCTGGGGACCACGGTTCGATCCCCGGCTCCGGCGGCAGGTTAGCCCAGCACCATGTGACTCTGGGCAATAGCTCGCTTAATCTTCCCGACGGCCCCCCAGTGCCTAGAGACCCTTACGGGTGATTGTGCGCTTTACAAATGTGGACTTTACCCTTTCTAAACTCCACATTACATCACAGGGATAGAGCGTAGTCCAATACCACTCCAATTGCCCCTGTTAAAATAGAGCCAGAATAATAAATTAATAGAAACCTTATTCCAGAAAATAAATATCTTAGCAATAAAACATTATTAAAGTGTCTCAATACAAAGATATGGTTAATTCACCAATGATTATGATCCACACGATATAGCATTTAAAAAACAAAGGATGAGGACTCCCTGCGATATGTAGTAGCCTTTGAGTAGCCACTTGATTACAGGAGCTGTCAGTACCAGGCTTCAGTGACATCTGTTAAGACTGCGAGGCCAAATGAGCTACCACTGAGGAACACTGGTAGCTTGCCAACAACCGGCCGACAATGCCGGGCGAAAATCCAAGGGACACAAAACTGTCCTCCTCAAGAGCAGGACACTCACCAACGGAGGACGTTACCAACAACCGGCCGACAATGCCAAGAGAAAACCCAAGGGACACAGATCCTTCCTCCGCACGAGCAGGACGCTCACCAATGGAGGACGGTGATCCCAAAACACAATAAAGAGTGAGAGTTAGTGCAGAGCACCCTTACCAGACCTCTCCTGAAACTTTGGATTACTGCAATCATGGCGGGGATGTAGAATTTCTGACGCTTGGCCGAGTTCCACCTCCTCCTTATGTGCTATCTCTCGCAACGTCGTGCATGACGCGCAATGTCTCATGGGAGTTGTGCGTTAGAGGATTTTCATCATGCCAACATTACCAGTGCGCTCGATGATTGCGCACTTAACACTGATACAAAACCATAGAATTTCAGCAGTATAGTTAGCAGAGCAAACTAAAACTTCTGCCCCCACAATGCACTGCTGATAACCGCACATATTACATCCCTCATTACATCACTGATGACACAGTTAGTGACATCACTGATGACATCGCAAATTACATCACTGATAATGTCATCCAGTGAGCGAAAGTGTTTTATAAGCATTTCTGAAACTGGTCCAACTCACCTCAATACATGTGAATAAATATTGGGGCTGTATAAGCCAGACATCAAATACATAAATGTTCTTCTATTTTTTCTTATTTTTTGCAAAGTAGTTTGATGAAAATCTATGAAAGTTCTGTTGTGGATTACTTAGGGAAGTAGAGTTCGTCCTCAAACTCAGGGGGTTCGCTCAGAAGTTTATCAGCTAGCACACTTGAGTCTGACCAATAGGCCTCATTCTCCTCCTGTGATGTTTCAGGAACAGTGTAATCTTATGGTATGTAGTATTGGTTCAATTTTATCATGGTCAATCACTCTACATTTTGAGCTAAGAAACTGGTCCTTCTGACTGTGACAACTGCACCAGTTGCACCAAACACGTGCTCTGAAGACACGCTGACTACCAGACAAGCCAAATACTTTATTGTCAGCTTGCTGACCTCTCTCCATTGTCACAATGTTGGACCTGGCATCCTTGGCGTGTTTTCCCCTGTCTTTTTGCCTCTGCCTCCTCTATTTTTGATGATGTGCTGGATTTCGTTTTTGCTGGTTTAGATGCTTTGGGCACTTTGCCACTGCTGATCAGTGTCAAAATGCAAGTGCTCCCTGTGTAATTGGTTATTGTAATTGGTTATCCATGATTGGCATATTTGTATCACCAAGAAGTCCCTAGTAAAGTGCACTGAGTGTGTCAGGGCTGGTGATACAAATGCTACTAGTCGGTCTGCAGCACTGATTGTGCCACCCACATGAGTAGCCCTAAAATGGTGTCTCAGGTCTGCCACCGGAGTGCCTGAGTGCAGTCTGTGAACTGCCATGTCAACCTGGTCAGTGTCCCCACTGACCAGGCCTAACCCTCTCCTTTCTGTACACATTGGTCACCCCTATGGAAGGCCCAAGGTACCCCATTGGGCAGGGTGCAGTGTATGTGAAAGGTAGAGCATGTACTAGTGCAGGTGGCATACTCTGGTAGTAAATTAGTGTTTCACTATTGCAAGGCTATCTTGCCCATAGGCTATAATGGGGAATGCTGGCTACAGTGGTTACCTGCATATCTTCCCGTAGTATCAAGATAGGACAGAAAAGTCTGGTATCCCTGAACTCAGAATTTAATAACAAACATTTTAGGAAAGGTGGTTTTTAAAACCTGTGTTTGAGAACAGCACTTTTAGAAAGTTGCTGTTCTCTTGTCTGACCTTTCTGTGTGCCTTGACCTGTTTGAGAATTGACTGTCGGATTTGTGAGTGACAGGGGCTGGGTGGCTCCCAGAGACTGAGTGGGCCATCCCTGGGCTGAATAACTCCATCTGCATCTAGAGTGGTGGGATGGGGTAGCACCTGGGCCTGAATAGGGCTGTGCCTACCTTCCACAATGCTGGGTCAACCTCCTGCTGGGCGACTGACAACCCTGCCCCTCTCTCTGAAAGTAAAGGAGAGGCGAGGAAAACAAAGTGCTCAAGGAACACATCCCTGGGCTGAATAACTCCATCTGCATCTAGAGTGGTGGGATGGGGTAGCTCCTGGGCCTGAATAGGGCTGTGCCTACCTTCCACAATGCTGGGTCAACCTCCTGCTGGGCGACTGACAAACCTGCCCCTCTCTCTGAAAGTAAAGGAGAGGCGAGGAAAACAAAGTGCTCAAGGAACACCCAGAACTGGTTCAGACCGGGCTCAGAGCCCTCCTGCACAAAGGGAACAACGACTTTTAGGGGTATAAGTACAGGACCACAGACTACAGAAAATTAGATCATCCTGGAATCAAGAAGGAACCTCTGCCAAGGAAAATGCTGGAACACTGAAGAAGGAAGACTGTCCTGCTGTTGCTTTGCTGGACTGACCTGGAGTTGCTTTGCTGCCAAGGAGAGGGGAAGGACTTTGCTTTGTGTTGTGTCCCCTTGCTTGAAGGAATCCCCAAGGGCCTAAAGAAGAGCTGGCTCCCTGTTAAGAAGTCACAGGAACAAAAGTACTTTACCCCCAGCTTCCCTGAACTCTGCTGAGAGAGTTCTGTCCTTCCTAGAGTGCTTGGGTCAGTTGTGGTGCCTCTGGAAGTTGTACCTGTGTTGGGAAGCTAGAAACCAAGATTTTAAAGACTTTCTGCAAGTTTTAATGCATCGCTCGCTTGCGGAGCGCATCCCCGTCAGTGCGAGGAAATTCCCGCTGCCGCGAAGGCTGGGATCGTCGCAGCGCCTGTTGCCTCTGCCAGAGTCGTCGCATCCTTCGCTTGCGGGATGCACCAGACCGGTGCGGGAAGATTACCATAGCTGCGAGTATCGTCGCAGAGCCTGTCTTCACTGGGTGAGATCGCTGCACCCCTTGCTTGCGGACCGCATCACGTTGCTGCGAGAGTTGTCGCAGAGCCATCGCATTGAGGAGCCGCGAGAGGAGAAGATCGCCGCTGAGCCCCGCATCGTCACCGCACCGGAGATCATCGCCCCCAGTTCTAACACACATCTTCCCATATCAATAGGCCAATGGCTTTTGATCCAAGTAGACTTCTTTTGGGTCATCTTCTGAATGTCCATTGGTGCTGCCACTTGCTCGACCTCTGCACTTGACTTAAGCACTGCCACTTGAAACCAAACCATTGCAGAGGTTGGTTCTGATTCTTCTGTTTCTGGTGTTACTGGTGAATAATAATACTGCAAACTTCCCAAACAACACACATGAAATTGGAGAACAAGTACTTTAAAAGTTTTAAAACCAGGCCCTCAGCTTTCCCAAACCAGTCTAAACTTTTTTTCTTGGAAAAAACTAAAACTGTATTGCAAAATAGGCCCTCACAGCAACTTTAGGCCACCAACAATCAAATTTTAAAATGAAAACAAAAGCTAAAAGAAATACTGGTGCTTGCCCTCCATCGAACATCTCACCTGATTCCTCAAAAAACCAAAAAACAATGATATATGCAGCAGGGATTGCAGACAAAGAAGAGAGTGATCCTTTCCCCTCAAAATCCAAATGAAAAGTGATACTGGGATGAACAAAGAACTGGGACGAGTCTTCAGGAGAGGTAGAGGAAGTTGAAGTCTCTGTAGCACTTCCTTCGGCTGAAAAGAAAAAGTTTTAAAAAATGTGTTTGCACTAAAATAGTACCTGAACCATCTGTTCAGGTAGAACAGCTACTTGAAAATCTAATTTCAAGTTGATTTTGCGGCTTCTTGAGTGGAAAACCTACTCGAGAAGCAGTTCTCCGAACATGTCTACTCGCAACCACCCACATGTCAGAAAATTGTGCCAGAATACTTCCTAGCAACCGGAAATCAAGCTAGGGGGCACCAAATCTCACTAATACTTGGCAGTTCGCATGCTGGAGCTTGTGTTGTTCCTGCATAATTCTGCTATGTAGCGATTGTCGGAATTTGGTCGTAACTCCGCATTACACGAGTAATGCGGAGTGATCACATTCTGCCACTTCCACCTGTGGAATCAAATTTTCCACTCATCCCCTACCCAAACCAGGTTTGATTACCTGCCAAGGTCCCAGTTTTTTAAGATGGTCACAGGAGTTAGCCTTGGTCCTCCTGTGGTCACTGCTAGGGCTTCCAGGACCTCAGGGTAGAACCTAGAGACCAAAATTCAGCAGAGGCCACCACTCAGGGTCCATTTATAATTGTCAACTGGTCACTTCTAAAAAAGGGCACATACATCCTATTATGTCCCTGTAGCCACACAGCATGTCAACAGCTGAACTTTGAAGTCCACTCCTCGGTCCTGGGTCCCACTAAGAGCATTGTTGAGCCCTTTGAGTATCCTCTATGGTCACAGAGCCTGGGCTTCTTTCGCTCCTGCTCATCCTCGGTTCCAGGGGTGTTCTGTGGAGATGGAAGTGTGGTGCCAATTTTGTGCAGGCCACAAGTCAGTCTCTGGATATAATTCCTTAATCAATGAGTAAAAGGTTTCTAAGGGTAAACCATTCCCTTTGTCACCATAAGATGACAGAACCTTTCTCCTCCCCAGGGGGAGGTTCAAAGCCCACCCAGGGGTGTGCTCATGGTAATGATCAGCCCCCTTCTTCCTATCCACAGCAAACTGGTTTTGGGACCAGTTTCCCTCTCACTGTGAGTGGTACCAGGATAACTGGGATCCAAAGGCACTCTTCCAAAGGTCTCACCCTAAACTAACCTATGAATGGGCAGGCCTTACCCTGGCCCTTTCAAGTTAACAAAGTTGCTGGACCCCCTGGACCTTCCTGAGATAGACTGTGCCACATACCTCATAAATATGACATACGTCCAAAAAACTTAAGCCATTGTTACCGCACTAAGAGCAATTTAACACCTACTCAAGAGGCAAGGACTGGAAGGGAGGTAAGACCAGGCAGGCTAATTTACACCAGCATTTGATTGGAGTAAACATATGACTCTTTCTATGAGTTTGTCAATGCCCGCAAAAGTACTAAGATGTAGATGTTCACAAACTTCCATGGCAAACCACACTTTGGAATGCCATGAAAAGCCCTGAATCCCACACTGAGTAGGATTTATAGGTGCGGAGAATTTGCACTTATGGTGGAGATACTCTGCACTCAAAAAAGGATTTGAGCCTGCCAATGATTTCTTGCAGGTTTAAGTAACTTATGTTTATAACCAAATTTAACTTTGTTTCGTGACCCAATGGTCCTTTTGAATTAATAGGAATGGATATGACTACTATTGCTTTTTAAAATACTTTTTTGCTTCTCAGTTTGTGGTAAAACTAATTTGGGTTCGCAGCATTGTTCTGTGTTTTGTGGCACTGTATCCCCTTCAAACGAGCACATAATTTTTCATGTAAGATGAAGATAAATTAGCAACATTCCATGAGCATACCATGCCAGCACCTTAATTAATACACAGGTGGTATCAAAAATAAAGATTTAGCTTTGTTGTGAAATCAATCAATTGTTATGGAACTTGAACAAGGACAATTATTGTTTTTTTTATTTTTATTTTTTTTATATTTTTATTGAGTTCCCCCCCCCCGCATTTTTCCAATAAATCCAATGCATTTTTACAGTACAGATATTACATATAAAGAAAGATCGACATTGACAAAATTCACAAACAGCCAAGAGGCAGATTTTACCCCTATTTACCCCTGTTCTTCCATTGCTCAATGGGTAACCATATCCTACCCCCCTATGCCCTTGCCCTTCTGCCTTTCCTATCATAGATAGCCTTCTCCAAGTTGTATGTGGAAAGAAGCCTTGCTATCCATGACTGGAATGTAGGTGCCGTCTTATCGAGCCAGGCCCTTGCAATAATAATCCTAAAGACTGCCGTAACCATAAACAAGAATTCTGGATATTCGCTATTATCTCCTATATTCACCCCTAGCATTATCAACTCATCCGACAATTTAATCTTCATCCCCAGAGATCCCTCCAGAAATTCTTCAATTGCCAGTTTTAGTGAATAGAGTTGTGGGCATTGTGCAAACATATGTGTAATATTGGCACTACTTGAGTTACACCGTGGACAAGTTATTCCAGTGCTACCCCCCCACTGGGCAATTCTAGCAGGTGTATGATAAAGAGAATAAACCGTCTTATAGTGCTGAGTTTGTAACGTTGCCGAGCACAAAACAGACCCGCCTAGATCTAGTGAGGCTTGTAATCCATCGGGGTGCACCCCTACTTGTTCCACCCATTTCTTGGCATATTTCTCTCTATCATCTGTTTCTAATGCATAGAGTTCTGCATACAGTTGCCTAATCGTAGCCCGTATGCTACGCTCCAAATAGTCCATTATCCTACAGTGAGACAGCCCTACTGGCCCGCCCTGTTTCTTATAAAAGTAGCTCCTCACTTGTAGGTATTTAAAGAAATTACTTCCTGGTATCTTGAATTTGGTTTGGATATCCTGAAATAATAGAAACACCCCTTTTGCATCCAGCAAGTCCCCTAATTTCTTAATCCCCTTGCCATCCCACTCCTTCATAACTGTGTCCCTGAATATCTCTGCAGGAAAAGCGTTGTTTGTATACAGCCTAAGATATCTATTATACCTCCCAATTCCTAGCTTTTTCCCAACGGCCTTCCAGATTTTATATATAGCACTTAGTGTCTTGAACCTAGTGTGTTTAAAGTAGGCATAATCCACTGTATTTACTAAGGCATTCTCTGTCTCCTTACCCCGAACCGCTTCATAAACATTCACGCATCCCAATCCCTCGCCATTCTGGCTACTACCTCCTAATAACCCTTGAGAGTATTGGAGAGCTACTGCCCAATAGTACAACCTAAAATCAGGTGCCCCCCATACCTCCCTTCTCCCTCGGTAGTGTCAAGAATCGATACGCTCTGCGTGTCTTCCCCTGTGCCCATATTAACCTGTTCAATATTGCTTCTATTCTATTAAACCATGTGCCATCAAAGTATAAGGGAATCGCTCTGAAGATATATAAAAATTTTGGAAACGTAACCATTTTAATCATATTGATGCGCCCCATTAACGTCAAATGTAAATTGTTAATTCTCTCTAAATATCTTTTAACCTTCCCTAGGAGTGGCTCCATATTGATCTCTATTAATCTATCCAGATCCGCTGACACCCTAATCCCCAAATACATTGCTTCTGAAACTGCCCTCGTATCCTGAAATGTTGTGAACCTATTCTGCACTACCTGTGTCTTTCCTCTGTTTATAAGATACCCTGAGATCACCCCGAAATTCCTTGTCTCTTGCTCTATTTCGATCAATGCCCCCCCGGTGCTGGTGTTGTAATTGCTACGTCGTCCGCATAAGCGAATAATTTATATTCCTATTCATGCAGCCTGACTGGGGGGATCCTATGGTTGCACGCAAGCCTTCTTAACAACGGATCCAGATATATGGCAAACAGTAAAGGCGAAGCTGGGCGGCCCTGCCTGGTCCCCCTCCTGATCTGTACTGCCTTCGTATAGGATTTATTAATTCTTATCCTAGCCGACGGGTGGTTATATAATGCCTGAATTGCATTTATGTAGCCGTTGCCTATACCAGCCCATTCCAGGGTTTTCCCACAGATAGTCCCAGGAGACCCTGTCAAAGGCCTTCTCGGCATCCAAGAAAATAGCCGCGACAGGGTCTCCTGCAACCTCGGCTGCATCTAAGATGGTAATCATCTGTCTTGTTTGTTGGGTAGTCCCTTTGCCTGGGATAAAGCCATGCTGTGCCGGGGACACCAACCCCTCGATAACCCTACTCAGCCTTTTTGCCAGTGCTTTAGAAAATATTTTTGCATCTGCATTCAGCAACGTTATTGGCCTATATGAGCCTGGCTCTGTTGGAGGTTTGTCCTTATTTAGTATCACGATTATGTCCGCCCCTACCCAGGACTGTGGGACAACCCTCCCCCCCTGTGCCATGCAGCAGATTGCCCAGATGTCTGTCCCTAACACATCCCAAAAAGTCCTATAGAATTCTACTGGAATTTGATCTTGACCTGTTGCCTTACCGGAGGGGAGACTAAACGTCGCCTCTCTTACCTCCTGGATCGTTAACTGGAGGTCTAGCTTTTCCCTCTCTTCCATACTTAGCCCTACATGCGGTATCTGTGACAAGTATTCTGTAATCCCTATCTCTGCATTATTTGGGTCCTGCTCGTATAGTATTTCGTAAAACCTCCTGAAGACTTCCTGTACCTCCTCCACCTTATTAACTATAGACCCTGTGCTGTCCTTGATTTCTTTTATTTCCCCTGCAGCTAATGTTTGCCTAGTCCTAATTGCCAACAAATGGCCCACCCTCTCATTAAATTCATAGCATTTTTCTTTTTTTGCTAGGAAGTTCCCTGCTGCCTTTTGCGCCAAACTTACTCCTGCCTCTGCCTTCTGTACCTCCAGGTCCAATAAAATCTGTTCGATAGGTTCTTGCCTACTTATTGCTGCCACTAGACCCTCCTCTAAGCACACCAACCTTCTAATCCTCTCTTCCATCCTCTCCTTTTCCTTCTTATTTCTTAGCATAGTGTAGCTTAGTGTCTCTCCCCTCACTCCAGCTTTAAAAGCATCCCACACCATATCCGCTGAAGCCGAGTACCTGTTCATGTCCCAAAATTGTGTTATCCATTCCTGCATCCTTATAACATACTCCTTCTCCTTCAGCAGCCCCCGTTCAAATGTCCATACATTAGTCGTCCTGTCCCTCTTTTTAGCCAGTGTCATACTTAAAACCAACGGGTTGTGATCCGACACTATCCTAGGGAGCCGTTCTATTACGGCCCCACACACCAGTGAGCTAGAGATGAAAAAGTAATCCAATCTAGCGACCGTTTTATGTGGAGCTGAATAGTAAGTGCTGCCTGTGCCTATTGGGTTTTTCTCCGCCCACATATCCACCAAAGCGTTATGTCGGACTAAATTCTGTACTGCTTTGTATGTCTTTCTCTTCCTACCCCGATATCTACCCCCATCCCTATCAATTAGGCCATCCAGACCGTTAATAATAAAATCCCCACAACATACTACGGGCTCTGGCCACAGTGCTAATTCCCCATCCAGAAATTCAAGCAGCTCAGGTTCATCTTCAGTTGACCCATAGAGTGAGGTGAGTGTAAATCTCCCAGCCAAAGTTTCCACATCCAGCAAAACCCATCTCCAATCTTGATCCTCTTTTTTCCTTTTAATTTTTGCAGCACCTTTCCTAGCTAATATCGCCACCCCCTTATTTCTAACTTCCTGTCCTGTATAGGCTAGCACCTCAAACCCCATTTGATCCAACATGAACTTATCTTTGCTAGCCACATGCGTCTCCTGTAGACAGGCTATATCAATTCTCCAGAATCGAAGCGCCGCAGCTAGCTTTTGCCTTTTCTCTCCATTATTTAACCCGCAGATATTGAGCGTAATTATCCTAACTGCCATTTATTCGTGCTTAGTTTTACCAACTTTCCCATTACCACTATGAAATTGTCCGACCGCTGCCTCTCTCCGTTATATGCTTTGCAAATCTGTACTGTATGTCTCACACCCCCTACACCAACACCCTCCCCATCACCACCCTCCCCCTTTACCCCCCCCCACCATCCCCCCCTCCACTGACCCACCCCCCCTGCCACAGGCAAATAGGTCACAGATGACCTATGCGTGACCACTGTGCGTTGTAGTGTCGCCCCCCTCTCCTTCCCTCTCCTTCCCTCAACACTGAAACCCACCATTTTCTTCCCAGACACAGGCTAGAAAGGCCAGCCACATCCCCCCCTATCAACCTCCAGAGTTCAATCCTCAGCCCTACTATTTTTAATGTGTATGTCGCTCCCCTGGCAAAACTTATAAGGACATGTGGTTTTTAAACAATTTCTTATGCAGACGACACACAACTGGTCATCACTATGGATCATAACACTACTCTTAGTAAAATAAATTCAAGGAGTGTGTGCTAAAAATTGCTTCATGGTTGACCGCAAACTTTCTAAAGCCTAATATGAATGAAAAAGTGATCCTCTTATTTGGAAAAAGCCCACTCACTTTGGTCAACAGATTGCCGGCCACCAGAGCTTGGTTTACCACCTACCCCAAAAAAATATGGAAAGAATCTAGGAGTCCTCTTGGATGCTAATATCTCCATCAGTGAGCATATCAAAAGTACATCCGGAGCCTGCTTTGGCCTCATGCTCATGCTTAAGAAAGTTTTTTAGTGGACCCCTCTACTGTCCCAGAAAACTCTTGTCCAAGCTCTAATAATATGGTGGGCTCACTTTGCCGGCCTCCCGCACTCCTTTCCATATATCACATGACCGCTGAAAGTTTATTAGAACACTGCCACCTACCATACAGCCGCGCACAACTGAAGACAGACGCCAAGATCGACTCGGGCTGTTCTCCATTGGGGCTGCAACTGGAAAGCAGACGCCGATATCCCCTTGGTAAGCGCCCCCACGCCACCGCCCTCCCTTATAGAGGTAGCTAACTACTGTTTGTTTAACTGTAACTTATCCAGTCCCCATCTGGTTTCTGACCCCCCAGGGCTGCCCATTACAGAGATTGCGAGTGTGGCTCCTCTCTGTTCCTGCATATTTCACTCTAAATGTAAGCCCACACGCTTACGATACGCTAGAAAGGACGGCATATAGCCTGCCTTCCCACTAACTAGAGTGCCTTGCTTTTTCCCTGAAAGCTTCACCGTATCCACATGCGGTCCCAAAAATCGCTGTGCCACGCTCGGCACCTGAATTTTCATGGTAAGCGCGCAACTTAGTAAAGCGCACCCCCAGGTGCCTATGGCCATTAGCATACGGTTAACTCAGTGACCCTTCCACTGGCAGGCTCACATCAGGCCCTCAAGACGCCAGTAACAACTTAATTGGACAATCCTAAGGGCACTGGACCTCCCGGGTGCTCCGTTTTTTCCGGTAAGCGTCCTCACTTCAGTTACTGACCTCATTCTTCAACACCCAATTGAGTGACTAATCGTGCATTAATATAAATTATATTGCCCTACTTGCAGCTAGCCACCGGCTGTCACAAACAGGTAGGTGCCCTACCAGCCCACTGAGGACTGCGAGCTCGGCCCAATTGGGAAGCTCCTATTATTGTCCAACTTGCACTTGCATCACGACCCCTGCCCTGCCCGCCTACTTCATCCCGTATCACGTGTTGGTTTTTACTTCCTATCTCACGGCCAGCATCCTTACCACGATTCACTCACCTTTCTCTCCTCTCACCAGATCATGACACATGACTTCTGGCTCTACTCTGTCCTTGATCTTTTACCTCTCCTGTGCTTTCGTAGCAAATTTCACAATACAGCCATCTCTTCTTCACCCTGACTTTAAAAAATTGCGCACACCACGACTGATATCTCAACCAAGATAACCTTTGAGCACAACTGTATGGACCATCAGCTGCCCCCTTTTTAATCTCGTGTTTCTCTTATTTCCTCCCTAATTTTTTCCATGGTTTACGCAATTACAGCTGTTTGTGTACAGGCATGTCACTTTAATGTCCTGAAGATGATCCCGCTAGGGATCGAAATGCCGTCGACAAAATATACCCCATATACATCCACTAAACTGTTCTGTTAAAATATGTCATGGTGTCTCCAGGATATTCTGTCTGTTTCATTTGTATCAAACTTATATACAGACACATTTTCTTTGCCTGAACCCTTTACTTAATGTTGTTTGTCAGTTTATGTGAGTAGGACGTTGTGTCCCACTTGGATTTCCCCCCCCACTTTGTGTTATACATTTATCTTATATTAAATACTTGTCTGGCTGGACAGAAAATATAGCACTGATCGAGTCTATATTAATTTGAATTGTACCAGAATACTGTCATGGGACCATTGCCTTTAGAAACAGTTAACGTACCGAAGGTCAGTGACCAATTGCCTCTCGGGTTCCCTTGTGCTATTCAACAGTTCCTTTCAGAAGCAGCCCGTCACTTGTTTACCCTGCGCTTTCAGTTTCATGGCAAGCGTGAAGCGATGTGAGCAGCAGCTCTCCCGTGGCCGTGCAGAAGTTGCTGTGAGAACATGCAACGCTCGCTCCCTGGGCCATATATAGCAGCCTCTTCCTCCTTTCTGCGTATTTCAGTTATGTTCTTAACAGTTTTTTTACGAACCTATGCTTTTAGTTTCATGGTGACCGCACGTCTTTCTTTATATGCGGCTCGCCCTATTTTTTTAAGATGAGATGCGATTAGCAAATTTTATTGGATTAATAACACAAAACGTACATAAGCTATGAAGTGAAAAACGAAATAATTGTATATTCTAATAGCAGACTTACCTTCCACATGTTTTTGCCATCCAAAAAACTCTCAAAGACTTTGAAGAATACATTAACATATATTGCGCCGTGTTCTAGAACGGTGTGTTTTTGGGTGATGTCTAACGCCCATATGCCATTTGTAAAGCTGCTAAGTGCTGTGGCGTGTCTACTCTGTGCCGTATAATACTGATGGGCCTGTACAAGCATGAAAATGTTCTAATTCACCAGATTCGAACTAGCCCCGCCTCTCTTATTTTCTAAGATTTATCGGCCATTGGAAATGATACACGTGGCATGTGACTCGCAACATGTTCCATTTCCAATAAAACAGAAGATTAACAAACCTGCTCCCGTGTTATGGATGTTAGCTTCAAATGCAGCCGTTCAGCTTTCTGAGGTCGATAGTACAACCCTGTGAAGAACCATGAAGCCGGCAGGACAATGACTTCCCCTCCCCTGCGGTGGGCAGGATGGAGCCTGTGGCAGGTGGCCCGGAGGCATGCAACCTTCCCATTAGCCACTGTCTCTGGCATGACATCCCTGCCTTAAAGTCTGCTGTGTAATACTACGACTCCCAGAATGCATTGACGTTGTAAGATTGCTGGCGTTGCTGCTGAAGGAGGGGTTGTGTCTCTACCTCGGGGGGGCCCACAGCAGGTAAGTGGGGGCGCAAGGGAACTCGGGTCAGCGGTGCTGCTGGGTTTCAACTCTCCCACTGCCTTAACAGGGGAAAAGGGGGTCATGCAGGAGAGGGATCTTCAGGTGCTGCGGCCGGAGGTGGGGTGAGCTGAACCTGGGGTCAGTACACCTGGGTGAGGGAGCCTGGGGGCACACATGGATTGCTCGTCCCATTCCACATGACACAAACTTTCTCAGACACCTGCTTAAATGCCGGGTCCCTCACAAACACCTTGGTCTCCGGGCACTCACGGGTCATGTGATCTTCTGTATTTACAAACTCTATCCTGCATGTACGTCTCTTCTCATGATGCACTCTTTCGAACCCACACACTAAAATGGGAAAGAAGGCAGTGTTCTTTTTAGGTCTCGCTGAGTCAGCGGGCACGTGCTGCCTGGAGAGACATTTAGTAGCCGCTTTGGGAAGTGCTCCCAAAGCGGCTAGAACGCGCATAAGCACTGGCTGCTGCGCGCTCATCTCTTGCGTGTTTTAGTGCGTCATCACGATCACTTTCGCTTTCTTAGCAATCGTGATCACGATGATTGTCTCTAAATATGGTTTATACTCCACGGATTTCTTATCACGTGTAGGCCTGCCATTAGATCACGTCTCCACTAAAGCACATGTGCTTTTCATCTCTCATCCTCCTATGCTTACCCCACATGGGCCCCCTCTGCCCCCTGCAGCCCTCTGTGGTTCTCTCTTGTGTCCTTCTCCCTCATGCTTATTGTTCTGTCCAGAGCTTCTCTCCTCTACCCCATGCTGCTATCACTCCTCACACTCTGCCTTCTTCCTTCCATCATGTGCTTCTCTTGTCACCTCAGTATTGCCCCCTCCCCCGTATGTTAGTGTACCTTGTGCACTGATTTTTCTCACCTGCTGCTTCTTCGCCACCATCTTGTAGTTCTTCTTTTTTTTTTTAATTCACCGAATCAAGAGTGGCATTTGCCATTTTGGATTGGCAAATAAAAAACATACCAGATTGTGCCCACGTGATTCCCTGCTCGCACATGTGTTGTGGCACGTGCACACCAGCGGAATGACATGACTCATACTGACCCATTTTGCATTTTCCCTGATGCTGTACTCCATGGCCAGTACACATTACGCAGTACGCATTAGGAAAGTGTGTTGACTTTGTCCCTGCTTGTTAAATTCGTCATGCACTGACTGATACCTGCCAATTTGAGCTGCGAAGTTTGGACACTGAAACTGAGAATACATTGTTGGCAATCGTGATCTCACCATAGTGTTGCACAGGAAGCTTTTTTTGTTGTGCAGTTTCCTTCATGTAGATTTTTTTACGATATTGAACTATGGTTGTAATCTTTACTTCGAGAAATTTTGTTTTTTCAGTTTTTTTTGTTTTTATAAATATTGTACTGTTTATAGGCAACGGCTGTCTGCCCAAAAACTCATACGGGTGTGCTTGTGGGAGCATGAATCAACAATGCGGTAACTTTATGAGAATTGATACATTCTGCATTGCATTTCATAGCCTTCATTGCATTTCCTAATGCACACTAACTGCGACTCGAGGAACTACTTTACTTAGAAACTTTTTTCAAATGAAGGCAAAAGTGGAGTAATGTGCTAATGCAGATTTGTTGTAACTGAACTCTTATCTGGCATATGTAGTTTTTGAGTTGACATGCCTGAGACCTATTTGATCACATATAATGTTGAAATGGTTGCAGATGATATAGAATTAATGAGCAATGGCAAAGCCAAGAGGTCTATCATGTGAAAGGTTTTAGCTTATAAATTGACTAAGCCAGTGTCTGTTGCTGATGCAGAACAGCATCAGAAAAAAAGTTCTTGTCCATGTTGAAAAGCATCAGCAAAAACAAGCAAAGTAAAAACGAAAATGTCAGGCCCCAAGGTGATGTGTCTGCAGATGGACGTGACTAGGCATTGGCACGTATGCCTCATGAAACTTTGACACACATTTATAAAAATGTATTTATTTAATTTTAACCTTCCAAGATAATGGATACCTATCTTGGAGTGGTAAAGTAGAAAAGTATAACAAGCATTGGCATAGCCAATAGGTCTCGCTTTTGGGCACTTCTAAGTATTTAGTTATGCAGCACAATATCCTTGGTGCAACAACATCAACTGTTGCGTGGCTAAACATTTATAAGGTCCCAAAGGTGAGACCTATTGGCTATGCCAATGCTTGTTTCACTCCTGTTGCCTTTATGCGCTGTCACACACAAACACAAAGACACACACACCAGTGGCCTGGCTCACACTCACTTGATCTCCGTCCGCAATATACACTCCCATTGTGAATTCTCACACACACAGAAACCTCTGAAATGCAGTTTGAAGCTTCGGGTTCCATAATTGTGTGCGTGGACGGACCACCGAAAAGAGGATGCGGCAGACTAGGATTTGGGAGTGAGTACCCGAATCCCTCACAGCAGATCCCATAGTTTTTTATTTTTTTATTTTTATTTATTGCGTTTTTGAAAATGCAAAGAAACCAAACATACATACTACAAATGATAAAAATGAAAAAAGAACATAACACCAATATGGATCACTGGCAACAAAAGCAAATATGACCATGGCAATATTGATACAGAGCATGTCGACAATTAATGGGAGGAGAAGTGAGGGACACGAGACACGGTGAACAGAGAAATGAGAAGCCGCCAGTACGATACTCAAGTAGGGTCAATTTGATTACAAAGAATGCCGGTGGATGTAAAAATAGCACAAAATAATACAATAAGTAAGCGTAAACATTCGAAGGCAATGAGTTTGCAGGGAAAAGAAGACAACAGATATATACAATAATACATTAATCATCAGGAGAGTCAGCAGTTGCCTGTTGTGTAGTTTGATATTGAGCAAACATACCCCAGAAACTCTTTGGGCGATTGGCAGGAGGAAGCATTTCATTGTAGGCATCAGACTGGGTGTTACAGTAAACCATGTTGTGTTCCCACTCTACAACCACGGGCACCGGACCTCTCATCCAGGCCCAGCGCAACCAATTTACCTACACTTTTTTAAAGAGGTTTAATATAGCCCAGGAGCGTAAGTAGGGGATCCGGAACCAGAGATAACCCAAGAATATAGTTCATTTTCTGGAATATTGATCCCCAATAGAGTTGTACCTGCGGGCACTGCCATGCCTGATGAAAGAAACCCGCCTGCGGTGCTTGGCACCGCTCACAATAATCCTTGTCCCTTAATCCATATTCATTTAAATGTAGGGGGGGAATAATACACTCTATTTAAAATTTTAAAATGAGCGAGACGATGACGACCATTAATAGAGATCTTGCGAGTATTCTTACAACAATAGAACCTTATGTCATATGTAATGGGGACACCTACATCTAGTTGCCTTCCTTGCCTAGCCTTGTTAAGGGAGGAAGTATTCGCATTCAGAGCTGAAGCGTATAATTTGGAAATTAGCTTACACGGGGATTGTGCACTCAACAGAGCCGTAAATGGAGGGATGACCAAGGGCTCCTGCAATTCTTCCCCCAGCAACACCTGCATAGCGTGTCGAGTTCTTAAAGAAGTGGAATCTGGTCAGGGACGAATGTGTACTATCTACTCCCGCCAACTCCTCCCATGTGCCCAACCGCCCATGTCTGAAGAGGTCACCCATGTTCTGTATGCCAAGTTTTCTGAGGGAGTCCACGGTCCCTTTCTCCGAGCTAAGTACAAACCATTGGCACCATTCGACCTGCATTCGGGGAGGGTATAATTGTGCCCCTTCATACAGTCTAAGGAATGCATTCCACGTGTGGACGATGAAGTTAATAAAATCCAGTATTCCGCCGCGCCGCAAGGGGATCTGGGTAAGGAAACGAGGGAGGGAGTGCGGGGACCGTAGCTACTTTCTCAATGGAAGATGGGGCAAATCATGGGGCCCGTGTACCCAGCTGTGCGCATGCAAGGCCTGTGCAGCCCTATAATAAAGTTCTAAATTCGGGTCATTCAGTCCACCAGCGGTATAGGGGAGCATGAGGGTGTCCAGGGCGAACCTAGGGGACTTACCAGCCTATGCTAATTTAATCATCAGGGAGCGGAGCTCGCGAAATGGGTGTTGGGGAACTACTATGGGAATATTAGTAAAGAGAAAGAGCAGGCGGGGAGGTACTATCATTTTCATTAAATAGACTCTACCATCCAAGGACAGTGGGAGTCGTATCCATCTATGGATGTCATCCCTAAGCTTATCAATCAATTTACCGTAATCGTCTTTAATTACCGTGTCAGAATGCACCTGAAAGCCCAAATAGCGCACCGGTTCAGTGGTGCATTGCAGCGGGGAGTCAAGTGGAAACTGGGTGGTGAGGGGAGTTTGGGGGAACAGAATGGTTTTATCCCAATTTATCCTAAGGCCTGAGAGGCCACCAAAGCGCAGTACCTCTCGTATCACAGGCGACAGATGGCCCTTGGGATCTCTGATATACAAAAGAGCAGAGGTAATGAGATTGTACTGAGGAAAACGAAGTCCTCTATGCCCGTGATACTCTTGCAATGCCAGCAGCAGAGGCTCCGCAGCAATAGCATACAGCAATGGAAAGATTGGGCACCCCTGCCTGGTGCCTCGCATGATTGGAAACGGGGCAGAGACAGCATTACCTATGTGCACTCGAGCCATTGGAGAATTATAGAGTACCGAGATCAGTTGTAGAAATACCTCACTGACATTCATGCGTTGCAACACCACATACATAAACTTCCATTCGATGAAGTCAAAAGACTTCTTGGCATCTAAACAAACCGCGGCGGCCTTTACCTCCGGGTGAACGTGCTGCAGAGCCCCAAAAAATGTGGGGAGAGTGTGCGATAGCGTGCGACCCGGGAAGAACCCAGCTTGTTCAGGACCTATAAGCTGAGGGAGAAGTGCGACAAACAATCGCCAGGACTTTCGCAAACCGCTTCATGTCCACGTTGATCAGGTAGAGCCAACAATCCGAGGGGCACTTATGGGGGTCTTTATTGGGCTTAGGCATTGTAATGATCAACACCTCACGCATAGACGGGGGCATGATACCGTCCGCAGCCATCTCATGAAATGGAGAGATTAGATGAGGAATTAGGAGATCGCTGAAGCCCTTGTAGAATGCAACCATAAGGCCGTTGAGTCCTGGAACGCTGCCCTCCCGCATTGATCCCAACGCGTGGAGTACCTCTTAAGCCTCGATAGGACGCATCAAAATTTCCCGATGCCAATTCTGTAACCAGGGAAGCTGAATATATTCTATATAGGTAGAGATATCCTCATCGCTAGGGGCACGTTTAGAGCTATACAGCTCTTGGTAGTAAGAGCAGAACTGAACATTAATGTCCGTGCGACCGGTCAGAAGCGATCCATCCTCTCCCTCCAATTCAGTGAAATCTCCAGCAGCATGTCGGCACCGGGCCATAGCCTCCAGCAATGAACCTGGCCGATCAAACTCTCCGTAGGCTCAAGCGGAAGCATACTTGCCCATATGTTTGACCTCGCTGTCAGCCTATGCATGGAAGTCAGCCAACGTGGTCTTAAGCTGCTCCCGCAACTCTGGGTCATTAGTGGTTAAGAGGAGGGCTTCCAAAACCAGTAGATGGGACTCCAGGAAAGCAAGACGACCCCGAATAGCCCGAAGAACCCCGTCATGTTTACTAATGGCTACGCCTCTGATGAAGACCTTGAACGCCTTCCAAACTGTGGTAAAGGAGTCGACCGAACCCACAGTGATCTCGAAGTATTCTGCGGCCACCACCAGCACCAGCAGGACGCCGAGACGCGCACGCCAGCCATGTTTCCAGGCTACGCGCCGCTGCAGATCTCGGCAGCTCAGAACCACCGATCCGATGGCACCAGACCAAATCGAAGCCCCTCAGTGGAACCAGCAGGCAGCGGGGGATTCCTCGGTTGTTGTAGCACTGCTCGTTGAAGCAGAAGAAGCAGCTAATTCTGCTGGATAGTTACGGTAGATGGATGGAGCTTGTTTACCGAACGGCCATCTTGAAGCCAGGCAAGCTCCGCCCCCCCAGCAGGTCCCACAGTTGGTGTCATTTAACCAACATCACTCCTATCACAGGTGTTTTAAGGGCCGAACCGGGAAGTCCCATATTTTTAGACATCTCTTTGTAGAAATGACAGCCCTTCACACAGTCCCACCTTTAGTTAGGAGGGTTAGAAGAACTTTAGCTAAACAAATCTAAGCATCAGTAATGAAAGGTCTATGAAGCTCACTTAATCTGTCCTCCAATTAAATGCTTCTAAAATTGCAACCAAATAATCATGTAAATCCCCCAACCATGCAGCCTGTGGTATTTTTAGATTCAAATTGTTTTTTTTGTTTTTGTTTTTAATGTCATAGCACCCTCAACAGAAGGATTCGCAAGGATTCCATTAGTTGTTAGATTTTTTGTCATATTTTTGCACTATGTGTTCACAATTATATTTTGAATGGTTTAGTTATCTGAAATGTTCTAAATCTCTTCAAATCCCCTCTAATGAGACTGTTGTCTCCAAAGGAGAAAGTGTTACTTTCTGAAACCCCCAACCTTGGGAAGAATTGCGTGAGACTGGAGTCCAGGCCACCGCCTGGAAATTACTTGAATCCTTCCTTTCGAATAGAATTCAAACGGTCTCACTTGGCGAAATTTCTGCCAAACCATTCTCACTGCCTTGTGGAGTCCCTCATGGTTCTTCCATGAGCCCAACACTTTTTAATATTTATGTATCATCGCTGGCTCCCCTGATTGAATCTTTTGGCTTTAGTTTGACTTCTTATGCAGATGAGACCCAAATTGTGGTATCGCTGATGCCTGGAATGATGCTGGGTACGGCATCACGGCTCCATGACTGCATGACAGCCGTGGGAATTTGGATGGCTCAAAATTGCCTTAAACTCAATTCCGGAAAAACAACGGTTGTGTTGTTTGGCAATGACCCCAGCTTTTGGACCCCTGCCTGGTGGCCGGACACACTGGGTCCTCTTCCTACTCCCAACAAAAAGGTAAAAAATCTGGGAGTTTGGAAAGACAATAAACTCAGCTTTAAAGATCTTGTGAATGCAGTGGCCTCATCTACATAATTTATCCTAAGATCCTGTATCCTGCCCAAAGACAGCATACAAGATCTACAGAATGCAGCGGCTAGACTGCTTACCAGTATACCAAAACATGCCTCTATCTCAGCTGAGATTAGAAGGCTGGTTGCCTGTAAGGAAACGTGTTGAGCTTAAAGCCTTGTGCGTGGACTATAAAGCCCTTCATGGAGTTGGTCCAGAGTATCTTAAACAACAATTTCATTCGTATGCACCAAAAAGATCACTTCATTCAGCAGAGGTAAAACTGGTATTGGTGCCCTGGGTACGAAAAGCCAGCTGGGGTGGCAGAAGTTTTTGGCTTGCGCTGCTAAGGCCCGGAATGGTCTCCCGCTACATCTTAGATGCATGACAAATTTACTTGCATTTAGGAAGGCCTTAAAAACATGGCTGTTCTCTGTTTAAATTCCTATTATAGTGTCTCTGTCTTTAGGCCTCTATAGGACATCACACAGCGCCAGGACACCTTTGGGTAACAGTTGCGCTCTACAAATTTCATTAACATTAACAATTAGGAATACTTTTTACAGTAAGGTTGGTGTGTACATAACTGGTGATAATCAAATGTAGGGCTAGATGACTGAAAGAGTTGTATCAGCTTAAAAGCAGTGTGATAATGTGCCTATTGGTGGCAGAAATTCCATGTTAAAGAACAGTAGCTGTTGCAGCACCTGAATAATGTATGCATGGCTAAATACTTATAATGTCCCAAAGGCGATAATAATAATAATAATAATAATCCACATTTGTAAAGCGCACAATCACCCGTAAGGGTCTCTAGGCGCTGGGGGCCGTTGGGAAGATTAAGCGAGCTATTGCCCAGAGTCACATGGTGCTGGGCTAACCTGCCGCCGGAGCCGGGGATCGAACCCTGATTTCTGCCCCCACTTGACGGATCACCCTGGAACTTTCCAGGATAGAGCTGAGGTGGATGAATTTTGTTTTTCGGACGTTTTGTGAAGATTCATCAAATGGGGCCAAAGAAATTTGCTATTGAATCTCTGGAATAGCAGAACAAATATAACTACCTACTTGCGGCCACCAGCAGCTAATATATATATATGTATAATTCACTTACCTCATTTATACTTCACTGCATGGTAAGGGTATGCATGCTAAAAACATATGCATGGTAAAGGCATGCATTGTAAAATAAACTGTGATGAAGGCATGCGTGGTGAAAGCATGCGTTTTTAATGTTGTACAATCCACTCTAATGTCCTTGGGTCATGTTTGCACTATAGAAAACTGCATGAATAAATAAATAATGCTGGCTTACTCTACCTTGGTGCGGTCAGCTGATGCAAATCACCCCTTTCCACCCACTGCATATATGTATGTATTACTCTTGGTCTGTGTGAATTGATGCACACAGACCAACCAAGTATGTTTGTTGGTCCATGTTCATGAGTGCAGGAGTTGAGCAGTCAAATTGTCTGCATGACTATTTACATGATCATCTATATAAGCATGTGTCCACATCGTGCATAAATCTGTGCATTATATATAAAAAAAATCAAACAAATTGTTTTTGTCGATTTGTGACTCTCTCCATGTCTGGCTGTCACCTGGAAAATGTACCGATTGCACATTTAAAAGGACGAAACGAGAAGTATGGAGAACTAGAAGCACTATTGTAGAACTATGTTGAACAAGTGCTAACCACATTTAGCTGGTCCCATGGGCTCTTACCCATCTTACATTGATGAGAAAATGACAGACTGTGGGGAATCATGTGGACAGGATGCAGTGAGGCACAGAGATGGTCAGTAGCAGTCTAAAGCATTCAATGACAATAGATAATGACTCTGGTTATACTAACAGATCCAAGACAATACCGGCTCTTGATGAATGAACTGCAGCAAGAAATATTGAGGGGTACTGGGGGGAAACGGCTGCTTTGTGGAGAAGTGTGGCTCACCGATTAGAGCGTCAGACCCTGAGGCAGAGGTCTGGCCCGGGGCCAGGGTTCAATCCCCGTCGCGGCAGGGTCTTGGGCTCAATGTCCTCGGACCTTATAATTCTCGCCTCGGTGCCTACTCTAATCATGGGTTCCACTCTGAAAAAGCTTGCTTAATCTCCATACCGACCCTAACAACGCTAGGATGCCTGGCTTCACCTTGGGGGTGCCCAGGAGTGGACACCTCACAGGAACAGGCCAAGAAGGGTTCCACAGCGGTATTCGTACAGCACTTAGAGACCCCTGGGTGATAGGCGCTATACAATTGCAAATTACATTTACATTTACATATGTTTTAAGCGTCTCTGAGAAACCCTGCTCATGCACAGGACAAGTCTTCTCATCCCTTTATGGCTATTCTATAGTTGCCCTTTATCTTCTCGCTCGGCTTGTTCGTATTGCACAATTCTTATGGTGACATAAATCTAATACAATTGTAGCTGAAGGGTAGTAAGTGTTTCTCCTAAGCTACTTATCCTGATAATGGTCTGCCGCGTTAATTGAATTAAGGATCAAAATCTGAACTTCAGTGGGTTGCTCCATTGTATATAGTTATATACAGACATAATTAACAATATTTAGGTCTGGCTAGAAACAGCTTTGTCTGCAACAGCTCAAGTCAGGACCACATAAAACACATAGAGAGCTTTGGATTAGCCTCCTTCAGCCTTCAGTTGTTTAGGACAACTCTTTTCAGCTATTGCTTAAATAAAGTTTTATTAACAATTTGGTTCATATCTTTGGAGTATATTTTTCTCACCATAATGCCATTAGCTATTAGCTGTATTATTATGGCCATTAAGTGAGGAAATTGGTATAGGCCCGCTCAAAGAACCTAATGACACACACAGATCAGAACTGAGGGCTATACAAGTCATGCTTTACCTTGCTTAATGAGATAGATGAAAATATCACACTTTCCTTAACATTCCGCAAATCTTTATGAGCTTTGTACTAAAATGTAAGACACTCATTTTGTAGCAAAAGCATATAAATTGCCTGAGCACACTAGAAGGCAAACCTTTCAGGGTTAAAGTTCTTTAATTGTGCCAACTTTATCACCGGCTGTTCACGCTTTGGAAGAGATACCGTGTACTCAGCCAGATTTCCTAAAGTTATCAGAGTTGTTTTAGTGTTTTTAAGAAGCATTTATTTCACTTTGAAAATCTTTATTGCATATTTTAAAACAATATTACAATAGGCAATGCATTAAGAATGGTACAAATGGGCATTATTACATAACGTAAACAATAAAATTATAATGGTTAATCATATCTGAACCTGCTATTTATACAAAGTCTTGTTTTATCTTAAACTTGTATGCAATCAAATACTATTTACTTATTTCAATTAAATACAATCAAAAATATTAAAAGACAAATCATAATTCAAATAATTACAAATAGTTTAAAAACAATTGATTGCGAACCATAAGGTTCTAGTGATCTAATTATCTTATGGAGCAATATTTACCTAATTTCTAAAAAGTTTAATCTTAAATGTAAACATTTATGGAAAGGCAAAAATAAGAAAAAAAGTATATTGAATGTTCCTATATGGTTAATATGTAAACTTTTTATTTATTACCAGACAGCGTTTACATTTAAAATAAATGATACTGGAAAATGTATTTGACCTCTTTAGTAAGCTGACTCCATTTCACCGGCTCACCTACCACCGAGAGCCATTATTTATGACATAATTAGCTGCCTCATGATCCATTCTTAACACGTGACAATCAAAAAAGTTCACAGGTACTGCATGAAAATGCAATTAAAATGTGAACTAAATCTCCCTCATGAAACTCAGTAGCGGTTGAAGTCCTTCCTTAACTCAAAAGAAAGTAAGATGGCTTAGAACTTTTTTTTATAGATGTCCTCTACTTTCCAAGTTTCACTAATTTAGCACTACCGACTTTTGAAAAAGTAAAAAGAATGCCTTTTGAGTGGGGGCCACATTTCCCTCATTGCTTCCTGTCCAAAGAAGTACAGTTTTTAACTTAAGACAATCTTCCAGAGGGCAGGTGCTACAGGGCCTTAAGGTCAGCTTTAGTGCTGTTTTACTGAGAGCACCTAAGCCAGAGTTGCAAGATCCAGCAGCAGACTGTTCCCTGTGGACACAACCAAGGTCTATTGTTGTGTTCTGGCTGCTGTACTCCATAGCACCAAAAAGTTCCGACTTATAAGAGTTTTAATAGCAAATAAGAACATATCTATTCTACCAGGTACTAAAGAATTGTGGTACTAAGCCCCATGTGGAAACAAGTTGTATTACACAAGTCTACATGAACTCAGTTTTGACTTGAGAGCTCAACTCCATACGTCAGAACAAAGCCACCTTACCACACACACAATGAAACATTCATTCACATAAGATTACATGCATCCCATATTCCTATATGTATCTTCATTTTTAGGTCTGTATTTACATGTTCATTCTTCACTTTTAAAAGGGAATAAGAACAGATTGTAGGCATGGTGGCTTCAAAACTGGATAAGAACTTTTCATAAATTGTGCCAATTAATCCTGCTGGCAGGTCATAAATACTAATGAAACAGTCAGTGAAATATGAAGCACACACTGCTACTACACGCTTTCACATTCACAGTGTACATAGTAAAGAGTGATACTTAAACATTCATGACAAGAAAGAATAAAAATCTACTTGAGAAACATTTCCTACAATTTCATTGTGATTCCCGCAATGCCTTTCCAGAAAAGCTTTTTGAAGTCATTGTACAACAGTTGAAGAAAGGACAATCGAAGTTGGAAATGACCAATGGCTAAACCCTCATTTTAATGATAGCCTCCTCTCCATGGTGACAGGTTCAGTTGGCTTATTCTGTCACATCTTATGAAGTCTTTGGGGAACTCATTGGCCCTGAAAACATCCTTTGGCACATGCGTGATCCCGGTGTTAGCACAGATAATTTGAGGAAGAGAGACACGCCCCAAAGCAATGCGTTGCCAGTTGTTAAATACACCAGGATTCTGCCACCAAAATCTGGAGGACATGAATAAAAAAATGCAAGCATTAACCCTCTTTCCACACAGGTAAATAATTCACTGCAACGATTGTGTCAAACGGCCTGCAGCATACATTCCAGAATTCTAGCATGAACAATCAATATTGTATTTCACACACATCAACACTCTTTTATTAGGCTTCATTTGGCAATACAGCCTCTAAGGTGTTATTTATTTTAGTTGAATGATGTTTCCACTCTGTGTCTGGTATTAGAACAAAAGAAAAAAAAATTAAATTCGGATTCCCGTTTGTCTATTAGAAGAATAAATCCATGAAAATCCTAAAACCACCGTTTTTAGGGTCGAGACTGCGAGTGCATGCTCTTGAGAATGTGTCCATTTGTGAGGCGCTATTTTATACAAAAAAGGGCTTGAAGCCCGCCCGTGGCTTACCAATTACTGTCTACATGCCACTCTTCTGTACCGGCTCCATAATGGGCCACGACAGCCCAGACGCCATGGAGCATGGACCAAGCACAGATTAATTTAAGTTAAACTATCCTCGTCCGCTGCACTTGAATTCGATTGAGGTACTATTTCTTGTGCCCACTCTCCCACCCTGCTCCTCTGCCCATAACTCTTGCTGTCGTGAATCGCTCTCCCCCAAGCCACATTCTTGCTTGTTCCGCCACTCATTCACCCTCATCCCGCTGTCTCTTCCATATGCAAAAGGCACTGGAGTCCTTTAGGTGAGCAGATTAGCCTGCGATTAGCACAGAAAATGAGTCCTCATACCAACATTCCCCCCCAACTTCCCGCATATTGAGCTCAGCAGTGCCAGCCTTTTCAGCAGATCAATGGAGCATCCCATACAAGTTTCCAGGCTGGCCAGCCCACACATCCGTTGTCCAGTAATATATGGTAGCAGTGCCCTTTTTTCCTCAAAGCACAATTCTTCACACCTGTGGCAGGTTGCACATTTTATTTTCAAACCCCACCAAATTTGTGGTTACGTCATTGATCCTTTTGCTGGAGTTGTGCATTTGTTGTCAGCACCCCTCACCTGGTTCATCAGTTATTTATGGGCATGTTTACTTGGCTTGCTCCCTCCTGTGCTCCTGTGGCTGCTTGCCCCATCCCTCTCACAGCGTCACAGGGTGCTGCTTGTTAATGCGCAGTTACTCAACGGTAATTTTCATTACTCCGAGTCCTGGTCTTCCCGTTCCATTCCTTAAGCATGAGCAGTTTGCATGCTCCACAAAAACGATTACCTAGGTGAGGTCAAAATACTTCCCCCAATTTGGCACTGCCTACCCAGCATGCATAAAGAGGGAAGCATGTTACTAGGACCTCTGGAGAATACCAAAGAAACTCATGAGAAAAACAAAAAAAAACAATCACCATGAACAGAAATCAGGGAGGGAGGGATGGGCTCCGGAATGGACGAGAAGACCAGGGCAGGGAGTAATGAAGATTACCGGTGAGTAACTGGGCATTACCTCCTCGTCCATCTTCCAGTTGCATTCCTTACTCATGAGCCCATACCCAAGCGCATGGTGGTTGATTCACACAGAAAGCAAGGATGATGCAATTTACTTCATAGTGAATGCAAATAAAACGCACAAATCACAGATCATGTACGGGTGACAAAACATGAGCGCCAAACTCTGTAGACGCAGCTATCCCCAACGGAAGGTGGTAGAGGGAAACAAAGGTTTGGAGAGAGGCTCACTTAGCAGCATTACAGATGTCACACAGTGACACACCCTGAAACATTGCCAAGAACAAGGAGACACCCCAAGTCAACCACCCCTGGACTAAAAGAGGGAAGAGGACGGTGAACAACCATATGAAACAAGTCAATAGAGCCCAACACCCATCTAGTCAGAGTGAACAAAGAAGCCTCGAGACCCCTCCCAGAGAGACCATAAGTGACACATAAGGAAGCCACCTGCACAAATGCACTGGAAAGACCTATGGAAATACAAAGGGCCCACAACACATCCAAAGAAAAGAGAACCTCCATTCAAGGAGAAGACATGTCAGGAGAAAACACCAGAAGGAAAAAACCATGAGAACAATGGAAACCAGGGGAGAAAAATCGGACCAGTCAATGTGAGAAGCCCTAATGGAAGACCTCGGGTGGTGACTAGAGTGCAGGAGACAGGACTCTAAAGCAAAAAACTCTGCAAAAGGCTAGTCACCAATGCAGAGAAAGAAGACATATCTGAGCCAGAATGAAGGCCAATTGGGCATGGAGAATGCAGATCGTGAGACCCATCATAAAACCATCCATGAAAAAAAACAATGCCCTGACTAAATCATAGGAGACAGGAGATATACCTGTCCTCCTACACAATGAGTCAGTTCTTTCAATCACAACTGTAAGACGTCAGGAAAATGAACCAACAGGGTAAACCTCACAAATGCCAAACTCATATGCTGGAGTCGCAAGAGAGAGGACGCACTGGAAAGTGGACCTAGCAACAGAGAAGGGTGATGGGAACCCAACACTACAGACAAACTGTCAAACCCTCAAAAAGGTGAAACCACAGCGTCAAGACTAATACGGAACAACCAGAAGAACGTCCATCTGCACCACCCGAATCCCCCTGAGGACCCGGTAAAGCATGGCCCATGGGACGGAGAAAGCATCTATTGCACAGACCAGACCTCTAGGGAATCAGGCCACAATCTGAGTGAGAAGAGCCAACTCCGCCAAGGCAAACAGACCCAGACAGGGAAGGCTGAACCTGGAGGGAAACGTCAGAAAGGAAAGGAGCACACCCCGCTCAAAGAAACTGCAGGCCCCTACACAACCACCAGAGGACAGACTGCAGAGAGGGAGAGGAGGCTCACCAAACCCCACAGGCCAATTCCCGGGGAAAAGAGAAAACAGAGACGGCGCATCCCTCCACTGCTAGTTGACATAGGCACAAACGACCTGGTCAGCTGTCCGAACACAGATAGCAGAGTGCCGAAGGAGAGGAATGAATCAAAGACCATGCCTGCCATACTGCCATCAATTCCCACCAGTACAAAGACAGGAGAGTTCAGAAATGGGATCATCTCATATGCCCAGGATCTAGGAATCCCCCAGCATAACCCTCTCCCTCTGGCGCTTGCATCGGTCCTACAGACCACCAACAGAGAAGGATCGAGACCGAAACCCTTGGAGGTATTGAGAGGCAACAACCACCACTGGAGAGACCCACATCCTCCTGAGGCCCAGGAATGAAGTCCAATGATTCATGAGAAGCTGGATACCAGTGAATAAATGGGGACGGGCCCAGGGGAGCACGGGGAGTGGGGAAACCATCTCCCCCAGACTCCTCAGTCAGAGACAGGCAGATACCTACGGTTGGGAAAAAGAAAACAGGACAGATAGTGGGACAGATGGAAGAGGGTCCTGATGAACATCAGAGACTGTAAGGGGTTCAGGGAGGACTACCTGTGGGTGAAGATAAACCCAACAGTATCCAGATAATGACAGACTCTAAGCACCTCCTCCGTTGCCTCGAGAAAGAAGTTGAGACAATCAGACAATTATCAAGGTAAGGGTGGACTTGAATACCAAGAGGCAGTGCTGTCAAGAGGGTCGGAAAAACCCTTGGCGCCGATGAAAACCAGAAAAGAAGCACCTGGAAATAGTAGTAGTGTGAGCCCACAGTAAAACAAATAAACTGCTGACCAGCCAGATGTATGGTAATATGCAGGAAGGTGTCCATCAGTTCGAGGGATGCGAGGAAGCACTTCTCAGGAGCTGCGAGTTTGGTTCCCTTGGATACTGAGCTGATCAGCAGGCCCATGCTCCATACCCGGAATGGAACACAAAGGAAAGGAACCATCAACACAAAGGAAAGGAACCATCATCCCCCCTTGGTGACACACATAAGACCTCGTCACCTGAGCATCTGTCTGAATACACCCCTTGACCCCTACTGATGGCTGGATATGAAACAGTGCAGCTCGAACTGGGGCCAAGTCCTTCCAGGTGGAAAAATGGAAAGACTATCCACTGTACCACACCCCCTCAGGTAGGGGGGACACCCAACTGAGGACCCTTGGTGAGGGCATCTAGGTACAACCACCACTGCATTTCATGCTAAACTTGGCGAGTGATTGGAACCCATGTCTCAAAACCAGAGCCACTAGACCTCAATGTTGGAGAACTCAACAGATGGAAATGCATCTGCAAATATTTCCAAAAGATAACACCTTAAAAGAAATCAAGGGAAAGAAAATGTGTCCACCAACTTCCATACATGCAACAGCACCTGTATAACATAACGTGCACTTGTAAAGCGCACATTCACTCAGAAGGGTATTTTGGTGCTGAATAACAGATTTTAATCGTTACCCAACTCAATGGTACTCATTTTATGGAGCTCAGAAGGATGAAAGTCTGAGGGGCCCACCAGAATTAGAACCTGTGACCATGAGGACAAACACAGGCGCCTACAGTGGTTGGATTAGTCCACTAAGCCACCATACCCAGCCAGAATAGCATTATGTAAGGTACAGTCTCAGGCTCAATTGGCCAAAACGAGACCAAAAAGTATCAAAATCATCAGCATCAGCCGATGCGCTGGATATGGGGAGACTAGAGTCTACTTAGATGCCTTAGTAGCTCAGCCAGATCAGAACCCTGTACATTTTAACCCCTCGGCTCTCCTCGCCATGACCCCATCAGGCTCAAACACATCCTGCCTGGGGACCTTAAGAGATGGGTGTCCGGGACTTCAAGCTGCCTCCTCTGCAGCCTCATTCATGGCCTGTAAGGAAGGCAATGAAGGTTGCACACCTCGATGGCACCATCATAGCACAAGCCACAACCCAAAAACTCAACCACTAAGATTTCCCTTTATGCAAAAAATATGAGGTAGCAAAGACTGCTTCCTGCGTTATATACCACATGATGACATCAAGAGAGGCAGGACGTGGGGAGGAGCCAACTTAATTTAACACCCATACGACATGCATGGGGAAACAAATCAGGCCACAGCATACCCAGCTCTATCGCCGCAAGGACTGCTTTGTGAGTCCTAGCGAGAGGGAAGCAACCAATAGGCCCACGACAGCAGGGCAAACAGTACGCAGAGTCCCCCAATCCTTGCCTGCTAATGTCGAGTCCAATGTGTGAGGGACTCCAATGCTTTAAACCTGGAATCCCCAGACCATGCTCGCTAGTACATAGCAATATGGTCCAAGGGGACCACAAACAGCCGCAACAACACCTCGCCAGAATGCGTAAGCCACACCAGCCCCACCCACTGAAGCAGGATGCTGCCGGCAGGAGTGTCTGTACTGAAAAAAACACGCAAAAAGTGTGTGAAATCAAAGACTCAAAGCCATAATCCAGAGAATGAGAGCCTGGAACCATAACCACTAGCCTACAGAGGACTCCTCCAAGTAAGCCTAGCCCTCTACAGCAGGGCGAAGGGCATAACATAGAACAGCACAAAAAAAATCCCAAGAGTGGTAAAAACGGTCACCTGACCTGTGACCTAAATTTAGAAGAAAAGGACAATGCACTAGCATTGAGCCAGAAACAAAAAACAGCCACAAGTGTGGTGCTGCTCCTATTGAGCAAAAAAAGGCCCACCTAATCCGGGGCCTTGGCAGTGAAGGAGCCTCAAACTCTCAACGGCAGCGGCACCATCAGGAAAACTGACCTGCCCGACTGTGGGGAACATGAACCGGCCAAAGGACGCTCAACACCACAGCCCAGAAACATGGACCAATGTACGCTATGTAGGGCGGCCATTTCCCCTAAACATAGACTGCAAAAGCAAGTCACACGGTAGACAAAAACATATCAACATTCAAGTAAAACCAGGATCTACTTACCTGACCTCGCTAGGCAACATGTCTGCAGAAAGAAAAGAACAGGATGTCCTAATAACGTGCTTCCCCCTTTATGCATGATAGGTAGGCTGTGCCATTATTGGGGAATTTATTTTGACATCAGCTAGGTACTAGTTTCTGTGTAGCAGGGAAGATGGGCGAGAAGGTACTTATCTGTATAAGTAAGATTGGCGCCCATTTCTCAATATTTCACTGGCGTACAGTTGATTGTGCAGATGGAAGTTTAGGATTTCTCTGTAATGCTGTTTATCTAGGTTTCAAAGCACCATTGTTGGACGTGCACATAGCAGTTAAGGAATTCCGCAAGAGCTATATTTCTTTAACCCTAAAACCTGATATAACTTTCTTTACCTAATTAAGTGTTTTTTGCATCCACATCCTAGCATTTATCTGCCAGCACTACCATATCGTGTTTTTAGACGAAAAGCCTTAATGATTCTCTTCACGACCAGAGGTTGAAATATTATATGTCTGAAGAGGAGTGATCAGAGTATTGACTTCCAATTTGTGACACCTAGCCTCTCACACTGTCTGTGACACTCTCGACTAGGCAGCTGCTATCTTGGAGAGATGTTTGTGACCAAGTAAAACAAAAACATTGAAGATGGCAGCCATGCGTTAACACTCATAGCCAGCTTGCAATGTTTTTTGTCAAAAAGATAAAAAAAAAACATGAATGGATTCTGATATTGCTGTTAGGAATTGTATTTTCGCCAGACCACAGTTTCACAGCTGGAAGAAGGCAGTGAAGCAAAAACCATGTATAAAATAAACACTATATTGTTCAATATGGCTTGAGAGCCTCACCCGCAATGCTGCTCCAGAAGGTTGAGAAGTATGCATGAGGTGAACGTTAAACTAGGCAGTCTTGATATTTAGCTGCCCTGGCTTTTAGCAGCACCAATGGCGAGCCCCTAAGAAATAATGCGGGCACCTGTGCTTGTTTTCCATTCAACCTTTCTTTGTCCAAGCTTATATTTTACTTTTCGTCGCTCCCTCTCCCCCTTTCTCTTTACCCCGCTCATTTTTGTTGGAGGTTCATGTTGAGCAAACTCGACCCTAGGGTATTGGAGCACTTTACTTGAGCACCAGTTACATTATTTAATGTAATATTCATTTTCTTGCAGTTTTTTAGGCATGGAAAGATGAAGTGATTTGCCCAGAATCACAGGATGTTGAGCCGACGCCAAGACTCGGACCACTGTCCGCAGCTCTGCCTGTTACACTACATCCTTTACCCACAGGAGACGGTTACTTTACTTTTCGGCGCGTACCTCTCCCCCTTCTCGTTTTTGCAGGTTTATATTTTACTTATATTTCTGCTGGGGAGAACACGTGTGCGAGTCGGTGTGCAGCGAGACACCTCTGGTGTGCTGGCAGTCTGCAGGAAGGGATGTACTCCATTTCAGTCCACATCACACGTGTACTGCTCTGCACTTAGGTGTTCTTGTACTTAAGTTCATTAATACGGGTTGGTTGAACTCGTAGATGTTACTGGTACCAGATTGATGGTCCTTGAATTACCTACCGCGGAGGGATGTAATGCTGGGTGTGCCTTACCAGTAATAGACCCTAAGAACACCCCCTTGTGTCAGTGGCGATCGATCAAATCGGTGAGCAATCCTCTTTAGCATACTTTTTGTTAATTCACCCATTCTTTTGCTCAATAATGGCACTTCAAATCAAAATCAAACTGTACCATTTGGTCTATCTAACAGGAACCAAATAAAATCCCAAACTATCTCAAACTGTTTCAAATTACTTTAATTTGTTTGTACCTATGTACAGCTCTCTTGAGTGGCAGAATAGGGGCATGTTAACACAAAAAAATGTGCATAGACAAATTAAATAATAACCCCTTTTGTTAACTAGAAGAGGCAAAACATGATATGCTAGTGGCCCTTCTGCCTTGTGTGCTCTTTGACACGTGTCTGCGATAGATATATTGTAATTGTGATAGCATTTAATGCACAATAGATACTTTTGGCTTCTGAGACTAGAAACCTCAGCGAGTGAACACACCGTTCTTCCCTTTTCAGCTAGGAGTCCTAGGGCCTCATTTATGAAAAGTGACGCATCGCTGCGTAAAAACAGTGATGCGTCACTTTTCATTGCACTCTCCTTGCGACACCAATGATGCGTCATATTTACAGTATGACGCATCATTGCGCAAGGAGTTACAGATACGTCAGTATTTCTGACGTATCTGAGGGCTCAAAAGTGACGCATTGCTGGAGTGTGTCACAAAAGTGACGCAACTCCAGCAATGTGTCCTTTCACATGGGGCAAGCCCCATGTGAAAGGGCCTGCGTCAGTCTTACGCCTGCTGTGAGGCAGGCACAAGATTTTGACGCAACAGTGTCCTAGAAGTGTCGCAGTGAAATGTTATAGATTTCACTGCGTCACTTCTATGACCCTTTCATGCGTCAGAACGCCCACCCCTGCATACATTATACCTGGCGCAGGTATAATGTAGCGCAGGGGTTTACAAAGTGACGCATCTACCTAGATGCGTCACTTTGTAAATATGGTGCAACAAGGCACATTTCTTACACTGCTGGTGAGTCACAAAAAGTGTCGCACCGGTGGCGTAAAAGTGACGCCCGGGCTCATAAATGAGGCCCCTATTGTTTGAAAGTGCGCATGCCCGCAGCTGCTGCCCACGCCTTGATTGTGGGGTAGAATCCCTTCGATGGGATGGCTGAATGAAAGCCGCGTAGATTATTTCTTGACACGTGTACTACCACGTATTTTAAGGCGTGCTTATTTACGGAGATTTGTCCTGTGTTTTAAGCACACATGAACCCTGTGCTAGTTTTAAATCTGCCGAACCAAGAGGTCTCCTCTCATCCAATACATGTTTGGCTTTTGGCTCATACAAATAAGGGCCTCATCTACTAGAAAATAATGCAGTGCGATGCTGCAAGCCATTTAGCTGTGCCATACTGTGTCATTTTCAAATCAAAGGGATGCGTTGTATTAACCACCGTATGAAGCATCCCTATGCTTTCCCCTACACTGGCGCACAACTGCCAGCGCAGCCTCCTTGTGTCATTTTGCAAGGGTGTCTGCACTGTGAGGATAATTGTTTTTGGGCCGGAAGGAAGACATTCCGGCCCAAACACAGTAATTAATGGCATTTTCCTCTAGCACTCCATAGAAAGAGGAAAACACTAGGAGAAATAAAGGCATTTCTCCATTGTTGTGTCATTCCTGCGCTTCCCCTCGGGAGGCGTAGGATTCTCACACATTCCCAGTTTTTAAAATGTTGTCAATCTGGGAATGCGTCAAGTTTCATGTATGGTGCGTGGGAACTCCCACAGCAACACCCATGGAGCGCTCCTTTCATGTACAGTAAAGTGTGAAAGGGGCCCATATTTACAAGGCCAGGAAAAGTCATGCAGGGTGACTTCACATAGCCTTGTAAATATGAGCAAGCTGATTGCACTGCCAGTGCATCAGAAAAAGTGACGCACCAGCAGTGCAATGGGCTTGTAAATAAGCCCTAAGGCATTTATTGAATAGAGTGCAATAGATTACCATGGCAATGTATCGTTTTCTGTTGACGATGACACAAACAAAAAGTCATGTCTGTCAGAGTCTTCAGTTAAGCACTCCATCAGAGTGCATGTGTCTCCTTTGTTTACTTCTACCCCCCAGAATCCATATCGCTAAATCGCTCACCCTCGTGTGCTTCTCGAGCCCAATTGCTTTCTGTCATGTGTGCTTTCTCTCCCACCCATAGGCAATTTTTACACTTATTTCCAGTTAATTATATCACTTATCAAACGATGGCAATTGCATATTATTGAAATAACCTTATGGATGTTAATACAATCATTACCTGTCTCCATCACGGATTTTCTTAAACTGTCTTCCTAAAATGCAGGCTAAGAGAGGTCCAACTCTTCCATTCTTGACAAAGGGCTCTGCCACTCCTGCAAGCCAGATGTCAATATTTTCAGGTGTCTTGTACACTTCAAGAAGCTTTCTGGCAAGCTTTGTGTTTTTCAGCACCACAGCCAGATCCCGCAGGTTTCGCGGGGGCGAGAGATTGCAGAACCTTCTCCAAGAGTAATAGCCTGAAACAAACAAGGAGAAGACATGGATATCAAGGCAGAAGCACAAGCATCTTATTGACCAGCTAAATAATTTGGACATGCACATCCTCCTTCTAAACAAGATCATTTCTAAACAGGAAGGTAATGTAATCTCCTTGGTTTTGTACCGCCAAGCGTTGTCTCCATTTTCTCTCATTTTCCTGGGATACTTTTCAAAAGATTATCTCATGTTTTGTAAAGATGTGCAGAACATGCTTCCATGCTAGTGTCAAAGAATCTGATTTATTTTCTTACTGATTGCAGCCTAGATTATGACGTGGCTCACTGGTTAGAGGAGACAGACCTGGAAGCAGAGGTCAGCCCGGGACCAGGGTTCAATTCCCGGCTCGGCGGGGTCTTGAGTCCTAAAATGTCTTTGGACTCGACAATTCTCGCTCCGGTGCCTACTCGATTCACGGGTTCACACTCTGCGACTCTAGGCAATAGCTTGCTTAATCTCCACAACGGCCCCTCGCGGCGGGATGCCTGGCTTTCACCTTGCGGATACCCTGCCAGGGTTATCTCACAGGGGAATACCAGGACGGGTTCCCTAAGCAAGCGCTTAGAAACCGCTCGGTGATTTGCGCTATATAAATTCCTGTACATTTACATTTACATACATTCTGACCACTGTGCAAACAGGAGTCTGCACAGGGATTGGCATTTGAAGTCATGCCATAATTACGGCATGGGGTGTTTCAGGAATGCGATAATTCCTGTGTCTGTTCAGTTTTCCCCTGAAAAAATGTTAGCCGGTTAAACCTGACAAAATGTTTTGTGGAAAATAGCAGAGAAGAGGGTAATCGTGAGGAATTTAATACCACATATGCATTTTATGTCTAGTGCCTAATTTCTAGGGATAAAAATTGGAATTAAGGCATTTAGCGCACTCAGGGAATATGTCAACAAGGGGCTTGGGAATTTGCTGGGTGTAGTAAAAAATGACCCTATTCTACACAACTAGTAATCACAGTGTTAGAAGTAAGAATATCATTTTTTTTCTTTTCGGTTCAATTTTGGATTGTCATACTTTTGGACTTGGGCTCAGACAGAAAATATTGTTTCTCACTTTGCTGGCTTATTTGCGGGCCGCTTATTGGTGCTTTTTTGACTTAGCACAAGATCCTAAAAGGTGAAAACATTGAGGCACAGATTTACTAAGCATTTGCACTAGAGTAAAGTATCTACTGCCCAGTTTAAACAGGGTTTTGTGCTCTAAAGATGCCCTTTTCCCACCATAAAATTAACTTTGCTCTGCTTTGTGCTTTATGTCAATGGTGTGTTACAAGGGTGAGTGAGTACAAGCACCAGTAAGTTTAAAAGCAAAGCCTGGATTACTAAATCAGCCCGACCAGGAGTTGAAGCAGGTGAAAGTAGAACAAATGTGTTTGTTTATCAATAAAACAGTGCATTGCAAAAATGCACTCCATGTGTGCTGCAGAGCAGAACACGAATCCAATGCAAGGGTTCCTTCTGGGATTGTACCTTGTAGATCAGTCAGACCTCACCTGTCAGTTTATAGGTGGAAATGAAGGTCTAATGTGAACTCTCCAAGCAATTATGTTTTTGGGTCAAATCCTGCCAGACGGCGTAGATGTCTGGTTTGCTAGCGATGTCTTGTGGGCACTCTGTAAGCTTCTCTGGGAATGCAACTCACATTTGCGTGTATTCTATTTGCCAGATGGATTTGTTTTAGGCTGTCCAGCTTGAATTAGTCCCTCCTGTGGACCAAACCCTGCTTATTGTATTGTTCCACAAACTTGTTTTCCATGAACAGGTCTTTAAATCCAGTTTTTATCCCGTCACATTTGCTGTGCACTCAAAGACAGACATCAAATGTCAGGCTCTGTATTCAGAGAGAGCTCGTTGTTTACTTTTCTTTCTCTGACTTCAAAGTGAGATTTTTTGTGTGTGACAATTTTGCTCTGAAAGATAAAGCTTTTAGCACACAACAAAATTTAAATGTCTGCAAATGAACAGTGCTGATATTTCAGAATATATATTAAAATGTAGGAGGTACAAATGAAGCCCACCTGTTTGCAATTCTGAAGTGATTTACCCCACTCCTTTCCAATCTACCTCACTCTCCTGAAATCAACCCCAGTCTACCCTACTCCACTCAATCTACCCCACTGCACTCCAAACTACCCCACTCCACTCAATCTACCCAATTCCACTCCAATGTATCACCCTCCAATGTAACCCACTCCAATCTAACCCAATCTATCCCACTCCACTCTAATCTATTCTAATCTTCTCCCACTTCACTTCAATATACCCAAATCCACCACACTCCAATCTACCCCAATCCTTCCCAATGCACTCCAACTACCACACTCCACTCCAATCTAAAAAAGACTCCATCAAAATCCACCCCAAGCTACCCTAGTACAATTTACCTCAGTCCATTCCAATCTACGCCAGCCCACTTCAATCTTTCCAAGTACTCCTCACCCAATCCCACCCCAATCTACTCAAGTCCTCTCCAATCTACCAAACCCCACTCCACTCCACCCCACCCCAATCTACCCCACTCCACTCTACCCACTCCACCCCAATTTACCCCACTTCTCTCCAATCTCCACTCAACTCCAATCTATCTCACTCCACTCCACTCCAATTTACCCCACTCCACCACTCAAATCCACCACTTCAATCCGCCCCAAGCTATCCCACTCCAATCTACCGAATTCTACCCCACAACAATCTGCCCCACTCCACGCCACCCTGATTTATTCCGCTGTACCCTAATCTAACCCACTGTACTCCCATCTGCCCCACTCCAATCTACTCCACTCCAATCTACTTCAATCAATCCCACTCCACTACAATCTACCCAAATCTAGCCCACTCCAATCTAATCCACTCCACTCTAATCTGCCCCACTTCTATCTACCCCAATCTACATGGGTCCACATCAGTCTACCTCAATCTACCCTAATCTACCCCACTATGAAGAAGTTTCCTCCTCTTCCCCCAAAAACCGAATGCTAGAAATACTGATTACAAAAACTCGCACGAAAGTGACATTCATGTTTTCCAATACGTTTACACAGCTCATCTACAAATAACGTTATATAAAACTGCATCGGAGGGATACAATAATTTTTAATTAGACCATTGATCATTTTGATTGATACGGTATGCTATTGACTGTGCTTGACGTTTATTCACATGAGAATTGGGTTTGTGGTTTAATATGTTTTTTAAATTGTTTTCTTATTGGAAAGCTGGATATCTTATTACCTTGAAGCCCGTGATCTCTCCCACGCTGCATGTTGAAAGAAGCCAAGTCAAATCCTGGTTTTGGGGGTCTCTCAAAGAGCCTTTCCCGCACCTCGTCACTGAGGATCTTGTCCTGCATATTCAGCTTTGCCTCGTTTGCCAACAGGCCACGGACCAGAGGGTCAATACCTCCTGTAAAGACAACAGACAATGAGCAGAGGGCTAACACCTGCTGCAAACATAACAGACAGTGAGCAGAGGGCTAACACCTGCTGCAAACATAACAGACAGTGAGCAGATGGTCAATACCACCTGCACAGACAACAGACAATGAGCAGAGGGTAGTACCTCCTGCAAAGACAACAGACATTGAGCAGATGGTCAATACCTCCTGCAAAGCACAACAGACAATGAGCAGATGGTCAATACCTCCTACAAAGACAACCGACAATAAACAAAACATACATCTAAGAATCATTGGATGTCCAATCACAGGTAAGAAGACAATAATTTAACAAATAAGTGGCACAAAAAGAAAGGCCCTAGCTTTCACTTTGCAAGATTGAATTTCTATGGTAAAATTAAAATTCTGTATTTCTTAATGAGTATTTTGGGACATGTGAAAGTGGGCAGCAAAAAGAAATATGGGAACATGGTTGATTGAAACTCCTTTTACTGTGAAAAATGAACGTTAATTCAAGCTCCTTTGGTGGGTCCATGTGTGCATTTTTTTTTTTAATCTTGGGCTATATTATCAAGCAAGGGCGATACATTATCGCCGCTTTTATCGGCAGGAAACTGCCACTAAAAGCGGCGATAATGGGCTTGATAATATGCCCTTGTGAATTCCCGTAGAAGCCCAGGTTAACAGGTTAAGGATTCTGTGGTACTGCTGCACCAGACAGCGTCCTCTAGTGTGTGGAGGACTGTTATATTCAATGGTTTATTTTCTAATATACTGTTTCTTTAATTTATCTAGCTTAAAATTATTTCTATTCAAAGTCTTTTGCCCTGTTGCAATGGTGTAAGAATTCAACATTCCAATGAGATACCGCTGGAGAGTTTGTCTCAAGCGATTGTATGTACTGTGCAGGAATAAAAGAAACACCTTTTTATATATTCTGTGTTTCCTGGAGTAAATACTACAATTTTGGCGACGATTGAAGACTTATTTGCTGCATGTTTCAAGCACAGGGGCGATTTGTCTTCAAGAGTAAAGAACCATTTGGAACCTGTTTAAACTACTTAATCTTCCTGGATTTGTACCTATGGGCTACCACTGTACAGCCTCTGTAAACCATATCGAGAAGTTGGAACTCAGATCTACCATAATTGGTAAATAAACATTTTCTTACTTGTCCTGCACTGTCCTGTTAATGGTGAGCAGTTTGAAATGAGTTTTTTAAATTCTTACCGCATGACGTTTTCACGAGCCTTCCCCACCGTGCGCGCTCTTCCTTTGTTGAGACGTCCTAATGTTCTTTGCAGCAACCAAATGACGGATGGAATGCTGACAATGCAAACATTCTCCCCCAGTCAAAAGATCTGGGTTAAATCCATCATTTGTTTGCTGTAACACTTTTCACCCTTTGTGGGATGGGTATGCCAAGACGTAGGTCCCTTCTCCACTTTGCCACTGGATTCAAGCTAGCCTGGCTGAAAAAGGGTGACATACCCTGAAACCGGTCCCAGGATGCTTGTTTCCGGTCCAGGGAGGACCTGGCCTGGCAGTTCCATGGGACACAGGGTCAAGACTGATTTGCATATGGCTGGGTCCAAACTGGGGTGGCGTAGTGGGCAAATGAACGATGGATTTAACCCAGGTCTTTTGACTGGGGGAGAAGGTTTGCATTGTAAGCATTCCGTCCATCATTTGTTTGCTGTAACACTAATGTTCTTTGCATGTACACCACACGCTGAGCCTCACATGGAAAGAACTTGCTCTATGCATGCGCATTTCTTTTTCTTTCGGTTGTTGCGCACCACACGCTGAGTGTCACACAGGAAGTACTTGCTCTACGCATGCACATTTCCTTCTCTTCCTGCTGTTGTGCATCTCCCGGAAGAGCACCTGAAAGTGATTCAAGGCAGTATTTTTTGCTTCACGTGAAACCGAAAAAACCTTTACGAAACATGAAGAGCTTTACTGGAAACAGTGCCAAGTAAGAGCTATTATTTTGTGGGAAGTGCACAATATTTTGGGCAGTAGAAAATTTATATATTTGTATGCAAAGGCTTGGATTACTTCACTGTGGCAGAGATTTGTCTTGGCACCATTTTCTGGCACCATTTCTTCAAGTGTGGAGAACACAGTTGAATACTATATTGTGACACCGATTTGTTTTGGCACTACATTTTCACAGATTTCTTCATAAGCAATAACACTGCAACTGTGAGGTTTGCTTTTAAAAATATAAAGGACAACATTTTGTTTCTCTCTTCAGCAGTGTGATATGTATTGTTTGTCACCATGCAATTTGACTCTCCCTCTCAATTCTTTCAAATGAAAGGGGAACCTTCCATACCATGGACTAGGTGAAAAGAAGAATTTTTGACTTACCTCAAAGCCATTGCTGGTGAAAGACTGTCTGCTGAGAGGAAAATAATATTTTCTTACATTGCTTAGGTTCGGAAGGTCAGGTTGTTTTTAGAACCCTTTCGCAAACTGATGGTAGTGGAGACAGGAATGTATTTGAGGATGCTATGGCTCGCAAATAAATCAGATTCAAAACTTCTTCTAGTGTTGCTTTGAACAGATTAAAAATTTACACAAGAGCTCAAGAGGATGGTGAGACATTTGACGACTTTCTTACAGCATTAGGCGCCTTATTGGTAAATTGCAGTTTTGGTCCTATCACTGATGAGATGATCAGAAATCAGATTATTGTCCATATCAAAAGTAACAAAATTCAAGAACGTCTATGGATTATGGGTGATCCTAACTTGGGAGATCTCATCAGTACTGCCACGGCTATGGAACAATCTGAGAAGTGTATGAAATCCTTACATAAGGACAACAAAGGAGTATAAGAGGATGTTTGTGCTGCAAAATCTGAAGCTGCACGTAGTGGACAAAGGGTGTTCACAATATTTGACAAGGAATTTCATTGTTTTAGGTGCGGCAGTGTTAGTCAGGGGGGCCTCTTTTCCTAAGTGTCCCGCATTGGGTAAAGGATTTAAAAAATGTGGTCTTTGTGGGCATTTTGATGTTGTATGCAGGGATCTAAAAAAATCTGGTTTTGGGACTTTTGGTAGAGATAAAGTTTCCTATATCAATCAGGATGTTGTAGATGACAGTATGCATGGATCTAATGGCGGGATGTTGTTGTCTATTACAGATGTTGGAGATGATGGGGACAGCCCCATTTGTCTCAAAACACCAAAGTGCTGGGTTCATATTTTAGGTCTGGAGATAGAACATATGGCTGATTCTGGTTCTCCCTGGACTATAATTACCAAAGAATTTCTCCTTGATTGCTTTAAAGACATTCTGGGTCTCAAGGATCTGAAGGAATCAGACATTATTGCTAAAGGCTTTCGATGGTTCTCGGATTGACATTGAGGGGAATGAGGAAGTTGATATAGAATTCAAGGGACGCATTGCTCAAGTAAAGTTATATTTTGCACTCAACGGTGTAAATGTGCTGGGTTGGAGAAACCAAAGGAGTGTGGGAATTGTTCTCAACCCTAGGAGTTGTGATCCTGTGTTACTGCTGTCAGAAGGCAAAGATAAAGATGGTGCTATTAATAAGGACAAAAGAGTGTCATTGTAAATTATTTTCCCATAGTGTTTTCTGGAAAACTAGGGAGACTCAATAATTTCAGCCACATGATAAAAGTGAATAGGGGAGCTGTACCAGTCAAACAGAAGCTTAGAGGTGTGCCTGTGTGTGTCAGGGAAGATCTTAAAACATTATTACAAATTCTTATTGATGATGACATAATAGAAGAAGTGGAGTTATCCGAATGGGTTTGTCCCATCCTTTTGGCGAGAAAGGCTGATAAAAGTGTGAGGCTCTGTGTGAACTAGAGGGCATTGAATGCCAATTTGGTCGTGAACTGTCACCCATTACCAAACATAAATGAAGTGGTTTGCAAGCTGGAAGGTGCCAACGTGTTTTCCACATTTGATTAGCAATCTGCTTACCACCAAATTGCCTTGACTGATGACTCTAAACATTTCACTGCTTTTCTTACACCACAGGGGTTGTTTCACTATAAGAGAATGCATTTTGGATTAGCATCGGTGGCATCCATTTTTCAGAAGGCAATGTATCATATGTTTAAAGATTTAGATTGTTGTGTTAAATGCTTCCAGGATGATATACTTGTGCTTTCTCCAAACCATGAAAACATATGGGACAATGGAAGTGTGCAAACACTTAGAGTTAAATGGCCTAACTCTGAAAGAGAACAAGTGCAAGATGTTTTGAAAATCTGTTGAATATCTGGGTCATACCCTCTATGGAGATGGTGTAGTTCCTAAAAAACCCTTAGTAGAAGCCATTTTGAAAGACCCAGCTCCATAGAACAAGGAAAAACGTTTATCAATCAATCAATCAATCAATCAATCAAAGTACTTGTAGAGCGTGCTACTTACCCGCGAGGGTCCCAAGGCGCTGATGGGAGGGGGGGAGTGCTGCTACAGACCGAAAAGCCAGGTCTTGAGAAGCCTTCTGAAGGTGAGTAGGTCTTGGGTCTGCCGTATGTGGGTAGGGAAGGTGTTCCAGGTCTTGGCTGCGAGGTAGGAGAAGGATCTGCCGGCAGAGGTCGTTCTTTGGATGCGGGGACAGCGGCGAGGGTGAGGCTGGCGGAGCGGAGCTGGACGGTGGGGGTGTGGAAGCTGAGTCTGCTGTTCAGGTAGGCTGGTCCAGTGTTGTGGAGTGGTTTGTGTGCGTCGTGAGGAGTTTGAAGGTGATCCTCTTGTCGACGGGGAGCCAGTTTAGGTTTCTCAGGTGGGGGGTGATGTGGCTGCGGCGGGGGATGTTGACGATCAGTCGGGCGGAGGCGTTTTGGATGCGTTGTAGTCGTCGTAGGTGTTTGTCTGGGATTCCTGCGTAGAGTGCGTTGCCGTAGTCCAGTCTGCTGCTGACGAGGGCCTGTGTCACCGTTCTTCTTGTTTCAGTCGGGATCCACTTGTAATTCCTGCGGAGCATGTGGCGGGTGTTGTAGCAGGAGGAGGAGATGGCGTTGACCTGCTTAGACATGGAGAGGGAGGAGTCGAGGATGAATCCTAGATTGCGTGCGTGGTCGGTGGGTGTTGGTGCTGTTCCCATAGTGGTCGGACACCAGGAGTCGTCCCAGGCTGAAGGGGTGGATCCGAGGATGAGGACCTCTGTCTTGTCCGTGTTCAGCTTCAGACGGCCGCTCCTCTTCCAGTCGGCGATGGCCTTCATTCCTTCATGGAGGTTGGTTTTGGCAGTGTGTGGGTCCTTCGTGAGGGAGAGGATGAGCTGGGTGTCGTCGGCGTAGGAGATGATGTTGAGGTCGTGATGGCGGGCCACTAGTGCGAGGGGGGCCATGTAGACGTTGAACAGCGTCGGGCTGAGGGATGAGCCCTGGGGGATGCAGCAGATGATGTCGGTGGCTTCGGCTAGGAAGGGTGGGAGGCAGACGCTCTGGGTTCTGCCGGTGAGGAAGGATGTGGTCCAGTCAAGGACCATCTCTTGGATTCCGGCTTCTAGGAGGCGTGTCTTTAGAGTGCGATGGCAGACCGTGTCGAAGGCGGCTGACAGGTCCAGGAGGATGAGGGATGATGTTTCGCCGTTGGTGCTGTTTCGCCGTTCGTCTAGTTGGCGCCTGATGTCGCCTGTGGCGGCGATGAGGGCTGTCTCGGTGCTGTGGTTACGTCTGAATTTGGACTGGGACGGGTCCAAGATGTTATTGTCTTCCAGGTGGCGGGTCAGTTGCATGTTGACGATTTTCTCGATGACTTTAGCCGGGAATGGGCTGGGCTTTATGAATATTATAGCAAGTTCATCAAAAATGTTGCCACAAAACCGGAACCACTCAGAGAACTTACCAGACAGAAAGCGGAGTTTCATTGGACGCAGAGACTAAAAGATGCATTCAAACAAATCAAAGATGAGATTGTAAAAGCTCCCGCATTGAAACTGTTTTTATGAGCAAGTTATGCTTCGTAAAGGTTGATGCTACTCTATGTGGGCTGGATGGTGCATTATCTCAGAAGTGTGGTAAAGAAGAGTGGTGTGTTGCTTTTGCCTCCCGCACTCTCAGTGATACGGAAAGAAGATACTCTGTCATTGAGAGAGAACATTTGGGATGCGTGTGGGGTATTGCTTATTTCCCAAATTTCCTGTGGTTAACAGGTTTGTTCTTAGGACAGATCACAAACCTCTTGTGTCAATTCTGTCACCTGGTGGTGGATGGAACGCTACAGCCAGAATAAGAAGGCTCATGTCTAGATTACAAGAATATAATTTCAGTGTGGAGTACATTCCAGGAAAGTACAATGTTACAGGTGACTGTCTCTCTGGCCTACCGTGTCCACATGAAGAGAAGATAGAAATGCATGAGGATGTTGAAATAGTCATGTCTGTTAGTGATTATGTGTTGAAAGAATTTGCTGCCATTTCTGAAGAAGAATGGAGAAAGAGTGTGGCTTCAAATAGCAAATGGAATTTACTTAAAGATTTTATCCTTAAAAGATGGCCAAAAAGTAAAGAGGTTCCCACTGAAGTGAAGTCTTTTCTGCAGGTTTCCAGTTAGTTGGAAGTGGAGGGTGAATTAATTTTCAAAGATGGGAAATGTGTACCTCCTGAGTCCATGCAAGATGACATTTTCAATCTTGCACATGAGGGCCATCTAGGTATGTCGTCTATGAAAAGATTAGTAAGATCTAGTTTCCGGGGGCCCAGTATGGACAAGCAGGTTAACAGGACTGTGAGAGAATGTACTGAGTGCATTAACAGTAATAAGATGTTGAAGCCTTTTCCTGCTCCATTGAAACCTGTGCCTTGGCCGAGATGTCCATGGCAGAAAATAGCATTTGATATCTCTGGCCTTTTCATTGCTCACCACAGGAAGCTCATTTTACTTTGGTGATTATTGATTAACACACTAATTGGCCGGAGGTTAAGTGTGTTGCTCATGCCACTTCACAAACTATCCTAGAGTTTTTCAGAGAGATCTTTGCTCGTTAAGGGAGTCCTGAAGTCTTAATGACAGATAATGGTGTGCAATTAAAGTCATGTGAAATGGAAGAAGTTTTGAAGATGTGTGGTATTAAACATTGCACCACTGCTGTTTATGAACTGCAAGGCAATCGCAAGGTTCAAAGGTTCAACCAAGTCCTTAAGGATGGTGTAGAATTGGCCAGAAAATCAGGTAAAGAATGGGAAGTTGTGCTGAGGGAGAGTCTCTGGCTGTATCCCATTACCTCTCTTTCTGTTACTGGACTCAGCCCTTTCCGGCTGTAGAGAGGGAGAGAACTTGATCCAAACTCTGTCCGTGGTGGATAAAGAAGAAAATGTTTGATGTTATGAGTGATGATTTACAAAATATTTCTCTTAAAGTCCAACAGAAACAGAAGAAAATTCAAGATATTTATGATGCCAAATGGAAAGTGAGAGTACCCACCTTTGTGGTAGGAGACTGGGTGAGAATACGCAAACTTGGTCTCAGCACAAAAGGAATGTTTAAGTATGTCCTGCCATTAGAGTGGTGAAAGTTAATATAAATAGTGTTGTGACCCAGGTTGGTAGGGTGTGGAATATAAGACGGGCTGTTAAGTGTCGCATTGCACTCAATGAAGTGAACCGTGAAGACTTTGTTGAAGGAAAAGATTGGTGCGGTATTCAAAAAAAAATTCAAAATGAAACTGATGGAAATGAGTCTCATGGAAATATTTTGAATTCGGCTGACAGACCTGTTGGTTTGGAGTCCGTCGCTTCCATGGTTAAAGCAAGAGGGAGAAGTGCAAAAACCCCAGCAAGAATGAAAGACTATATTTAATGCATTTTTGTGTTAAGGGGAGGGATTTGTTATATTCTATGATTTATTTTCTAGATATATTGTTTCTATAATTTATCTATCTTAGAATTATTTCTATTCAAAGTGTTTTTTACCCTTGTTGCTATGGTGTAAGAATTCTACATTCCAATGACATACCTCTGGAGAGTTGGTCCAGAGCATTGCATGTACTGTGCCGGAATACAATAAACACCTTTTTATATATTCTGCATTTCCTGGAGTGAATTTTGGAGTGAAAACTACAAGGACCTTCTCACACACCGATATACCCGCAATTAAAATGTAAAATTGGCACAGCGCGAGGAACGCTGCACTGCGATCCCGCAGCGCCCTCTACCATTTTCAAAAGGGTAGAAAAAGGGTAAGAATATAATAATGCCCCCAATAAAATACAATATCAAGAAAACATGAGAAAGCTAAGGAGGCACTCAACAGCAGCGAAGAAAGAGTGGGCGTGAACACAGTGGAAAGGACTTTCTTGGTATTCATTTGTTCATTGGAAAATGTTCTCTTATTTCTCTTTCCCAAAGGTTCAGAGGAAAGATGGTTTTTGTGATGGCATTGTGAAAAGGAAAATGATGCGCATGGCCAAACGTGAGATTCTCACTAGATTCCAGTAAACTTTGCAAGCTCCATGTTACTATGATTGGTGCTGCATCACCCCTGTGTGAGCACCTGAAATGCTCATTGGATCACCAGGCATCCAGTCCCCATCCATGGATCTGTGATGGTGAGTACTCAAATCTGAGGCTCAGACCCCTGTGCCTGGTGCTGTGGAGTGTACTTGGATACCCTAGTGATTGGCCCTTAATATTGAGAGACAAAGACATGCTGTGAGTACTGATAGGTGACCTGATTTGTGCTTCATTGGCAGGTCAGTCAACAAGGAGCATGTACCTGCAAGACTTGAAGCTGGTCAGGGGACCTGAGGCGTGCTGTGCACCTCAAATTGCTGCTAGAGGATATTTGATCGCCACTTTCAAAGCCAGAGCTGCAGACCTGTGTTGTGTTTTCAAAAGGAATTAATTTAATTATGGAGCCAATTTCAAACAACACAGAGTTGAGAAAGTGTCCTTGGCTCTGTCTGTTAGTAGAATATAGTGGAACACTTGCCCTTCTCTGGGTCTTCCTGTGGTTTTCATGCAGAGAGAGAAGGCACAGGAACTTCTAATTTTTAACCTTGTCAGTCGTGAACTTAGCCACTGGTTGTCTGGATCCCAGTGTTTGGACAAGGATTCATTGTGTCAGGTGAGGCCCAAAAGTTGGAGGTGAGAATGCCAAGAAAAGACCGGGGATTCACGATAAGCTATGGGCAACCATGTCCAATATGGGCGTGGACTGCAGTATTGTGAACTTCCTTAGAGATTTGTACACCCAAGGCAGAGGTAGAGTACATTATGGCCATACCGGCATCTATACGGAGCCATTTAAAATAGGAAGAGGGGTACGCCAGGGATGTGTAATGGCTCCCTTCCTGTTCAATCTCTATATTGGGCAACATACTTGCAAGCAAATGTGCGGACCTACCCCAGGTGGGAAATCGGCCCATACCAGCACTTGTTTATGCCTATGATGCGGTGTTAATGGCCTGCACTCCCATTGCCCTGCAGCGTTTAGTGGATGAGTTTGCTCAGTTCATGGGAAACATTGGGCTAAAAATTAATATAAGCAAAACCTTTGCCATGAAGATCAGGAAGGAGGCCACTCGCTGCCGTGACATCCTTATTGATGGTTCCATAATTCAGTTCACAGAGTCATTCTCATATCTGGGCATTGTCTTCAATCAATCGGGGTATTGGCAAGGGGCGATTAAATCAAGGCGACTCCACTTTATGAAAACAACAATGGCTCTATTAAGTTTTGTTAGACAGCTTGGCTTTAACCATCTGAAGGAAATGATGACAATTTATAAGGCCAAATGTAGATCCACTGCTATGTACGGGGCTTAGCTCTCAGGGCATGGATAGACTGATATACTACAGCTTGAAGAAAATACTTTTTTTCGGTCTCTCCTTGCTCTCCCGAAAAGTAGCCCAACCTATGTGTGTCACTCCGAACTAGGTGCCCCTTACATAGCAGATCTGATCAGGATCCAGCCAGTGCTATTATGGCACAAAATATGGTCATCTGAACATACAATTCTAAATTGAGCCATAATTGCTGATTGCTAAAAATCCTCACATGCCCATAACATCCCGTGGCTCAAATATGTGTACAACTTTCTGACAGACCTCGGGCATCCCTAATATTTCAATCTCCCCGAGAGCTTGATCAATGTTCAAAGGAAAGCCCTGAAACTGAAATGCATCTCATTATTGAAGGAAATCAGATTAGCGTCTGAAATCTGTAAACCCACTGTGTTGAGGAATCAAATGATCTTGACTAGTTCGTATAAGCAACCATATCTAGCCAATGTGTATAATCCGTGCCACAGGTTTGTGTTAACCCGTTTTCGGTTGGATATTTTCCACTGTTTAATTCGTTTTCCTACTACTAATAACTGGAAACCTGACCCGGTGAATTGTACCTGTGATAATACCTCACCACAGAACACCATGCAGACCGTGCTTTTCCGTAAACACGTTTCAGGGTTGAGACAGAAACTCATTAAACCCTTGTTATTACAGCTGGGTTTTACACAAGACTGCCTGGCTTTTATTTATCTGGAAATGCTACAGAATATTTCTATTTGTGCAATAATGTCACAATTTTTGCTGGCCGGTATTAACTACAGGAAGCAGTTGTAAATCATAAGAAAGTGGGCAGACCCTAGGCCCCATGGTTCAGTGAACAACTAAAAACTGTGAAACTGGTATGCAAGCAGGCAAAAAGGAAATGGAGAAGGGCCTACAAAGATGAGGACAAATTTGCCTGGAAGGCAGTAATTATCAGCTACAAAAAAGAAAGAAATATGGCGAAGGCTGAATACTTCTCCAATACTATTTTGAAAGAACCAAATAGTACTAGAAGCATTTTAAAAATAATGAATGATATGATTAGCCCAGACTGTGTTAGGAACAAGATTCATCCTACCCAAGACCTCTGTGACAGCCTTGCGATGTTCTTCAATGATAAAATTAGAACTATCATTGATGGCCTCAAAAGGGATTATCATCCAGGGGGGTAGAAGACCCCAGTGGCAACAATTATTGAGATCCACTAGGCATAAAGAAGACAAGAGAGATATAGATGGAGATCATAAATGTTAACCAACTTCGAGATACCATCGGTGGAGGAATTTAATAGAAAGGCCCTAGGTGTTTCCTCTGGTTCACCTATGGATCCTTTACCTCATAAAATATGGAAGGAATTGGGAACAGAATTATTCCCAGTACTCCACCAGATCTGCAACCAATCCCTATCTAGTGGATCAGTACCAGCTTGCTGGAACAGGCACTGGTGACACCCCTCTTTGAAAAAGGCAACGCTTGATCCAGCTAGCCCTAAAAACTATAGGCCGATTTCCTTGCTGCCTTACCCAGTAAAGATTGTAGTACGACTGGTTAGCAGCCTGCTTTCAAAACACCTTGAAACTAACAATATCCTAGAGTATGTGCAATTTGGCTTCCGTCCTGGACACGGAACGGAGACCGCACTGGTGACTGTGATGGACGATCTTCAAATGCATGCAGACAGAGGTCAATTAGTGGTACTTATCCTGCTTGACCAGTCTACTGCATTTGACACAGTCAACCATGAGATTCTCCTAAACAGACTTGAAGAGGTGGGGATAGCAGGTACAGCCCTGTAATGGTTTTAGTCCTACCTATCAGATAGGAGGCAGGCAGTGGCCCTTCCCCCCCATCAGTTTGAATTTACAAACATCATGCACGGTGTTCCCCAGGGCTCCGCGATCAGCCTGATATTGTTTAACATCTACATGAGACCTCTGATTGCTGTCATCAGGGTGCCTAATGTTACTATCATAAATTATGCGGATGACACTCAACTTATTTTATCCCTAGGGGGACAACAATCTACACCCCTGGAAGTGTTTCATTCTTGCCTGCGAGATACGGCACAGTGGCTGAGAGAGAACTCGCTACAATTCAATGCTGATACAACCGAGATTCTTTACTGAGCGGCAGGGAAGTCTCCCCTCTTACTTCCCACTAATTTCTGGCCTCTTGCCACAGCCCATCCACTGACCCCCGCGGAGAAGGCTCGGAATCTGGGAATTATATTTAATACCAAACTGACCCTTGAATCACAGGTTAATAAAACCGTGGGGAGTCGCTTTGCTATTATCAGAGCCCTTCGGAAGATCCTTCCGATCCTGCCAGTTCAAGCTCGAGCATTGATAGTACGAAGTACCATCCTAAGCAGACTGGACTACTGCAATGCCTTGCTGCTGGAGTTCCTGAGATATTCCAGAGGATTCAAACGATAGCAGCTAAGCTAGCCTTGAGAAGGCCAAGACGTTCCTCTTCCTCTATGGCCTTGTCGGAACCACACTGGCTCCATATAGTGCAAAGAGTCCAATTCTAGTCTCTCTGCATAGTTTTTAAGGGTCCGGACCTAAACTAATGCAGAAGAAATTTGGGTGGTATGTCCCTGGTAGGAGCCTTCGCTCCTCCTCAGCTAGAATGCTGAAGGTGCCAAGATTTAAGAAAACAAAGTGAGGAGGTAGAGCCTTTAGTACCTCTGCTGCCCGACTATGGAATATTCTTCCATATGAGTTGAGACAGCTAGAGGATCTTCTTCCATTCAGGAAGAAATTAAAGAAATGGCTCTTCCCCAGTGCATAACTCTACTATTCTGATGAGACCCCCCTTAGCATGAGCCCAGCTGGGCACACATGTGTTAGCGCCAGGATGCCTGCTAGGTGACAGTGCGCTTTACAAGTGTTGAAATAAATAAAAGAAATAAAAGAAATAAATAAAATAACTAGTAATCATGTGATTGTGCAGTGATGACAGTTTCTTTCAATATTCTTTTTAATATTCTTGTTTTTATATAGAATAACTTTTGTACCTTGTTTTAAACTCGTATTGTGGCTATTTTAAACTATTGTCATGGATGTATTTTTATAGATTTTATGATTCACTTCGTGATTTCGAATAAAGCTTATTTTGATTGATTGATTGAGTGATTGATTGATTGATTGATTGATTGATTGATTGACCGGAGATTCAGTGAGATGACAGCCAATGATCCGCTGCAACCGATCGTATAAGTAATATCAGATCTCCTTTCAAACTGGAAACTTGGCCCCCCCTGGACTTTACTTCCTTCAATCATCTCCTTCTCAATATCAAATCTAGTTCCCCCCTCAACCCTCTACCCCTATATGTGTTGACGTAGCTCGACATCTCCATACTATCGATGATAATAGAACTTTTAAATGCCTCATTACAGTGGGCCTAGTCCCTCACAGATGGAAACATGCCATGGTTCTCCCTCCCCCAAAGTAAGCCAATTCTGACTCTGCCATTCCGGCAAACTTCTACCCTATCTTGTTCCTCCCCACTATCTCCAAAATCCTGGAGAAACACATCAATGGGCAGTTGACCTCCTTTGTTGAATTCCAGAAACTTCTTCACACCTCTCAATTGGGTTTCAGAGCTTGTTTCTCTACTGAATAAACTCTCTTAGGGATGACAGAAATGCTAAGGCAGCGTTTAGATGAAGGTGAAACTACTGCACTCATCCTATTAGACCTCAGTGCCGCTTTCGACACAGTGTCCCATAATATCCTTGTGAGAGCCCTAAAGTCACCGGCCTTGAAATGGTTTTGTTTCTTTCTTAAAGACTGGTTCTTCCAGGTTTCCTCAGCGAGGCCCTGTTCCAACTCTCATGCGTCCCCATATGGAGTCCCACAGGGCTCGGTGCTGAGTCCACTGTTATTTAATATATATGTCCGCCCCTTAGCGGAGGTTCTCGAAAATTCAGGACTGTCCCTTTTTTCCTACGCTGACGACGCCCAGAATTCTTTTTCCCTCTCCTCGTCTCTTAGGACAAGAGCCCACAGACATTAAGTTAGGGTTGAGTAAAGTTGCATCCTGGATGCAAGGCAATCTGCTCAAATTAAATGGTGACAAGACCGAAGTTATGATCCTCGGCAAAAGAAATTTTCTTTGAGGACCGAAACACTGGCCCCCCTGAATTGAGAACTCTGCCCACACCGGTAAACAAGGTTCAGAACCTGGGTTTCATAGTAGATGAACATCTGTCGATGAAACAACAAGTAGCCAAGGTATAATCCACTTGTTTTGCTCTCCTGAAATGGTTAAGGAAGATTTTATGGTTGATTCCTCTCCTCTGCCAGCACAGAGAACTGTGATCCATGCCCTGGTTACTTTAAGACAGGATTACGAAAATGTCCTAAATATGGGAGCCAATACATTTACCATCCAGAGGCTACAGCTGGTGCAAAACACAGCAGCAAGACTTCTTTTTCAACTGCCAAAGTCCTTCTCTGTCTTGGGGATTTTACAAGACTTACACTGGCTGACGGTGTCAAATTGGGTGAAATTTAAGGCAGTGTGCTATATGTCTGGAATCAAAACAGGCTAGCCCCCTAAATACCTTCAGGATTAGTTCAGCGTTACCATCGCTCTTGCCCCCTGTGCTCCGCTCAACATATCCGGTTTGTTGTTTCAAAAATCAGACTTGCCCGTATGAGAGGCCGGCCTTTCTTATACCTGGGACTGAATTTATGGAACGCTTTACCCACCTCCTTGCGAGATGGGACCTCTCTTTGCTCCTTTCGCAAGGGTTTGAAAACCTGGCTGTTTTAACTTTAGCCTCCCCACGTACTTCCTTTCTTTCTTTTCTGTCCTACCTTGCTCAGTGTAGGGAAACCCTTTGGGGTGGCTGCGCACCCTCCAAATTTTTAATAATATTAAAAATAATGGCCCGAAAGGCCTGTTGAGCTGTAGGTCCACATGCTAACCCATGTAGGGGTCACTTAAGGATGATGTAGAGGCCTAATATAACTGTGTATTAGTAATGATTGCTATTTGTTGCCTCCTCTGTGTGGTTGTAAAATCCTAAAATAAAGTTAAAAAAAATATGAAAATGTCATAGACACGCAATCTGAAAATTTGGAAGCAATGCTGCACGTGCTGACCAATGTAGCCAGAAATTCCTGTATCTTGTTTTTGAGCTTTGAAGAGCTAATGAGCTGGCTCATTCACTATTAGTGATGTTAACTACTCAATCGGAATGACCACTAGATGGTAACCACAAAGAATGTTTCTTGCAAGCAGGCAAAAGCCTTACCCTCAGCAGGTGGAGATGGCTGCTATATTTGGGTGCTGTAGAAAATGATAAACCCCTGCAAACCTAACAGCTCTTGCCTATAACACTATTTTGCTTTGCTAATGCTTATTTTCTTCTGAGGTGACCACTGCGCTTGTGCAAGCAGGCAGAGTGGCCATCTGTGATGGATTTTCTTTTGTCTGAACAAAACTATTCATAATGGTTGCCTCATATTCTCACACTTGTGTGCTGGCCATCTTTGAATGGTTAATTCATTGAAAAAATAAACTACCCTCTGGTGGCCATCCTAAACAGTTAAACAAATAATTTTAGATGTCTGCTCACATATACAGTGGTGGGAAGTGAGCAAGGAGCCTGGGGAGGCAAGGGAGCATTAGAAGAATAGTTTTTAATCGTAAAGAGAGCAGGACGGAAAGGTGGGAGATGGAGAACGCAGCCAGGGAGAAGGAAAGAAAATAGATCTTTATATGGACTGTAATGCAAGGTCTGATGGCAGCTGTGGAAGGAATCATGCCATCCAATCAAAACATAGTGAAAGCAAAATGATATTTGAGTGCGACTAACAGAGGTATAAGAAGGAGGAAAGCCATTGACTCAGGAACTGGGAGGTGAGATGGACAAAAAAGCAATCCATTCATGAGATAAGGGCTAGTCCAAAGCCCTCTCTAAGTAGTGTCCTGTTCACGATAGGTCTTTGACAACGCAATCCCCTTATCTGCTAGATGAGAAACATGGCTCAGTGAAGGGAGTGCAGCTAACGAAGTCTGACACCTAACTAGAAGGAAATGTACAGGCAGTGCTGAGGCAATTCCCAGGGTTGGTCTTTCTGATCTTAGAATGGAAAAATGTGTGTGCACAAAATATTGCAAGAGATTTCCTGTGAATAACATAATTTGAAACTTGTGGCACAAAATGGACACAGTGCAGAAATGCATCTCTAAAGAGATGCCCAGAGATGCCAGATAAGACCATAAATAAACACCCACAACATCCAGCTGTGTATGTTTCTAAGCTATGGCCACCAGATCAGAAACTGCCGGGATCACTATAGTCTTGATGACTTCACGAACATCAATGCCTAACTTATCCACAGGGCAGACAGAATGGTGAGTTGGTTAGTATCCTCAAAGTTCCTCGGTACATTCTGTTTAACCAGTGGATAGTAGCAGATTTCTATTAGCCTTTCTTCAAGTATTCCCTTTACTTTTGAGTAATGTAATAGTACAATACTATATAAACTGAATTAAATTAGTATTGTTTACTACCTACTGAGGTGCCACTGAAAGGAAAATTTACTACGTCATTGATTCTGGTCTAAGGACACCTCTGAACTTTCATCTTTTCTGTATAGTGCACACTATTCAATTCGACCTCAATTGTGACAGAGGGACTTCAAAAGGTATGTTATCTGCTACAGCAGGGGTGTATTATAAACTCGCGTGCCTATTAACTACACCAATGTTTCTAAGATAAAAATACATTATAATTTTCCACTGGGCATCACCAAAGCAAACAATAACAATGCCATTTGAGTGAGAAAATAGTTTGAGAGCTATACATTGTGTTTTGCCTACCTTCCTTTATGACTCTCCATGTAGCAAAGAAGATTTTGTGAAGAGGAACTTTATAATTGTCACCGAGGGGTTTATAATCTTTGTCCAAGCGGTAGACAGATGGTGGTATTGAAGTATGACCAAAACGAAAGGCAATGGAGAAAATGTTTGCCACTCGCGGGTCCTCATACTCTTTATATCCAGAATACTCAGGAATTTCTCTTTGATACCTATCACCAAGCACATGGGGAAGGTAGTCTCGGAATGTGATTATCTGGAATAAAGAAGCAGAATTGTTAACATGCACATTTTCCTCATCTTCAAATATAATTCCTACCTTCATCCAGAATGTGAGCATCTGGTGGCTATTACAAATACTCACCTTCTGCTACTGGCCAGCGGGCACAGATCAATTTCATCATGTCTGCATTACATTTGAAAAAATGCGATGTGTCCATATTGTATTTTGGGCCCTTTCCTGTCGCAGGTACTAGCCCTAGCCACACAAATGAGGTACCATTTTTTCGAGAGACTTGGGGGGATGATAGGTGGCAGGAAATTAGTTGCTCCCTGCAGGTTCCTCAACTTTTCATCACATAAATATGAGGAAAGTGTGTTTTTTAATCAAAGTTTGAGGTTTGCAAGGGGTTCCGGGTAGGAAGACCTGGTGGTAGCCACACATGTCACCCCACTTTTGATTCCCCTAGATATCTAATATTCACAAATGTGCAACTTTGTGAGGTTCCCATGGATGCTGGCTAAGCTAGGGTCCAAAATGTACAGCTAGGCACCTTGCAGAAAAGGGTAATTTTTCAGTGATAAAATATGATGTGTCCATGTTGCATTTTGAGACCTTTCTTGTCACGGGCACTACCCCTACACACAAGTGTGGTACTATTTCATCAGGAGACTTGGGGCAGGAAATTAGTTGCTCCCTGCAGATACCAGAACTTTCCATCACAGAAATGTGAGGAAAATGTAACTTTTTAGACAAAGTTTGAGGTTTGCACGGGCTTCTGGGTATGAAAACCTGGTGGGAGCCATACAAGTCACCTTACTCTGAATTTCCCAAGGTATTTAGTTTTCAAAAATATGCAGGTTTGCTAGGACCCAAAATCCACAGTTAGGCACATTGGTGTTATCTTTCAAGATAGCCCCCCCTAGGCTTTTGCTCAAGAGCAATATAACTTAGTGGGCACTTGCATGGTGCTCGGACAAAATATCGATGAATAAATATCGATTGGACAAAATAGTGTGTCAAGAATATCTAGGGCAAAAATATTGTGAATGTAAGTTACTATGGGAAAGCAAAGTTTTACTATACTTAACTCCCCGTCTACATTCCTTGATACTATATAAATATATTGTCAGGGTATGCAGATACGGAGGTAAGAATAGTAAGTCTATACCTTCCTATTTGCACTTACCTTATCAATATTTTGGTCCTGAATATTCTTGACACAATATTTTTGCAATAAATATTGTAACAGACATTCCACATGCACTGCAAATTGCTGCACACCAGTCACAGAGCTACAGACTTACCTAATACTCTGTGAAGGGGTGTCTGAGCCCCAAATTCTATAGCTACAGTCCTCCATAGGATTGAGCAGTCTCTGACAACTGTGATCCTTTCACCTAAATGAATTGCAGCAGAATCCCTCTTCAGACATTCTTGACCACACTGTGGGTTATGTGGCAGGGAAAACCCTACCTTGCTTGGGGAGGATACCAATGTCGCCACCAGGGGAAGCTTACAGAGCAATGTGATTGATGGTTACTGCTTGCAATACATGTGGCAAGTGTATGGGAACATTTTAAAATTGGAAACTTTACCGTTTTCTTCTACCATTTATTATGTGCATGTATGATTTATAAATGTGCCAATCCTTTGGTCTAGCAAATACATTGGAAATTAAACATGGAGAGAGTCTTGGGGGCAGATTTACAAGGAACTGCTGCATCTTCATCGATGTGTCAGTTTCCTTGCGCCAGTGCCAAATGTCCTTGTGCCACCATGGAGGCACTGTATTTACATTGACGCATCTGTTGTCACAAAAATGATGCATCGCTGGAGTTGCTCATGAAAGTTACGCAACTCCAGCAATGTGCCACAACAGAGAGGTGAGTCCCATACAAAAAGCCCTGCATCATTCCTTCCGCCAGGTCTAAGCAGGCATAGGGATTTTGACCCAGGGAAGGCGTAGAGTGACGCAGTGAAATATTGTAAATTTCACTGTGTAGGACTTTTCCTTTTTGGCTAAAGTTCTCTAAACTTTTTGCTTTCCCTCTAGACCTTTTTCCTGACATAGAGTTGCCAATTTAGATGCTTTGGGTACTTTGTCTCTGCTGATCAGTGTCAAAGTACAAGTAATCCCTATGTAAAGTGTAATGGTAATTTGTTAACCATGATTGGTATGTTTGCCTTACTAGTAAAGTCCTTCGTGATGTGCACTGTGTGTGGCAGGGCTAGTAACGCAAAGGCACGCGGAGAAGGAAACTCAGGGGATGTATGACGTTATAACGCATACTTTTACTCCGCAGACCATTACAACGCGACTTTTACTCCGCATACCGTTACAACGCATAGCGCCTTGGGGCGCTGGATAGTGGTAAGTATAATTTACTATTCTAACTCCAGTCCCCGTGGACCCTAGGGAAGGTGTTGGATAGTAAATTATACTTATTCCCTATCCTAGAGCGCCCCCCAGCGCAATGCGTTGTAATGGTATGCGGAGTAATGGTCGCGTTGTAATGGTAGTGCGGAGTAAAAGATCCGTTGTAACGGGTGTATACCAACTCAGGCCTGCAGTGTATGGCCTGCGTGCAGTTTGCTAAGTTAGCATGTTGTCCTGACAAGTGCAACCACTTGTCAGGCCTAATTTTCCCTTTTGCATACACATTGGGCATCTCTGTGGTAGGTCCAGGGTAATCGCTGGGCAGGGTGCAGTGTACGTAAATGGAAGGACATATATTAAGGTGTGACAATGAAAAACCCTCCATTTTGTTTTGTACATCTGAAAGGCCATCCTGCGCATAGGACAGAATGGGGGAGGCTGGGTGTTGTGTTTGTTAACCTAGTTTCCTGTAGGTTTATAATGGAGAGGTGAAGTTTAGTATGTATGAACTCACTGTGACATAATGCATCCTTCTGTGAAGGTGGTTTTGTCACTGTGTGTTCAGAAACCACTTTTTTAGAAATTGGCTGAGTTTTGTGCTTATAGCATTTCTGTGTGTCTCTGCTGAAATGTGGATTGACTGTCTGGATCTGAACGGTGAGAGGAGCTGGGAGAGGTCTTGACTCAGGGAGGGGTTGAGATGGCACCAGGCTGCCCTGCATCTTGAGAGTATGGGGAGGAGAAGCCTGGGAGGTGAAATGGCCTGGGCTGGTGCTATAAACCAATTGACCCATCTCCTGCTGACTGATTAAGGAACCAGACCCAGAACTGATTTAGGGAGGGGTTAAGGACCCCTGACCACAAATGAACTTCAAAGACATTGAGGGGTATAATTATGAGAGCTGAAACCCCTGAACATTGGCATGAAACAGAAATGGGTTGAGACTGAAAAGGCTTGGACCCATTCTGTGGTCAAGAGGAACCTCTGCTAAAGAAGGAGCAACTGAAGAGACTGCTGTGGAAAGACCAATCCTTGCTTTGTGATCTGGGGCTGGTCTGCAGTTTGCTGTTCTAACTAAGGGAGAGGCTGTTGGAACTGTGCTTAGAAACGCTGGGTCCCCCTGCTTGAAGAAGACTATGCTTTGTGCTGTGTCTTGTTACCCCAAGAGCCCGAGGTGAGCTGGCTCCCTGTTTGGAAACACAGAAACATAAAAGTTTCCGGAGAAGGCCCAAGCAACGCAGTGTGTGAGTGCTTTTGCAGCTTGAGACCCTCAGAAGTTGTGCCTTGTGATCATGGGCATGCAGGAGTAAGCTGAGTCTCGGACGCGCAGGGTACGAGTCGTGGTGCAGGCCAAGGCATTCGTGAAGAGCGCTTGGTTGTTGTGTGCACGGGGAGATGAGATGAGACTTGGATGTGCAGAGTGGGTGTCATGGTGCAGCTAAGGTGTTGACGAAGATCGCCTGGTCATGATGTGCACCGATTAAAGATGTGTGTCTCGTACGCACAGAGTGTGAGTCGTGGTGCAGCCAGGGCGTTGGTGAAGAGCGCCTGGTCATCGTGTGCACCGGGAGAATAGGTGACACTCAGACGCGCAGGGTGTGCGTCGTGGTGCAGCCAGGACGTTGGTGAGAAGCACCTGGTCATCATGAGCACCGGGAGAAGGGGTGAGACGAAGACACGCAGGGTGCCTGTCGAGGTGAAAGCCGTGGTATTATTGAAGAGTGCTGGATCATCGTGAGCACCAGAGAAGAGACGAGTTTGGGACGCGCATAGTGCATGTCGAGGTGCACCCGAAGGCGCTGTTGAGGAGTGCATGGGTAGTGTGTGCACCAAATTGAAAGTAAGTCTCCACAGTGCTGAGGGCGAGTCTCGGTGTTCACTGAGTCTGCCAGAAGGAGGGCCAGATTATTGGGCCCTCTGAGTGAAACGGCAGCAGCACCGGACCGGCACCCCAGAGGAGCTGAGCTGCCGGCCTGAGTTCCCCGTACCCATAGACGGAGTTCTGGATCAAGGCCCAAGTCGCTGAAGGAGGAGAGGAGAGTTGGGTCGTGCTCCCCCAGGTAACGTGGATCACCACCTCGGATGGGGTGCGGACCCGGAGGGACATTCTCTCGGCCTCTCTCTTCTGTCAGCTGCGTGCGCCTGCTGCTTCGGCTCGGATCTAGGCCTGTGCTGGCCCAAGGAGGGGCAGTACTGGGCCCGGAGTGAGAAGTGGTACTTTTGTGTCATCATTGATCCATATTAGGGGCATTGTTAACGGAGCACCTCAACTGTCATATTACACTTTGCATTATTGCTGCTAACGAACTATCGAACGCCTGACCTCATTTGTGCCTGTCGAACTACATGCTTTGTGTGCTATGAACTGTGTTATTTTTCACTTGCAGAATACATGATTGTAACGTGGTGCATTGCATAATTTCTTCATCGCACAGTACCTGATTATAACGTGGCGCGGTGCATTATTTCTTCATTGCACAGTACATTATTGTAGCGTGACGCATTGCTTTGTTTCTTCCTGGAACAGGCCATGCTGGTAGTGATACGCGTAGCAATATTCCTTCTATTGCAAAGTACGTGACTGTGGCGCTATGTGTGGCATCGTTTCTGTATTGCACAGCTGAAGAGAATATCGTTACGCATTGCAGTATTTCTTTTCTTTTGCAAAATGTGTGATTCTAGCAATACGACTTGCCTAACCTTTTGGAAATGGTTAGAAGTGAGCTTAACTGTTGGTTAGAAGAAGTGGTTGGGATTAGAACCTACCAACCCACCGGAAGGAATACTACCCATTCTCATATGTTGGTTTTGTATTGTGTGTTCATATCGTAAAACTTCTTATATAAAGATTATACTTATTTTATAAAAACTTGTGTGGAGTCTATTTCTGGTGAGATCATTGGGTTGCTGTGAGTGTGGTTGCACAAATTGTACACTTGTGCCTTGGAGATAAGGCTTTCTGCTCCTGCCAAGAAACTAAGGGGGTGAGCAGGGCTATCTCAGATGGTGTCCTTACTTAGTCTAACGTTGAAACGAGGGGTTAGGGACTCCTGCCTCCAGCATTTGGTGGCGGCGGTGAGGGATAAGGACCCCCACATCCAACACTGAGTCAGTTCTACATTGCTTTTTGAGTGGGAACGCCTAGCCTGCCTACATTATACTTGACGCAGGTATAATGTGACGCAGGGCTTTCAATGTGACACATCTCCCTAGATGCATCATGCTGTAAATTAGCAGCATTGTTTCAGCTGCCATTGCTTTAAAAAAAAGTGGCACAATGACGGTGCAAGGAGGCGCAAGGGGCTTGTAAATCTGCCCCTATATATTTTGGCAGACCCATACAGAGTTCTTCTAATTACTAAACACCAGGGTTTATCCCAGTTCTTACTGCTTCAAGCATATGGAAATAGTGGTTAATATTGTAGGGAAATACCATAGAGGGGCTGATGGCAGGTGCACTTCTGGTTCTGAGTGGCATCCAGCAGGTGAGGAAAGACTAACAACTAGGATTTTGACTGTGGAGCTACAAATTATGCTTTTATATAGGGTGGGAATGCAAGTGAGATTGTTAAGTGGTTGATGTTGTTTTAAAAAACAAGAAAAAACCTAGGATGTCAGGAAATTCCTTCCTGCAGTAGAGACACAAAATGTCATGGTGGTGATTGTGACTGATACACAGACAGCAGCAGCCCGTGCAGGTAAGAGTGGTTAGGCGGTGGGGCCAGGTGGGGTGGGATTTCGACAGGCAACAAGGGAAAACTAATTATTTGTTAAATTTCACCTTACGGTCGTCTTTCGAATCCCCCCCAACCCGGCCTCACTGCTCTTACCTGGGTCGCAGTGAGGCCGGGTTGGGGGGGATTCGAAAGACGACCGCAAGGCGATATTTAACAAATAATTAATTTTCCCTTGTTGCCTATCCCTCCAATTAGAAAGGCAGCAAATGAAGATCTTTTCATATACAGTGTAGAACGCTATGTTCATATTAACTGGCACCATAAGTCAAGTACCCAATTCTTCTATTACCATGTGGGTGTTGTCTGAGACCTTGAGCAGTGTGATTTATCTTACATTTCTTGAGAACAAGCTGGAGTGATTGATTAACACGGTGATAAGAATGAGTGAGAATGTCAGTGTTATTTATTCTCCCAGACCTTATCTTGAAATATATGTTAAATGACCCGACGTTTTTTTTTCATCAGAAACCATGGTTTGCGCTGCTGAATATCAAGCTTGTGAATACCAAGGCTGTCTTATAGTGTTTCCAATATGTCCCTTTAAAAAAAATGTTTTTACACAGTTTTCATGTTACAGCAAATGCCTATGAAGCTTCCACCGTATGATGCATGAATACATTATAACAACAAGGTTAGTGTATTGCATTAGGTTTGTATGCATCATTGTGCAGTTTCTGATATTAGTTACAAGATTTACAAAGCGGCCCTCAACTATGTAAAGAAATAAGGAAGGGCAAAAGAAAAGAAAAAAAAGAAAAGAAATGAACAATCAATTGAGGAAAATTAAATGAGTCAACAATTTGAGAGCTCTGAGGTCCATAATAGACAGATAGTAGGATATGGAGACATTGCGTGTTCTCCTAACAGTCATAGTAGGGACCATTACAGCATTCTAGTATATGTGTGTACAACTAGATAGGGGTGTCAAGTTTGTGTGACTAATGTTCACCTTGCTTGCCACAGAAGGAAAGGGTGACAGGTTCGCTGGAGAGTAGCCATATGACGACTGCACACGGGTGTGTGGAAATGCTGCAAGAATGGGGAACGTTGTGTAGTGAGGGGTAATGATGGGGCAGCCACAGTACCATCCATTGATCTGCCACGCGTGGGTGTGAGGTATATGTTGTGCTCATGATGGTCGTTTGTTCGTTTAGCTTCCACTTTAAGTAGAACAGTCTCCCAGCATTCACTCCCCTTACAGAAATCGCCCTTCAAGCGGAGTAGTTTGAGGGTGTGCACCTAGGCCATGGTCCATGTCAGTAAAACACAAAGCCAACCTTGGTTATCTGGAGGAGCGGAGGACTTGCAAGCCATGGCTATGTAGCGTTTGAACAGGACAAAGGCCAGGTCTATGAAATGGTGTAAGTGTTTATCTCCCTTTGACCGGGGATGTGCTGTTAATTCAGTCACTATTGTGGTGATCCTTGTCCATGTTAGTTGCATTGGTGTGCATGCCCACACCATGTGAATAAAATCTGCATTCTGTAGTTTGCATCAGGAGTATTCCGGGAAAAGCATTGGGAACATACGCTGGGTGCATCTTGGGGAGAAGAGATTATGGTGAATGCAGTTAAACTGTGTGAAAAGTACACCTTCGTTGCATGGTCAGGTGGAGGGATATTAAGGGCCCTATATAAGGATGTGATGGCATGTTGCGTACTAGTGGCGAACAGCAATGTGTTCAATGTCTGTGATATAGGTGGTTTGATCTCCTCATTACCCCATGTCTCATGAATCACACGTTGAACAGAAATATATGTTAGGAACTGACCAGCACTCAATCCATAAGTCTCCACTCTTTCCTGGAATTACATAAACATGCCCTCATTGTAGAGATCACCCATTTGTGTGACTGCCATGTCACTCCACGGGGTCAGGTTGATGTGCTGCGGTGCCCGAAGTAGCAGCGGTAAATCCCATATAGAACTTGAAGGAGAATATGTGAGTGTTGGGCCCTTGGGCTGTACATATCAGTACCAAAAGGAACGGGCTACCACCATCTGCCTGGATTCTTGTGTTGAGCAGATGGTAGGTTCAGAAAGCCAGGTGTAAGTGCTTGTTCCCTGTAGTGCGTGCACACAAGCAAGGTTCTGGGGTGTTGTGGTGTACTCAGCCAGGCCATTGGCCACTGTAATTGTCCCACAGTGTTGTAGAGCTCGAAATTGGGTGCCCCAATTCGCCCCTCAGTGAGTGGGCTTTGCAAGACGGGTAGGGTGACTCGGCCGCGACCTAAGCTCCAGATCAATTCCAGTAGAAAGCCATGAAGTTCACAAAAAAGCTCTTAGTGAGTACAATGGGTAGGGCAACAAAAACATATAACAGACGGGGAGAACTAGCATTTTGAAGATTGCTACATGACCCAATGGAGATATAGGAAGGGAGCGCGAGAAGGAGCGTGAACGACGTGTAGATCCAATGGCTTTGTCGAAATGTCTCTCTTTAAGATCTCACTCGGTATGATATATCTGCAAGATATGCTGCCAGACGAAGCGTTGCATACAAGCTCCGGGTACTGGAGTCACAATTGGGTGAATATCCCGGTGATACCCAGCCATCTCCTGCTACATTGTGGGGCACTAAAATAAACTCACCGTTCCTGTGCTCTGCATGTAGCTGGAATTCTAGGCAGAGCTTCTTGTGGACCCTATTGCGCTGCCGCTGCCCAACCAAGATAGTTGGGATCCTTTGGTCGTTCCTGTGGCTGCAGTGGTTCACATGGGGCGCCCCATCAGCTGCATCCTTCCCAGCCTGCCAGGCGTCGACTGAGGAATCAAGCTCCTGTGGAACAGATTGGCAGTGTCTCGGGTGTCCTGCCCATCCACCACTGCAGTCCATCTCTACCTCACCTACTTTGTCTCAATCGGACCAGTCCCCTAGCACTAAGGATGAAACCAGTGTAGAGGGACCTAGACCTTGGACCACAATGAAAGTCTGCCCTAATTCCCACGTAAAGGACCTGCCCAAACCTGATACCCAACTGTCACTAGTTCCTAATCCTCACCCAGGTAAAATGTCCAGCATTAACAATTTAGGGATCCTGAGTTCTAATCGATACCTTTTTACCTCCCCACTAAAGCCCAGTGTAGCAGCCAACCCATCCCCAATGCCCCCTAACCATTGGGTCCCTACTGCTCCTCAACACAAGAATCCCATAGAGAACCACCTGTTCCTCTACGGAGGAACTTGCCTTCTCCTGCTACTCACATATCATCATCACACTATGCTCACCCCCCTATAACAATAGATAACCCCACTCTAGATAGTTTTAAACCTACTAAGCTCCTCTTTTCTACATTACCCTTACCTAAAAGAGTCCCCCACTCATCTACTTTGCTGGCCAACACCTGGCACTCAACTGCCAAGCAGCACAAAAGACCCGCTGATGAAAACTGTGGAATACCACTTCACTCTCTTCTTCATGCCACGTCCATGACACCAACCACTAACCCCCAACCTCCCAAAACCTCCACATCTTCTTTAATCCCAAACTATGTAGGACCTACATTGCCTACTACTGGTCCCTTTGCGATGAGGCATCACTCTCTTCCTATTCCCAGACCAACTAATCACCCCTTATACCCCCCCCCCCTCATTGAGGGTGAACTGAAATACATCAAGCATGACCTCCAACTAGTTAAAGAGAGCCTTCTGAACCTACTACACTTCTCTACAATGATGGAGGAATGCGGGAATCTCTAAATGTCCTCCAAGACTAATCGTGCCTCCCCACTATGGCTAAAAACTGCCAAAGTAAAGGCTCATCCTTGGAAAAAATGCAAATTTTACCTGGAAATAAAGGCCTCTTGTTAACCATCACGCCAGGCCACATAGGATCACTGTTGGATGATGACATTCACTCCCTTCTACTTCATTACAACAACGACCGTAATAAATCTTCTCTCACACCATCTAAAATCCAGACTATTCCCTCCAAACCGTTTAGAGAATCCAGTGTCAATCTCAGAACTTTGAACATTGATGATTTACTACTAGTCACCACATCTCTCCAGGTACCTGTAGTTACCAAATCTCACATCAAATTGATGCTTTTGAATTGCAGGTCAGCATTAAGGCATGCTGCAGAGATAGCCGACCTCATACTCTCATAAGATCTGGACCCCCTGATCCATAAAGAAACTTGGCTTAGTGGCTCCTCCTTGCCAATTTTGGACATTCTAGTTCCCCCTGAATATGACATAATCAGATTGGACAGACCTCATAAAGTCGGGGGAGGCATAGCTTGCATCTCTTGCTCAACTCTCACCCTGGGACAGATTCAAACTGCTCTGATTCCATCTGTGAGCACTTGGGCATTGAAATCTGGAACAATGACAAGTTAGTGTGTACTCTTCACACGATTTATCACCCCCCAGGAGGTAATCTTCTCTTCATATAACAATTAATGGAGACCATAGCCTCCTACCCTGGCCTACAACAGAATCATATCTTCCTTGGGAACTTCAACCTACACTGGAACAACGCAAGTGATCCCTTACTTGGCACCTTTAAAGCTTTCCTCTCTGAACTAAACCACACACAGTCCTGCAATGAACCTACCTACATCAAGGGATCCACCCTCGACTTAATTATTGCCAAAGACATAGTTATTCAAATGAATGCCATAACTCCCTGTGACTAGTCGGATCATTACTTAATCGTATTTCTTATCTTAGAAAGGGTGCTGACCAGACAGGGTCAACCTGGTAAGGCTAAACAATGGTCACTTGACTTAAGAAACATAAATATAAATGAGCTAACCAACATTAGTAATAGCCTACTTCGCCCATCCTCTAACGTGACAAATCTAGATGACATTACCGAACATTACATTCACTCCATTAATGATATACTTGACACAGTTGCTCTGAAGCAACTCAAAAGGATACCCAGAAAACCCTCCAAACTTTAGTTCAGCTGTTCCCTTAATGAGAAAAGACGCAAACTGAGGTTGTCGGAGAGGACATGGAGAATCTCTCCCTTCATAACAAAACTCAAACAACTGAGGACGATAAGAAGCACCTATAACAAACATATCTGTAGTGCCAAAACTGCTCTCTTCAGGTCTCAGCTTGACCATGCCAAAAACAGGCCAAAAAAACTGTTCGAAATTATCAAACAACAAGCTAATCACTCAACTAATCAACACTGTACACTCAATAACGTAACCCTTAGCAGTGAAGATTTCTCCGCACACTTATTCAAAAACATAAGAAAGATCCAACAAGAATTACAGCACTACTCACTAAATACACTGGGCCTGACCCAGTTTATTGCCCCACCGTTCCTCTTGTTGAGTTCTCCTCTTTCTGGCTCCATGGTTCACTCACCAACATATCAGGTATTATGGAATTCCTTTATTGTACCAGATGATATTGAGTTACTCGTTTTTTTAAACTCATTAAAACATTCAAATAATTTCAAGGGCCCTCTGCCTGCCAAGCTTTTCAAGGAACGTACACTCTCCATACTGCCACTCTGGTCCAAGATTGTCCATGAATCCCTCCTTCAAGGCATGTTTCCTGATTCCCCAAGACTGTCCAAGTCACCCCCATACCTAAAAAGCCAAATGCAGACTTAAATGATCCTAACAACTTCCAATACCCTGACTCTAGCCAAACTGCTTGAGAAATGCGTTCACATGCAACTGTGTAATCACATCAACCAAATTCCAATCAGTTTTCCGATTGGGTCATCTTACCAAATCTACCCTGACACACATTGTTGACATATGCTGGCAGCCATTTTCATGAAAGTTGGAGGTGCGTGATCACACCATGGGAAATTCGAATGAAGTGAAATAATGCTGCTGATGATGGGTTCATCCTGAAATGCATTAGGTGATTTCAAATAAAATGGTGACACGAGGAAACACCTACGCTCCTGTGTTTTTGATGAACTACTATGAATGATTACAAGAATGAGTAAAATGAATTGATAGATGAAAGTCAAAAGAGAAAAAGTAAGGAAAAAAGTGGGATAAGTGAAGAATTACTATAGATAATTGACTTATTGGATTCATTTGCGACAGATATGGCTGTGCAGCTTTAGGGGGCCAGATGCGGTCCCCATTTGTTTATTATTTACTGCAGTGCAATTGGATGGAACGCAGAACAAGTGTGCACGCTGACAGAGGTTTGGAACATTGAATTAAATAAATTGAACTCAGCAAACATGGAATACAAAGGTGTGCATCTTACCAACACTGTTGTACCTCTCAAGAATGCCCCAGTCTGCTGCCCGCTGGCGAAGTTGACAAGCCAGGGGCTTTTGGCCAATGCAAAAAGGAGAGAGGATAAGGGACAGCCCTGTCATGTTCCTCTGCAGATATTAAAGTTATCTAATATTGCCTGTCTGGTTTTTAGTAGCTCCAGAGGGTCGGCGGAGAGGTTACGTACCCAGCTCAGGAATCCCAGTTCAAACCTTATATTGGTGAGGGCTGGGAAAAGAAAATCCCGGTGCAGGGTGTGGAATGCTTTTTCTATGTCTACCAACACCATGACCCTGGCAAGAGCATCCATCAGTGTGTTATGTAGGAGGCACAGAAGGCGGAGTACATTCGGAAATGTGCCGCATCCCGGGATGATCCCGGATTGATCAGTGTGAACCAGTAGCTGTATGATGGGGAGGAGACAGTTCACCAGGATCCTGCCCAGAATTTTACAATCCAGGTTAAGCATGGAGATGGGCCAATATGAGTGTACGTCCAATTGGTCCCTACTGGGTTTGAGTAGAACTACAATTTGGGCCTCATGGAGCAAGTCTGGCATGTGACCCTGCTCCTTGGCTTCATTAACAACATCAAGGAGGAATTGGGTGGTCTGGGTAGTACTCAATTGGCAAGCCATCAGTGCCCGGGGTCTTGATACGAGCAATCTGGGATATGGCTGTATGCACCTCCTTGAGTTGCAATGGTTCATCCAGCTCCGGCCTTTGCAATGTGATCACTCACATCAACTGAAGGGTGCGATGGTGGAGTAGACAAGGCAGCATAAACTCTCGATTATAGTCTCGGAAGGCCCCATTGATGTCCAACTGCATAGTAAGCATCACAACACTGGCCAAGTGGATCGCACCATGGGACTGCGCAGCTGGTCCTCACGCACAAGCCATGCTAGCAGTCTCCCTGAGCGGTCCTCTGCGGCATGCTGCAAGGACGTGTGCCATCTGTGATTATGTTTGCTTAAGGTCTCCTCTGCCACACTGCACCACCTGTTCGATTGAGGCTGCCTGTTTGTCCGCCCGAATTTCCAGGGAGCGAAGCTTGCTCTAGATTGTCAAGCGTTCTGCTAATATCCCCCTACTTATCCCTCAGGAGATCCATAGGCAGTGGCCATGTACCACCACCTTGTGGGCGTCCTATTCAACAGCCTACAAGGCCGCAGCACCGGTATTGGGTGAAAAGTATTGATCTATGCATTGGGTTAGTTCTCTGCAAAAAAGGTGGTTATAAGGGAATGTGAACGTCCCTATCATAGGGTAAGCAGCAATGGGCAATGATCTGACAGGGTGCATGCCAGAAACTCCACCCCATTCAACTGGCCACCAACTCCCCAAGGCTAAGGGCCCTTAACCTGGTCTACATATAAGGCCACAGAATTATAGCTCATTGTAGGTCGCTCGGATGTTGCTTTACCAGGGACCTAGACGATCAACCCTCATGTCCACCCTACTATTCTTTGCACCATGACATCAAAGTTTTGTTGAATTTTTTATATTAGATATTGTAAGTTTCCTTTTTAAGATCCTCGCCGTGGAGGGTGAAATAGTAGCAACATGTACAGTGCTAGCTGCAACAAACCGTAAATGCCATTATCAAAATGTTTCCTTGCCACACAACTCGTGACCAAGCTGTAACTCACATGTGATATCAGTAACATTTGGCCCCCTTTTTATGACATTTCTTGCTTTTGTGATGTATTTCTGTTAAATCATAAAAAATTAATAAACATAATTTGAAACAATTGGACACCAAGTGGGGCCATGATTAGCAGGAGATCAATTCTGATGTGTACGTTGTGTACTTGTGAGTAGGAGTACTCACGGTCCAACAGGTGCAGAAGTCGCTCTGTGTCCTGAAGTCTCATTTGCATCAACTACTGACAATGTCTTGATCGGCACGTCTAGTAGCAGCTGTCTGGAGGGGGGGGGGCATAGATTAGTTGAGTTACACATCTGGAACGCAGTTTAAGCCTCTGCCCCAGAGAGTGAGGAAGGACTAATCACCAAGGAGAGCTGGTGTTGGAGTGTCCAAAAACTCTCTCTGGTGGGATGGGAGCATATATTGCGGCCAGTGCCAGGGCTGCACCTTCCAGTTGCTAAAATTAGTAGGTTTGTGATTTAAAAAAAACACATCATGAAATGCAGGAGGCCTTACAGTCTGATTGCCAATATCTGTGTTAAAGCCAATAAGTCTACGTTGAAATACAGATTAACTTCTTAAGATTTGGTTTACACATATATTGGAGTTTTGCTGTTTTGAGGCATAGGATCTGCTTAAACCTCAGATGATTTAAGATATTTACAACTAATGGGCTTAGTCGGGATTTAAGAGAGTCGCTGCCCACTGTGTCCCTTTTGTTTATGGTATGTAATGTGTAACCTAGTTATGTTACTAGGCCCATTAGGAAGGTGGTACACTTGGTATTTCCACCTGCCATCTTGTATATATTCGTAAATTTGTGTAAGGTGTTTGTATTAAGGTTATTTTGCTTTCCAGAATCCTGCGTTTCTAGCCCACATCACGTTCCTCAAATTTGGCCATTCTTCATCCTTTCACTTTCAGCACTCTCACTGTTCACTTTATGACAGTCCTACCTGAAGTAATCATGAAAACAGTGGAAATGCTGTCTGAATGCTGTTAATCTATGCAAGCCTGGCAGAATCAATTTTTTATCCAGCAGTTTGTTGACTAAGATAGGGAGATTGATTTACTGAAACACAATGTGTGGTCTCAGGTCCCTGGAAGCATTATCAAGATAAGCCTGAGAGAGGCTTTAATATATGTTTCAATTTAAAATATGACCAGGGGCTCACTGTGTGAAAGGGCTGGAAGGTTACCTGCATCAAAACTTCAGGTCCTGGCCTCTACTCTTTCCCTAATGCAGCTCCTACTCTCTCCACCTACAACATTCAATTGCCAAGAATTCGCTTCAGCTTAGTACCAGCTACAACATTCCAGTGATGGCGTAACATCTTCAAGTCTTCAGCTGTGGCTGGCACTGAGACATTCTGCACAACAGCACACACACCTTTTTCACAGAGGGGTCATACACGGTGAAAAACACCTTGGTACACAAGAAAAAGAGTTTCTGTGAACTATGTTTGGACTATTTAGAACTGAGTCACTGAATAGAGTATCAACATTAATCCTGCTGAAACAGTCCCTCCTATGCAAAAACTTTAATTATCATCTTCATTGTCATACGTATTGACTAGCGAATTAGGGTTTCTGGCCCTCTCTGGCATAGAGCTCTGAGGTGGAGATAATCCACAGTCTAAATTAGATTATAGTGACAACTATGGTTAGCAAGCGCTATCCCTATGTTGCTGAGGAAGAGGTGTGGCGCCGCGTCCAGGGTGACTGACTCCGGAATCTGGGGATCATGGTTTGATCCCCGGCGCCGGCAGCAGATTAGCCCAGCACCATGTGACTCTGGGCAATAGCTTGCTTAATCTTCCTGACAGCCCCCAGCGCCTAGAGACCCTTACGGGTGATTGTGCGCTTTACAAATGTGGATTACTATTACTTACTATTATTATCACAATCAATGTCTGGATACCCTCACAGGTGACAAGCAGCACTCTACAAATTCACCTTACATTCCATTACATTTCATACTCACGTGGAGTACCTTGCAACTATTTGATTTACCCAATCAGTTTAAAATAAGCACTGTTTTAACTTTTGTGCCTGGGGCTGCTAGCAAGCTATAGCTATTAACATCCTGACCTCAGAAACCAAAAATAGGATTTCTTGAAAAACTAAATGTACAGTGGCCCATCCGTGAAGCCAAAGTTTGGGTGTGTGGCTACAAAACAATGTGAAGTTATTTCAACTGTCACTACGAATTCAATGAATGCATGTCATCCCATGTCTCAGACTCCATATTATGAAGACCCCCTATTCAGAAATTTCCAAAATGTTTGCCTGTATAAATGCAGAATGCTTGCCTCATAGCACATAACACATAATACCTGAATCATGGCTCCAACTATCTTCCTAGTCTCCTGATAGATTTTCTCCCCATCCCATCTTGGATTTAAGGTCTTCAGGATTCCAGCCAGGCGATTGTGTTCTCGCAGAAATATGGTATGCATAGATATAAGACCTGTGTGTTCGCTGGCACGACGATCACCTTGGAAAACATAAATAACGTTTGAGTTTCATGTATAAATATTTATGTGTGTATATAAAGTAAGTATTTATTTAGCTATCATTTCAAACAGAAATTTTGCAAACATGTAATACCCATGATTTGTTGAGAAACAATGTGTTGGAAATAAGGATAGATACGAGGCAGTAGAGAACAACATTATTCTTCTGCGTAATCATGAACCTCTGTGTCAAGCAGACATAATGGTAGCGGTGGCGTAGCTTGGGGGGCAGCCTGCCCTGGGCGGCTCTTTTTTGGGGCAGCAGGAGTCGTGGTCTGTTTACTACCACCATTCCCTCTGGCCCAGAGAAAAAGTCATCTGTCAGCCACCACTCTCCCCACCCCACACCCTCTGCTCCTACCTGCACCCGGGCTGTTAACTTAGGGGCTTCCCAGGGTAGGTCTAGCTTTGCTTCTGAATGGTAGAAGTTACAATAAAAACCCTCAAGTGTGAAAAGGTAGTTTTCAGTTGCATTTTCCCAATGGAGGAGACCGATCTTCCAGCAATGTTGAGTGGTTGTGTGTGGGGAGTCAGAAAGGAGATCATCTAATGGCACAGAAAAATGTGAGAGATTGGATGATAACTTGAAGGCAGTATGCAGGAATTCTTTTTTCAGAAGTTGGTTTGTGTCTGTGTCAAAAGCTGATAATCTTCATCCTGCACCATTTATGTTTACTGCGTGGCAAGGATCGAAGTCCTCCGAAGGTGCAGGATCTACCGTGCCTGTATGCGGGACGAGTGGCTTTGGATTTTGAGAGTGCTGCTGAGACGGGGGTCCATCGGAGGACTTTGATCCTTGCCACGCAGTAAACATAAATGGTGCACCCATCCAGGGTTCTATGAGCAACACAAACTGCAAGGACCATACTCCTTAGCTCATCAGAAGGCGTGGTATCAAGGGAAGTAATTAAAGGGAGTGTCAAACACGACAGTCCAGCCTTTGAAGACGAAGCAATGAGGCTTCGAAACGCGTCGGCTATTCGACTGGCACTACAAAAATGAACTGCTGGGGTAACCTGTCTGGGGGCACATTCTTGCCAATAAATTTGTTAGCCATTCGTCTGAGTGCTGTCCTGACTTAGGGGATTCTGGAGCTTTTGATACAAACGCGGCCGCCCTTGCCGCGAGGACGCGCACCAACCCGTAATCATTGGGTGCTGCAAGGTGCAGGATGTACCGTGCCTGTATGCGGGACGAGTGGATTTGGATTTTGAGTGTGCTGCTGAGACGGGGGTCCATATGAGGACATCGATCCTTGCCATGCAGTAAACATAAATGGTGCACCCATCCAGGTTCTATGAGCAACGCAAACTGCAAGGACCATAATCCTTAGCTCATCAGAGGGCGTGGTATCAAGTGGAGTAATTAAAGGGAGTGTCAAGCACAACAGTCCAGCCTTTGAAGAAGAAGCAATGAGGCTTTGAAATGCGTCAGCTATTCGACTGGCACTACAAAAAGGAACTGCTGTGGTAACCTGTCTGGGGGCACATTCTTGCAGATAAATTTGTTAGCCATTCGTCAGAGTGCTGTCCTGACTTAGGGGGAGTCTGGAGCTTTTAATACAAACGCGGCCATCCTTGCCGCGAGGACGCGTACCAGCCCGTAATCATTGGGTGCCGAAAGGTGCAGGATCTACCGTGCCTGTATGCGGGACGAGTGGATTTGGATTTTGAGTGTGCTGCATAGACGGGGGTCCCTCGGAGGACTTCGCTCCTTGCCATGCAGTAAACATAAATGGTGCACCCATCCAGGATTCTATGACCAAGGCAAACTGCAAGGACCATAATCCTTAGCCCATCAGAGTTTGTGGTATGAAGTGGAGTAATTAAAGGGAGTGTCAAGCACAACAGTCCAGCCTTTGAAGAAGAAGCAATGAGGCTTCGAAACCTGTCAGCTATTCGACTGGCACTACAAAAAGGAACTGCTGTGGTAACCTGTCTGGGGGCACATTCTTGCCAATAAATGTGTTAGCCATTCGTCTGAGTGCTGTCCTGACTTAGGGGAGTCTGGAGCTTTTGATATATATATATATAAAACAAACAGGCATCTGAGGAAGGCACACTCGCCGAAATGCATAATGCCTTGCACATCGTGAATAAATGATCACCTAGATGCCCCCTGCCGTGTCCTCTGATCTTTCCTGCCTGAAGTGATCGTCTCTGCATATATATAAATATATATATATATTCACTGAAAAAAACATTGGTTTAAGGGAAGTTATGCTAGTTGGACATTTCACTCGTACAAAACCATAGAAATTCCCCCCTTATAGTCAGTTCAGCTAACTAGAACTCACACGCCCGCAATGCACTGCTGATGACGTCACATATTATATCACTCATGACATGGTCAGTAGCATCACTCATGACATCACTGATGACATCTCAAATGGAATCACTGATGACATCATCCTTGTGATAGAGTGGCAGACCTCCTCTCACCCTAATATAACCTTTGATACACACACTCAAAAATACAAACTAACATTTTCAAAACAATAGACATACCAATACCAGTTACAACACACCTATTCAGTAATTCCAAGATCTACACACACATCCACTCATTCACCAACAGTACCTTTACCATCACTCATACATGTACTCACTCATCATATGTACTCATACACCTATTCATCCTGTTACACACCGCCACTCATCCATAGAGTTACTCACACACATGGTCACACATGCAAACAAAGTATCAAACATCCATTTACTTGATATATACACACACTACCACACTTAGTTCTACAGAAACTTACATGTACTTACTCTCTTAAACAATCACTTATAGAAAACCTACTTATTTGTACAGCAACTCTTTCAATCTCTCACTCTCACATATACTCACTTATATACACCAATACTCAAATATACTAGTTTAAAACATATGTAGTTACTCATAAAGACACTATTGAGACAGTCATTCACTCACTAACACACCCATACACACACTCATCCACCTATACAGTCCTGCACACATGCTGTCTTCAACACATACAATGAGTAACTCATTCATGCATCTAGACACAAAGTAATACCCCCACCGAACCATACAGACACTCAAATACTCATACTAATACTAAAAAAAACTAATAACCCCTTTAGACACTCATGTAGCTACTCACCAACCCATGCAGCCACTGATACACAAAGTGAGAGACTGATACAGATATTTACATATTTAAACATTACTCACTAACCCATGTATTCATTAAGATACACTTAATCAGTCAGTTATACAATCAATTTTACAAAAAAATCATCCATTTAGACACTTATATACCCATTTATTCTTCCATCGACCTTGAGATATACATATATAAAACATTTAACTTTCAGAAAAACACACATTCACTGGATGTTGTCATCAGTGATGTCATCAGTGATGTCATTTGAGATGTCATCAGTGATGTCATGAGTGATGTCACTGACCATGTCATGAGTGATGTAATATGTGACATCAACAGCAGTGCATTGCAGGTGCGCGAGTTATAGTTTGCTGAACTAACTATAACGGGGGAATTTCTATGGTTTTGTATAGGGTGAAATGTCCAACTAACTATAACGCCCCTGAAACCTATGGTTTTTTCAGTGAATTTCCAAGGTCTTGTAAATGCTAATTTCTAACTATAACATGCCTGAAACCTATGGTTTTTTCAGTGAATTTCTAAAGTTTTTTAAATGCTAATTTCTAACTATAACATGCCTGAAACCTATGTTTTTTTCAGTGAAGATATATATATATATATTTATTATACTATGTATACATGTAAAAATGTAAAAATGTCTCGGTCCGCCTGTTAGCCTCGGTGGCACGGAATAAATTGGGTGGAACTGAAGTCAGCACGCCTACGAGGTCCTCTTATGGCTCCGATGACGTCATATGGTGTCACGAGCTGAGCCGTCCTATTATGACGTCCTCGTCGATATGGGAGAGCTAGGAAAGCATTTCCGTGGAATGCTATGATGGGGATATTCACCTAAGTGTTCAGGCTAGTCCTTTGGGAGAAACTGTTTATTTTGCCACTCCAGAAACCGAAACCAGTGATACGAGGGCAGAGGCCCTGCAGATGGCACACGAGGTGGGGTGCCCAGTTGTGTGCACCGGTGGGGCAGCGAAGTGACGAGTACCACAACCCACAAAAAAGGTAACGAGGGCACTGAATAACACAGGATCTTCTCTTTGTATCTGTCAGGAACAACAAAGTTAAAATGCCCTAGTACCAAAATGTAGAATTAGTGCTACAATGGTCTTCAAGAGGACCTGCGATGCCGCTTCTGCCTCCCGTACCCTGGAGGCGGCACATGGATCACACGGTATGGTCATACTGTGGTGGGACCCACTGTTGTATGGCATTTTAGGTTCAGATTGAATTTTCCTGATTCATGCCCTTATATAGGTACAATTTGCGTTGCCCTTACATAGGCATAGAAATCAAGCCCATGCTACCCAAATACAGGCATGGCTACTTCCATTCATTCATTCATCAAACTTTATTGTGGCTGTTTCAGCCATAAAAGCACATGTAAATTTGCACAGTACAATAAAATATAGTCGATGGCAACATTCGGCATTACAGTTTCATTATATTATTGGACCAAACAATTTACACAGGGATCAGGGGAGAATAACACGGAGGTCAGTTATACTAGTTAAAACCTGGTATTAAAAACATAATTTAAGGTTAAGACCAGATAAAAACGTTCTTAAAAAAAACCTTAAAAATTAGCATAGCATCCTATTTTAATGGGCTATAGGTTGTATCTAAAAACAGCCACCAGTAGCTAAATAGCATTCTTTAACAGAAACATACGTTTAAGCCACATGGCGAAAATACATTTTGAACATGCCACAACATGTACTAGTGCAGTATCAGATTTTAGGATCCCTAAAATGTCTTGATAATTTCTAATGCCCATATTTCTGCACAGTTGAAGGATCCATTTTGCCCTAGGCAACTTATATGCTGGACAGAATAGCATTACATGGATCACTGTTTCCTCCTCCACAATGCATCCTGGGCAAAAAGACTTTGTACCCCCCCGCCCACTTGTTAGTTACTGCATGGAGCGGGAGTGTCCCATATCTGAATTGCAGATACAACTTCCTAGCTAGAGGCGGCTGAATCTGATCTAAAACCTGTTCATATTGATACAGTGACTTAAAATCAAGGAACCTGTATGTTAGGCTAGTCGTTGCTACTCCCTGAATTAGGCTACTTCCATTCGTTCACCAAACATCACAACTATTTCTTGGAAAACCAGACTCTTAAGCAGAAGGGACTTCCCCATGCCTGGATATTGATTTCTCCAAGAACTCATTTATTATGCATGAACATCTATTCCTTAGGGGTTCATCCATTACGTTCATATGCCCGACTTTATGTCAAAGCTGGCGTTCCTTAACACCTTCAAGGTTTAAGTATACCTTCACTTGCTATGGCAAAGCACGGTGTGGTTCAGTGCAGTTCGACTACGTACTTATCTGATACAGCTCGCTACAGCAAGTGCCAAAGGAAGCCAACTCTCCAGCTGACGCACTGACGAGAAGCTGTCCTCCTCTGCCGAGAATTCAGCTCCAGGGTTTCTGAATCCCCTTGCGGTGTGTTGGGAAATCGAGTCCCAAGACAGAGATACAAAACTTCCTTCATTCTAAGGTATGGAGCTGATTAGAACCTAGAGAAACTTTTGGCAATTTTTGGCAAAACTAAACTTATGCTAAAGACCATACATACTACTTCCCTCGTACTAGACCTAGGTTAGGTACATTGGGGTAAGTGTATTTTAGAAGCACCAGTTGAGTATTTTAGCCTATGTTATTTATGTATGTATTTTTATATGGCTTAGAAACCATACAATGCTATTACAGTATTATTTTATGATACTATTCTCGCTGTACGCGTTTTACTTCGCATTCTGTCTAACGATTGTAACAGTTCATATCTCTTTTATGAGAAATAAGACTGTTCAATAAACCCTTTTATTGAAACGCCCATCTCTCTATTTTCTCTGCAACTCTGTAGAAACGAAGCATGCACGATTGACTGAGTAAAATAGTTATCTATTGTTTCCACGACTCTGAAGATATTCGTTCCAGTCCTAGGGAAACAAAGTTGTCATGTTTATGCGGTTGTCAGAAACTAATCCCTTCTTGTGTATTCGAGAAAGTTTCTAGTGACCTCTGAGCTAGATGGCACTCTCTATTAAGTGTAGTATATTCGATAGAGACCTACTGACCTAAGTCCTACGTCATATCTATAGGATATATTATTCCAATGCGCAGAGCCTATTGGGAATATAGGAACTACACTACGGCAAACTCGTTGACCTCTCATGGCACTGCTCCACACTTCAGGGAGAACGTTTTCCATTAGCTATGTTTTCTGATGACGTATTGCACGGGCCCCTCCAACAACAGAACTTCTTTAGATCCAAACAAACATGTGACATGTGTGCAAACACGCCCTGTGGCGTATTTTAAGTTGGGGAATTAATTCCTCTTCAATCCTGAGGTCCCCTGGGGGCCAACTAGCCCACCAGGTACCTCCAATAAGCGCTACAGAGCTGCTTGCAGAGAGGTGTTCACAGACCACGCCCCTTTTTACACCTCTCTGCAATGCAGCTCTGTGGCGCTTACTGGAGCAAAAGAATGGTGAGCTTTAACCCAGATCTCTTTACTGGGGGTGAATGTTTTGATTTGTTCTGTATTCCTTCGATTAATTGTGTGTCATTTGTTAGTGAGACTGCAGCACTGATTGTGCCACCCACACAAGCAGCCTTGCAAAATATTTTTTCTCAGTTTAGCAGTAGTGAAGTTTGGATTCCTAACTTTACTACTCCGAAACTGAGAAAATCCTAACTTTAAGACTTTCGGTATTCACAGAAGGCATTTAGAGTCCTAAAGTTAGGACTCCTAACTTCTGTGAATACCGAAATGAGTAAGTGCCTTCTGTGAATACCAAAATGAGTAAGTGCCTTCTGTGAATACCAAAATGGTAGTAAATTTAGGATTTTGTCTTAAGTTAGTTCTGTGAATCGGGCCCAGATACTCTCTCACACCAGAAAACAAAGAGAAATGGACTATAAATGTTGGGGTACAGACCACATACTTTTACAATAATTCAGGAATTCAAGAAGGACCTCAGCCAAGTAGAAGAGCTGGGAAAACAGATGGAGAAGTACTGCCCTTTTTCCGTTTGTTGTGTGGGGTTGGCCTGCAGTGGCTGGTTCTGCCAAGGAGAGGATAAAGACTTTGCTGTGGGCTGTGTCTCCTGCTTAAAGAAGATCTCCCAGAGCTTGAATGAGAGCCTGCCTCCAGTCAGTGGCGTCACTAGGGGGTGCGGGGGGTGCGGACCGCACCGGGTGACACCCTCACATGGGGGTGACACCATCTGGTTGCCCCCCCCCCCCAGCAGGCCTCTGTACATGGCACCCCCTGCACCGCACCCAAAGGCCTCGGAGAGACTCGATCCGCTTTAAAAACAAAAGCGAACAGAGATATTTTCTCACCTATTCGAATTAAAATGTTCTCATTAGTTAAAGTTTGAAAAGTGTAGTAATGAGGGGCCCCCGCCATTTATATGGAAAAAGACACGGTGCTAAAGAGGGGGGCCGGGGAGGGGGGGTATTAACCGCTTGGAAATTAGCTTTTACTTTAGCTGTTTCATATCGTAAAATTCTCACGTCTACAAACTCGCCTTGTACACAGATTTCTTTTTGCATTTTGAAAAGCTTTAAAAGAGAAACCACATGAAAGCGGCAGAGAGTGTAAAAGGGGGGGGGTCCTGCCCCCTGCCCCCCCCCCGGGGTTTAATGTGCAAGAGAGAGGGAGCTAGAGGAAGTAAGAAGACAGAGAGAGACAGAGTTAGAGTGGGAAAGACAGAGAGAGAGGGAGCTAGAGTGAGAAAGACAGAGAGAGAGGGAACTAGAGGGAGTAAGACAGAGAGAGGGAGACAGAGGTAGCTAGAGGAAGTAAGACAGAGAGAGAGAGAGAGCTAGACAGAGAGAGAGGGAGCTAGAGGGAGTAAGACAGAGAGGGAGGGAGCTAGAGAGAGTAAGACCGAGAGAGAGGGAGACAGAGGGAGCAAGACAGCGAGAGAGGGGGCTAGACAGAGAGAGGGAGCTAGAGGGAGTAAGATAGAGAGAGAGGGAGCTACAGGGAGCTAGAGCGAGCAAGACAGAGAGAGAGGGAGTAAGAGAGAGAGAGGGAGCTAGAGGGAGCAAGACAGAGAGAGGGAGCTAGAGGGACCAAGCTGGAGAGAGAGGAAGCTAGAGGGAGCTAGAGGGAGTAAAACAGAGAGAGAGGGAGCTAGGCGGAGCAAGCCAGATAGAGAGGGAGCTAGAGGGAGCAAGACAGAGAGGGAGCTAGAGGGAGTAAGAGAGAGGGAGCTAGAGGGAGTAAGACAGAGAGAGAGGGAGCTATAGGGAGTAAGACAGAGAGAGAGGGAGCTAGAGGGAGTAAGACAGAGAGGGAGACAGAGGGAGTAAGACAGGGGGAGAGGGAGCTAGACAGAGAGAGGGAGCTAGAGGGATTAAGATAGAGAGAGAGGGAGCAAGACAGAGGGAGAGGGAGCTAGAGGGAGTAAGAGAGAGAGAGGGAGCTAGACGGAGAGATGGAGCTAGAGGGAGTAAGACCGAGGGAGCTAGAGGGAGTAAGACAGAGAGAGGGAGACAGAGGGAGCAAGACAGAGAGAGAGTGAGCTAGACAGAGAGAGGGAGTAAGCCAGAGAGAGAGTGAGCTAGAGGGCTCTTGACAGAGAGAGGGAGCTAGAGGGAGTAAGAGAGAGAGAGGGAGCTAGAGGGAGTAAGAGAGAGAGCGGGAGCTAGAGGGAGTAAGAGAGAGAGTGGGAGCTAGAGAGAGTAAGACAGAGAGAGGGAGCTAGAGGGAGTAAGACAGTGAGAGAGGGAGCAAGAGGGAGTAAGACAGAGAGAGAGGGAGCTAGAAGGAGGAAGAGAGGGAGAGAGGGAGCTAGAGGGAGCAAGACAGAGAGAGGGAGCTAGAGGGAGTAAGGCAGAGAGAGAGGGAGCTAGAGGGAGTAAGACAGAGAGAGAGGGAGACAGAGGGAGCTTGAGGGAGTATGACAGAGAGAGGGAGCTAGACAGAGAGAGGGAGTAAGACAGAGAGAGAGGGAGCTAGAGGGAGTAAGACAGAGAGGGAGACAGAGGGAGTAAGACAGGGAGAGAGGGAGCTAGACAGAGAGATGGAGCTAGAGGGATTAAGATAGAGAGAGAGGGAGCAACACAGAGGGAGAGGGAGCTAGAGGGAGTAAGAGAGAGAGAGGGAGCTAGACAGAGAGATGGAGCTATAGGAAGTAAGACAGAGAGAGAGGGAGCTAGAGGGAGTAAGACAGAGAGAGGGAGACAGAGGGAGCTAGAGGGAGCAAGACAGAGAGAGAGGGAGCTAGACAGAGAGAGGGAGTAAGACAGAGAGAGAGTGAGCTAGAGGGCTCTTGACAGAGAGAGGGAGCTAGAGGGAGTAAGAGAGAGAGGGAGCTAGAGGGAGCAAGACAGAGTGAGAGGGAGCTAGAGGGAGTAAGACAGAGAGAGAGCTAGAGGGAGCAAGACAGAGAGAGAGGGGGCTAGAGGGAGTAAGAGAGAGAGAGGGAGCTAGAGGGAGTAAGAGAGAGAGTGGGAGCTAGAGAGAGTAAGACAGAGAGAGGGAGCTAGAGGGAGTAAGACAGAGATAGAGGGAGCAAGAGGGAGTAAGACAGAGAGAGAGGGAGCTAGAAGGAGTAAGAGAGGGAGAGAGGGAGCTAGAGGGAGCAAGACAGAGAGAGAGGGAGCTAGAGGGAGTAAGGCAGAGAGAGAGGGAGCTAGAGGGAGTAAGACAGAGAGAGAGGGAGACAGAGGGAGCTTGAGGGAGTAAGACAGAGAGAGGGAGCTAGACAGAGAGAGGGAGCTAGAGGGAGTAAGACAGAGAGAGAGGGAGCTAGAGGGAGTAAGACAGAGAGGGAGACAGAGGGAGTAAGACAGGGAGAGAGGGAGCTAGACAGAGAGAGGGAGCTAGAGGGATTAAGATAGAGAGAGAGGGAGCAAGACAGAGGGAGAGGGAGCTAGAGGGAGTAAGAGAGAGAGAGGGAGCTAGACAGAGAGATGGAGCTATAGGAAGTAAGACAGAGAGAGAGGGAGCTAGAGGGAGTAAGACAGAGAGAGGGAGACAGAGGGAGCTAGAGGGAGCAAGACAGAGAGAGAGGGAGCTAGACAGAGAGAGGGAGTAAGACAGAGAGAGAGTGAGCTAGAGGGCTCTTGACAGAGAGAGGGAGCTAGAGGGAGTAAGAGATAGAGGGAGCTAGAGGGAGCAAGACAGAGTGAGAGGGAGCTAGAGGGAGTAAGACAGAGAGAGAGAGAGATAGAGGGAGCAAGACAGAGAGAGAGGGGGCTAGAGAGAGTAAGAGAGAGAGAGGGAGCTAGAGGGAGTAAGCGAGAGTGGGCTAGAGGGAGTAAGACAGAGAGAGAGGAAGCTAGAGGGAGTAAGACAGAGAGAGGGAGCTAGAGGGAGCAAGACAGAGAGAGAGAGAGCTAGAGGGAGTAAGAGAGAGAGAGGGAGCTAGAGGGAGTAAGAGAGAGAGCGGGAGCTAGAGGGAGTAAGAGAGAGAGTGGGAGCTAGAGAGAGTAAGACAGAGAGAGGGAGCTAGAGGGAGTAAGACAGAGAGAGAGGGAGCAAAAGGGAGTAAGACAGAGAGAGAGGGAGCTAGAAGGAGTAAGAGAGGGAGAGAGGGAGCAAGACAGAGAGAGGGAGCTAGAGGGAGTAAGACAGAGAGAGAGGGAGCTAGAGGGAGCCTGACAGAGAGAGAGGGGGCTAGAGGGAGTAAGAGAGAGAGAGGGAGCTAGAGTGAGTAAGAGAGAGTGGGCTAGAGGGAGTAAGACAGAGAGAGAGGAAGCTAGAGGGAGTAAGACAGAGAGAGGGAGCTAGAGGGAGCAAGACAGAGAGAGAGGGAGCTAGAGGGAATAAGAGAGAGAGAGGGAGCTCGAGGGAGTAAGAGAGTGAGCGGGAGCTAGAGGGAGTAAGAGAGAGAGTGGGAGCTAGAGAGAGTAAGACAGAGAGAGGGAGCTAGAGGGAGTAAGACAGAGAGAGAGGGAGCAAGAGGGAGTAAGACAGAGAGAGAGGGAGCAAGAAGGAGTAAGAGAGGGAGAGAGGGAGCAAGACAGAGAGAGGGAGCTAGAGGGAGTAAGACAGAGAGAGAGGGAGCTAGAGGGAGTAAGGCAGAGAGAGAGGGAGCTAAAGGGAGTAAGACAGAGAGAGAGGGAGACAGAGGGAGCTAGAGGGAGTGAGACAGAGAGAGGGAGCTAGACAGAGAGAGGGAGCTAGAGGGAGTAAGACAGTACCTAGCACCGTACATTTCCGACAGAGGTGGTCCATGCGGTAAGTCGTGAGGGGGTGACACCATGAGTTACCTGCACCGGGTGACACCAACCCCAGTGACGCCACTGCCTCCAGTTCTGAATACTTCCCCCCGAAACCCCTGTAAACTCTTTTGCTGGGAGTTCTGACCTGCCAAGAGGTGCCTGGAAGTGTTCTGTAGCCTCTGGAGGTTGTTTCGGGAGCTGGGAACTGCAAAAGACTCAAGACTGTGAAAATGTACACATCGCCTGGTTCCGACGCATCGCAGGGTGCAAGAATAATTTCTGTAGCACTGCCGCAGACAAAGAACCGACACAGTGCCTGCATGTGGCTGTATTGTCTGCCGTGTGATGAATCCTGTGCACCGATCTCCGACGTCTAAGGTCACCGCACTGACTCTGACGCAGGCCCTGCTGTGTAAGAACCAACACATCAAGGGGTTGCGGCTGGAATTGTCGCAGTACATCCCGGAGATTCATGCATCGCATCGTCCCAGGGCGTCACGCATCATATTGAGGTGCCAGGTCTGTCGCATCAGTGGGGGACTCAGTAAGAAACTAATGTATCCCCTCACCACTGTAGAAAAGTACCTGTTTTTGCATGGTTGCCCCCACTGTTTGCCTGATGTTGATGTGCTTCGACTAAGTGTGCCCTGGGTTCCTGTCAATCAGGCACCTAGGGCCTATGTTCTTTCCCTAAAACTGTACTGTTGCAAAACCCAATTGGCAACTCTCTGTCCACATGTGAGTCCTTTTTAATAGGTACCATAGGTACCAGGGACTCTGTGACCAGGGAATGCCTCTAAGGGCTGCAGCACTTATTGTACCATCCTTAGATACCCTGTACCTTTACATACACAGACTTACATTACAGGCTGCGTGTTTTGGTGCAGAACAAAAGTGAGGAGTCGACATGGCCCACATCGCTGTGTGCCATGCCTACAATCCACTGCCCTGGCATAGGTAAGCCACCCCTCCAGTTGGGTGCACTATACCAGTGGTGAGGGTACAGGTGCATGAGCCCTGCACCCCTACAGTGTCTAAGTCTATTCATAGACATTTTAAGTGCAGTAATGCCATAACAAGGATATGGTAAGGGAGTCTGTCATTACACACTCCTAAGCACCATAATGGCCTTACTGAAAACTGGGAAGTTTGGTATCGAATTTCTCAGCACATTAAACCTACACTGATGCCAGTGTGGAATTGAATGAAAAACTGCACTCAGAGGGGATCTTAGAGATGCCCCCTGAAAAACGATTTAAATCTAGTGTCATGGCTGAGTGGCTGCTCGTTGGCTGCCACCACCAGACATGTTTTAGGATCCATGGGTTGAGAGCCTGTCCCTCTTGGAGTCCTGAAACAAAGCACATCCTAGGACGAGGGGCCAAGCCTCCTATACCAGGGTGGGCAGGGTCCATGAATTGGAAGCTTCAAAGGCCTGCTGCCTTTGTGAGCTACCCCAGTCATTTCCACGCCCAGTAACTGGCCCTCACTGGTTCTGACCCCCACTTTGGGTGGGAGAATCAGCGACAAAACAAAGTTAGGAAGAGAGGTGGGGGATGTAATGTGAAGCACAACTCTCAGTCCCTGCCATCTTGCAGATAAGCAGATCTAGCCAACTTGAGTGAGCCCTATGCCCCCTTCCATTGGAGGGTGGCATAATAGGGGGTATACCCACCGCAAGGAATGGACTTATTGGTCCAACCTGTACCTACCTGAAACACCACTAAATGTAGTATTTAGGGGCAACCCTGAATCTTCTCTCCGCAGAACAGAGCCAAAAAGAAGAAGCAAGAAGAAGGACCCAACAGCTGTGCAGAGAGAAGAAGAGGAAGACACCAACTGACTTGGTCCCAGCTCTACTGGTCTGTCCTGACCTCAGACTCCTCCAACAGAACCTCGATGTGTCCTGCAGCTGACAGTCCTCAAAAATCCAGAGAAACTGCCCTGCTTTTCCACTTCATGAGTCTCCATCACTCTGCTGCCGGTGCCCGAGCCCAAGTGAACCAACAACTTAAGGACGTCCTGCCAGCAATCCTTGCCTGGATTCCAGTGGTTTCTGAACCTCAGCAAGCTACTTATACTAAACCCAACCTGCAGCCAACAACTGGAGGTCCCCCCTCAACCACAATTGAAGGTGATCTTCTTACTGACTCCGTAACCGAAGAGGAAAGACCAACAGTGACCGTCCGACCAACTCCATCTCCGAACACTTGTGGTCACAAGAACACGACTCCCATAGACCCCATTCACCTCATCAGTGGCTGACCGACTCCGAGGGACCCTCGAACGACTGTGCAACTTCAGCTAAGACTGCATCCTACAACTGGCCGCCCACGTGCCAGTAGTTGTGTAGTTCTTGTGTTGGCCATTTGGCCTCAGTGCTGATCCTGACCCCAGGAGTTTTGTTTGCACAACCTGGGGGCTGCTTGCCACAGTCCCCTGCAGCCTCGACTGTGCTTAGCTCATTGGCTAATGTGTGGTCCCTGCACTCTGCACTCAGCCACCTCTGTGCCACTGGCGGTGCGACTCGAGTGCTCCTTTGACCGAATCTCACCCACAAACCTGTAAACCCGGTTCTGCTTGTGAGTAAACTGTAAACCTGTGTTGAGTTTGCCAAACGCATTGACTCCTTTTTCCTACTCTCAGGAAATGCACCAGCCTGGCATCTAGAGATACATGGCTGCGTAAGAAAAGTAAATTGTAATTCTGATTATCTCAACTACCAAGTAATTCTACTGTGAACTAAATTATTGCATCCATACTGTATTTAAATTGCATATGCTTGCAAAGTATTTTTATTATCGCCTGTAACAGGCCTGGCTTGGTTCTAGACAATAAATATAACAAACTAATATTTTAATACAAAAGATTTTGGGCAGAGTTCCGTCCTTGAGTGTGTGAAAGCTTTTCTTGCCTGAGTGTGTAAAATAAATGCTTAGCACCACCCTCTGATAAGGCCTACCTGCTAGCCCACACTACCACGAATAGAGAGTAAGGTACTATCAACTTTAACCTCTGCCTACCTTTGGGGATCCACTGGACTCTGTGCACACAATACCTTACTTTGGTATAGTATATACAGAGTCAGCTTCCTACATCCATGCATTAAGTAACCAACGCATCACCTCCTCTCCGGTAAGAAACCAATGCAGTACCTCCCCTGCACAGCAGTAGGGAACCGACGCATATCCTCCCCCGGAGCAAGGAACTAATACATCACCTTTCCTGTGTGTAAGAAAGTGACGCATCACCTTCCCTGAGACCGTTTTTTCCTTTCACTTTTTGATGCATCCAACATTTCCTATGGACATAAGAACTGTCCCTTTTAAAAATCATATTTTTATTATTGTATTGTGGATTTTTGTTGTTTTGGTTTTGTTTGGTTTAGATAAATATTACTTATTTGTCTAAAATGGTGTGGTGTCCATTTGTGCTGTTTTCATTGTATTATTGTATGTGTGCACACATGCTTTACACACTGCCTCTGAGATAAGCCTGTCTTCTTGTGCTGAGCTACCAAGGGGATGAGCAGGGGTAATTTTCTAAGTGTATCCCCCTTACTCTGACTAGGAAGAAGGGTCCCTATTTGGACAAAGTAGCAAACCATTGCCAACTAGAGACTCCCATTTCTAACAAAGTGGGGCTGAGTAAATCTGTAAGTCAGAGGGAGTAAGATGGAAACCTAGTGAGAATGAATGAAACTGATTAAGAAAGAGTGAGAATGAGTGAGTCACAGTGTAAATGGGTGAGTCCGAATGAGAGGGATTGAATAAGAAGGAGTAGTCTGGGTGACTCAGAGGGAGAAGGCGCAAATTAGAAAGAGTGGAAATGAGTGAAATTAAGTGAGAACCAGTGAGACTGAGTGAGGCAGTGATACTAAGATTGAGTAAATCAGAGTAAGTAAAAGTGAATGCAAGTAAGTTAATGGGAATGAGTGAAAGAGTTAAGTGTGGGCCAAAAATTTAACCTCAACAGGAAGCACTTACAGATATACATAAAGCAGGTGCCCGAGTTGAAGCTCAAATTCCTCAACTGCTGCCCTGCTCGGTCTCTGACCTTATACACAAGAGGCATGTGAACACGCATAGAAGCCCCGCACCACACACTAGCGGTATCAAACGTCTTCCCGCCCTTTCCCAATCCCACCTATGATGGACAGCTCACTCAAGGGACCTCGGCGCATTTTGGTGCGGTGGCAAAGTTACAGGCACACATGGTCAGTGGAGACAAATCTTCTGGCCCTTTACGCAGCTGCAGTGTAGGAAAAGCACTGTACATTTATCCAACGAGGTAGCACTTACTGATTAGCCAGTAGAAAGTACTCCAGTGAGTAGATGGAAATCGCAAAAAAATCTGCAAGTTCGTGGGAAAATCCACGAATTCGCAGACTTTTTTGCGATTTAGCGCGAATTCGTGGATTGCAGATCCTCAAAATTCGCCCATACTTATAAAGAGTAAGACACAGGGCATGCAATTGAGAGATCAGGCTCACTCACTGGAATTTAAGCCTAGGATTATGCCCCCCAGGGGCATAGGAAGGGGGTTTAGTGGGTGCAGGCCACCCCGGCTGTCATCACTGAGGGGGGTGACAAAATAGCAAAAATATGTGTTTTAAACAAATATTTTTGACATTTTGTCAAGCCGGGGGTTGACAAGAAATTTGCCGGGGGTTGACAAGAAATGTGGTAAATAAATAATTAATTACCGGTACTATTTTTCTATGCATTCAATAAACAGATAGCTCAATAAATAAGAGGCAGGATCCGGGATATCTGAGTTTAACAGGCTTTAATCAGGCATAAGGGAAGGGACAGGATCGGGACAGCCTGAAATAGAATGACACGAGTGGCAGCTGCAACGTCTCATTACCAGTACATAGTATATATAGGAAAACATTATAATTGCATTGAATACAGTAGGCGTAACAAGTGACAAACGTAAGATAAGAATACATGGGCGTAAAAAGAAGGCGTGTACAGGGCAAATCGCAGGGCCACATTGTAAACATAGGCAACAACTGAATATGATCATTACTACTATACCCAGGAATGACAATACTTTCCATCCCCAGGCAGATATTATACTCCAGAGCCAACCAGACCATGTCCAGGTGCCTGGAGTCTGGTTATAGCTGAATAAACAGACGGTGCGTTATTAGGAATGAAAATGCAGCAACTAGATCCGATGACTCTACAAGCTCCTCCCCTATCGGCCAGTATGACGTCAAGGACGAGACGATTTTGGAGCACGACAAATCTCATAGCAGATTGTTCTTCAGTTAAGTTACCTAGAGCGGAAGTAGTCTCATTCACTACTGCTTCAAGAGTTCTGGTTAGCCTACGTATTAACTTACTATTCTGGACAGGACCTATGAAGAAAAAGAAACCTTTATTGCAGTCTTGATATTGTTCTAATGCAGTTTCAGTTTGATCGACAATTGGGGACTCAGTCTCCCTTCTATGTCTAACGTGTACTAGATGTGTGTTTCTGTGATAATCGGATGGGGCTAGGAAAACTGGTGGCAGTAGGAAGGCAATGTAACATGTTCCATCCCAATCTAGGGGCAGACGAACATATGCGGTCTGACCACATACAAAATAAGAATGACGTGAGGCTTTGAAAGTAGATTTCCCACTGTCACTATACTCGACCATAGTAGTACAATCACTATGTCCTACATGTACTGAACCATTCTTTCGGACACATAATTCGCCTTTCACTGGTAGGACTGTAATAGCAGGCAAATCTGGAGTAGTCTCGGACTGAACATTCAAAACCATGAAATTCGAGGAATAATTACCTAGATCATATACTTCATTTTCTAGATCTAACCCTGTTCTATGGGAAAGACCTTCCTTGTCTGGAAAACATGTTCTATTCAGAAGGGACATATCGTTTGAGGATGACATTAACGTGGACCATGCTCCACACGAACCATTGTGTGAAAACGGATAAGGAAAAAGTGGCAGAACTCCCTTCGGTGTCTGGAAAGGGGGGAGTCGACCACACACCCAACAATTAGTGGCATTGCTGGTCTGGTGTGAATAGTGTAACATACGGATAAAAGTATTGTTGCGCATGGCAAGACGATAGGATAACTCGTGAGGAGGCAGTTCACTAAAAGTGTGCTCTACTGTAACATTAGAAAACATATGTACATGTGAATCAATAGGAGGAAAATATATATATAAAACATAACTTATGCCTGTAATCGTAAGACTCAGAAATAACAAAAGTAATAGAGTAACAATGCATCGACTTCGAAGATTCTTTCGATAACGTATTCTCTTAGAGTTTCGACTAACTCTCTCACTATGTGGGTCTATCTCATACATGTCAGGAACCTGTCTAACCGTTTCACCCGAGAGGGACTTAGACAATTAAACTGGCTGACTTACTAGACCGTAATTTTTCTTTATACTCCTGCTGCAGAGTTTTCTCTAACAGGGGAAGTTTAGAGTCAGTATCTGGGCAGTCCTTGAGAACAGGGCAGTCCTTGAAAAAAGTCTTTGGACGGAGTCCATGAAATCGCTTCACATGACTGGAGTGCAACCACCCCTTACGACCCTCGACCTTGATTGCAGTCCTTGTTGTCATCAGAACGAGTTTTGGTTCTTTCCATCGGGGCTCCAGCGGACTTGAACGATCAAAATTTCTAACAAGAACGAGGTCGCCTGGTATGACCTCGTGCGGTTTCACTTGAGTGTTGTCTGGAAAAGCAGCGGCGACCTGTGAACGACAAGAGAGTAGTGCAGACATCAAGGAAGCCAGGTAATCTGTCAGCATATTACTGTCAACATCTGTAATTGTACGGGGCCTAGGTGTACCCCACATGTTTGGGGGACGACCAAAAACTACCTCATAAGGAGACAGACCTGAACGGGAGTGAGCGACCATTCTCATGTAAAAAAGGGCGACTGGCAGTGCTACCATCCAATCTACGCCTTTCTCTGCGCATACCTTGGCAATGCGGATTTTCAGGGTCTGATTATGTCTCTCGACGAGGCCAGCTGCCTCGGGATGTCGTACACAGTGGAACTTCCACTGGTACCCTAACAGAAGAGATACTTGCTTCATGAGTTCAGATGAGAATGGCTGGCCGTTATCTGAATACACGACCCTAGGTAAACCATAGCGGGGGAAAAACTCACGAACCAACTGCCTGGCAGTGGTCGCGGCAGTGTAATCTGGGACTGGATATGCTTCTGTCCACCTGGACAAAGCGCATACAACTACGAGGACATACTTGAAACCTCGACATCGATCCATCTGAATATAATCCATCTGGAGGACTTCAAAAGGGTGGTCAGGAGGATGGAATCCACCTTGTTCCACCGGGACACCTTTACCTGGATTGAACTGACAACAGATCATGCAGGTACGCACTTTCTGCTTGGCTGCTGCTCGTAAATGCTTGTTAAACCAAAGGTTCTGAATACTGTCTAACATGGCCTTTTCTCCTAAGTGTGCTGGACTATGTGCGGTGTTAATAATGACTTGAACCATAGAGTCGGGGAGAAACCATGTGGCTTTTCCCTTCGTCAACCATCCCTGATCTGTCTGGACCCCTCCTTGTTCAGACCATTTCTTGATTTCGTCTGGGGTAGCATGTGACTGTATATCTAGTACGTCTTGTGTAGGGTCCTTAACTGTCATACAAGTCGTCTGAACTGGAACGTCTGTCTGTGTCGTGTTAACTGGAATGTCTGGAGTCTGAGCTGTAAGCTTGGCTGTTCGATCTGCTAGGTCGTTACCCTGGGAAATGATGTCAGTGACTTTCGTATGTGCCTTGCACTTCATGATAGCAATAGCTGTCGGTAAATGTATTGCATCTAACAGAGCTTGAATGAGGGGGCCATGCTGAATCTTGGTTCCATAAGAAGTCATGAAACCTCTTTCTTGCCAGAGTACTCCAAAGTTGTGTACGACTCCGAATGCATAACGTGAATCTGTGTATATATTTACTTTCAGGTTCTTAGCTCGTATGCAGGCTTGAGTCAGAGCGACGAGCTCTGCTGCTTGAGCAGACAGGGTGTCAATACGATGTGTTTCTATAACTTCAGTGTCAGTAGTCACTGCATACGCGGCTACTAGTTCTCCTGTACTTGTCCTCATACATGAACCATCCACATAAAGTGTCAGGTCGGGATCAGGTAATGCAATGTCTGTCAAGTCTTGTCTTGGCTTTGTCATGGTGTTAACAACTTCCACACAGTCATGTGTGGCAGGATTCGAAGTAACTGAGGGTAACAGTGTAGCGGGATTTAAAATGTTGCAGCGTCTGATTTCTATGTGTATCTGAAACAATGTCAGTTCATAACCTGTTAAACGTGCAATTGTCAAGTGCTGTGTCTGTGTTCGGTTTAAAAGAACTTCCACGGAGTGTGGAACTTGTACTGTCAGGGAGTGTCCTAACACTATGGAATCACTTTGTCTGATAGCTAGAGCTGTGGCTGCAACGGACTTGAGGCACGCAGGCAGAGCCTGGGCCACTGGATCTAATGTGCTAGAAAAATAAGCACAGGGCTTGTATTGTCCTGCTTGATCTTGTGTGAGAACAGATAATGCAGTACCATCACGTTCAGTGACAAAAAGTGTAAAAGGCTTGCTGTAGTTTGGTGTTGCTAGTACAGGTGCTTGGCATAAAGCTTTCTTTAACTCGTTGAAAACAAGTGTATGTTCCTGGGTCCAAGGGAGGACAGTCGATGTGGCTGCCTCCTGTGTCGTTAACTGTGTCAGTGGCTTGGCTAGATATGCATACTGAGGAATCCATTGTCTGCAGTAAGAAGTGAGGCCGATAAAAGCTCGTACCTCCTTCTGTGTCTTGGGCTGTGGAAGATGTGCTATTAACTGGATACGGTCTGGTGTCAACTGCCTACCCCACTTGGACAGTAAGTGTCCAAGGTAGACCACTTGCTGGACACAGAATTGCAGTTTCGAAGGGGACACCTTGTGCCCCATCTCGGCTAGAAAATACAAGACTGTAAGTGACGCTCGTTCGCAGTCACGTTCAGAACGGGCTGTGATCAATAGATCATCGACATACTGGAGCAGGGCAGTGTCAGTTGGCATGTGAATATTGTCTAGTTGTCTTTTAAGTGCTTGACTGTAAATACTAGGACTTTCTGTGAAACCTTGAGGAGCTCGTGTGAATTTATAGCTTCTTCCATTTAAACAGTATCCGAGAAGGAATTGGCTGTCTGGATGAATGGGGACACTAAAGAATGCGTTCTTGAGATCTATAACAGTAAAGAACGTAGCTTCGGAATCAATGGTAGTCAATAGGGAAGAAATATCTGGAACTACTGGGTACTGGGGTATGATACATTTATTAAGTTCTCGAAGGTCAATCACTAATCGATAAACTGGAGGTGCATTGGGATCAGTACGTTTTAGAATTGGAATGATAGGAGAATTACATACATTGGAGTCAGTTTCTACAACCACTCCTTGAGCAATGAGCTCGTCAATAATTTTCGATAAGGCTGCTACAGCCTCAGGTGGCAATTTGTACTGTCGGATTCGTGGTAATACAACACCTTGCTTCAGAGTGACACGATAGGGTGTAATGTGCATACAACCTACATCAGTTGGACCTTGCGCCCATAAATGCTGTGGTACATTCAATAATCTTGGATCAAAATCACGTAACACATAATGACCTTTAAAATCTCGTAAGAACAGTCTCACTCCTTCTGGGGAGCAGCATATGACTGCTCCTAATTCTTTCAGTGTCTTTATACCAAGTAAATTTTCTGGACATGTTTTCGTAAGTAACAAGTCTGTAGTTCGGGACAATGGACCAACTTCTAGGGTAACTGGTTTCGATATTTCATTAACAATAGGCTTTCCTGAAAAACCAAGGGAAACATTTCTCTAGCCTGAGAGTGGAGCCCCTGGAACCTCGTCATGACTGATGGTAGTCCTACTTTCCCCTGTATCAATCAGAAACTTTCTGTCTTTCCCTAATACTTGACTGTGTACATAGGGACCCTCTTGATCTACAGGAATCTCGATGAGAGGCAAGCCAACCTCCCTCTCTAGGCTGTTTCATGAATACGGCTGATAATCTGGATACTCTGACTGGGCATACTGGTACATCTGCTGTGTAACGTGTTGTGTGGCAGCTATGGGCTGCGGTACTGTAACTATCTGTTGTGCGTTCTGCGGTGGCTGGGAAGTCTGTGAAACTTGTTCTTGTCTAGGCGGACGTGGTCTCTCTTTTGTCTTACCAGTAGCTATGTTGTGTTTCAGAACTGTACATTCATTTATATAATGACCTGGCTGTTTACAGTAATTGCAGGTCCCTTTAACGGGAGCTGTAGAATGACTAGTCTGATTCGGACCCCTCTTCTGACTGTCTTGTGGAACAGACTGTGCAACTAGTACTTTCATTTTCGTGTCTTTCATACGTCTCCTTTCATGTTCCTGCTCCTCCCTGATTCTGTTCTGGTGATATTGTAGCATCTGGAGCATTTGCGACGGAGTATTAGCTTGCCAGGTACTTTCGACTTTCAGTACTCGATTTTTAACTTGTGGTAAAGAATTCTCAACTAGTTTGGTAACAAAAAGATGTGGATACGATTCACTACTTGTTTTCAAACCACTATTAATAATGAAACATTTCTCAAATCTAGAATAAAAATCACTAGTGTCTTCATCTTGTTTCTGTTTACAGGCTGAGATAGCATCCCAGTCTTCCTTTTTCGTGGCTAGTAATCTTGGCAAGACTTGTATTAACAATTCGGGCAATGCTTTAGCTTTATCCCCAAGACCGGTACCTGGAACTCGTGTGTTATCTTCAGTCTCTAATGCGGTCCAATCTATCTTTTTCTCTCCCACCTCCCATTCTTTTTCTTTGAGTTTTTCATATATGCCCGCAGGTAACAGGACCTTTAACATTTTAATGATATCAGGATACGTGTATTCTCCCATACGGAGCATGTCTTTTAATTCACGATGGAACCCTGCTGGATCCTTATCGTGACAGGGTATTAAATTTTTCATTTCTAGAAGTTCTATTTTCGTGATAGGGGTGTAAACAAATACTCGTTCTAGATCACCCCCCTCTCCCTTAACTGGATGCACTTCTCGCAACGGATTCTGTCTGTCTATGTAGAATGATTTTCTTTCTGGGGGTGGAACAGGAACAAAATGTGGATTCAGGAACGTTTTGTATTTGTGGCGCTGTTCTAAAATGACACTAATTAAATCGGTACCTAGACCTTTCCATCTGTTTAGGAGTAACTCGTTCAGTACATCATACAAAGGACCTGGATCAGAATGCTGATCCTCATACAGTGTAATGAGGTGCTGGATCATATACATACCCACCAGACGCTGCTCGGCTGGGGGCAGCTTCAGAAACGTTTGGGCCACTATTTCATCTGGAAACGTGGCAGAATCACTAGTCCATCGAACGGCTGATCGGGCTAGTTCTTGGTCATGCATGGTACTAAGTTCACTATAACCTATTCGTAGTTTCAGAATTTTATCAGTAACCTGGAATACTTGTTCAAGAGAACACTGTTCTGGTACTGGAGGAGGAAAAACTTTCTTGTAATCTAGGCGTGAATGTCGGTCGGAAAATCGAGTTCTACCTACATACGCTATTCTGGCGGGATTCTCGCTGTCTATGTCTTCACTTGAAGAGTCATTCTCTTTCTCGGTAGCTCTTTTTGCTTCCTCCTTCTGGTGTATACTTATAATTTCTTTACGGATTTTCCTGTACATACTCTCTATACAACCTTGTGTCTTGTGTTTTCCCTCGGCTATATTGTCACTCCACCTAGTCAGGGCTTTCATCTCGTCTTTGTCTTTATCAGGATAGTCTTGTTCTCTAATTAAACAGTTAACCAAGAACTGTAAAATCATATTTTGAATCTCGACTTTTCTGTGTGCCATAGCTTCGTGAATACTTTCTGAATGTTCCCCTGTACGGATAAAATGATATATTCTGTCTAGATGTTCTTTCATGTCAGGCAGGGTGGCCAAAAAGTTGGCAACCCGTCTTAAACGTACTGAATATAATATCATGTGACCTTCGCCGGGTACTGAATCATATATGCAATCAGTAAGGTGTCGCTTGAGTTCCGCGTATGTAGTTACTTTTGGCGTGTGCTGTAACGCTGCGTCTCTCAGCGTCGTTCGTTTTACTTGAGGCGGGGTGGTAGGAGCACCTCCCCCCGCTGCTCCTGAACTGGAATCGTCAGTTAATACTGAACGTACTGGTAAAGTGACTGGCAAAACTGGCACACTTAATGTGGGCTGGTCCGGGGGTACTGGCACATTAACGGAGTCCCCGGGACCAGTGACTGGAGGAACAGGAATTACATTATTAACAGGGTGCTGAGGGTGAGCAGGCGGAATAGGATTTGCATATTCCGGAACTGTATCGTCCAAATAGGACGAAAGGAAAATTTCAGCTGCAGTCGGTTTATGACGTAGCTTAATTGGGACCAATGGTGGCGGTAAATTACAGGGTACTTCCGGGGTTGCCTTCGGCAAGCCCTCGGCAAGAAGAGGATACATACCTTTAATAAGGGCATTTCTCTGTCTGTCTGACTGTTCTGCTCTAACTCGTTCACCTTCTTCTAGAAGTTCCCTTTCTTGGGCTTTTTCTGAGGATTCCCTACTTAATTCTGCTTTTCTGAATTCTTTTTCGGTTCTTCTATGAGATTCTTTGCGCCATAACTCGATGGCATCTTTCTGGGACTGTCTGGCTTTCTTTTTCCATAATGCTTCTTCTACTCGCATGATGCATTCGGCATCCCATGTACCTGATACAGGCCATCGATATTTCTCTTCAAGATTCTTTGTATAATCCACCCATAAGTCTAGATATAATATGGCATCTAAGCCATGCTTGTGATACATAAAATGTCCAGGACTGTCCCTGGGAGGGACAGGAACTGCTTCTTCGAGTAACCCTTTTCTGGTTTTTATCTGACGTAATTTCGAAAACAGAGGCATTTTGGAATTGTACTTGAACTAAACACAATACACGATAATCACAGTAATGAAATGGCAAACAAATCACTCATACCACGACATAGAAAATACATTAATAACAGTTCGAACAGAATACTACCTGATACACTGAAAACATGACTCTTGAATTTCTCGAGAACGGACTTACTAGAATTACTGGATGCACTGCTAAAACAGTACAGAACATACCGGTCTCATAAAAAGACACGTCATACCGTATCCACCTAGATGAATACTTCGGACTGGATCTGCGTACCCAAACCCATCGGACCAGGGACAAACTAATGAACCTGTCTAGATACTTCCCCCGCAACGGTACTCACCGCGAAGCAGAAACTGAAGGCCTCGGACTGGACTGGACTGCTACGACGTCTGGTTACTACGCATGCGCTTCGAACTTCGGACTTCAGAAACAGGTGGGCCTCCGGATACCTCGGACCTTGCTCTCTCGGCTTGGGCTCTGGTCGGGACGAACCACATTCCTCACCGCCTCGTCTGGATGCCGGACCGCAGTCTCCGTCTCCTCCTTGGGCCTGAGGGAGACTTGATGAAGCAGAAATATCTGCACGTGCACGGTAGAGTTCCGTCACGGCTGTAGAAGGGTCAGGGGGCCTGCGTTACATCGCCGGCGCGTGGGGAAGGGGCTCGTCCCTGTTCGGGCGCCATTATGTGGTAAATAAATAATTAATTACCGGTACTATTTTTCTATCCATTCAATAAAACAGATAGCTCAATAAATAAGAGGCAGGATCCGGGATATCTGAGTTTAACAGGCTTTAATCAGGCATAAGGGAAGGGACAGGATCGGGACAGCCTGAAATAGAATGACACGAGTGGCAGCTGCAACGTCTCATTAACAGTACTTAGTATATATAGGAAAACATTATAATTGCATTGAATACAGTAGGCGTAACAAGTGACAAACGTAAGATAAGAATACATGGGCGTAAAAAGAAGGCGTGTACAGGGCGTGCACGAAGACATGTGATGAGAACGTCACAGAAGTGTCATAAATGGGTGGATACATGGAGGGGGCTACCTGGGCAGCTGGAACCTTTAACCTAGTGGTACGCGCAAACGGACCATGACGTGTAACTGGGAGAGCTGGGGGCTCTGACTTCTGCACTAGAAGAGGAGACTAAAGTCTGAGATGTCAGGACGACATGTACCTATAGCATATCTGGTATCTTGTGTTTGGAGTACATGTTGATAGAATCTAAAAGTTATCAGGGCAAAGGCTACTTGACACTAAGGCTGGTGCATGCATATATTCTACATGTATTGCGTGTGCTATGAATCTTCTATGGATATTAATTCAGTAATTCTCTTGCATGGAGACAGGAAGACTAGACTATAGCTGAAGCTGTTTATGCGGTTCGTTAGCTTAGGAATGTGAAGACGGATAGCTGAACTGATAACTAGAGGCATAACATATTCTTGGCAGACAGGCAGGCAGAGCCAGGCCGGGCACCGCGCTGCGCGGCAGGAAGTAAGTGAAGGGTCAGGGATGCAGGTGGGGGCTGCATCGCTCCTCGGAGTGAATTCAGGAGACTGGAGCTTGAATCTGGTGCTCAGGCCCTTTTGAGGCCTAGAAACGGGGACAATGCGATGAATTAACGTGCACAATGTAAAACATTGTCAACATAGGCCTAATACTCGTTGCTTTCACGAGAACTGGAAACTGGCATACTAACGTTGGACACAACTATAATTGCGTCTTTAATCGGTCATAGGGGGATATATGCATATCGATCATGCACATATAACATAGGATGGGGAACACGTAGGCACACATGACAAGGCAAAATTCAATTTTCCTCACACAGGGCATGCAATTGAGAGATCAGGCTCACTCACTGGAATTTAAGCCTAGGATTATGCCCCCCAGGGGCATAGGAAGGGGGTTTAGTGGGTGCAGGCCACCCCGGGTGTCATCACTGAGGGGGGTGACAAAATAGCAAAAATATGTGTTTTAAACAAATATTTTTGACATTTTGTCAAGCCGGGGGTTGACAAGAACTTTTCTGCACCGGGTACCACCTGACCTTGCAACGCCACTGTCCCCTCCACACACTTTTAAAGATCACCGGCTGCTACTGGGTTGGCATATTTCCAGAGATTGCCTTTCCACATGCTTGTAGATGAGACCCAAGTCAACATCTTTCTTGGGAGTGAAATACGGAGCCAGGTGAGAATCATGAAGGGCCTAAATCAAATTAGCTTTTGAATGTATGACATCTACCTAAACCCTAAAGGGTCTAAAGACATTTTTCAATAAAGGATAGGTCATGCTCTCTAGGCCAAAAGGTTTGAAGCAGCCCCCCCCAATGCAAAAAATAGGCCTAAGGGCATGATATGTGACTATGGCCCCCATTACCAGGGGCAGATGTTAAAAATCCCCATTATTTCCCTTCAATTAGTCTGTTTCACAGGGGGAGAAATAACAGGGACTCTGGGTAATGGAGAATAACATGCAGAAATTGGTCTTTCTGAATATGAAACGCATGTTTTTTTCCTGGTTGTCCAACCAGTCTTTGTCTTCTTGAAGCAGGTGAAATCACTTGGAGGATTGCCACTGAGTACTTATGTTTCCACTGAACTCATAATTTCTGTGTACCAAGTGACTATTGAGTTGGTTTATTGGAAATAACAGCCCACTCTTAATTAGGGTGTACGTGACTGAAAGCTTGAGTTAAGTCAATCCAGGTTTGTTGCAACATTATCTGCATAGGCCTATCCATCAAATGAAGAGTACATGCAAGCAAGTTTAAAATTATGCAGTCAAAATAAGCTAATTGTGAATTAAAGAGGGTATTAAACCTGTATGAGCACTTCTGATATTCTGCAATTGTCGCAGTTTCTCAGAGGTACTCACATGAGTAATAATTTTGAAGATTAAAAAAAAATAAGTGCACCTTTCGCAGAGAAATTTTGTTGTATGTGAAATGTGCTAAATGTTTGACACTTCGCATAACACAAAATATATGTGTGATTTTGCCCACAGGAGATTGGTTCAAGTAGAAAGTGCCTTCCTGAGCAAACTTTACTCCTCAAATCAGTATTCTGCTGATATCTGCTGGTATCTTTTATGTGTGGGCAAAATGTATTCCAGTCAAGTCAGTAGTCTTTATTCAGTTTCTTGCACAAAAACCATAAAAGCACACACAGTGAGAACAAATAAGAATTTCCTCAGATAATAAAACGTGCCAATTAAAATGGTAATCGAGACTATGCATAGAAAACAAGATACAAGGAGCATCAGAATCACACAAAGGCAAAACCGGATAAGAAAAAAATATTTAAAAAACTAATCTCATCCGGTATAAACAATTAATGAATCGGTAAAATGTGCAAAATATTTTAAAGTGCATCGTGCCAAGGATAGTGTGTTAAAAATGCGCTAATTAATCACAACTAGATTTAAGCCTGACTGCAGATTTTAAAAAGCTAAGCACTTAAAAAACTGTACTGCCGCAAGCATTCATAAAAAACCACAACTTGGGCATACTCGCCTACAATTTGCCTTTTTCAAAATTGTAATGATAAAGGACTTCCTCGGTAGGTTATAAAAGCTGCAGAACATCAAAAAATGAAGCTTGTCCTGTGCAACCCTTACTGTCGCAGCCACAGGGCATCAGCCTCTGTCCCTTGCCCTGCCCCCTTGGGTGGGTGAGAAGGAGATGGAAAAGGTCAAACTAGAGCCTGGTCAATGAAAAGCGATCATAAGAATTCACAAAGCCTAATAGTTAAGGTCTGATCATCTGCGTAGTTCATAGCATGATAAAATGAAGTACACTAGGCTTCAATAGCTCCTTATCATCTCTGGTAGCTAAGCAGAAAGAAATGCCCCCTTGATACCAACCAGGTCCTTCTTGTTGCGTTATACCGGGTTAAAACAAAAGATCTGCTCTCCCCAGTTTCACAAAGCACTCCCTGATTGATTTGAGCCACGGAATATGGGAGGCATTATCAAGGGCCTTATAGTCCTTTAAGATAGATTTATTTAATGACGTACCTTTTGCTTGTGCAGATTTTTAACAATAATGAAAGGGTACGGAAAGTCAACATATCAGTGAGATGTACTCAAGATATAGACGAAATGCATTTCAAGATATATATCAACTTTTGCAAAAATGACATTCATTTTGGGAAACAATATTTACACCCTCTAATCGTAAATGTGTTCACTTGAAAAATGCACCATATAGGTGGAATCACTGTGTAAGCAAAATTCCACTATTCTAGATTCTGTAAATTATTTTGATATTTTTTAACCATTGAACGGGAAAGTCTTTCTTTAAAACATTCTAAAGATGGGGAATAGAAAAAGAAAAAAGAGAGAGCAAGGAAAACAAGCACATCAATAAACATGACTGATTTTTCAAAAAAAAGCACACAAGAGAGTGCATAAACCAACATGCACAGTCTCATGGACGAGGTGTGCCCCTTGCACACTGCTATTGTTTTTGACTTTTAGTTACTGTATCCTCAAAATTATGTCTCTTCCATAATCTCCTCTGTATTGGAAATATTAGTACCCAGTGGTAGTCCTCAAGTGATTTCCACACGATTTCACCTTCTTCAAGCAGAGAAAGACTACCGGGAAAAAATATATGCCAATCTTTGCCACTCTCCTTCACTATACACCACTGCACACTACTCGATTCTATGCCACTTCATGTTACTCCACTCCGCACAATGCCTCTATACATCATTCTATTCCATTCCAATCTAGGCCACTCCACTCTATGCCACTCTATACTACACCTATCTACTGTATGCCACACCACTCCATTTTGCACCACACCACTCTACGCCATTCCACCCCAATCCTGCCATTACCACTCTACTTCACTCTCTGCCATTCCCCTCTACACCACTCCACTCAGTGCCACTCTACTCCAAGTCACTCTGTGTCACTCCACTCTACTCCGCTCCACACAATGCCCCTCTATGGCACTCTGTGCCACTCCACTATATGCCACTCCACTCCATGAATTCTACGCCACTCTACTCTAGGCAACTGTGCTACTCTATGTCCCGCTACTCTGCGCCTCCATGCCACTCTACACACTCCGCACCACTCAATGTCACTCTACGCCACTCAACTCTACTTTGTGCCCGTCTACACCCCTCCACTCTATGCCAGTCTACTCTACGTCACTCCATTCCACTCCATGCCATTATACATCCCTCTACTCTATGCTTTATCTCACAAAAGCTTTCTACACCAACAAATATTGGGATGTACTTACCACCCTCACTGCATAAAGGACTTTCAACAACAAAGTCCTGCAAAACGTCATGTCATATCAGGAGAACAGGGCATAGGTATTCATGAGGGTTTCCAACCGATCTGAACACACGCCTGTCTCTAGACTACAGTCTGTGACCAAGGATTCTAAACATGTATATGAAGACCGTGGGAAGTCTACTTAAGAACAACCACACTAGATACACATGTATATGGCACTGACACACAATTTTGGGTAAGTTTCAAGAGGTTATGACTTCAAACACCTGATTTATTATCTTGCATGATCCAGGCTGAGTTTCCAAAACCTGCTATCTCAATGGAATAAACAATCCGCTGGCTATCAACAGTGGGAGCCACTGAATGCCAAAGACAAGATGCCATATGCTGTTCTGCTATGTTTCTAGGTTGTGGAATGGAGTCTCAGTGAAGATTCCATCTCTTTTCCACTTACATAAGCAACACTTTAACTCCTCGCCACTAGGCAACCAAGGATCCCCTGAAGAGTGTGCACCTCTACTCCTTTTTCCTACCTGCACTGTAAAATCATTAAAGTGTGCAGTGCTTTCTTTCTTTTTCTTTCTTTTTTTGGATTTGTATAGCGCGCGGCTGCCCCAGCCAAGGGGCGTCCCGGCGCTGCGAACTGAACAGAGTGCGAAATGAGGGTGCACAAAAGAACGGATTATTGGAAAAGATGAGTTTTAATGGCTTTCCTAAAGGCTAAAAGATCATGCATCCCCCGTATGGTAACAGGCAGGCTGTTCCATAGTTTGGCAACAAGGAGGCTGAAAGAACGTCCCCCAACTCTAGCAAGTCTGGTGCGTGGGATGGTCACTAGATGTTGTCCCTCTGAGCGGAGAGATCTGCTGGGTGTATACTCAGACAGGAGGGGGCTCAGCAGTGGGGGGGAGGCGGTTTTAAGGATCTTGAAGGCCAAACACAGAGCCTTAAACTGGATCCTTCTTCCCACCGGGAGCCAATGTAGTTTCCTTAAAGTTCCAGAAACAGAAGAGTGGCGAGGTAGGCCGACCAGAGCTCTGGCAGCCGCATTCTGGACTCTCTGCAGTCTAGTGATTTCGGCCAGGTTTGCTCCCAAAAGGAGAGAGCTGGCATAGTCCAGTCTTGAAAGGATCGTCGCCTGGACGATGAGCTGGCGGGTGCTGCAGTCAAAAAACTTCAGGATAGGCCTGATGTTGCGTAAAATGCCGAAGCACGTGGCGGCCACTTTCTTGGTGTGGATGGTGTATTTTAGAGCCGAGTCGATCCAGACGCCTAGATTTTTAACACAGTCTTTTGGCTTAGGGGGAGAGCCCAAAATATCAGGCCACCAGTTATCTCCCCAGGAAGCGGTGTTTTTTCCCAGGAGGAGAATCTCGGTTTTACCGGCATTTAGTTGGAGAAAGTTCGCCGTCATCCAGTTGGTGATGTCGATGAGTGTCTGTTTGAAATGACGGGCTTCCAGACCACTGTTGTTATTCAAAGCCACCACCAACTGGGTATCATCTGCATATGATACTAAAGCCATTCCATTCCTTCTGGCCACCTCCGCTAACGGGCGGACATAGACATTGAACAGGGTAGGGCTAAGGGACGAGCCCTGCGGCACTCCCTGTCCAATGCTATGCTCCTTCGAGATGTAAGGGGGGGTGGAGACTCTAAAAGACCTGTTAGCCAGGAAGTCTCTAAACCACCCCAGGGCTGCCCCTGTGACTCCGATTTCCTCCAGTCTCATCAAGAGGACCTCATGTGACACCGTATCAAAGGCAGCACTGAGGTCCAATAGGACCAGTGCTGCAGTGCCGCCGGCGTCAAGGATGGAACGGAGGTCCTCAGAAACACTGAGCAAGGCTGTCTCGGTGCTATGACCAGCTCTAAACCCGTGTTGGGAGTCGTCCAGGATGTTATTGGTCCGGAGGAAGTTGGACAAGATGTTATTAACGTGTGCCTCGGCCACTTTAGCGGGCCAAGGGAGCAGGGAGATCGGCCTAAAGTTTTCCGGGAGTGAGGGGTCCAAGGTGGGTTTCTTCAAAATGGGGGATACCCATGCCTGCTTCCATTTAATAGGGACCCTGGCAGTGGAGAGTGACCGATTGATAAAATCACGAACGTGGTCTGTGATGAGTGCATGAGCGTCACAGAAGAGGTCAGGCTTTAAGGGATCTGCCGGAGACCCGGATTTAATCTTTCTACAGATTTTAGAGAAAGTATCACGGTCAAGTGTGTGCTGAGTTGCCTTGTAGCTTTATTCATACTATATAAGTCGCATGCATAAATCACAATATCTTTATTTTGGAATATCTAAAACAGCAACACTTTCAATGTAGCAGAAGATATATAGACAAAACACTGAGAATATTTGTACAATTCACAATTGCAATGATTGATCTTACCAGCAATGAAACATGGAATTCCAAAAGTTGCATTGATGGATGCACACGGACTATTTGGGTTAGCATCAAAGGGCAGAAATGGTCTATTTCCATCCTGAAACCTATTGTTGACAGCTAACAACCCCAGATCATTGGTATTATTCCTTAGACTGGCAGCTGTAGAGGCTGTGCTCCCATACACCATCCCTGCATCAATGAAGGAGGTCAAGCTATTCAGCTGCTCTCTGACCATTGTCTCAGTGGGACACGCTGGACCAGTGCGAAACAGGGGAATGCACTTGCCCCTTCTGTTACCCATTGGATCGTTCCGTGGTATCTGAAAAAAACATAATGTCGATTATTTGAGCAGGTATTGTTTCAAGAGAAAATGTTATATCAGTTAACTATATTCAATTTATCATGACACCTAGGGCCATATGTATCAACATTCCCTTTTGCGATTTCTAAATAGCGATTTTTAAGGAATCGCTATTTAGAAATCGCAAAATGGTATGTATGTAGAAAATCGCTTTTTTTAGTGATTTCTTAAAATTCCTTAATTGCGATTAGCAAATTGCTAATCGCAATTAAGGAATAATTTCCCATTCATTTCTATGGGCCAGGAGGCCCATAGGAATGAAGGGGAAATTTGCGATTCGCAATTTGCTAATCGCAAATTGAGAATATTTTCAAGGGTGCAGGGGTGTCCAAAGGACACCCTGTTGCACCCTTGAAATCTGCATGGGTGCACATGTGGTGCACATACATGCCCTAAGGCACATGGCACTTTGAAAAATGAAAAAATATGCATTTTGAAGGGAAATCGCAACTTACCACCAACTAGAAGTTGGTGGTAATTTGCGATTCCTTAAGGCCAATTTGCGATTTTTTTTGGCTTCTTACATTGCATGTAAGGAATCGCAAAATTTGCGATACCTTAAATGCAATCGCAAGAGAAGGAATCGCAAATTTTGCGATTCCTTATTTTTCAAGCAGATTTCCTTGATACATACCATTAGTCCAAATTGCATTCAAACAAACGCCGAAATTCTGCGTTTGCGAAGTCAATTTGGCTTGATACATATGGCCCCTATTCAAGAATATTAATGGTAATCACATCCCGAGAGCTCACAGAGTGACCAAAAAAAGGCTAAGCATATACTACAAATGTGACTTAATGCAAAACGGCATTTAAACTGAAGTAACATGGGGTTCCTCTGTTTGAGGGAAGTCATACTGAAAGGAGGATAATATAACAAAACTAACCACCATTGACTGAGGAAAGGCCCACTGAAACACATTGTGACGTATTTGATCAACACTGATACATAAATATTATTTTTTCTACAGTGCAGTGAAATGCAAAAGATTAAATTGTACACATTGGATTTCTAAATCATTTAATTCAGTTGGAGTAGCATCAGAATGCTACCTTGAGAGCTGGGCGTGTTCACTGTGATATGCTGTCAACAAAGAGTACTCATTGTGAAACTGTTCAAACCATCATCTTTAGATGCATGCGGCAAGAAATATTGACATTTGAAATATTGGTTGGAATCTCTTATAATAATGTTGGGTACTTCCCCTCACTCAGAAACGCCACTGGACATTGGAAATCTTCACAATCTACTCATTCAAACCTCCTAACAAATATGTGCCTCTTGGCACCAACTCACCATGATGGGAAAGCAGTTTGCTTCTTTAGCACAGGTTGCCTCACACTCATCTCTAGTTTTGTGGGGGCTTGCCACTGGGCTCTCAGGAGAAAAATCGAGATCATGGTCAATCCACTGGCCCCATACCATGAACATTTGAGATCTTTCCTGGTCCAATACCCCTCTGTCATCCAGATATCGAGCAACATGGTTTGATACATCCCGGACCTACAGAAATAAAAAGTGGTGAGATGATTAGGCTGAATAAGGCCCAAGACATTTGTAGCTGATATACAATAAAATCATATATGACAGAATTTCACAATTCAGTATCAACTCCTCCTTCCTGTCAAATGATTCCAAACTCTATAGTGCTTAACACGGACATGTGTTTATGATATCAAATTTCTCTGCAACTATAAGATCTGGGACTGGCAAATATTGTTCTGGAGGAATCTTTAGGTTTAAACACACACCAAGAGTGCAACAGCCTATGGTTTCCGATATATACCTGAATGCTACATCTCTCAGGAATATGTGTAACTGCACTAACTTTAATAAATAGAGTAACATTTTATACATTGTTTGAGATTAAAATGATAAAAATCCAATCTGTAGAACTGAAGATATGCAATTTCAAACTAAAAACAGAGCTTAAATGCTCAAAGCACCAACTGTGGGTGTCTGGTTGCACCGACGGGCAAAAAATCACAAGTTAAATCCTGGTTTGCGGAGTGCTATGAGATCCTGCATTAAGGATAAGCTGTGCAGCAGCTGCTCTGAGGTGCTGCGGGGCTGCAGCTTATGATATGAAGTCCTGTATCATCATTGGGAATGCTTTCGACAAGTGGACGTGGTGGAAAGTCCTGCAGCGAACATGCATCATGCACCAGCGATTTTGAAGAGCTGCGTGGTTGTGATGCAGAGTCCAGTGTAGTCGTCAAGGATGCCGTCAACAAGGGACTTTCTATGTGAAAGCCTGACACATGGACGCATTTCTCAGCAGCGGCTCTGAGAAGAGTGCGAGCTGCGATGTGAGGTCTGGGTTCTGGCATACATGGTAACTTCTGCGGTTCTGCTGCAAGATGCATCACGCTACATCGGTTCTGCTTCACAGGTCCACAGTTGGGTTTGCAGGGTACCTTCAACTCCACTTCCAAGGATCCAGGATTGGGTAGGCCCCACAGGTACCCAATGGGGGAAATTTGCTACACTCAGCAGGGGATTCATTAACAATTTCCCGCTTATTATTCGGATCTCTATCGAAGTAAAGTGATGCCAAATGCTGATGCTCTGGGGGAGTTTTTAGATACGACTGAGCTTCAAACACTAGACAGGATGTAAGTAGAGCTGCTAGGCCAAGATATCACAATTGGGGAAAATAGAGGAGCAATCAAGCATATGGTGCGGAAGAAGACCCGTGGGGTAGACGGCTAGCCGATTGAGTTTTATTTGACTTACGTAGATCTTCTGTCTCCTAAGTTGGTAATACTCTATAATGAAGCGAAGCGTGCGGGACAGCTGCCTGCCACCACTCACAAAGCCATTATTATACCCCTCCTGAAGCGGGGAAAACCGCCCTCTGATAAGACCGCTCATTGGCCACTGTCCATGCTAACTACTTTTTAAGCTGGATCTTAGCAACACGGCTGCTCCCACACTTGACCCATTTAGTACACAGTAATCAGGCGGGTTTCATCCCGACAAGAAACACAGCCATAAATGTGAGACGCCTGCTTCACATATTGGAGGCTGACACCTACCCGTAAGGAGCCGCTGCCATTTTGTTGGTTGATATTGAGAAAGCACCCGATAGCTTGGAATGGCCTTACTTATTTCAAGTGATGCGCAGGTTTGGCTTGGGGGATGATGTTTTTTGATTGGACAGCACTGTTGTACAAGCGTTCCACTGCTCGGGTGAAGTCGGGGGGCATTTTGGAGGTCTGTGCTGTGAGTCGTGGGATGAGGCAGGGATGTCCGCTCTCCCCTCTGTTATTTGCCCTGGCTATGGAGCCTGGCTATTGTCTCTGTGTACATGGACAAATCCATCACATTGCTCTTCACGCTGATGACCTACTCATGTTTTTAGCCAATACAGCTGATGCCCTTGTTGGAGCAAAGCGATTGCTCCATGATCTTGGGACTGTTGCTGGACTTAAGGTTAATTGGGCGAAGTCTTGCCTGTTCCCAGCTGCCCCATTGGCTTGTGGCCTTCCGATTACAGATGGAGTACAGTTGGAGTATCATTGCCTGCCCACTTTTGGGACCCGAATCTACCATAAGCAATCAGATTTATCGGAGGGTAATGTAGGTTGAGTCATTCTAGATTTTAAGAGTAACATTGGCTTTTGGGGGACCCTGCCTCTCTCGGTGGCTGGTCAAGTGGCTCTCCTCAAGATGGTGACTCTCCTCAGACTGCTGTACTATTTCCGTACCCTCCCGGTCTGGATACTACCAGTGTTGGTTTTTAAACTGCTCCAATCAATGATTAAGGGGTTTCTCTGGTCTGCTGGCAGGCAAAGGGTAGTGCTGCAAACAATAATGAGGGGAAAATCTGAAGGCGGCCTCAATTGCAGTGGCTCGCCCAGGCAGTAGCACTGGAGTTTAGACGGTCGGATGATCGGAGGGGAGCGGTACTCTGGGCAGTTGCTCTCTCAAATCATTTTACAACTGCTGCTGAGGCTTAAGGTGCTCACTAATGAGTTCCATACATTTCGGCTTGTTGGAACAGGAGCCAGAGGAGAGCGTGAATCGCATGTCCGTATGCCCCTGAGACCCCTTTGGCCATGTGTACTGCTATGCCGCATGAGGGCAGCTGGGCTGCGTTGATTGACTGGCGAGAGAAGGGACTGTGTATGATGGGGGACCTTTGCGAGGACAGCACATTGCTTCCCTTTGGTATAGTCAGAGACAGGTACGACCTGCTTCGAGGGGATTTTCTGATCCATTCAGCCCTCGTTCCTGCTATTCAAAAGCATTGGAAGGAATAGTTATCTGAACCACAAACCTCAATGGTCTGCCAGTGTGTAATATTAGAGGCGGGCACTTTTAAGGCTGTTACAAGCCTAACAAAAGCTCTAACGCTAGGATCTAGGTGAAGAGATTCCAGAGAAGGCATGGGCTGAGCTAGTTGAACAGGCGTGGATAAGCACTAGAAATGCTTGATTTCAACTGGTGGGCTTTTTTATTCTTCACAGGGCATATCTCACCCTGGCGAAAATTAACACTTACTTCAGCACGGATACGGCATTGTGCCGGCGCTGTAATGGGGAGGGTGTGGATTTCCGCCCACATGATGTGGGCCTGCCCACGGCTTGGGTCATATTGGGAGGAGGTGGTTTCTCTGCTGTGAGACATCACTGAGAGGGACGCGGAGCCCATGATAGGTCCTTGTTTGCTACACTGGTTTCCCCACACCTTTAAAACCAAGATCACTAGTAAGTTCTTAGATTTGGGTCTTCTCTTGGCTAAAAGAGATATTACTGCGCATTGGAAATCCAAGAAGGGTCCAAGTTTCCAGAGATGGAAGGCTGAATTCCTTAAATGGGCAGAAAGTGAAGACACTGTTAGGGTGCAATTGGCTCGCCGAGTGAATAGCGAAAAAACTTTGGAGGCAGCAAGGGCTTGGGATGCATTAGTGATACTGATGAAGGTCCCGATGGCTGATCAGGAGTTGGCCCCCACGGCTGGGGATCAGATTGGTTTGCTCTGACTTAGGAGTAATCCTTAATTGGTTGCCTCTACCAGGGGGTTTCCTGATTTTCTTATCCTCTGACATTGCAGAATTCCCTGATACTGACTAGAGCATATCTGTGATGCGCCCTCTTAGGACTACACCTAGCTTTTACCATACAACTTACTATGTACAATACACTGGGGAGGGGAACGGATAAGGGGGGGGAGTTATTTAGTTTTGTATTTTTAAGTGTGCGGCACAGGTATCTCCTGCATGTTTTCATAGATAATTGACCAATTTTGCTATGTCGGCTTTCAGTAATCTTGCTGACAATTCTAGCCAAATTGGTAGGGGTCCCTGGGGCAATGAACGGCTCAGGGCGGAGGCTGCATGGACCCCTCCCCTTTAATTATAGAAAGTGGCCTCAGGGAATGGAGTACCTGGGGGCTTGGAAGGCTCAGGGTGGGTGGGCCCTATGGCTCCACTCCCCTTCTATAAATATTTCAGCCCCAGGGGTGGGCCCCTCTGGGCCTATGGTGGCTCGGGAGGGGGGAGATCACCCACTTTGCTTATGGAATACTGCCCCAGGGATGGGCACTTTGGGGAAGCATTCGGCTCTGGATGTATTTTTTATTGATCCTCCAGCAAACATTGCTGATTTGTTTTGTATTTTGGCACGGGAGGCTCCTCTGGGTCTCCCCTATTTGGCCTAGGGAGTAGGGTATCTCTACTCCACCCCCTTATATTACTTTTATTTAGCTTCAGGACAGGGAACTAACTAAGTCATCAAGTAGTGTAATGGCTGCCAGCAATTATTTGCTCATGTTTCTGTCAGCCAATAAGAGCTCTCACTCTCAAGCTGGCTTGCTACAGGAGGGTGTTTAACCATTGATGTTCTCATTACCATGGCCATATAATCTGATGCTGATGTCCTCTGAATATCCTGTTATGTGTCAGATTTGCAAGTTGAATGAAATTAGCCCTTTACAGAGATTATATTAATGGCCCTTAATATAGGTAGGGCCACACTTAGAAAGAGTAAACAACAAGGAGAAATAAAGATGGTTTTCCTCATTGTGTCTCTGGTGGGGAGGTGTACAGTTCTGACGCATTCCCAGGTCTACCAGTGTTGGTAATTCTGGAAATCTGTCAGAATCCATGGATGGTGGACGAGGGGGAACACCCACGCTCCACCCATGGCATGGAATCCTGCCGCAGCTTTTACATAAGGCAGCGATTTGCACTGCTATGCGTTACTCTAGATTCATCAAGCCACTCAGAGCCATGCAAGATGGCTTTGCGTGGTGTGATAAATCTCATTTAGGGTTTGCCTCCCCCTAGAGTCCCTTGTACGGTGCTTGGGCGAAGCAAAATGATCTTACATATGCCCGATTGTCTTTTATTGCTCAGCAATAAAAAGTTGGCACATTCATTATGTGAGCTTAAAGCTCATCTGCTGCCCCATTGCTTAACAATTGAATTTTTACAATCAAGATTTCTTATGCCTATGATAACAGCAGGTTACATAAAAGTTACAAATAGACAATTCTTCGGGAGCTCTTACCAGTGGTAGGGCATGTCCAAAATATCTCCTTCCCTCAATCCATCCTCGAGGAAGAGAAATCCCATCTTCGTAATGTGCTGGGAGCCAGCGAGCAAATGCTCTATCTGCAGCTCCTAGCCAAGGTCTCCTCCTGCGGGAGAAAAGCAGATAGCCTAGTTGGGTCTGAGTTCATCTGTTTAGCAAGTCAAAAAAGTATAGTCAATTTAAGGGCACATGTAACAAGCCATTTCAAGCAAGAACTCCAGTTGGTCTCGGTGAGGCAGTAGCAGCAAGAAACCAGACACTCTTGTCATTAGAGAAGACAGGCAATTTCATTTATGTTGACGGAAATTATTTTTATTTTTAATGTTAATTTGTTTTTTACAGATTGGTTTAATCTTTTATTGGTGTAACAGAGTGTTTAAAAGATAGGCAGTCTTGTTCACATTGTCAAGAGGAAACCAGAATAGAATTGGGGTAATCGCTCTGAATAGGGAGTGCAAAAAGTGTGGAAAACGTGGGCATTTTGCTTTTGTCTGTAGAGATCCTAGGAACCGCGACAGTGGAAGTGTTAAGGGGAAAATTGCTTCTGTTAATTTTGGGGCTGATGAAGGTAATAGTGAAAGATGTGTTGGAGGAATGATATTGTCCATAGCAGATGATGGAGTGAATGAGTATGTTAGTAATTTGAGACCCCCAAAGTGTGTGGCACATGTACAGAATGTTGAATTGTAGCTTATGGCGGACTCTGGTTCTCCCTGGACCATTGTCACTAGGGACCTCTTTTTAGATCGTTTTAAAGGGAAATTTCCTATTGAGGGTTTGAAAAAAGTCTGATATTGTTGCTAGGGCTTTTGATGGTTCTGTGATCCAGATGGATGGTTTTGTTGAAGCTATTATTGAGTTTAAGGGTCACACAGGCAATATTAAAATGTATGTTACTTTCAAGGGAGTGAACATGCTAGGATGGAGAGATCAATGGTCTCTTGGTATTATGCCCAATCCTAGGAGTTTTTATCCTGTTTTATTAGTGTCCCAAGTGAGTGAAAGTGTGGATTTTAAAAATGAGAGTGACACTATTATTAATTTTTCCCCAGAAGTTTTCTCTAATAATTTAGGGAAGCTCACCAATTTTTTGCACAAGATTAAACTTAAAGATGGAGTATGTCCAGTAAAACAAAAACTTAGAACTGTGCCCATATGTGTGAGGAAAGATTTAAAAAAACGTTTACAAAGCCTCATTGATGAGGACATAATAGAGGAAGTGGAATCTTCTGAATGGGTTTCTCCCATTGTTCTCGCAAGAAAATCGGTTCAAAGTTTGAGGCTATGTGTCGACTTGAGATCACTTAATGCTAATTTAATAGTGGACTGCCATCCCTTACCTAATATAAATGAGGTAGTTTCCATGCTTGAGGGAGCTAAGATATATTCTGCGTTTGATTTGCACTCCCCTTATCATCAGATTGTTCCTACGGATGATTCAAAAAATAGTTTTGCCTTTCTGATGCCCCAAGGTTTATTCCAATCTAAGAGAATGCCATTTGGGTTGGCCTCTGCGGCGTCAGTTTTTCAGAGAGTTATGTATCACATTTTTAAGGATTTAGAAGGATTTGTTCGATGCTTCCAGGATGATTGTACTTGTGTTCTCTCCTGACCCTAAGAAACATACTGAGCACATAAAAGTAGTATGTAGACGTTTGGAACAAAATAGTTTGACCTTGAAACAAGAGAAATATAAAATGTTTTGTGAGAGTGTTGAGTAGTTGGGACATACATTATCTGGAAATGGGGTGGTTCCAAAGAAATCTTTAGTGGAGGCAATTGTAAATGCCCCGGCTCCTGACAATAAAGAAAAACTGTTGTCCTTTGCAGGACATTGTGAATACTACAGCAAGTTCATCAGAGACTTTGCTACCAAAATGGAGAGCTTACCTGACACAAAGCAGAATTTTGCTGGACACAGAGACAAGAAAATGCTTTTCAACTAATCAAAAAGGAAATTATTGAGGCTCCGACTTTGAAACCATTTTGTATTAATAAGACTTGTATTGTCACAGTAGATGCCAACATGTATGGATTGGGGGCATTACTTTCACAGAAAGCTGGGAATGATGAGTGGTGTGTAGCGTTTGCCTCTAGTACTCACAACGAAACAGAAAGGAGATATTCTGCAATTGAGAAAGAGTTATTAGGATGTGTTTGGGGCATTGAGCATTATTGGAATTTTATCTGGGGAAACAGATTTATACTCAGAACTGATCACAAACCACTTGCTTCTATTTTATCTCCTGGTGGTGGATGGAATGTCACTGCAAGAATTAATGGACTCATGTCCAGGTTGCAAGAGTATAATATTTCTGTGGAATATGTTCTGGGAAGACAGAATGCTGCTGTAGATTGTCTGACTTAGTTTCCCAAGAATTCTCTACGATTTCTGAGGAAGTGTGGAATCAGAGTGTGGTCTTGGGGTGTACTTAAGGATTTCATTCTTAAAGGATGACCTAAGGATGGAAGTATTCCTTTTGAGCTTCAGTCATTTTTGCAAGTTTCTTCTAAACTTACTGTGGAACATGATTTAATTTTCAAAAATGGAAAGTGTGTACCTCCTGAGTCTATGCAGGAAACCATTCTTAAACTTGCACATGAAGGGCATCCTGGAATGTCCTCCATGAAGAGATTAAAAAGATCTAGTTTTTAGTGGCCGGGTTTAGACAAAACTGTAGATCGAAAAATAAGGGAGTGTTTTGAATGCATTAATAGTGATAAAATTCTGAGAGCTTTTCCTGCTCCTCTCAAGTCAGTGCCGTGGCCAGAATGTCCATGGCCGAAAATTGCTTTTGATGTTTCCGGGCTATTCCACTCTTTGCCTCAAGACTCTCATTTTGCTTTAGTAATCATAGATTATCATTCTAAATGGCCAGAAGTTTAATGTGTTCATCATTCCACCACTTCAGCTATCATTGAGTTTTTCAGGGACATTTTTGGCAGGGAAGGTTTTCCAGAGGTTCTTGTGACCGATAATGGAGTTCAACTTAAATCTCATGAGATGGAGAGTTTTTGAGCTTGCATAACATTAAGCATCATACCACAGCCCTTTATGAACCTCAGGGAAATGGGCAGGTTGAAAGGTTCAACCGAGTGCTTAAAGATGGTATTGAGACAGGAGTCAGGCAGGGAGTGGAAAATTGTTTTAAGGGAAAAACTGTGGGTGTATCGCATTACTCCACATTCTACAAATAGCTTGAGTCCTTTCTGTCTTCTTAGAGGTAGAGAGCCAGCTTCTAAACTGTGTCCTTGGTGGATTAAAAATGAAATGTCTAGGGAATTTGTTGGTGCTGATTCGAGGCAAGTAATGTTTAAAGTTCAACAAAAACAAGAAAACATGAAAGAATTTTATGACACAAAAATGAAGGTAAAAGAATCTTCATTTGTGGTTGGTGACTGGGTGAGAGTATGTAAACCAGGATTCAGCGTTAAGGGGTCCTCTAAGTTTGGACCTTCTATTAGAGTTTTGAAGGTTAATTTCAATAGTGTGATGACACAAGATGGGAGAATTTGGAATGTTAGACGAATTGCTAAATGTTGTTTCTCTCCTGATCGCTCCATTCTTTGTAAACTCAACATTTCCAAAGAGTCTGACTCCATTGCTTCCAGGATAAAAACTGGTTGCAGAATTATCAGATATCCCAATAGAATGAAGGATTATGTTTAATTGTTAAGGGAAGGGATGTGTTATATTCTCTTTATATCTTGTGTGTATGTCTTTAAATGCTTTCAGAATTATCTGTAGACTTGGATTGTTTTGCTATGTTAACCGCTACCGCGCTAGCGGGTTTTCCCGCTGTGCGCTGAAATTTAAAAATCGCGCGGTTTGTGACAAAGCCAGCTCATCATCCGCGTAGCGCAGGTAACGCCCATGACGAGCTGGCTTTGTCATCCGCATCAAAGGGGTTAAGTATTCTACATTCTGAGTCAGCTTTGCTGTAACTTCTGACTTGTTAAGCTGTACTACTTGGATCTCTCAATTAAACTACTATTTTTATAGAATATTCCTTGGATTGTCCTGAATACTACAACATGTAAATAAAATACTTATGGAACATATAGAGTCCCGAGGCTGCCTGGATCCTTCACAGTCTGGTTTTAGACCAATGTCCAGTACTGAAATAGCCTTGATAGTGTTAACGGATTGCATGAGGCAATCTCTTGACAACAACCAGGCTGTGCTACCAGTGCTGTGGGATCTATCAGAAGCCTTCAATACAGTGTCACATCATAAACTACTCCAAAGATTGGAGGAGATAGGGATCTGTGGACCAGCTCCGCAATGGTTTTCGAGTTTTTTAAGGCAATGCACGCAGACTGTTCACTTCGGTCCTTTCCATTCTCATACCAATGAGCTCTCAAAGGGAGTGCCTCAGGGCTCTTGTCTTAGCCCTTTCTTATTTATTGTGTATATGGCTCCTCTTGCCAAGATTGTCAGAGAACTTGGGTTTATCCCTTTTTCTTATAGATGATACTCAACTTCTTCTCTCTTTTGGCAACAGCACCTCATCTACCGAATTCTGCTTTTTAGAAGGCTTTAAAGCTGTTTCAGACTGAATGACAGAAAGCTTTCTTCAACTGAATGCCAGTAAAATGTAGATTATTCTCTTTGGCAATGCCCAATCACTTTGGTGTGCAGATTGGTAGCCCTTAGATCTGGGCATCGCTCCAGCTCCTGGTGCCCACTTGGATCAATCGCTTGTCATGAAAGATCAGATTGGGGCTATTACTGACACCTGCTTTCAGTCTTTTGTATAGAGTATTTTAGCTCCTTCCACTCTTTGTGCCAAAAACTTTGATTCAGGCATTGGTGATCAGTCGCTTGGACTATTGTAATGCGCTCTGGCTGCAACTAATGAATCCCTACTGAATAAATTGCAAGTGGTTCAAAACATTGCAGCTAAACTGGTCCAGAATATGCCATCCAGAACAGCCTCTATGCTGCTTTTGTGTCACCTACACTGGCCCCCCCTTTGCCAGAGGATTACGTTTAAGATGTATCTGTTGCATTGTATATAAAGCACTAAATGGCATGGGACCCAGCTACTTAACTGATAAGCGTATTCCTTATCGGCCGAGCAAATCTTTACGCTCAGGAGTGAAATCCCTACTGAATACACCCTGCTTTCGGAAGTTCCACATGGGAGGTCAAACTTTCTTTTACCTGGCCCCCTCTACTGGAATCTCTTGCCTTTGCACCTTCGCAAGTGCACTAACCTTCGCATTGTTAGGAAACTTCTTAAAACCAAATTGTTCTGCAACTGATTATACTGGACCAGCAGGGACGTCTTAAGGATTCTGGGGGCCCGGGGCCAAACGGATTTTGGGGGTCCTTATTAAGAACAGCTTGGAATTTATGATCCGGTTTCAGCTCGTTCATGCCCTCTTTGGCCAAGCCACTGCCATTGCATGGACACCCTGGTACAAACTGTATATGTGTTTACATGTAATATTCTTTGACAATGATGTGTTTTTTCAGTATTGTAATACAGTTGCAGTTCATTTATATTACTGCAAACAATCTCTGTGACACCCTCCCAGTTCTCATATTTGAGGTCCTGTTTTGAACTAAAAGAAACTTTTTTAATGGATGTTGCATGAAACATAAACACAACAGTTGCCAGACATAATGTCTGTAATAGACTCTGACATACTATCTACATTAAAAATAAATTAAAGGAAAACGCTATTTACAACAACTATTTAAGAATCATTCAAGCTCACCATGGCAGGACTCTCTCGGGTGGCCCCTGACAGGCTGGGGCCGAGGGCAGGAGCCCATTTTGCCCATGCCTTAAAACATCTCTGTTTTCCAGTCCTCCATTTCCTGCAGCATAGAGATACCCCTCAGGGGGCGATTCGGGTGCTTTTTAAATCATTCATTCATTCTGATAACCCGGTGAAGTTCCTGGTATTTCCACCCCAACCATCTGGAGTTACCTGAGTATCCCTTCCTCCTGGGGGTAGGGTGAAAGGGCAGTGAAGTACGTGAAGAAATGCAGCTTTAGCAGGTGAATTGGAAACACAAAACACGATTAATTAACAAACATTGACAAAGCCAGTTGCCTTTGCTAATGTTTTTTAGCCATGCTGTACAGTAGACCTGCTTCTGTGCATCACGGCTGGAAGCGCATGAAAAAAGTGCTATGACACGGTTAATGCTGGATGCATCATTGCAATTATTTTTCTTTACTTTAAGCCATGTTGCACAACAGCTCCTCTACTGTACAAAATGGCTAGTAAAACATGACAGTGGGAAATAAATGTCATGCTCGTGAGGGCTGTTTAATTTTTTTGTGGCAGGACGGGAGGGACAAACAACGAGGGATGTGGAGGTTAGAGGGGGCAGGAACCAACACAGTAGAGAGTCGGGGTTTAGCAATAAAACAGCAGGGCTCCACAGCTATTAAATTTAGAAAAAAGCGCTAATACGTAGTCAGGGCTGGAGGAGACAATCAACATGAGGGACAGTGGGGGGAGCTGCAGGTTGGGGCAACCAGACAACAAACAGTGGGAGTAGTGTGGGAGGGACAAACGATGAGGGATAGTGGGAGGCAAGAGGGGGCAGGCAACAATGCAGTAAAGAGTCAGGGGGTAAGCAACAGACACCAGGGCTCCACGGCTACTAAAGTCAGAAAAAAGCACTATGACGTGGTCAGGGTAGGAGGGGGCATTCAACATGAGGGATAGCAGGTGGAGCTGCACTTTTGGACACCAATACAAGGACAGTGGGAGGAGGATGTGAGGGAGCAGGGATGAGTGCACTTTAAGAGATATATCTGGTTCAAAAGGATTGTGTTACATAATATTAAATGGTTGCTTCTGTGTTTTTGGTTTGAATGCATGTCTGTGAGGTTTTGAGATTGTGTCTGTTGGTGCCTGTGAGAGGGTTAATGTGCCTATGTGTATTTATATATGTATGTCGTTGGGGGCCTGCGACTGTGTGTATTTTGGCATCCCTGTGTTTGCTTATGTGAAGTGTGTGTACTCATTTGAGTGCATCTTCCCGTACATGAGAGTTGTGATGTCCTAGGCCCTAGGCCTGCATGCTGAGTTAAGTACGACACAGACATGGCCGGACTGGCCGTAGCGGGCACTGGGCAATCCCCTGGTGCGCCGCACGGGTGTTGGCCTTTTTTGGCTCCCTGGGGGCGGTTTTTGTTTCAGGGCCGTTTTTGCAACATAGCTGCAAAATCGTCCCTGATACAAAATCGGCAGAAAACCGACCCTGGCAAAGAGCTCTGCGGCACCCCCAGTCCCCCGCGGGGGGGGGAGGGGAGCACTTTGCCAGGGCCGGTTTTGGTTCCCAGGCCGGCCCTGGACACAGACACAGGTATATGGTGTGGAGGACTGCCCCAAGCGTGTGTACTCAGGCCCTTTTATTGACAGGGTCACCTGACCGGTGATGCCTGGGTTAGATGGGTGTGGGTGTAAGGCCAGCCCTTGGGGAATGGCTGAAAATAACTAAGTGTACAGCAAGACACTATATTCCTCCCAAAATTCACCAAAAAACAAAGGATTTCAACCTGTGAGGAAACAAAACAAAGCAAACACCACTGAGTCTCTCAGTCTCTAGAGGCAGCACATAGAGCATCAATGGACAAATGGAAAGGTACAGCTAGCACCCGCACAGCACTGCTCGCATCCATGATTTAACCAGAGGATTACCCAGTTGGTTGGGTTAAAGTCCACCCAAACAATGTTGGTCGGTCCCGCCTGCTCTCGCAGTGGTATGGGTGGTGTCAAAGTTCAAACTGGAGTGCATCAGAAGCTTTGGTCGAGTTTCTGCAGAGCTTTCTCTTGGGGTGTCTTGAGTTCATGAAGGATAACCTTGTTACGACTGGGACGGCATCAACAATGTTTGGATGTCTACCACTGAGGCCCCAGTACCACCCGGTACCTGTCAGTGGAGCAACTTCTGATCCAATCTCATGTGCGGAGATTCCCTTGAGGCTCTTTCCGATGGGTCGCCACGGGGCCTTCATGGACTGTGCTGGGCTGCATTGCAGGGCTGCCAACAGAGTTACGGTCGAGCCTCTCGTCTCACATTTACATTTACTAGGGTAGATGACTCATGGTCGGGTTTGCTCAACAACAGGACCCAGGAGCGGGTGAGGCTAGAAGATATTCTCTGGACAATTGGTCCCTCATATTGCCAGGAGTGCCTCCTTGGTCTCTTGCTGGTTAGTGGTTGGAAGGCTCCCCCCTGCTGGTGATCAGTTTCTTCAGTGTGACAGGTCTGGTCACACAACTTCCTCTCCTCTCCTTTTTCAGTTCTTCCTTGCAGTGTTGTGTCCAGCCACACTTCACATGTGTCCTCTTTGTCTTCTGGTGCTAAGTCGCGCCAGGCACAGGCAATGTGCCACCAGCTCTCTTCTCATGGACCTCTTGCTGGTCGCATCCTATGTGTAGGACTGTCATTTTCTCCCATCATGGATCTCTCGCAGGTTCTGTCCTGTCTGTAGGACTTGACTTTTCAACTCATGGCACAGTGCCTGTGCCTAAGGGCTGTGCTTTCGCTGTGCTTGGTCCTTCCGAGGGCAGGTTGGTCACTCAGTGTGACGTTTTCATGAATGGGCCAAAGGTGGCCATTCGGTGCTGGAGCGGCCGGCTGGCACCCACTCCTCCCAATTGTAAGTTATCCCCTAGGGCCTACTCGTTTTTGTAGAGCTCAAGTGGTTTCACTGTTATGGACATTTTGTGCTGATGCTAACTCCTTTCCTACATTTTCATTCGCCAATCAAAGGTCCTCATGACCAGGGGGGCAATCTGATAGATGACTACACTAGAGCACTGAGACAGAATAAAGTGCACATGATCAAGGTCGAAGCTTTAGCCTACTCCACTTGGTGTTGGAGTTATGCCCATCCCTCTCCCGTTCCACTTATTGGCTGCTAGTGCCGGATCAATGTCGCCTCCCTTATGTGTGCATTTTGATGAGCAAATTCGGTTCTGTGAATTATTATGCAATAAATTAGATTTGAGGCTGGATGTGATCTTCATTTCTCAATCTTATCTTATATTCAAGTTTCCAAAGCCAAGAAGTTTGAAGACATAAATGGGAAGAAAGGAACTGAAAGTAATGAAATAACATGAAAGGAAAATACAGCCATGGAATGGAGGTGCTACGTATAGAAGAACCAATCTTGTTATGCTATTGTCGGCAATTCTATCTGCTGTACAGTAAGCGTTCAGTTTGCTTGGTTTTTTGTACCATCATTTTCAGATTCCATTCAGAAGTGAGGTTCACATACTTTCCTCAGACCCTTGTGTACCTATGTTTAAATGGTACACACCTCTAACATGCACACAGTACACTACTAATAGGTATTACACCTAATTTAGGGCAAGCTTAATCCTACATGAAGACTTTGTTTTTGTATAATGGGCCCGCATGTAACATGCCTATTACATAATGACTGACTGCTTCTATAGAGCAGCGGACACACTTTAAAATGTATATGAAATAACTTTCATGCCAGCCACTCCTCTGAAAAGGTGTTGGCTTCAGACAGACACACCTATATCTTGGTTATACATTGATCGAGTGAAACGAGGTTTCATATATAGCTAAATGTTAGTTTTAGAACACGTTTCTTTACTAGTAAAAACCAGGGAAGGAAATCTGTTCTGGAATCAGTAGTGGACTGAATATATGTAAAAGACTTTAATCAGCTACCTCCACAATCTTTACTTGAAACTAGTGGGTTATTTGTGGTGTGAGTTTTCCATTGCTAACTGAGCAGTCTACTGTAGAAAAATGGAAGTGCCTGGCAGTCATGCCAAGGCCTGGGTGTCAGGGCACATCCACGGTATCGGGACACTGCACAGTGTGGGGGGCCTAGCTTTCTACTTGTGCCTTGACTGTGGCAGGAGGACTGAACGACTCCTGTGTGATCTGCTACAACTGTGGCATGGCTGGCGGCTGGTGATTTGTCAGCCGCCAACAGCGTCTCCATGATTGTACAACAAAGTCGTATCATACTAATATCGACGACAGAATATCGAGTGACACAATATCGAAAGGTAAGTACATATAGGTAAGTATAGATTTATCATTCTTAACTCTACACATACGCACGTAGGAGGCACATATAAGTGGGGTAAGGTATAGGAAATCTAGATTTACATGTCGATATTTCATCTTCGTTATTCTGTCTTCGATATTCTGCCCATGGATACTGTTGATTTCATATTCAGGAAGCACACTTGCCACCATCCACTGGACACAGGAGACCAATTACAACCAAGGGTCAGGGAACACTTCTAGTATTAGGTGTTTTGTTTTGGTGTATCTATTTTTCAAATAGAACCTTTTTTTAACTTGATTGTTTCAAAAATAATGAAAGATAGGCCATGGATAAACCTTTTTATAAAAATCGCTGTTTAAATATAGGTTATACGATGTTATAGTTCGAGGGTTGTAATATTGTACCTGGTACAGTGTTTAATAAAATGTCTTTCGTAAATAATGACACTTTTAGAGAGCTAAGGAGGCATATTGTTTCTACGCACAAACAAGTTGCAAACCTTGCACCATTGTCGTAGAGCCATTCTGCCTCCCCCCTTGCAATTGGCAGGCATGCATGTCCAAATTGGGAATTCTGAGGCTCTCCATCGATTGCTGTGAGAAACACATTGAAAGAAGCCAACGTGAAGGTGGACACGAAGGAGGAAAAATGGTGCATTGTTTGTTCTCCAGTAACAGGAGCATAAGGGATATTTTGATCTTGTTACAAAATTATTAAAGAGATGTTTTTCAAGAAGAGAGGCATTAACTAAGATGGATTGATGTCATGCGAATTCCATGCAATTGCTCATAGAGCTATCTTTCTAAGTGGCATACTGGTCCCCTCTTTGAATCAAGAGACGTGTGGTGCAGCCTGGAAGCAGAAAATGTACAACACAAATGACTGCAAGACACTGACTAAAACCTAAAACTTCAGTCTGCATCCAGGAAACAGCCCAGACTTACCTTAATCTCCCTCCAGCCACAAGCCCTAAACACAACCTAGGGGGCCTCATTTACAAGCCACGGCTGCATCACTTTTTTTGACACAGCGACTTGCCCAAATTTACAAGGCCACGTAAATTCACCCTGCGTGACTTTTCATGGCCTTGTAAATATAGGCCCCTTCACACAGCATTCTGGTTGAAAGGGGCGTTCAGTGGGAGCTGCTGTGGTTGTTCCCAAGCAACATCCATGGAACCTGACATATTCCCAGATTTACAACGTTTTGTAAAGCTGGGAATGCATCAGAATCCTACACCTCCCCATGGTAGGCACAGGAGTGTTGCAACAAGGAGAAAAACTTTTATTTCTCCTTGTTTTTTCCTCTTCTATGCATGCTGCATATAAAGAGGAAAATGCCATAGATTATTGCTGTTTTGTGCTGGAAAGTGTCCCTTCCTGCACAAAAACAATCAGCCCCACAATGCAGACACCAATGCAACATGACGGAAGGCTGCCTGCGCTGGCGCATGGAGCCAATTGTAGGCCAGTGCGGAGGAAAGCAAACGGATGAGTCATATTGTTGTTAATATTACACATCCCTGTGCTTTTAAAATGACGTAGCTTTGCGCAGCAAAATAGCTTGAGGCCCAGCGCTTCGTCATTTTTTTTGTAGATGAGGCCAATAGTACTTAACATCCAACTTGTAACATTTTTATCCTATGTATTAGTGATTTCTGTAAACAAACTTGACCAGTGCAAAGTGCATAGGAATGTGTGATCAGAAGCGTGCATAAGCCTGAGTTATTGTTTCAGCGAGAGACTTACTTGTTATTGCAGGCTCCAGTAATGTCCCTGTAGACATCATTTTTGGGACATCGAATCATTCTGGTCTCTGAAGCACAACCGCTCTCTGCAGAAAGGGTATCCAACTGAGGTTTGCTGAGCTCGTCTGAAAAAGGACCTCTTAGATTTGAACTTTCGTATCAACAATGGATTTAAAAAATATAAATCACAATAAGATCATTCCTTTTCATAAATTAATGAGCTATACCAAAATAGTTGTCATACTTTGTAAATCATGCCCAATACAGCCAGAATTACAAGGATTTTCCCTGAATAAAATATTCAACTTTTATCTGTAACTGCAGTGTCAAGGACTTGTCTTTTATGTTGTCATACCATGTGTGTGTTTATTTTATGTTAACACTTTTATAACACAGTTATACTACTGTAAGATTCTACATCCTGGTAAGGGGGGTTGGACATGGCCCTTCTTAGGGGATTTCCTTAAAACCTTTTTGCTTTTTCTGCTCCTACATTTTGCTGATTCTCTTTCCGTGTCTTTAGGACTCTGGGCACTTTCCCACTGTAATGCAATGTGTAAGCGAGTGCACCCTTACTACACATGCTAGGAAGTGGTGTTTACTTGATTGGTTTAGGTGTTGTACCTGTGAGTGTGATGTAAAAAGGTACACCATATACTGCACTGACTGATGATGGGATGCAGCACTGATTCTGCATCCACCAGATTAGCCTTTCAAATATGCATCAAGCCTGGCATTCCAGGCCTGTGGGTGCACAGTCGCGCCTACACTCAGGTTGGCAGTTTTAACTTATCGCCAACCCTAAGTGGGCCTTGCACTACCACTAGAGCACCTGTAGTGTAAGCCCTGAGGGGTAGAACAAGTGGTAGGCGAAAGGCAGGGCAGGTACACATGAATGTTTTCTGCCCAGGTAGTGTAGAACTCCCATGTGGGTTTTACCTACCTAGGAGTTTAGCCCTTACCATGGGAGAACACATGGGTTTTGCTGATTATCTTTTAGTGACCTTAGTGCCCTGGGCACTTTCCCACTGTAAATGCAGTGTGAAAATGTTAGTGCGAAAGAGTTCGCGCACTTGGTACAAACGGTCAGAAGTAGCACTTACCTGATGTTTTTAAACATGTCTCAAGCCTGCCGTTGCAGGCCTGGGGTTGCACACTTGCACATCTGATGTTTTTAAACCATGTCTCTAGCCTGTTATTGCAGGCCTGTGTGTGCAGACTTGCACATATGGTGTGTTTTAACATGTGTCAAAGCCTGCCATTGCAGGCCTATGTGTGTGCAATTGGATTTACGCCCACATTGGGGTAAGACTTAAGGGGAGAAGCAAGTGGTAGGTGAAAAGGTATGGCAGATACACCTGTGTGTTCCCTGCCCAGTTAGTGAAGAATAGCTATGTGTGTTTTCACTACCTATGAGGTTTTCTCTTCCATAGGTTAACTTGGAGGAATAGTTGAAATTACTTCAAGCTGCAATAGTGGCTTACAGTGGAGCAGGATTCAGAATGACAAACCCTCTCTTGTGCTAAAGAGGCAATTACCTTTAATAGCCTGGAAATGCCACTTCTGGAAAGTGAGAAAAAAATGACGCAGATCTCTATGTAGGGATGCCTAGTGCACTAAGAGGGCGTCACAAAATAGTGTACACAATGTTTTCAAGCATTATTTGAAAGTATATAATAACTGCTAATATTTTAAACAACAGTTTTCAATCCAATTTACAATGAATCAAAAATGTGATTGTCCAGTCTTCAAATCAAAAGTTGCTGTAAATCTGCTTTTATTCTTGATAGTTGCAGATGCGATTAAAAAAGTAACAACTGATATTGCTTTTCATCAGCATAAACAATGGCTTAAAAATCCGAATGCATTTTGGGCTATTAAGAGGAGCCATTCATCAGGGGAATCTGTAAAGTATTAATACATTGTATAAGTAACAAAAGTACAATAAAGTAAACTCAAGATTAATGGCTTATGCATGAGCAGGACAAAACGACATTCAGTGTCATCATGCCAATATGTGGTGCTAAGTCAAGTAGTTTAAAAACATTTGTGCAGTGCCGGAGCGTAACTTTAACCAAAATGTGAAAAAAACGTGAGAAGCACAAAAGTGTTGTTAATGAACTCGTGCGCAGCCGAGTTACTGTCACCCAATAATTCCCACGAATCCAAAATTATCATACTGCTAACGTTTTAGAGGGTCACTTCTAAACAAGAAGACCAGCCGGCAATGTATCAAATGTCTAAAAGTAAAAAGTGAATCGACATACAAATCATGAGCAAAGGATTCTGACAAGCGAATCCAGCCAAATGTACCGTCGTGAAAAAACCCCACGGCGCTTACCTAAATCAGTTTCAGTTAATGTCAGGCAGTTCGTTGAATAACATAATGCGGCTAAATAACCTAGTAAAAGGAGCTCGTATTAAGCATATTTTTTTTTTTTTTTTTTTTTTTTAGAGCTTATAAAGCGCACAGTAACGCCATCACGGCGTGTCCCCGCGCTGAATGGAGCTACTCACAACCACCCACTACAGAACCCCTAGCCCTACAAGGTATAGAGTAGAGTTTGGAGCCTAGCCCGAAACACCGTCTCACTGCTCTCCAATCTCAGGGCAGGAGGAAGTTTGTTCCAGTGCTGAGCAGCTTGGAGCGAAAAAGATTGTCCGCCCATTCTGGCCTTCCTTACCCTTGGGACTGTCAGCAGCCCAATGCCCTCTGAGCGGAGGGCCCTTGGCGGTTCGTAGCGGCTGACTAAGTCCCTAAGATAGGCGGGCGACCTGCCCCAGACAATACGGTGACAGTAGAGGACGCATTTGAACAGCACGCGTTTCTTCACTGGCAACCAGTGAAGCGCATCCAGTGCCTGCTGAGAATTTGCTCTCCTAGGTCTCCTTAACACCAGCCTGGCGGCGGCATTCTGGATGACTTGCAGGCGACCAAGGCTACCCTCGGTGGACCCAAGGAACAGAATGTTTCCATAGTCCAACCGAGAGGTCACCAGTGCCTGCGTCAACGTCCTTCTGGCCTCTAGGGGTAGCAGGTCTAAAGTTTTGTTTAGGGTCTTCAGTACCCCGAAACACTTGCCCACAAGACGCCTTATATGGCCCTCACAGGAGAGAGTGGGGTTAATCCATACTCCCAGGTTCTTAGCCTCCTCACAAGGTGTGGGAGTAGGACCAAGGCATGGAGGCCACCACTCGGCCGACCAGCTGTCACTCTTTCCCCCCACTACCAGAACCTCTGTCTTAGAGCCGTTGAGCTTTAGGCAGTGGGAGTCCATCCACTCAGCTAATGCCTGCATACAGGCCTTAAAGTTGGTGGAGGCATTGGCGGTGTTCTGCGATAGAGAGATCAGCAGCTGGGTGTCGTCGGCATAAGATACCAATTCCACCCCGTGTGCCTGTACCACCTTCGCCAGGGAGGCCATGTACAGATTAAAAAGAGTGGGGCTCAAAGCTGAGCCCTGAGGCACTCCCTGGTCTAGTGGCATCTCTACCAATCGACATGCCCCTTGTTGTACCTGGAAGCATCTTCCTGTAAGGAACGACTGCAGCCAGTACAGCGCGGGACCAGCGACCCCAGCCTCACTAAGACACTGTAGCAAGATGGAATGAGCTACAGTGTCGAAAGCTGCGCTGAGGTCGAGCATGATCAGGGCCATTGTGTGTCCTGCATCCGCTCCTGCTCTTAAAGTCTCAGTGGCACGTAAGAGAGCTGTCTCCGTCGAGAAGCCCGCTCTAAATCCTGATTGGGAGGGATGAAATAGATTCCCTCTCTCCAGATGCTCAGTGAGTTGAGCATTGACCACCTTCTCAGCCACTTTCGCCACGTAAGGCAGTAATGAAATGGGTCTGAGGTTTTCCAGCACATCAATGCTTACATTTGGTTTTTTCTTTATTGGGAGTACTATAGCCTTCTTCCACTCCTCTGGAACCCGCTGAGTGGAAAAAGAGGTCTGTAAGACATGTCTTATGTGTGGTTCCAGTCCAGCTAGACCCTCCGCAATGACCCAAGGAGGGGCCGAGTCATTGGGGGATCCAGACTTCACACTACGACAAATCTTTATTAGACTTTATTAGACTATCAGCCGACGGGACCTCGAAGAAGAAGATATATAGCATAGAAGTTAAATAGTGAGAGCGTCACAAGATAAGTGACGTGAGTGGATGGATTTGACTCACCAGAAATTTCAATCAAAACACCATGCAGATCAATCACGAAGTGGGCATTTCTTTGCTCTAAAACTCTTTGTGCATTTTAGTTTGACTCCAGTCCACACTGGAGGATGGGGGAGCACATCTGTGCATTCCCCAGAGACAGCTATAAACATTGGGCATGCAAATGGAACGATAGTCCTCTGCCATTTGAGGGCCTGGCAGGATACATTGCAGGAAGAGGTTTAGACACTTGGCCTCTGGGAGCCATATCATGGCCCCACTAAAGATTAAGATCTGCACTCCGTGGCCCAATATTATTAGACAGGACTGAGGTTTAGGGGATGCATTTGTGGTTCAAAGGGAAACCCTCTGAACCACTTCCAACTTCAAATGCACAGTATAACTAATGGTGCCATACTTTAGCAAGGCAGAGATACACTTATCGGGCTGTGGGACTGGAGATCCTGGAATGCGTGGTGTACAAAGGAGGATTACTGCCATTGGAAGGGGCCATGCACCGTCCCTGAATAGTGGGTGGCCTGGGCTGTGTGCCACCCTGGAGAATGCTGCTCTCCAGCTTTTTGGCTTGCCCCCTGTTCTCTGGGATATGTCTTAGGGACATCTGGAGAGTAGTGCCCTCTTAAGTGCCCGTCTGTTAGAACCTAACTGGTGGTGCGAGGTGAACATGGAATTAAGAATTGTGCCTGGAGACTGGATTGCATTGTGCGGAGCCCCAAAAAGTACAGTCCGCATATAAGGAGTGTGGCCCTGCATTGTGGGGCCTCAACGTGCATAACCGTCATGTTGGTGGTGAGCGGATTCACCAATTGTGGGACCCTGCATGGCCCACTTTGTCAATAGTGCTGCATTTCTCGTGTGTGCCACGCCAAGTGCATGCTTATTGCATACAGTGTCCAATTGACAGTTTACGACCCTCAGATGTGGGAGCATACCTGTAACCTGTAGTACTGCCTCATTCTACCTGATGCGGCACTACTGAACTTATGCCTGTTCTGTGACCGAAATTGTCTGGTGCGACTCATAACAATGCGCACCAATCATTGTGCCTCATTTCCAAGGAGGTACTGAATTTGCAATTCTTTGTTGTATGTGACTGGAATTGTCTAGTGGAACTAATAACAATGCACACCAAATGTTGTGCCTCATTTCCAGGGAAGTACTGAATTTGCAACTCTTTGTGCGAGTGACCAAAATTGTCAGGTGCAACTCATACCAATGAGCACCAGACATTGTGCCTCGTTCCCCGCGGAGGTGTAGAGGAGCAGACTGGTGCTCTGTGGTGCCCAGATTGCTCAGGTGCTATTTTGATCAATGTGTGTCCAAAGGGGTGCCTCTGTCTTCTGAGAGGCAGCCCCACTTCATCTCCCATTCAGCAATTATTCCTTTCGTGCCCTCAGTATGGCGGGCCAATTGCCCTCTCCTCACCCTGCAACAATGACTTTGTGTTACCCGGTAGTGCTGCCCAGATCGGGTCTGAGTAGTGAGAGTAATTGACTGGGCTAAGGAACGCTTTGGAGAGTGATCAGAAGCGGGTCAAGAGACTGCGTGACCACCCCTTCGCAGAACTGGGCTGGAGCTGGAAGACCCAGTGTGGAATCCATTGAGTGAACAACTCTCGCCCTCAGCCCACTTCTGCTCCGCATACCATGGGTGTACATCCCGAATAGTGGCCAAACCCCCATGTGTCGATTGTAACCTAATTAGTCCTGTTACTTAGCCCCACCAACTTCCCTGGGAGCATGATTAGGTATGACTCCAGCCACAATGGCATATGATCTAGGGAAAAACTTTTATTATCTCCAACCCATGGGTGTAGGGTGGTCGGTGTTAGCTGAAAGGTGGAGGAAGGGGGATTCAGCCACTGGGTCTGCATGTGCATTATCAACTGACCTGCCAGGTATCAGTGCACCGCATTAGGGTTCTGTGTTCGTGTGTGTGTTTGATTGAGTTGGCTCCATACTGGCCTACCTGATATCCGTGGCACCGCGAATCGGTGCTGAGTGTGTGGCAATGACTTGCTGTTACTATTTAAATCACATGGCAGTGTTGCTTTACATGTTGATTCCTTGCCAAATTAATATTACGTGTGACATACCTTTTTACCCTTGCGGCCATGGCCCACGGTGCTGCTTAAAAGTGTTGCACTTATCTGTGTGTATACATTTCTGATGTCGTTGTGCTCTGGGGTGCACCCTATAAGTGTGTGGTATTGAATTATAATAATTGCCGGGGTGGGCTTCGGCCTGATGTTTTGCACTGCATAAGGGTGCTAGGGGGGGTAGAGTAAGATCTTTCCCAAGTGTACATATTACTGATGGGATTTTAACATTGTTGGGACTAGTACTGCTAGTGATGTTTCCTAATGTGATTTATACCCAGAAATACATCATGTTAATGTTTTGTTAAATAATGTGTGTGTTGAATACAAATGTTATTCATACACAGCATGCTGGAAATCTCTTTTGTGATGTCCAGTGTATGTATTGTGTGAAAATGCTGTGCCAATAATTTAACAAATTGTCTCTGTAAACACGCCTGACTGCCCAGTGCCAAGCCACTCAAGCGTAAGCGCAGGTTATACAGTAAGTGTAATCACCCGCCCCTGACAGGTGAGGTAGGTTTTGCCTGGCTAGGCTCTGGCCTCAGCCAACCACAACGTGCCAGTTCCAACAAGGGGGAAATACAACGAATTGGGTGATAGAGTGATTCAGGATTAAATATGGGGAGGAAGAGGTGTGTTATGCACCTCATCATTGTTTATCTTAAAGGGGCCATGAAAAGAAAAATCTGGCTCACTTACCCAATCTTGTATCAGCACAGTCACCAAGAATATAAGGTTCCAGAATGTTCTGTTGTTTGCTGATGTATGGTTGGGTTGTTAAACCTATTGTGACGTCATTTAGTGGATGGCCTGTGCACAGAGGGAGGTGGGTGGTGTATGTGTCCATGCTCCCTCCTCCATTGCTATTCCATGGTAGGTGTGATGTGGAATGTTCATTGGATCAGTGTGTCATGGACTAGGGATGGGGCTGTAGGCAGAGTAACCTTATTTGATGATACCTGCTCTTTTTGCATCACTATTAACAGTTAACATGATTCCTGTCAGTTTGTTAAAGGAGACTGCCTTTCGTACAAACTATGTTGCATGACTTCATGTACCCAGGACCCGCACTGTTATTTTCAGATTCTCCTTCTATTTATATAGATTATAAAAAATATATTTTATTCTTGCATTTTATTGTGGTGGAAAATGGTTCCATCAAGTTACTTGAAACAGTTGACTGCATGAATGGAAGTATTAAAACAAAGACACAGAATGCTTTAATCAACAGTACCTGTTAAATTGAAGTTTTCACAGTTTAAGGCATCCAGCTTGATACCCAGGAGATGGATAATTTCCTCTCTTTTCTCAGCGGCTCTGAGGGCATTTCTTGTACTGCCTGTGGCCTGCCTGAAATATCCCATGAGGTCAGTTGAAGAAAAAGACCTGGCTCTCAGGAGCTGGTTGAAGCTGAAAAAATATATATATATTGCTCAAATGTAATCCCACTTTTAATAAGTAGAATAATGTATAAATCTCGGTGTTTATAGGAAGACTTAAAAAATAAATAGTTTACATTTTCCAAGCATTGGCTTATTAAAAGAAGCTTTGCTGCAGGAGATATGAAAACGAGAGAACATTTTGAAGAAGCAGTATGTTGTTTGATGTTTATAATCATTGAGAGAAATATTTTATGCCTATTGTGTGATGCACAAATATTTAAATGATACAGATACATCTGAAGTGGGCTATTATAACCCCGCTTATGGCCACATCAATGTACTTCACTAAATGGTTAGGCTACCTTTCTCGTCAGGATCGGACTGGGACAGAAAATAGGCTGGAACACCAACATAAAAGTGGCCACCATTAGTGAATCAGATATCTAAAGGTTTTGGCACACTGTTTATGTGTTTTGTAAGGCATGGGAGGCTCTCAGGGCCTGATTATAAGTTTCTGCGGTCCAAGAGTGGGCAGCACGCCACTGCCCCGCTCCAGAACCTCCGAATCTTACTGCTGCCCGCCCACCAGATTACAAGTAATTTTGTGGTCTGGTGGGCAGGCGCACAGCATTGGGGTCCCATGGCGGTGCTGTTTAAAGGCTCATTGTGAGCCTTTAAACAGCAATGCTGCGGGACCACCAGTTCACGTTCCTGCACACGAAGGAATGCACTATGTTGTGCAATCCTAAACTAGGGGTGCAGAAATACAGGGAGGCACAACATGTACCCGTCTGTATTAACACTGGTGCACAGGGGCAAGATTGGGGTCTGTAGGGCCCCTTTCTTTCCTTACCAGCAGCATTTACATGGAGGAAGAACCTCCATGACACCGATGGCAGTGAGGAAAGTTATAATATGCTTGGCAGTGCCTCAGTGGACCACCAGGAATATTGCAGCTCTTAGACTACCGCGGGACCGCGCAATGTCGGTGCAATTGCAGTCCGTCAGTGAAAGAACTAATAGGGCGGTTGGACCACCTGTGCGTCGGTGCATGGACCGCCCGCCGTGCCCCCGTGGATCTGGTGGTCCTCAGACCACCAGGTTCATAATCAAGTCCCAAGTGTTTGCGCCTGCTTTAAGTAATGTTAGGAAAATCAACAGTGAACACCGGTCTACCACACCATAAACAGTCACAAAACAGGCCCAAACACTGACTGGTCAGACCAGTCCTTTAGGCACGCCAAAATCTCACCCTGTTTTTCAGTAGGACTTTTAATGTGAATGTGTATCCCCATATTAAAAGTACTGAAGCTATAGAAGTGTTTCAAACTGCATTATAAAAGCAAGGGTGGTATCTCATTCTTTAAAGTATAAATATATGTGTGATTGGAGATCAGTTTTTATTGTCCACAACATGCCCCGGATTTCTGTTCATCTTGGCAACACACTCATCCCATAGTAGCCCACTTTAGTGCTTGCCACATTTACATCATCATAGTGTGGGTATTACAATGCACATAGAATGTTTTCAGGGCCAGACCTACACATTTTTCATGCAACATTGTGTAGTATTCAAATTAGCTTGCTTGCCTTGCACAAGAGAGACACTATAGCACAGCTCGGTATCTACAATGATTGCCCTGCTTCCGGTGTCATCCAATGTGCTGGCACACAAGCAGTCTACTATTTGCTGTTCTTAGCCACTCACTGTGTTAAAAAGGTGAATGTGTGCTGTTTAGCATAGGCTGTGTCCTCGAGGCATACTCTTCCAGTAAAAATTCCTATGAGTAGACAATCTCGGCAGGTTCTCAAGCATTGGCTGTGTGCTGTTCATTGTACCACACATTCAAAGTATTATTTTGTTCTTGGAAAAATTAACACATTTTCCCTTGTTTGCACTTTCCGTAAGAAGGTGTTCATTTTGAGGCAAAGGCTGGTCTGCACCGAAAGCTATGGGTGTTTGTGTTGATCTGCCCCAGTAATGCCAGCTTGCTGCAAAGTTGTGCAAAGCAGAGTTTTGTATGCGCTGTGAAAAGTTCACCTTTACAGGACTAAATTTCGCACTGAATGGTAGACATCATTACCTCCTCGTAAGTCTTCCTCGCCACATGAGTTACAAAGTGAGCTTCAGCTCCACATCAGAACCCTCCAAAGCAAAAGCCAGCCTCCCATGCCTCCCATTCCTTCCCAATATGGCCGAACCAAGTCACCCTTGACCTCTATAAGAGGCGGGCCGGCCCAACCCTTCAGCCTGTTTTTTTGGTTCTGCGCTCGTTGACTTTCCAGATGCGCTTTCAGGTAAGTGGTGCCTGCTGTAGCAGGCATGTGGGTCTGAGATTGGTGGTTGTGCTCTAGCGGAACCTAGGATCTGGACTTAACCCCCTTCCTTCCCCCGGGGTCTTGTCCGGTCAGGCTCTGCCATAGCGAGCCATGGGTCTACAGGGTGGCGGCCGGGGTGGCCCGGGGCTCGTTGTTGCCCCCATTGGTTGTTTCCCCGGCCGTGTCGGCTTGGTCTCCGCGCTGGGTATGGCTTCCCTCCAAGTCCCCGCGTTTTCCGTGTTCACTGGGGGGTGGCGTCCTGGCGTGAGCAGTGCTTGGCATGGCAGGATGGGGGCCGGTGATCTGTTTTCCAGTCGTGCCCCCACGTGTTTGCTTATAGTTTATACGCTTCCCTATTCCTGCCCGCCAACCCCTCGAGGGGGGACCGGCGGACGGCTGCGGTGTCTCATGTGTGTGCAACGGGCAGAAGCTGTTTCTTGTCATGGTTCACACACAGCCTCTTTCGAGGGGAACACGTCTCCCTCTGCGGCCGCTGACTGAGTTGGTCGCTTAGACTGCTGCCTTGTCTCTCACTGGGGATGGACTGCAGTGCATATGCTGCGCTTTTTGCCTTACGCTTACCGTCTCGGCGGTGTCAGTCCTCGCACAGGGCTGGCGCCTGCCGCAGCATTCTGAGCTTCCGGACATTCCCGGCTGTATTCCTCGCTGTTCAGTCTCTGTCCTGGCTTCCAGGGGCTGGGATGGGCGCATCTTCCCACGCTTCCTGGTGCTGCCGGTTCAGCTGGGCTCCCTCAGCTGTTGGTTTGTTTTTTCCATATATTTTTCTTTCTCCCTCCCGGGCTATTTAACATGACGCAGAAGCAGGGGGCATACAATCTTTACTGCTCTCCACTTTTCTTTTTTTTTCCTCCCCTTCCCTGCGAATCTGCTTTGGGGTTCGATGGAGCAGGGAGAAACTCCGATAGGGACAGGTTCCGGTCCCTAAGGCTCCGGCTTCGGCTCTGTCCGTTCATTCCGTCCAAGACAGGATCCCGGTGGTGGTGGCGGCTGCCTTTTGCTCAACGAAATGGGAGTCAGGGTTTTTTCTTCCCCACATTCGTCCTCACATGGACCACCCCAGATGTCTGATACTGAGGGGCTAGTTGTGGATCTCCGGGGGCACTATTTGCAGAGTCTCCTGTTCGACTGGCCGACGGCATGCAGCTTCTGGGGATGGGTCCTTGGTGTGGATCCAATCCTTTTTGGGTGGTTTTCTGCCTCTTGTCAGTACAGTGGGCATTTCTGTACTGTCGCTTATGGCTCGTAGCCTTCACTATTCTGGTTTGGTGGACTTGCACAAGCAGACGCGCCGCGTGGTTCTCCCGCAGCGTTACTGACTCCCTGGTTTACAGCTGCCATGTCGGTGTGGGCATGTGAAGTTGGAGGCTCTCGTTTCTAGGAATGACTCTTCTTCTGCTGTCTTGTTTCAGTCCTGTCCTCCTCATTGGTTTTTGGGTCCTGGTATCCCATTGATGTGACGCAGGTGCGACGTTCTTTGGGTGAGTGTTGTACTACTATTACCTGGTGGGGTCTCGGTCCCTGGTACCTAGTTTGCCAGGCCTACTTCTGTGCGCTGTGCATATGGGTGGTGGTGGGATGTGGCCTATTTGGCTGGCGCAGTCGGCCCCGATGGTTGGGCTAGCCAGTGCGAAGTCTTGACAACGTCGCTCGACATTCTGTGATTCTGGCCCTGTCATTTTCTACTTTGTTTCTTTACGTAAAAAGAAAAAAAACCCTAGTGTGCACTGTCACCTACACTGCTGGTCACGGTGTTGGGCCGTTCCGGTTGTTTTTGCCTAGGAGCTTGGGCTCGATGGTGAGTCGTGTGATTAGGGTGCCCGGGCTCCCCCAGGACAGGGGTTTATATCCGGTCATGGCTTTCGTGGGCCTTGGCTTCATTGTTGGCTGTTTGGCCCGGACTCCTTCTTCCCTTCCGGGCCTTGGACCTGCAGTCCTTCCGTCCTGTGTGCTCATGTTCCCGCCTGCTCTCCATGGGAGTGCGGAGTCTGACCTGGTTGGGCGTCCACCTGGGGTTTCCGGGGGCTGTTGGCCGCTGAGGGTCTGATGGGGACAGGCTGCTTTGAAACCTGTCCATCCTTCTCTGGGCTGCTTCTGTGGTCTCCATGTGGGTTGTTGCATCTGCTTCGGCTCTTTTGGGCTTGCCCTCTCCTGTCTGGGTCTTTTTTTCTCATCCGGACTTTTGGCTTTAGGTAGGGCTGCTTTGCCTCTTGTCCATGTCATGCTTCTCTGCAGCTCCTGGGCTTTGCGGCTCTATTGTGGGCAGTTTGTGGGCTCTCCTTCCGTCCTGGGTGGCCTCTGTGAGTTCAGCCTGCTGCCGCGCGACCCTGTTGTCTGTCTTTCATGGTCTCCCTGGTTCCCCTCTGGGCGGGCCTGTTCTGGTGGGGTCTTGGGACTCCTCCTGTTCCTGGCGGCCTCCTTGGTTTTTCCCCTGGCCCCTAGCCTGTGGGTTGGGGTCAGGGTCCCCCTCGGAGTGTGTTGGGTGTCCTTGTGCCTTGTTGGCGGGCGGGGCTTTGCATTGTCCTTCTCTTTGGAGCTCGTCCATTCCAGTGGTCCTCAGCTGTGGTTGGGCTGTCCTGGGTTCTGGTTCGTGCACTTCTTTACCCATTCCCATGAGTGTTCCTTCACTGGTCCCGCTCTCGGTTCCGTTCTGCTGTTGGTTATGTCTCCATGGTTTTGGTCCGGTCAGGGTCGGTGGTGTACGTTCTCTCCCCTTTCCTTCTGGTCCTAGGTTGGGCATGCAACTATTTTTCTGTCCTGTCTGCTAGTGCGGCCTGCGGTCTTTCTTTTCTCATGTCTCCCTTCCGGGTGGTGACTGGCCTTTTTCTTTTCCAGCCTATGGAGCTGGATAGCGTGCTTGGGTTCCCGGTCGGTGCTAGGTCATCTGTCCCCCTGCTGGCTGGTTTTCCGTCTGGTGTGTTGGCGCCTGCCTCGTCCTTTGGGCAGGTTGCTGGGTTGGCCCCTTTGGTTTTTTGGCACGGTTGTGCTGTCCTTGACTGGGTCATTTTTGTTCCGGTTTCCGGTTTCCCCAGTGGTGGCTCTGTCTGCCTTCTCGTCCGGGCTCCCGGTTTTGCGTCTTCCTCTGGTCCCTGTGCTTGCGGGGTTCTGGGTTTGTCTGGCCTGGATGGGGCATTTGACCTATGACCTGTTGGTGGTGCTCACCTGAGTGCCTCTCCCTTGTTTTATGCTGCTGTGGTTGTTGGTCCAGGGAACTTTGGCTCACTGATAGTTATTGTGCTTCTGGGGGCACGGGCTTGCACTGGACTGGGGTTTGTCTCCTACCACTATATCGTGATTCCCCTCGCTGGTGTATGTTCGTGTGGTGCTTTTGCTTGTCCGGGGATGCTGGGTTTTCCCGGTTCTCCTTCCCCGGATGGGGCCCTGTGATTCCTGTGCGGTTTTTACATCCTTTTCACACTAGAGGTGTTGGCATTGTTTGGGTTTGTTTTGCCCGGATCTTCGGTCCTCCTCGACTTGGGTGTGTTCTGCCTGTGGCCTTGACTCCCTCTCCACCCCTGTTCCTGCCATCTCTTGGTTGTTTGGCTGGGTCGGTCCTGGTTTTTGGCTGGCTGTGCGGCGGCCTGGGTGCTCGCTTCGGCGGCTCGCTTCCTTCTTGTGGAACATTCCTGGGTCGGTTTGCTTGGTCCCTGTGCGGGGCGGTCGCACACTTTTGTGCTGCATTCCTCTCCCTGCCAGGCTGTGTTTTCTTCTACTCTGGTGGCTTGGCTTTGGGTCTGGTCCCTTCCGCTCTTCGAGCTCCATGGGCGGCCTTATGTTGTTTCCGCTTTTCGCAGTAGGACAGATGGGTTCTCTTGGTGGCAGAGTTTCTACGGTGTCATTTCGGGCACCTTCTTGGGGCCGTATTGCCTTGTGCCTGCCTGGGTTCTCTTCTTGGTGTCGCGCTCCCTTCTATGGGGTCCCTTGTACACCTGGGGTCTGTGTTCACCTGTTTCTTTTCCTTGCAGGTGGGTTTGTGGTGACCCTCGTGGTTTTGGTTGTTCGGTTGGCGTGCTGGGTTCCTTTTGCGCCCATCTCCGTTCTTGCGGCTCCTGCCTGTCTGTTTGATTGTGTCTGGTTCCGCTGCTCCGCTGCTCCGTTCCTCTGGTGGTTTCAGCTCTCCCGTGGATGGTGGTGCACCGTGCGATTGTGCTGTGTTGCTGTCGGTCTGCGTCTCTTTTCTGCTCTGGCTTTTTTGTTGAGTCACTGTGGTGGGGATGCCGTCTGTTTTCTTCGGTTCCTCTGTTTGGGCTTTTGCTCCCCTCTCACTTTTGGCTGTCCATTGGGCAGCTTTGGTGTGTTTGGTCCGGCGTGCAGCTTTCTGTTCTGGGATCTGTTTGCTGTTGCTTTTGGCTCCGTGCGGTATGGTTCAGTGCCTTCTCTGTCCTCCTTCGACCTTTGGTTGGGTGGTTTTTCAGAAGGCTCTTAGTGTCTGGGGGTCTGGGTTTTCGGTCCTCCCGGTGTTTTTTCTGGCCTGGGCTGGTTCCTCCTGCTCGTGGTTGCCTCTCTATTTGATGGTTCTTCCACTCGTCTGGTCTGTTGGGTTTGCCCTCTTCGTGGGCATCCCTGTCTGGTCCGTTGGTTTCTTGACTTTACTGCTAGTCTCACCCCTGAGGCGGAAAGCCGGGGGCTCATTATCCTCATTTTAAAAGTGTGCATTATTATTTTTTGTTGTGGCATTTTGGTTAAAACTTCTGGGCATCTTTTAAACATTGCGAGCCTTACTTGCACAAATCGCCGCTTCCCCACGCTGTCCTCAGCGCAGCAGACTACGTGCTGACGCCGGGAGTACAGGGTGAGCAGCCGCCATATTGGGGGAAGGAAGGGTGGCATTCCAGTAGCTGGCCGCCTCCCGCCCTCCCAGGCTATATAAACATTTCTATAGCACGAGCGCGCTGACTTTACTGCTAGTCTCACCCCTGAGGCGGAAAGCCGGGGGCTCATTATCCTCATTTTAAAAGTGTGCATTATTTTTTTTTGTTGTGGCATTTTGGTTAAAACTTCTGGGCATCTTTTAAACATTGCGAGCCTTACTTGCACAAATCGCCGCTTCCCCACGCTGTCCTCAGCGCAGCAGACTATGTGCCGATGCCGGGAGTACAAGGTGAGCAGCCGCCATATTGGGGGAAGGAAGGGTGGCGTTCCAGTAGCTGGCCGCCTCCCGCTCCTCCTCAGCACTGGATAAAAGGGGAACATAATTTCGTCCACGCAGCGGGCGCGCCGAAGGCAAGCCCGTCTGAGCCCGTCCGCGCCGGACCCGCGCATAGCGCCAGAACCCCTGTCTCAGTTTCGGCAGATTGGATTAGATATACATCGGCTGAGATTATGCAGCTGAAACCAGCCCATAGGGCGGCCTGTTCGCAACATAACCCAGAAACTATTTTCGAGCTCACTACCGTTAGTTGTCCGAACTGTAAGTCTCTTATACCGTTTACTAATACTAAGGCTAGCCTCTCAGATGTCCACATCATTAAACCTGAGAATATTACAATATCACTCGTCAATGCTCGCTCTCTGGCCAGGCATAGGCAGGAGATTGGTGATTTAATTCGGGACAGAAAAATAGATATTCTTTTCATTACAGAGATGTGGATGGATGAAGCGTCCAATCCCGACTTACTGGTAGCAGTGCCGCACGGTTTCACTGTACACCAGTTAGATAGACAGGGGAAAAAAGGAGGGGGCTTGGCAATTATTGCCCGGAATAATTTTCCGGTTAGAACATTTCCTATATTTTCATCTATATTCGAAGCCCTTCACTTTGCCATCAAGCTTACTCCTTTATATAATCTTAAAGGAGTACTCGTCTATAGACCTCCGGGTGCACGATCTGAATTCTTGTCCTCCTTTGTGTCGCTTATGGAACCATTAGCAATTGATGACACCTTCATAGTCCTGGGAGATTTAAACTTCCAATTAGACAAAATGGAAGATTCTGAAACCTCATCCTTACTGGCCGACTGTGAAATGTTGGGACTAACTCAGCTCGTAAAGTCATCTACACACGAGGCCGGACACACATTAGATGGCATTTTCTCCAACATTAAAGAGTTAGTAATATGTGATATACTGCCTCTCACTTGGTCTGATCATCGTGCCATCTTGTGTCATATTCCCATCACCCAGGCTTCTACTCCTAAAGGGGTCCCTCTAACTCAAGAACCGTTTAGAGTCTGGAAGGACATTGATAATGTGACCTTTAGAGCGTTGCTAATTAAATCCCGTCCCATTATTTCGGCAGACTCTACCACAGCGGTGGATCAGTTTTTCGCCTGGTTGGGTAAAACGGTGGAGGCACTTGTGCCGCTTAAATCTATTTAAAAAAACAGGAAAGTGCCCTCTGCACCGTGGTTCTCAGAAACTTTAAGAAAACAAAAACAGGTCTGTAGGAACCCTGAAAGAAATTGGCGAAAGGCTTATGATAGTAAAAGTAAATTTATATATAAAGAAACATTGGCTGTCTACAAAAAAATGATTCGTGAGGCAAAAACGAAATACTTTGGGGAACAAATTGATAATTCTAAAAACTCAAGTAGACAATTGTATGAGGTGGTAAAATCATTGGCGGGAAAATCACCAGACTTGGGCCCTCCTCTCTCGCAGGAGTTCTGTGATGCACTGGCAAACTTTTTCTTTTTAAAAGTAAATTACATTTACTCGGAGTTTTCAGTGATGAAGAGTCCTACTGAACTCAGATCCATCTCTTCGAGTAAACACCCAGATTGTTCATTTGCTCAATTTAAAGAGATAAAGGAGGATCAAACAGCTGACATCATCAGACTTATAAAAACGGGCTCAGCCCTAGACCCCTGCCCTCCAAAAATCTTTCCCCCAGTAATTGATTTAATTAGCGAAGTCATCTCACAAGTCTGTAATGGGATGTTTAAATCTGGGGTTTTCCCGGATAGACTAAAGAACACACTATTAAAACCGCTACTTAAAAAGCCCGGTCTAGATAAGAACACGCTGAAAAATTACAGACCTATTGCCAGCTTGCCTTTTCTAGCCAAAGTAGCTGAGAGAGTAATGAACAATCAATTGTCAGAGTATATTGAACAAAACACTCTACTCGAACACACTCAGTTCGGGTTTCGGAAAACTGCATGGGACTGAGACCGCACTTATCAAAGCCGCTGATGACATCAGGACTATTAGAGACCAAGGGGGTACAGCTGTACTGGTCCTCTTGGATTTATCTGCGGCCTTCGACACGGTCAATCACTCCATCTTGATTGACCGTGTCGGAGAGTTGGGCATCCACTCTATGGCCAGAGCTCTGCTTGCCTCTTTTCTGTCGGGTAGAACGCAGGCCGTAACACTGGGATCATTTAAATCGGCCGATTTGGCTTTACCTTGTGGTGTTCCTCAAGGCTCATCCCTAAGTCCGACACTTTTTAATATCTATGTGTCGGACTTAGCTAGGGTTATCAAAAACTACCGGATGAGCCTTACCACATACGCCGACGATACCCAGTTGGTGCTTGCTATCAATAACGACGGAGAAGAGGTGGCGGCTCGGTTTCAAGAAGGCATGCCGGCAATCAAGGAGTGGATGGCTGGGAATTGCTTAAGGCTCCATTCAGAGAAGACTGAGATGATTATCTTTGGAAAATTATCCCCTCTGTGGTCTTCAGTTTGGTGGCTTCCATCACTTGGAGCCTTACCAACCCCCGTTCAGAAGGTCAGGAACCTAGGGATAATCTTTGATGAGAAACTGAACTTTGTTAACCATGCTAATCAGATAGCATGCTCAGCATTCCATAAACTTAGTCTTCTAAGGAAAATTCTACCTTTTCTTCCAGAGAATGCTGAGAAAACGGTGGTGCGTTCCTTGGTACTTTCATCCTTGGATTACTGCAACGGTTTATTTGCAAATGCTCAATCTCGGGTAACTAATTCAAAATGCAGCGGCGAGGCTGCTGTCCGGCACTCCCAAATTCAAACCGATTAAGCAAGTAATCAGGAACTACCACTGGCTAACGGTCAGAAATCGGATCAGATTTAAAACCTTATGCCTTACCTTTAAAGCCCTACATTGTCTTGGGCCGGAGTTTCTTAAACAGAAGCTCATCCTCTATCGCCCTACTAGATCACTTAGATCCGAACACTCGCACCAATTAACGGTGCCGCGGACTAGGACTGTCACTTGGGGAGACAGATGTTTCACGAACACCACAGCCAGACTATGGAATACTCTTCCGCTGGCGATCAGATCTACACCTTCACTGTTTCAATTTAGAAAGCTGTTGAAGACTTGGTTGTTCGACCAATGATGTCCCTCTTTATTCCATTACTTTTGGATCCCGATAATGTTTCCATTGAGACTATAAGCTGAGTCACAGCGCCAAGACACCCACGGGTATAAGTTGCGCTTTATAAATTTTAAAAATAAATAAATAATAAATAAATTTCCATGAAGCCGCTTGGCTTTGGTATGTGATAACTTTGTAAGTCATGTGGCGAGGAAGACTTACAAGGAGGTAATGCCCCGGTTACTTACCGGTAATCTTCAGTACTCCGAGTATAGTCTTCCTCGCCACATGAGTTCCCATCCCTCCCTCCCTGTCTGGCTATCGGCTTCATGTTTCTGCTTGGTAGTTTCAGGCTGAAGGTTTGGGCCGGCCCGCCTCTTATAGAGGTCAAGGGTGACTTGGGTCGGCCATATTGGGATGAAATGGGAGGCATGGGAGGCTTTTGCATTGGAGGGTTCTGATGTGGAGCTGAAGCTCACTTTGTAACTGATGTGGCGAGGAAGACTATACTCGGAGTAATGAAGATTACTGGTAAGTAACCAGGGCATGTGTCACTTTGAGTCATTCTAGAGTCGGCACAAAGCGTAGTAAATCTGGGGGCATATTTACACGGGCTTTAGCTCCACTTTTTTGGCTTATAAATCCAAAAAAGCGGAGATAAAAATATCACCCTATTTACAAGAGGGTGCTAACATGGATAATCGCATGTTGGCACTCTTTTTCTCAACGCCTCCCTTTGCATCTCTAATGAGATGCAAAGTGGGTATCACTGGGCGTTCCCCAGATGGACTACCTTGCAAATATTGCTGATGTTCACATCGCGATATTTACAAGGCAGCCCACAGGATTTGAGCACACATTAGATTTTGGAGAAACGGGCGGTTTTTGACAAAAACTAACGTCTGCTAAAATCCAGACTTACCTATGCTTTACATAGGCTTGGATTATGCTGATACGACCACAGGGACGTAACAGCCAAGTTATCGCCGTTTTGCAGGGAACATCGCTGGAAAACCAGCGATGTTCCCTGCAAAACGGTGATAACCTCGCTATCTCTGGAATTGTTATCGCCCTGGAGAAACGCGTTGTTAATAACGCGCTACCAGGGCGATACATTCCAGAGATAGCCTGCGATACAAAATGTATCGCTAAGCACGGCCAGTGATTCCAGTTGTCTTTGGTTGCCTATCCTCTTCTATCATTTGAATCACCCTCTTTTGGATGTTGACAGTGTTCTCAACAGGAAGTACCTTCCACAAATCATACACAATATCTGTAAACTAACGACTTACTTGGAGCGAGTCTCTGTGAATGCATGGTCCACCGATTCCTTAGCTTGTTTCGCTAGTATCAGAAGGGATGAAGTATCTATTTGATCCAGCAATGGGTGACCAGCTTTAAAATGAGAAAATAAGTTTCAGAATATCAGAAGTCGGTTGGTAGTTGCAGGCTATATAAATACTAACACATTCATGGTATAAAGTAGATAGCACCTTACATTATCGGGATATTGCAATTACTGGGCAGATTGTTGACCATGCAGAGGAACAAGGCTTGAAGCCCACGTTTCTTTGAAATATCAAAATATTTCAATGTGATCTGCAACATCTTACATATGGTACGAGTTATGTCCTTCTTTATAATACATGACTATACACACCATTGCCATACTCCTGACCCTCTTCTAAACTACAGCTATCACAAAAGGTATCCTCTGGTTACAATTAGGTTAAAAATGATTTATTCATGTATGTATGTGTTTATTGATTGTTCTGTAGTTTTGTGCATCTTTAACATGTTCAAGGGTGAGGAAGCAGGAATACAAGAGGATGTGGCCTAAAGACCGGAGCTGCTGACCTTGGAGCTGAGGATCCAGGTTCGAGCCTCGGCTCAACCTCCTGTGATTCTGGGAGAATCACTTAATCTCCCTGTGCCTAACAAAAAATGTATGTGTCCTTGTTTAATGTATCTGGAGCTAAAGTAACACACTCCAATACGTTCTGTTTAAGTTCACACTATATAAAACTACAAAAAAAAACAAAGGTAGAAGAAATGGAGAATACATCAATTTGAAAGAAGTCTGCATCACAATTAAACTCTTATTCAGGGTTGGCAAAATATTAAACTTTGCAATGTCAGGAACACTGCCCACTCATCGCAGTTCCATTCAATGTACAGCTGCAGCAGTTCACCAGATGATGTACTGCCCTGCTGAGGGTATCTGGCTGCACACAGGCCTTTTACTGCACTGGGCATAGTCCCCAGTGGGCTGGAGCACTTGGAGGTTACTTCCTGTGCATCTGTTACTTTTCCAAACTCCCTGAGGTTAATTGAAGCTGGCATGGGAAGGCATTAGGAGCTTCCCGTCAACAAAAGAATTACTTTCCGCCTTCTTACCCACGCACACAAGGCCCTTTATAATCTAGGACCAGAATGCCTCAACACCCGACTGTCCTTCTACTATCCCACCCGCCAACTAATATCATCCAATCAAGCCCTCGCCGCAGTCCCGCGCATCCGAAAAACCACCATGGGTGGCAGATCCTTCTCCTTCCTGGCTGCCAAGACCTGGAACTCACTCCCCACCCACCTCCGCCTTACTCAGAATCACATCTCGTTCAGAAAAGAACTGAAAACTTGGCTATTCGATAAACAGTGAACCCCTCCCTCTAGCGCCTTGAGACCCTCTGGGTGAGTAGTGCGCTTTATAAATGCCTGAACTTGAACTTGAACTTGAGAGGGAGAGAGGGGCAGGGCCGGACTGGCCGTAGTGGGCACTGGGCATTTCCCATAGCTGCAATATCGACCCCCTGTAACAAAATGGGCTGAAACCGGCTCTGGGAAACAGCTCGGTCGCACACCCCTTAACCCCCACTCCCCAAGCAGTTTGCCAGTGCCGGTTTCGGTTTCCAGTCATTCCCTGGAGAGGGGGAAGATAGAGAGAAATCAACCAGAGAGGTAGAAGGGAGAGAGGAGAGAAGGAAGAATGGATGGAGGGAAGGAAAGAAACAGATAGCATAAAGAGATGAAGGGAGCGGGTCTGGTTTGAGCATTTTTGCCTGGGATGTTTTTGGTACCCCAGTGTGGCCCTGGTTGCACATAGCTAAAGTCGTGTGCCAAGGTGATAATATTGTCTGCCTGGTGGGGACAATTTAATCCCTAGCATTAATACTGACAGCCCACAGCTTCAATGGGCAATCAGCCACAGCTCAACACCTGCACACTTGTTATTCCCCTGCTGAGTTCCGCACCTTACAGGGCAGGACTTCCTAGGGTGGTGCAATATGGCATCTTGCCAACGTGAATAGACGTCTTGCTTTGGTGTGTTGCCAACTACAAACAAGCAAATAGTACCTCTCACAGTGAATCTCATGCAAAGCCTATTGCAAGAACTCTTGGATGTGAAAAGGTGCATCTATAGAGACAACAGCAGGACTGTGAGAGAGAAATTAATATGCCTCTGGGTAGGACAGGATATGATTGACAAAGTCTCAAGCCAATGGGTGAAAGAGGCTGAGCCAATGGTGCCAGAATATATGTCTGTGGTATGAGCAGAGACTCTACATTAAGATTAATAGACATCAGCATATCAGAAACTAACGATGGGAATACATCCAACTCAGATAAATGTGATCGATGATCTTGTACATATTAACAGGGAAAGCTGCACTTAATGGAAGTGAGCCATAATGATCGTTTCCTTATTTGACATGCCTCTACCAGTTGGGCAGCTCACGTTTTCATTTGTGATTGACATGCTTTTCAAGATAGATTTTACTGTAATATGGTTTGTCCTACTCTTTTTGATCTTTCTGTGAATTCACATATTTTGTTCTCTTTATGTTTGTTGGAGCCCTCACCTCTCTCATCACCTTAAATGTAAATGTAAATGTAAATGTAGTATACTTGTAAAGCGCACAGCTGCCCCAGCAACGGGGCGTCCCGGCGCTGTATAACTCTGGGGAACCCGTCCTGGCTTTCCCTGTGGGATGGTCCCTGCTGGGAGTCCCCAAGGTGGAGCCAGGCATCCCCGGAATTGGTGGGGCCGTTGTGGAGATTAGGCAAGCTAATGCCCAGAGTTGCCGAGTGGAACCCCTGATTAGAGTAAGCACCGAAGCGAGAATTATCAAGTCCGCTGACCAAGGTCCACGACCCTGCCGCGTCGGGAATTGAACCCTGGTCCCGGGCTGACTTCTGCTCTCAGGCCTGCCGCCTCTAACCAGTGAGCCACACTACTCCACTTATACCTTCTTATGTTTTCTTTTGGATTTATTAGCCAAGGTCATTTGTTAGTGAAAGTCTGTGTATTAATGGGCCATATCTCTTTCAGAATTAAAAAGATGACCGAGGAAGGAATACAAAATATCCACTTGCACTGAGAAAAGACCATTTTTACACCAATATAAAAAATTGATAGGTGATTAAAACAACTTTGGAAAGATTCCCTGTGCTGATCAAGTGAGTCAGAAAAGATTCTGGCAAACAGCAAGGTCTACTCTGCTCAGGGGACTGTTACTGCTAAAACACAGTTCTCTGAAGATTACGATTCATAAAGTGTCTGCACATGATATTAGCCTTCAAGGAAACGTTACACCCTCTCAGGACCCGAGAACTCCACCGGTGGTATCCTTCTTGAAAACAAATCGGAAAATGTACCCAAATATTACATTTCACCACCAACCACTGAAGCTCGCTGTCAGGTCCATGGAATAGAAGGTAACCAGAAATTCACCAAGTGTTGAAATCAAAGCATCAGGCTCACACTGTGATAAGGAGCTCTGATCATGTCAGTTTGTCGGTACAGGAGATACATAACTGCTCAGAATGCTTTGAGTGTTGCTGTGTAGGCTTCTTGTCGAATACTCATGTTCTTCATTGTCTCTCTCGTTTGCTCTGCTGTGCTGTTTCAAGAGACTATCAAGCGGGTACAGTTTAGAAGAGACAGTGGGCAGCCACAGATTCAACTGGTGGAGGAAATGAGTAGAAGCTCGCAACGCCCAGCCGAGTCATCGACTCTTTATTTTTCATGCAGAAAAGTAGCTAAGGAACAGTGGTATGAGGAAACAGCAACAGAGAACTCTAGATCACTCACCGCAAGATCCAAAGATACCTTAGTAGTGTTTTTCTCTGATCGAGTTGGAGATGCATGTTGCAATCTGCAAACAGTGCACCTTTAACCCGTCAAATGCAATTTGAAGTGCCTAGGGCTTTGGGTAAAGTGCCCATAAAGTAAACTCCCAGTTCAGTGTTTTTTTGTTGTCACTCCGTTTAAAGGTGGATACCTCCTAATGTGGATGTTCTAACAACTGTGGGTCAGTGGCTCCACAATCAGTGACAGTGGCCTTTAGGTACACTTAGTGACCGCCACTACAGGATGGCATGGGGCACACAGCGGCAGCACTCAGGCCCTTTTTAATCTGGCTGCAATTGAGGCCACCCAGGTGCTGGTTCTCTGCAACAAAGCACATTTATGAGAGAGAAAAACCCATTAAAAGTAGTGCAGAGATGGAATATACTCTCCAGGAAGAGTCATTCTTCAGCTCACCTGCACTTGGAGTAATTATGTATTGAGAGAACCCTCTGTCAGTCTTTGGGGAGGGATGAAAGAACTTAAAGTGGTGTTTATTTAATGTTAGGGCTTCCTAGGCACGCGCATAGGCAGGGTCATCAGTTCTCTAAGGGTTGTTCACAGCCAATAAAGAAAGAGTGTTACCCATTTCTATTTTTCTGGAACAGAACAGCAGAGTACAAGCAGATCTTTGTTGAAGAAGGTGTAGCAAAAGATGGACGGGGACGTAAGCTCGTATGACGAGCTTCTTAGAGTGTGCCGCCTGAGTGCCATTATAACTCAGTTCAACTCTTAAATTTGTAGATCCAACCAAATAGGAGGGACTTAGCTTCCCTTCCTTGGAAGGACTTTTGGGAAAACTTGCATATAAATATAAAGATGTGTGTGCAAGGCAGGAAGTGCCGAAACGAGTAATAGCGGAGATTTCAATAAACACGAAACTGATCGTATGATCCAGCGTCTGTGTCAATGTCCTGTTCTTAACTAAAGGAATTGGAGTTGGAGTTTACAAATATAAAGATGTTCATCATCATCCAAGGGAAGTGCAATGGCCTGCTAGGATGGAGTCAAGACCACAAAACTTGGTGAGAAAAGGAGGGGAGTCTCCCATGTCAGGGCACAAAGGTGTACCTGAGGATCACTTGAAAGTAAAATGTTCATGATTACTTATTATATTAAAACGTGCAATGCATCATGCATAATATTAGTTGAAAAATAACTTCCAATTAAATATATCTATATTTTGAAAAGGTTTAAAAAATTAAATGATTTTGACATTATATCCTGTGGGTTTCTATTTTGAGTCTGTGCCTCAGTTGTTTTCTATGAGGGGGTGTAGCAGTCCCAGTAGTAGGCCATGTGTTTTGCTGGACTTACTCCAGGTCTGAGCTGGAGTATATTTATTATTGTTTTGGTTCCTTTTGAGCTGCAGTAACTTTACAGTTGTAAAGTTAGCTCGAACCATTTGCCAGTGGGTAGAGACATTTAGGGCTACACTTCATATAAAATGTAGTCTCGGAAATTGTAAATTGCCAACAGTAGTAAATTTGCTACAAATTGTAAGAGCAAATTTACTTGTGCAAATTTGCTCATTTGTAAATTTATCTTTGTGAAAAGACCCCATTGCTTTTATACGGTAAGTCTCAGGCAGCCGCAGAACTGCCCAATCAGCATATTCAATTGTAATTTAAATGACGTGCTTGGCACAGTGCGTGCTCCATGATAGAACGTCTCACTATTTGGCATCTGTGTTGAAAATGTGATGCAGCTAGAAGTTTATGGATGAGTGTAGGGTTTAAGCTTATTTCATCAAGAAGACAGAAAGTACAGTCAAGGACAAGGACAATGGCTTTGCAGTGGGCAAAGCTCTGAAGTGGTCTCCCAGAACTAAAAACCATTCAAACTGGGATTCCACAGGTCAAACAATTCTATAACTCAGCAGAGTAGAATATGATCAATTACAGTGAGCACCTTCTAGATCAAAAGGACAACCGGGTGCAGAAAATAAATTAACAGAAACAAATAGTGGAAGGTATCTTTAGAGTTGTGCTTAGGTTAAAATCACGTCTTAAATGTTTTTTTCAAACTTTGATGACAAGTTTTAAAGGCAGACTCCACAGCCACAGAGAATGACCAAAATTTAGAAAGAAACCATTTTGTGGCTCTTAGACTCCTACAAAACAAACATCACACAATTAATATAGGCCTCACAACGCATGTCACTTACACAGGGTGACTCTGGAGAACTCACTTCCCTGAAACTGAGCAGATTTTACCAGAGAGAGATAGTTGGACCCTATGTCTGGGTCACAGTTTGGGCTTACAATTACAGAATTTTCTGCCAGCAAGCGTCAGTCTCTCATGTCAAGGTTAGGAGGTTGGGCGTTCAGTTGGGGTGAAAGGAGCATCCTGAATGCAGCAGAGAAATACACAAAACATAGCCCAGTGCTACATTAGTTTGGATAATTTGTGATATTAGCAAGTGAAGAGTGACATCGAGAATCACTAAAAAGTGTATTATGGTGCAGCAGAATGGATACGTAGGGATATATCCTCACATACTTGATGATACACAAGCTTTACTCTTGGTGTAAAATAGATTAATTGAGAGCTCTATAGCCTGCCTCAGAACCTTGCCCCTTTAAACATCCAAACTTGTTCATAGCTCTTTTTCACATTATACAACCTCACCAAGAGCTCTCTTCATATACACTCATAAAGAACTTTGCGCTTGATAATATAGAGTTACTCAGAGTATTCATTGATAATGCCAAAATTACTCAGATCTCTCCGTTCTTAATAATAGCTCCTGATAATTCATTCAGAACTCTGATCCTAGTTATGGACAGTTTTACTCAGCGTTCTGCTGTTTCTAATGTGTCACCTGACTAATATTACTCATTGTTACTGATAATACATACCGCGACCTCTTGTAAGCTCATGTCCTGCACAATCTTAATTGGAGCTCTATTTTATGTAATACCAGACACATTTGGAGCTTTGCTTGTCAAAAAAATCATTATGTACATCTACATATGGGTAAATGTCAACTGATAAAATATATTTACAAAACAAGAGAAATTGTAGATTACAATGCTTGGGGGGCACCTGACAAACAGCGGACAAAAAGATCACTTCCTGAATTTGATTCAGGAGCTGGCCTAGGAATCCAATGTGATTCTGCATGAAAATAACCCCTCCAAACATTGCTGTTAAGCAATGGAGTCTGTGGAGAGCCACTTCTCAGACAGAGTGATTGCTGCAGCCCTCAACCATTTAGAGACAATGACCTCAGCCAGAATCCAGGACAGACTTTGGGGAGCGTCTGTCGCAACACTGTGACCTGTTATGCAGAACAACCTGGCCCTGAGACAGAGCTGTGAACTGGGTTCAACTGGACGGTAAGTCTGGATTTCCTCAGTGGGAGGATGGCACGGGTAGAGGTGCACGTCTGCATCATAAGTTTGTAATGGGGCTCCTCTGACCCAGGGCTTGGTGGCTAGCTACAAACCGGTCAGCGGGGTGGGGGGGCTGTATGCAAGGGAAGTCTGGCTGCCCTTGACCCTGGTGTGTGGGCATGAGCAGTGCCCTCAGAGAACCATGTTGTGTATTTTGGTAGCCTGAGTGCCCACAGCTCTGAAGGAAGGAAGGAGTTACACCCTCACCGACCCTGGTGATGGAAGCTTAACATGTTCTTGCCCATTAAAGAAGATGACACTGGCCTCAGTCCCTTTCTTCCCTGGCTTGGATATGGGGAGAGGTTCCAGCACTGTCGGTGCTGTGAGGCCATGCTTCATATATTTAAGGCAACAACATTAAAAGACACAAACAGCATAACATTGGACCTGTGATAATTAACACACGTCTTATTTTGAACACTGGGACTATCAGACGCAGAGTACCTGCTTATCCAGGGCTAGTGATGTGAGAACCCTTGGCCCCTTACCATTTAATGACTTTTGACTTTGACCACAAACCCTGCATGTACCTTGGAGTTGCTTTCCAATGCTACTTAAAAGGTGTGCAGCCCTCTGAAAATGAAGATTGAAGGGTGACTCTATTGCATAGCCGATGACTGACAGTGATATATAAATATTGTACTGTGACAATCAATGGTAAAGGGAATAACAAACAACTTAAAGTGTCCTTTGATCTGATGCAACCAAATATGGATAAAGATATGGACAGACAAAGGTCTAGTGAAGGAGAATAAGAACCTACAAATAAACAAACTGATACCAAAGAACTCCCTGTGGATTTGGGAAAAGCATTTGTAGGATAGATTGTAAAAATGATTTGCTCACCCTACACATGGACAAGATGAAAGAGAGACTTTATAAATGTGCATAGTGCCTTGATGGAACAGAAAGACCTTTCTCAGACATAGAAGACAATGCTATGGCGAGAGGTGAGAAACTCCTGAAAATGGAAAAAGTCTTGAAAGTTATGTGACTGAAAAATGAAAATCTGGAGGCAAAATCACTGGGCGACAATATTAATACCCTAGGTATACCGGATAATTGAATTTCTATACTGAAATCTTGCACACTTCTCTATTTGGAAAATCTCAATTCTCAACAATGTTAATTGTGGAGAGTGCATATAGGTCCCTGAACCCCAAAGCTGGTGCCTGAGGTACCCAAGGCCTACTGTGGTCCACATTTGGAGCTACAGTGACTGGGATGCAATTCAATGCATGGCAAGGGAGCAAAGACTTGCAGTACAATGCAATTACTACCTGTTGTTTTTCTGGCTTCATGATAGTAGTACACGTAGTGCATAGAGCCTACCAGTGACATTGTAGCCTCAACATGTGAGCTGGGAGTATGCCACATTGTATCCAAAAAGGCCAAAGATCAACTATGGTTGCTGCTCTGCAAGATGCTAAAATCACTGAGGCATCAGGACAATGGCCACTTAAAGGATAGATCTCATGAAGAGACCTCCAACACCTTAGATGTTAATCATGGCTTTATGATTACATTGATAAGCAGGTGGGTGAGGGTAACATATAGCGGGCAGTCACATCAAAATAATAATAGGTAGATAAAATGAAGTTAGGATGTTGCGGGCACTTGAAGGCTCCAACGCCATGGCATGGAAACTGAATATACTAGAGGGTGATCAATAGAAATCTGGTACCCCCCCCCCCCCAGCAAAATGCTCTACTTTGAGATTTAAAACCTAGTTGCTAGTGTGTAAAAGCACTGGATGAGATCAAATAGCTTCCAGATTTATATAAAACAAAACGCACTGATTGATATGGGAAGATGTGACAAAATGTGCATATAATTGAAGGCGGTGCCTGGGCTGGGGTCTGCTGGTGCTGACGGTCCACCATTGCATGTAATGTGCTGTATTTTTTTCTGAATATGGGTAATCTGCTGCCAATTAGGGAGTTCAGTGTTAGGGGTAATGCTTTGATGAAGCTAGATATTAGACAGAAAGAGTGGGTGGTATTTATGAAAAACAGTGCAGTGTGGGAAAAGCACTCCGAGATTGACCCTCAAAATCAGATTCAATAGAACCATGCTGACACATTTTGCTTCCTCCCATGAAACTTTGGTGTCTTTACTAATCCTAGAAAGACATGATGGGTATTAAAAATAATAGATAGGCATGATATTGGGGGGTCTTCCTTCAGGAAAATCACTTACAGAACAGTGGGCATATTGCTGGATATCTTTCTTTGTTCCTGTAACACATATTCTACTAGGAGAGTGGATATTAGTATGAAGAAGTAACAAGAGTTTGAATATGATATGGAACACAGAAGGTAGCTACCGTATTAAATAGGGTTTGCTAGACAACGCTGATGTGACGATGATTAACTCATGTGAGTTTGATTTAATTGACAAACTGATATACTTATAGATGAGCGCTAAACTCAGTTCCTTCCTATGGAGTGAGATCTAAATGTTATCCTGGAACCGTCACTAGATACATCCACTGACACGGGCAGTCCACTCTCAGCAGCAACATGACCAATTCATGAACAAAACATACAATAATGCAACAATCTGGCCCCATAGATGTGTGGTGCTATTGACACCCGAGGTCACAAAGCTACACTAATAATTTTTATGTCATGATGCAGAATCACAAATTGATTATTGACCTCTCCTACAAGAGGCCTGTACTTGGATATCTGAAATTGTAATGCAGCCTCAAGCACTATTGGGTAATTCCCCTGTCAATGCGTCAAAAAAAGTCCACCACTAACTATAGGCCATTGAAATTCACCTTGGCAGAGCTATTGGACAGAGTGTTGAGAGCAGGGCTGAGGCAAGACATTGGTGTTTATTTCAAAGAAAAATGGGTTCTGTTGAAAGTGTATATATTTTTGGCTGTTAATGTTAGGATTGGCGTTAGCTGATAGAAGAGAACTTTACTCAAATGGGCCAGTAGGCTTTCACCCCAGTACTAATTCACAAAACATGGTAGTATGCCTCTACCACACTACATGCTAAACCCATATCAGGGACAGTAGTCCATTGTCAGACAAATGAGGTCATGTAGTTGAATCCCTCCAGGTCTGGGACAGGTCCTGGACCTTATTCTTGTCAAGGGACAGACCTACCCCTTTTTAAACATGCTAGATTAGCTGCAGACAAAATTAAAAACCAAGAAAATAGAGACTTGCACTCAGGTACTCAGGGCACAGCAACACGACTGAACACCATGAAGAGGACAGTCCCAACCCAACAGAAGGTGATCACCTACACCAAACGCTAGGTCAGGTATTCAATCTATATGAGCTAGATCAAGTGCTGAAATCGGGAGTGGCTCGAGTGGGACATGTAGAACTACTGACATTTTAGCAATCTTTTACAGAATAATACTCATGGCTATGTGCTGCCCAAAAAGGATTTGTTGACCAACTTGGTAATAGCCTATTTAGGTAAATTGGCAATGGCCTCTCTTAAGTCTTATGAATAGGGGTACTTAATTAAATAAAGGAAGAGTTATTGCAATGTCTGGCAGCATGACAACGAGCAGGGACAGATTAACATTGGAGGAAATATTTAAATAGGCCATGGAATGAGGAATCCACCCACCTACAATGAGGCAAGCAGTTATAATGGTATTATTAAGACCAGAGTCGTTTTCTCTATTCAGCTCATCCTATATGCCAGTATCTTTGATGAATGTGGATACTAAAATATTAACCAACATAACAGACATGAGTAAAGTCTGAGTATCCGAACTGGTCCTTTTGGTACTGGCATGCTTTTTGTCAGGCTGCTTCACATCCAATAATATACACTCTTTTCTCCCTATTGCATCAGGTGAAACCTCAACCTTCTGGAAGCAGCATGACTGCCTAAGCAGAAAAAGCATTCAATTCCTTGGAATAGCCATATGTATTTCCATGCTAAGGGGGATAAAACTAGGTGAAAGCATTGTGAGATGGTTGTTGTTATTGTACATATTACAGAGGGCCCAAGTGAAAATTAATGGCCATCACTCTGTGACCATAGCAGCCCGTGGGTGCACCCGACCAGGGTACCCTTTGTGTCCCCTCCTATTTGTAATTACAATGGAACCCGTGGTGTGTGTTCTTGGAGAGCATCACACAAATAAGGGGCTTACATTTGAGTGAAAAATTGTCTAGTCTCCTTGTATATGCAGATGACATTTTACTATACCTCAGGGAACCAATCGACAATACTGAATCTGTATCAAGGGAAATAATTTGATTTTGCGAGAGACTGCAAACTAATTGTGGTAGATCAGGCCTATTATTTACATTAACCCCAGCCTTTACAAAACCTAAACTATAGTTTGCAATACAATGGAGAGCAGATCCAGTGTAATACCTCAGAGTTAAGATTTATTAAGATCTTGAGGTAATGGTTAGGGACAACTATGACCCATAATATCCTATGGTCAGATGGCTATAGTATAATATATTACTTCTTAAAACTACTATATCTCTATGCCAATGTCCTGAGACCCTTCAGTCAAACGTTTTTTAACATTTTGCACCTTTCTTAGAAAGGTAGTGTGGGCAGTGAAACAGCCAAGTCGTAACTGGGAAGCCGTGGCATTAATAGATTATCTGTTTTTTCAGTCCTGGACTAGACATTTTTATTTTGAGTCACCAAGGCACAATATGGTAACACGAGTTGTCCTTGATGCCGCATTTGGAATAGAATCTGAGATTACAGACACAAGACCACTGAGTACAATTGTAGGTAAACCAATCCCTATGCCTGTCCCACAGATAAAATTGGTAGCATGCACAGCATGGGCATGACTCCGTCTGAGAGCCAGCATAGGTGTTGAATCACTCCACTCTGCAGAACTATCTTTACTAAGCAATCACTGCTTGAAGGTCACGAGTGAGCTTGGAGACAACTGATATGCTTTGGACTGCTTTGAGTGGCAGACCTATGCCAGGGCTGGACATTTATAACTATATATGACTTAACAAAAATGATTACCAACATTATTAGAAGCGGTCTTATATTTGAGCTTTTCCACCTACCACTTGAGAAACAGCCATCGATTCCAACTGAACCACGGGCAATAAATGCATTTGCAAATATGATTCTGGCCATATCAGTTAGACACTTAGGGTCTGATTTACTACTCTATGTTCAGCCGCCCCATTTAAAGATGGATGGATCTTAAGTATTCTGTCAATGGAACCCCTGTTGGCTCCGTCTACGAGTCAAGGAGTCATCGTAAACCTGGGAATGCCTCAGAACCTAACGCCACCCCAGGGGTGGCGTTAAGTAGGCACAACGAAGAGAAATGAAAATACTTCTCCTTGTGCTTTCATTTTTAGGTCGCGCATCCGAGACCTCTTGTAAATGTAAATGTATTTCGACTTATATAGCGCACAAATCACCCAGGGGTCTCAAGGCGCTTGCTTAGGGAACCCGTCCTGGTATTCCCTTGTATGATATCCCGGCAGGGTATCCACAAGGTGAAAGCCAGGCATCCCGCCGCGAGGGGCCGTAGTGGAGATTAAGCAAGCTATTGCCCAGAGTCGCAGAGTGTGACCCCGTGAGTCGAGTAGGCACCAGAGCGAGAATTGTCGAGTCCGTGGAATTTTTGAGCCCGAGACCCGCCGAGGCGGGGGATCGAACCCTGGTCCTCGGCCGATCTCAGCTTTCCAGGTCTGCCGCCTCTAACCACTGAGCCACGCTTCTCTACTACTTTAGTATATACTTATATATATGTGTATGTACTTTGTGGCCTCTGGAGATCAGCCCTAGGACTTGTCTGTGTCCGCTTAGGGACTTTTTTTCTGTTCAACTGCTTCTATTCAACTGTCTTAATAAAAAGGACTAGTAGAGGCCAGTAAAATACCAGAATTGCTTTCTGCTGAGGGACTTTCTTTTTAAAATTTTTCTGGCAACTGCTTCTATTTAACTTTCTTGATAGAAAACGACCAGCAGAGGTCAGTAAAATACCAGAATCACTTTAGCATTCTCTAGATTCCAGTCCATAGAAATTGTCTTCCACGAGCACCCGCAGACAATAATATTTTTTTCGAATCTTGTATTTTCAGTGATATGACCACTGAAGGCCATGATTTTATATCAAAAACAGAGCTTTGGACTATACAATTTCCCACTGAAAGGCAATATTTCTCTCCATTTGTTCCCATACCTGATATGTCACGCAGTTTGGTGCATCTTTTCCACCATGTTAAAGAACAGTAGATGTTTCAGCACCCAGGCTTCTGTGCTGCATAGCTTGATACATATAAGGGCCTAAAGGCGAGACCGATAGCATTGCAAATGATTTTGGGCAGGAAGGGTCTCTGCCTACACAAAATCAACCATCCCGCAACGCAGGCACCCTTGCACCATGGTGCAACGGAGTCTGAGTTGGCGTACGGCAGCCCATTGTGGGCCAGCACAAGGGAAACGGACAAGAATGTGCCGTATCATATAGATGCAGCGCATTCCAGCCCTTTCCTTTTGCTGTAGGGCAGCGCAGCAGGGAGGCCTGCGGCGCTGCCCTACACTAAAAGCCCATAAATAAGGTCCCGAGACATTTGACCTCCACATTTGCCTTCCACTGAAACCAATTGGTCTCATGTCAGGTTGTTCTGTTTCTTTTAGTTCAGTGGCAAGGGGGATGCTTGACACAGACACATTTTAGGAGAGGTAAAACTTTAAGCTGGAGAATTGAAAATGCGCTCGTCTGTAACAGAGAGCACAATATACCTTTCCTCCAAAATAAATGACCCATGAGAGGAGGTGGGCTCAACGCCTTACCTGGACATCGTGACTCTGATTTCTGGAACTGGCCAATGACCAATAGAACCCAGACAAAAGGTGAAAGATGCCCCATCCTGCGAAAGAAAATCAAAAAAACGTAATGTGATGGTGCTTGCACAGCTGGAGTACTGCAACTCAGAAGTGTTTTTACACGGCACACTGAACACACCATTCGTCATAACATTGACACAATGAAGAACTAATAAAAATATAAAGTCTTGTGTTGCAATTATAAAAAATGTTATGTACAACATAATAACAGCGGTTTGATGTCAGGGATGTGCGAAATTGCAGGACTAGATTTCAGGACATTTCAGAAAATCCATTATAAAATACATTTACAATGATATTTCCAATTTTATGTTAAAGAATTGTTTGAGAAAACCTCCTAAAAATATGTTTCGCAAGAAAATCAACTGACAAATAAACTTTTTGCAGAATGTCTATATGAATAGTGACTGCCACATTTGCATGATTTCTTTACTCTGGCTTTGCATAAAAAAAAACAGAAGTGATTTTTTGCATGAGAACATTTCCATAAATAACAAAAATTTGGCCTAGTATGTAAAAAGGTAATTCGACCTCATTTAGAGTTTGGACTGAACTGAAAATCCTCACATTTCTGCAGCAACTTTTTAATGTGGAGAATAATCCAGTTGCTGGAATTCCCCCACAATAATCCTAAATCGGAAAAAATTCAGCCAGTGGAATGTAATCTATATTTAGAGTTTCTACCAGACACTGGCATTTTTTCAGTTCCTTCCTAAATCTAACTAGGGCCCATCATTTTGAAGTTTCATGAAGACCATATAATCAATTTGGCTAAATTCTTCTTGCTGAATTTATGGATAGTTTGGGAAATATAGGCAATGCAAATAATTTGGCACACTGACCTAGTTTTGGGAGAAGCTTTAAACATTTTACTAGAAGTTGAGTGAAAATGACAAACTCTACACATAGTTCCAGCTTAGGAGGTTATTTAGAGTTTGGCGTTTGGAGGACATTGTCCATAAATAACCCACTGTGATTATAGGCAAAGTTCTTTGCAATGATTTTATTTGTAAGAAAAGTATTTACTTTGAGAGAATATCTTTTTGTGTTGTATTTGCTTAACATGTTGTGCTTTGTGAGGTCCACAGAGATTGCAAAAATAAAAATATATATTTTTCAAATGTTATTTTAGCACATTGCAACAGGCATTATTATGTCCCATTATTGCAAGTGGACGTAGTAATAAGCTTAGGCAGAACCTTCCCAGCTAATCTGACTGAAAAACTGGGAGCACTGAGACATACTGATGATCCTTGTGTCAGATGGCAATATAGGGTAACTTGTATTGGTACCCATTTTTCGTGAAGCTAACACTGTTTTTTAAAAATCTTTTTTAACTTTGCTTGTTTAATGTTCTAATTTGTTAAGTGAGTTAGCCATTTTAGAATCAGCATGATTCTACTTTTGGATTGCGCATTCTGGGGCTGATTCCTATTTCCCCGTTGCCTTTGTTGGCTACTATCTTGGGGTAGGTAATTGTTTTACCACATTTTGAGCCATTTCTGCTATTTGCATCAGCCACAGGCACATCTGCACTGATGGCCTGCTGGAAAAGCCTCAAAGGAAGCTCGTCCGCGCCCATCTGGGACCAGACCACGACCTGCAGCCAGAAACCCCGTCTCACAGTGGAGAAAACCTATGGTAAGCTGCTCCCCAACTTTCGTAAACAATTAAAAACTTGGTTTTTTAATCAACATTGCTAATGTCAGATCATTGCTGAGCTTCTGTTTGCTTGCGCTGGGAAACCCTTGTTGGGTAGCTGTGCGCATTATAAAATAAATTAACATAACATAACATAAGCAAGTACTAAACTATCCTTCTAAACAATTATATGGACGCCACAAATGTAGTAAAATCTTAGATAAAAGGTGTCGGTCCAGCATCTGGCACAATATATCTGGACTAATTGTACAACATTTATTGTCTGATAGCGATCTGGAAGAAAGAGGATTGTACAGTAGCTCTGAGTGTTCTACTTGCTCTCTGATATCATACAATCTGTGCCTGCAGAGAAGACAAGCATTTGCAATGCAACAGGTCTCGCATTAGTTAAATATAGAGCTATTGGCTTTGCAAATTGAAGAGGGATGAGGCATCGGCATGCCTTTGAAAGCTCATGAAAGCATGGGTGTCATCTGATTTGCACTCCACATTTCTCAGTTCGTATAACTGGAGTAAGTAGAGAAATTACTGAGGAGGGATCAGTGTTGTGCCAAAGACATTCAGCCTGAGCCACACGAGATAAGGCAGTATGAGGAAAAGAGGGGGGGGGCAGAGGAAGGGAAAGAGTGGAAGGGAGGGGAGTGAGAGAATAAGTGAGGTGAGGAGAAAAGCCCTAAAAAGAGAGCGAGTGAAACACTGAGACTGGAAAGATAGTATAGATGTACAGTTATGAGCTAATGCACAGGGAGTAAATTGGTTAAATAAATATTCTCTGTAATGTGTAAGTAAGAAACAACATATGGAAGTGGTCTGTGGGAGACATGTGCAATAAGGAAAACGAGGAATACATGGAGGGATGCAGCTCAGAGGAGTGGGTGATGAGGAAGTGAAACTGATAACAGGTGGAGGAAAGGAGTGAGAGGTGAGCGGAGAAGTGAAGCAGAGGGAAGGAAAGGGGGATGGAGGTGGGCGAAGCAGTGCATAATGGTGTTGAATAAAGTGTGAGCTGCTCTCACTGAGACACTGCACCACCAGAATGTGAAAGAGGGGCAAGGAAGGGGCTGCTGGGAACATGTGTATTTCAAGCACTCTCTGTAAATGAGGTCTGGTTCATAAACAGTCTGAGACTATTCCAAGAATCCAATGAGGAGGAAAATTAGTGTGAAGGCAACGCTGTAGACAAACCTTATTGAGATATAACTGTGGCTATAAATAAGGTCAATTTAATGAGGTGACATCAAAGAGAGACTCTCTTCTATGGACATTTTCTGGTGCTGGGTAGATGCTAGGTTTTTGCAACTGAAACACTGAATATGATACGTTCTATTATTTTCCATACACAACCATTACAAAATAATCCCATTTGTGGTGGGTGTGGTCCAGTGGTGGAAGTGGGGAAAAAAAGTAGGGGAAGTGTGGGCGGAAAATCAGAGAGCGGGAATAACCCTAGGATTGTGTAAATGGGCGGAGTGAGAGGTATGGCCAGAAAGAGCAAAACATCCTAATTTTTGGTATTTGTTTGGCATTTCACTGACCAGTTACAGCTTATTACGCTTTTTATTCAACCAATGGATACACATGTTTATCTAATGTTTAATATGAGTTATTGACAGTAAAATGTATTGACAAATTGGGATACAGTTCCAATTGCAGAATATCCCAAATAAGCTTAAAAGTGGAATCACAAGCCATTTGTCTCTAGGCTATACAGTTTCTATCATTAGCAATTCGCCTCCCTTTTTCCACAAGAGTAGTTAAATCATGAATGGCAAAGTTTGCACGTTTTTTACATAACTATGGCTCTGCCATATTTGCCACATAAGACATCATATGCTGCATAATTGGTGATTTTAACTAAAAAATAGTTTGTACCACAAATGGATCAAAAGTTAATAAAAAATAAGACAACTTGCTGCACAGTGGACGGCCCTTTGCAAAGGGAGACTGGTCACCTCTCTCATTACTGCGTGTATGTCACACTGGTACTAAAGAGGCAAAATCTTTGCAACAACTGTTAGTATGTGTAAAAATGTAAAAATAAAAAAAGGATCAGAAAATATACTACATTACGCCGCACCCTTTTTTGGGATGCATAATTTAGTCAACACTGTGTCTTCATTTTGTACTCCATTGCTGCATAATTCCAGCGGTCCCAAAGCAGGCAGCACATGTTAAAAGTGCCTGTGCATGAATCAGAGAGACCACAAACTTTTCAAACTTATTTTTGTGTACATGCAAATCCTGCATTGCCGATCCCTGGTGAGTTGCACTACTACTGATGAAACACGGCCAATGGAGGTACAAATAGGTGAGGCAAACTGGCCTCAGGGTCCTGTGACCTCAGTGATAGAGCCATTGTCAATATAGTGTAGGATGCTTTGTAGGCCTTAACCCACACTTGCCTCAGCTAGGCTTTACCTGCTTTTGCTAAGACACCAGGGCTTCTAAGGACTAGTGGGGCCTTCTAAGGTCTAGGATGGGAATGTACTCCCTAAGGAGAGAGGTCTGGTGGATTGATCATGAAGGCTGAACCCGGTTCCCCAATTCCAAATTCGGCAGCTCAGGCCATAGTGCCACATCCTCTTCCCCAATGAACACCAAACTGCCCCACTGAAAGAAACTCGCAATGCCTTCAGCTACAACCCATTTGTTCCATGCCATAAAGTCAAAGTCAAAAAGTTTTATTTGTGTTGGTACTCAACTGAGGACCACAAAAAAAAATTCACATTTTACATATATAAAAGATTCAGTTTTATCAGTACAAAGGTAAAAAAGATTTTAAAAATTTGTACAGGTTATAACAGACAAATTCATTCGGGGGATATTTACACAGAGATATAAGTTCTCTCACTGTTGTGATTCTACAGAAGCGATAGATGGGTTCTAGAAATCTAGTACGAGCTAAAATTACTTTATGGTTTGGACATACAAATAAAACATGCTCCAAAGTCTGATCGCCCCCTGCGCACAATGTACATAGAGGAGATCCTCCCTGGCGCCATCCTGAAGTATATGATAGAACGGGTAGAATTCCTAATCGAAGCATGGCGATTGCCCTCCTCGCACCATGTGACAAAGTAAACCTAATATAGGGCCGGTTTTGTTTGTATTCTATGGATTCGGCAAAGGGTATATAAGTAGGTAGTTTGTTACAATGTCGAGAATCCATTTCATAGCTCAACTTTGGGGTGAAGCATTTTAAGAACAGTTTTACTTGAGCTGGTGTCCAAGTAAGCAGCAATTTAGTACTGATATTTGCTATACGAAATGCTTCAACCATGTTGTCAAGGAAAATTTGCTTTTTTGCATCAGACCCAAAAGTCTCTTTTTTTAGCAATGACCTTAAAGTATTCTCTTTTGCATGTAATAAGTTGTAGGCCCACCTAATTACATTTGCAATTGCTACAGCATAGGAACTTGTGACTGATAGTTCCAGTCTCAATGCTTGAACAGGTACAGCGTCTGACACTTTCATGATTTTTCTTAAAATTTTTCCCTCTTTGCGGTCCATGAAGGCCCATTGTTTTATTGGGATGTACTCCGTCGCATAAGATAATACAGGTGGTATTTTTACTCTGTAGATGTTTATCAATGAGGAGAAATGTCTGTTCCCTGTTGCGGTATAGAGTCTCTGGAGGGCTACGGCATGTATGTCAGATTTCCTTTGTAAGTTTTTCAACTGTATTGTATTTGTTAAATTTTTAGAAAGGATCCTGCCAAGGTAGGGATAATCATTAACTTCTTCTATCCTTTCTCCTCCTATACTCCAAGTATATTTGGCGCTTTGTTTCCTCCCCGAGAAAGCTATTACTTTTGTTTTTTTAATGTTTGGAACTAGGTAGTTTTCTTCGGAGTATTTGTGCAGGATATCCAATGATATTTGTAATCCGAAAGGAGTGAGATCCAATAACACTATGTCGTCCGCATAAAGTAATGCATGTATGGATTGATTGGCAATTTTAGGAGGTAAGCTGGAGCCTAATTGTAGTTGATTACACAAGTCACTTAAGTATAGGGAGAATAGGATCGGCGCTAGAAGGCACCCTTGTTTTAATCCATTTTCGGTTTTAATTCTTTTCGTATGACCTTTTTCTCCCCCCATTTGAACTTGACACCAAGTATTGGTATGTAGACTTACTATAGATTGTAACAGTTGTTCGTGTATTCCAAGCCTCCTCAATTTGCTCCATAGTGTTGGTCGGTCTACCCGATCAAATGCCGTAGTGTAATCTATAAATGCCGCGTACACGACCTGAGTTTTTTGGGTTACATATTTGTCAAGGATGACCTGGATAACAGCGATATTGTCTGTGACCGAATGTTTAGGTCTGAAACCTGCTTGAAACATAGGTATCTGACCTGTCGTAAAAGCCCATTCTTTCAGACGATATAATAATTCTGCTGCAAATACTTTTCCCACCGCGTCCATGAGCGCTATTTGGCGGTAATTGCTTGCTTGGGTTTTACTTCCCTTTTTGTGAATGGGGATAATAATGCTTCCCTGCCATGATTTTGGTACTTGGCCGGTATCAAAAATATAATTGAATAGTGGACATAGCAGCTGACTCCATTCCTTCGAGGCAACTTGTAATGCTTTGATCGGGATTTGGTCCGGGCCAGAAGCACCAGTTGTTCTTGCATTACGAATATTCAGTTCGACTGATATAGCTGTTATTTTATTTATTGGACGTTCGTCTTTACCTTTGGTGTTAATCTCCCTGCTTTCAGATGGTGTTATTAAGTTTGTTTTGTAAAGATCTGTCAAGAAAATTTCCCAGTCGTTCGGAGGGACCGGTATTGTTTGTAGTTTCTTTTTTAAACCAGTTAGTTTTGCGATTAGATACCAGTATTTGCGCTGATTATACTTTTTCGCTGCTATCTGGATATCGACCCAATTGCGGTCTTGAAAAGCTTTTTTATTTCTTTGATTCTCTCGTCTCAATTGATTTTTCAATTTGTTTATTTCCTTCTTCTCATATGGTGTGGGGTTGATATATTGGGAGCGTATGCATTTGTTTAACATTTTCTTTACTTCAGAGTTCTTAATAGTACGCATATTTTTATCCTTCTTCTTATTGTTACCTACTGCATCCTTTGTTGTCATATTTAGGATTACATTTTTGAATTCCTTTATAATAAATTCGAAATTTTCAATAGGATTTTCAGAAAATATTTTTGATAAAAATTGAGAATGATCGATCAGTGAAATAATTTTATTGAGAGTCGAAGAATTCCAGAAGATGCGTCTCTGATCGCTGTTTATCACTATTTTACTTTTATAGTAGATGATATGACAGGCTGGAGAGGATTTAGGTATCCAATCTGTATTTAAGTTCATTAATGCGTGATCACTTTCTTGGTGAAACTGGTTATGCAAATACGTGACTGTGTCTAACAGATCCATACTGCAGATGATGTAGTCAATAATGGATCGAGTCCCGTTGCCATGCCTGGTAAAATTTGCTGGAATATCCCCTTCCATGTTACCATTCACTATTACTCCATTCATATTAGTCAGTGTTGATAATAGCAGTTTACCTCTTTTGTCGGTTAATATGCCTTCAGGAAATTGCGGGATTTTAGTTTCCATACCTTCTTCCAAGTATGATTTTGCCCACTTATTGATTTCTGAATTAGAGATTTTACTATTGAAATCACCCATGATTAAGAATGATGAATAGGGATGGTTTTCTATTATATTCACGATTTTTCCCATGATTTCTAAGAATACTGTATCGTGTTTTGTACCTGGGGGGGCATATACGTTAAAGAGGAGAATTGCCTTTAGGGGGGCCGTGTTATGTGTTTTTACAAAGATTTTAATACACTGTAGATTTTATAGATTAGTATCTACTATTTCCTGAGCCCACTGATAATCTTCACTCAGAAAAATGGCCAAACCACCTTTAGCATGACCTCGTTTAGTAGGTGTTGCTGGTATTTCATATACATAATAATTTTTGAGATTGATAGACTCAGTTGCCCACGTTTCTTGTATGATCAGAATATCTTGCAAATTTCTCAAGGCCGTAGGCAATTTGTTCTTAATTCTGCCTGCAATATTCCAAGATGTAATTTTTAAGCCTGGGCTAAACAGATTGTTGTTGAGTACTCTTGATTTTGTTTCTATTCAAAGTCTCAGAAACCCAAGCCCAGGATTTTATGTTGTTACTATTGTCGGGTTTTTTAGGTGCATGGTACCAGACTGCCCTTTGTCCTTTATCCACCAAAATTTTTAGTTTTTCTTGCCCTACAGAATGTATATCAAAGTCCGTGTTTTCATGATGTTCTATCGCGTCATGATTTCTCTGGTATTCTTTCACATGTGAATTTGAAAGTGCACGTATTTGAGCATTATACCAAATTGGAATTTTACTGGACGTTAGCTCCAATTTTTCAACTACATCGTATCCGTACTTATGTAGTGTCTCCTTTTCCTTAAGTATAATTCCTGGGAGAATAGACGACCAGAATGATACCCTTGCCAATTTGATATTATCTTTGTTAGGGAAGATTACTAGATCAAGATCATTACTAGTCATTGTTTGTAAAGACCTTAAATGACGTAATAGATGAATTATCCTTCCTCTATTAAGTGGAGCTAAATCAGTGGGAAAAAGTTCCTCAAATTGCAGAATTTTGGAGGGAGACTCTTCCTCCCTTTGATTGTAGTTATTTAAGACTTCACTAGTATTTCTGTTGTTGCTATGATCAAGTTCCTCTGGAAGTCTAAGTGGGACGTATTCGTTAGCTCTAGGATCTAATTGAGGCGTCTTTTCTTTAAAAGTTTTACTGTTTGCTAACTTTTCAGTGCTTGGAGATGATATTACGTTGTCACCGTGATCCTCTTCCAAAGTATGTATTGTAACTGTTTTTCGAAATTTTAGTTTGCGAGTTTTCTTTTTTTGAATCCTTCTTACTGGTTTTTTCCTCCTTCTTTTCCTTCCTTCTTTGTTGTTTTCTTGTTTCTTTTTAACTATCGATTCTCCATTTCCTTGATTAGATATATTAATAACATGTATTTCCTGATTATCTAATACTGAATCATTTGCGAGTTTATTTATTTCCTTAGTTTTTGTAAATATTGGAAAGTATCTGATTTTTTGCTGATGTTTTTCTTTAAAAAGTTTTCTTAAAGAATATGTTGTTGAATCGTTTAAATTATCCATGTTCTGGTTTTGTTGTATTTGGATCATTGATGTTTGTGTACTGAATTCACGTGTTCTTTTCTTCTGATCTTTGATATAATCTTTTGGTATGTCATTTCGCTCAGGGTTGGTCTTCGATGGTGTGTTATTTTTCTCTATTGTGAAGAAGGCTTTTTTCTTTTTTTCTTCAACTAGATGTTTTAATATCCCTATTTGAACGTCCAAAGTGTGATCTGAGTTCTCTAGAATATTTCCCAGAAAAGAAAGAACTGATTCCAAAATCTCTTGTAGTGAGAACAGTGCTTTTGATATAGGTAAGGTTGTATTATTGATATTATTATTTAGTTTGAGATTGAAGGGGTCCAGCGAAAGATCTAGTGAAGTGATTGGGAGAGGTGTTTTTTCTAAAGTATTTTTACTTGTTCCAAGTTCCAACTTTTGTATCCCAGAGTTAGATTTATTAATATTTGAATCTTCGAGTATCATAGAGCTCTCTCTATTTTTTATCGGTGTTGAGGTTTTTAGGGTAGATGTTTCCTGGTCTAGGTTTTGTGGATCTTTTGGGGTACAAAGTGATTTATTGCTTGACTCGGGCTCCAAATGACCCAATTTGGATTGTGAATTAGGTATCGTTGAAGCACTTTCGGTTTCCCCAAAAATTGCTGAAGAATTGAGAGATAAATCTTTGCCTAATATATGAGATTCTTGGGTATCTTTTGCAACAAGCGTGGTGAAATATGTGCTGATTGCCGGCGTTTGAATTATACGACCAGGTTTTATAGCTTTATTTGATGATTTCCGGATCGCGTTCTCTGTCCCCATTCTTTTCATAAATATAGTGCGAGATCGCAACTTTTTGAAACCCATTTATTAGCTGATAAGCGTTTGTGAATTTATTTTATTTGGCTCAATTCAATGATGATTTGATGGGTATTCTACGATTGTGTGAAATTTATCGACTTACCCCGTAGCGAGTTGAAAGAGGGGGGGCCCGTCCCGTCCTCGTACGTCCCCGGACGGCCACAGACGGCCCGCCCTTTGCCCGGGCTTCTCCCGGCGCCCACCCGCGCAGCGGGACCTATCACTCGCTAATAGGCTGGTGGGGCTGACAAGGGAGGGGCCAGCAGGGAGAGCGCCCCAGCTGGTGGCGATTAGGGGTGGTTACTCGTGCTCCTGGGACAGGTAGTCCTGCACGGGTAACGCGCTCGCAGCCCTGCTGTTTTGAACCTCCCCGATGACAGGCAGATGGTGTCTTTGAAACTCCGCCCTGCACTAAGCGGGACCCGCGCAGCGGGTTCCGCGGGCAGTAGGCTTGAAGAGCTGAAGAGCTGGGGGTAATTTAATGGCAGCAAGTCCAAGGAGAAAAACACAGCAACTTGAAAGAAATCCGCTGGTTAGCCTCCGTGAGGGATATAAGAGCAGATTCCAGCGAGGGAGGGGCCAGCAGGGAGAGCGCCCCAGCTGGTGGCGATTAGGGGTGGTTACTCGTGCTCCTGGGACAGGTAGTCCTGCACGAGTAACGCGACAACCCATTTGTTCCATGCCATAAAAACATGGATGTGACTGAATTCATATTATGCACTAGCCAAGAGTAATATGCTGCCTGATAAAAAAAGTAACAACATCCTGGAAAATGCAAATACTCATAGGGAATGCAAGATTAAGTAAAGCATGTGAAATGTAAGCAAAACAACATGGTTACCTTAACGCTTTCATACTCTTTATTCAGAAATCAATTAGTGTTTTTGCCTAAAAAGTTAAGGGAATGACTACAGGGCCCCGAGGGACCCGTTTAAATGCCTATTGCTTATATCCTGACAGAAAGTAAGCAGTATGATTTAGAAAGACCACATCCGTGAACACAGAGCTGCAGTGGACATTTTATAAACGAAAATAAGGAAAACAGGTGATAAGGATCACATTAATTGTTTTCCATTCTATGCATCAACCAGGTATTCCAGGAATGGTGCACTTCCCCACCGTAGAAAACAATGCTGTTCAAAGAAAGACGAGAAATCGAAAGTAGCGCTTCACTGTTAAACTCTGTAAAGTGGCGCTAATGTTTTGAGACGCGAATAAAACCAATCTTGCCACTTTACGACTACTCTGCTTTGCCCTATTTAGCTATTTATTTAATTTTCATATTTTTAATTTTTTCTAGCTCTATCCCGTGGCTGCATTTTAGAATAGAAAATGTAAAAGAGACTCAGGATCGGAGGCTCTTTAAATTTAAAGTGAAAGCGCTTCTTCTTCACTTTTGTGTATGAAGGAAACACACTTCCCATGTGCTCACAGGGAGCTCGGGGAAGCAAAAGGGAGGAAGGGGTTATGGGTGGGTGCATGGTAATAGGGTTACTCAGTGAAGGAAATAGAGATAAACCCTCTAAAACAAGCACATTTTGTTGAAGCGAGGAGGTGGGTAAACATCCAAAGCTACTGACTTTGGAGCTAGGCAACAGAATTCGAGCATCAGCTTTTGTACCTGTGGTCAATCAATTAAAAATAAATAAATAGAGCATCCCAGGGACGGTCAGGCAGCAGGAGGAACAATGCTGTATTTAAATGTAAGCAAGCTGAACCTGAACATAAACAGTAACAAAACAGGAAACCAAGAAAAAAATAGTTCCCCAAAGAACTATAGCGGAATGAGACAATACTAAGTCCTTGCTCTGTGGGAGGAACAGAAGAGAGAAAGGGAGGACAAAGAGGCAGGTCTTACCAGGCAAGCAAAGATTTTTAAAGGTCATTGACACAGACAAATGAAAAACAATGCTAAGAAATTGGATGCACTTATAGCCCACACCCTGATTACAGGATATCTCAAAGCGACTGCACATGTGCTCACTAGCTCAACCTAAAAAGCGAGTAGGGGAGCTCAGCAGTGATTGTGAAACAAGCTCTAAAATGTGAGAAAGTAGTAGGGAATATCACCCACAGTTAGAGTTGCTACTAGTAAGTCTGACCGACCCTATAAGAGCTGAACGGCTGATCACAGTTTATCCTGGACCTCTTTGAGTTTCCCTCAAGTTAAATTGAAATGCCTAAATAGACACCTAGGCTCATCACCATCAATAAATGTGTGCAGCATAATAGAAGAGGATTTGGAGGAACATTTCGATATCTCCAGGGATGAGTACCAGTTAAAATGTAAAGACATTTTGATGTTGAATTTCAATTTAACTTTGATGGGTCCAGCACATAATTGGGGCCACACGCTTGATATGGTATATTGTGACAATAAAATAAGTGCTTTTAGGCCTGTTTTTGCAGTTGCTTGGTTGGACCATGTTGTCATTTCGTTTGTATGGAAACTCAATGTTGGTGATGACAAACATAGGGCAGAACGCTTGATCTTGTAGTTAGAAACTGGAACAACCGATATGCATTTAAAGTAGCCAAATGTATGCAAGAGCTAAAATATATGATAATGCTGTGTATAATCTTAACCAACTACTAATAAATACAATAACAAAGACTGCTGATACACTGGCTTCTTGTAGAAAAAAAGCCTAAAATGTCCGTAGTAAAGGACTTTTAAATGTTTCAATAAAGAATTACTCAAATTGAGGAGTGAGTTAAAACAAATGCGAAGATTATGGAGGAGAGATTATAATGCAGAGGTTAGATAAAAATGTATTGCGCTAAACAGTACCTACGAAAAAACCTATAAAAACTGGCATTAATCAATTAATTAATTCATTAATTTTGTGATTTTTTTACTTGTTTATGGGGGTTTATAGAGTGCACAGTGACGCCTGATGCAGTTTCACAGCCTTTGAGTTGCCTGGAGGCCAGAGGAGTAGTTAGAGTCATAGCCAGGTTTTGATAGATTTTCTGAAATGAAGGAGATGAGAAATGGAACGGATTTCAGAAGTAATGTTGTTCTAGAGTTTGTCGACTAGTACCCTGATAGCGTCTCAATGTGTGAGCTTAAAAGTGAGAATTATAGGCAGGTGTTGAGAGCGTCAAAAAAGGGAATGGGATAGCTGATTGTTGCTGAAGTTATGGGATAGAAATGTAGGCGCCCCACCAGCCTGGAGTTTGTGCATGATGCATGCCACTTTGAATAGAATACTTTTAGCAACTGGAAGCCAATGTAAAGATTTCCAATGAGCTGAATTAGAATCAAATTGTCTTAGGTATAAACTGCTTCTGATCCGAGTTTTGGATTTTTGGAAGTCTGACAATGGCAATTCTATTCATGCCAAGGTAAACTGTATTACCATAGTCAAGTCTGGAGTTTACGAAGGCATTGCCAGTCAAAATAAGCTGAGAGAAGGAAATGAAAGGTAAGCTGATGCTGAATAGCCTGAAGACAGGATTTAGTGACAATGGAGATTTGGCATTAAGATCAAGTGTATTATCTATAAATATGCCCAGATGTATGACCTTAGAAACAGTGCCCAGATTCATGACCTTACAAACAGGGGAGGGGCATTGTCCTATTGTTATGGCTATAAGGAGTTGCATCAACAGTTAAGTCTATGAAAGAGAGGAAGAATTTCAGATTTAGTGGGCCTGTTCTTAAGAAAGTGTGAACCCATCCAGCACACAACAGAGTCACAATGCCATGAATACAGGTGGGCTGGTTGAAAGAGTCAATAGTTAGCTATGCGTCACAACCATAGAGCTATAACATAGAAGGAACATATTATGCATCCAGAATTTTAAATGCACCAAACTTCATCAAAACCATGTTTCAAAGTGATAAAAGAAATGAAGAAACCACCAGTCTGCTCAATAATTGAGTCTTTGTTAAATACATGCAATAAAAGTGGATTCTGCAAAACAATGAAAGTAATCAATGGGCAGTTTTCAACTAGTGTTTTATATGATGATTGTACACCTGTGGAAGGTGGGAAGACCTCGAATGAATGAGTCTTAATAAGTGTTCTGTTTTGAGAGAAGAAGACTGTCTGCCATTCATTAGGAGAAGGGAGGCGTCTGTCTCTGGACCGATGGTCTTCGAACAAGTATGAGTAAATTCATGTTCAGCATTCAAAGCCGTTATTAATGCTTAAATACCCAGTGGTTTTGTACCAAAGTAGCTAAAAAAGGCTTGATTACTTTCATTGTTGGTAAGAAAAACACACACTGCAGTCAGACTGCACTGAAAACTGTAGATCAGTCTCCCAGCTATCTTTCCTTGATAAACTGCTCTAGCCTGCTGGCTCTTCTTTGCTAGTAAGTTGAGGGAAGATAAGCAAGGTCTGTATATGATTAGTTATTCTGATATCACTAAAACTGTGGAATGAATCTACATATTTCAGCACCAGACTGGTGTTTATTCATGCTTAATAAATAAAAATGAATACTTAACGCTAAGTGATGCTTTTGATCAGTTTTCTTGAGTAGCTCAGAAGAACATTTATTGACTAGCTAAATGTACAATGGAAAGTCTATAGTTTGGTTTCTATAGCAGTATTGTTTGCGAAATGAAGCAGGGTGAAACTCACAGATACTTACTTGAGCATGGTAAAATGTCTTGCATGTCTGTATTCAATCCACATATGTTAATTATATTAGATTTTTTACTTTTCTTAAAACATTAATAAAGCGTGACTTCACCACCACCCGCCAAACAGCATCGTAATAAATCATCCCCAAAAGTCAAAGAAGCTAAAACCAAAAGCAGACATTTAATAAACTGTCAAAAGAAAATGCAATTAAAATACAAAAACATCTGAAAGACTCAAAGCAAAAACGAAAAATACATAAAACAGGGATCTGCAGTTAGCACTGAAACCATAAGAACATCTTTAGAAAGCTCAAGCAGGAAGGGTATGCCATGTCAGGAGAAAATGTGATAGAACAGGAATTAGCCACCAATGCACTGGAGAGTGTCCCAGGTAGGCATTGCATTGACTAAAAACACCTGGAGACATATTGAGCTAGCAAAGCCAATGAGACACTGCAGTCATGAGGCGAGCGCAATAGCCAGGTGAGGTACCATATCAATTATTAATCAGTATTTTAAAAAAAGGTTCAGGTTTCTCATCAGTCAGTTATTAACAGTTACTTCTGGAAGAGTTTGCCTTACCTGAGTAGCGCCTCTCTCCTCACTCATTCAAACTATTGACCCCAGTACATTTATACCTTTTAGTTTGGGCAAAAGAATACACCCACTCTTCCTTCAGCCATTAGCCAGCAGGAGACACGCCCCTGGCCCTCTTGATGGAGCGGCCCTGCATCCCACCCAAGGCCATGATGAGGATGTGAATGGAGATGCTTGCCTGCCAGCTGCCTTGTAATCAATATGATGGCAAGCTATGTTTATATTTCAGTGAATCAGACATTCCAATGAAGGGTGCCTTATAATTTAGAACAAAGACTGTCAAATAGTGTCAGTTCACAGGAATAGGTGTGGAGCGTACCATTTTATGACTGCCAGGTTCACCTTTCTGTTTGCAAAACTATAGTGAAAAATGTGGCTGGAGGTTTTGGAAAAAATATTCACCTGTATAAACAGTAGGCTGTTATCTGCGTAGTGTGTGAGTAACCTATTGTTTATGGCAGACTACGGCCTCTCATGTTAAGTGAAGTGCAACATTTGTGGGGTTTTTCAGAATAAGGAAGTCTCCTGTGAAGAAGGATCTGGTATTGAACTAATGATGGAATGATCTTGAGTCATGTACTATTGATTCTTGCAGGGGCCTTCTCCCAGCAGGTAGAGGTCATTGAACCATCTGAGCATGAGGTCTGCTGAGAGTCCATCCTGAGTACAATCTTTACTGTACCTGGCATTCTTTACCCAAGGGCTCCAGGGAGGGTTTCAGTTTTGCAGTTTTAGGTTCAGCAATTGATTCTGTAAACGTCAGCTTTACAACCTTTGTAATGTTACCAATGTTACCCACTGATTTCTTTTGAGGCAAATGTGCCTGCACGGGGTGTTGTATGTCTATAAATATTCACCCTTTATTAGCAAACATGCAGAGAGGGAGCTTGCCGCACTGCGTTGAGTGAAAGGGAGCGAGCGGGAATGTTCCATATTTACCAACATCAAGACCATTTATGGTTTCTCTTTGCTCTGGGACACTGCATGTTGCCTAGCATCAACGCAGGCGCCCCTGCACCATAAAACAAGGATGCATGTGTTAAAGGCAAGATGGATTTGTGCAGGAAGGAGTACCTTCTTGCACAAAACAATGCTTAGAGACATATTCTTCCTTCTATGTCTTCTGCAGAATGCAGCACACATGGAAGGAGGTAGTAACGAGGAGAAAGAAAGATATTTCTCCTCATGACACCTCTGTCGGGTACGTACACCATTTGAATGCAAACCCAAGATTACAAGCCTTTGCAAATCTGGGTTTACATCTAAATACATGGGTGGATGCATGGGAACTCCCATGTGCAACCCATGCAATGCCTACCCGACGCAAAGTAATGCAAGGCAGCACTATGCACTCTGTTGCGTTTCTTTGTATTTACTAAACCACGCAAAGCCACACAAAATGGCTTTGCATGGTGTTAGTAAATGCCAAAATTGATTTTTGTTTCAAGGCTTCACCACAAAAGTGATGGAGAGGAAGTGCTGTAATGGCCAGAGCTGCTGAATTAGGAAGTGTGGAACCAGATTCGAATCTTGACGGCTCAACATCATGTGATTTTGGGGAAATCACTTAACCTCCCCATGCAAAAAAAAACATGTTCCAGTATGAAATGTAACTGGTGCTCATGTCAAGGGCTTTGAAATCCTTGGGTCCAGTTTGTGCCATTTAAAACTGCAGAAAAAGAAACCTTGAAGCAAAATCATAGTAAATCTGGGCCTTAATTATGTGAATGTGTCCTCTTTGTGAACATCTTTCGAAGCAAGTACTATAGTTGGATATATGAAGAAGTTCTTAGGAAACCCTTAATTACTCATGGGAAGGATCTGCAAAAGCAGGTTCCCATGTCCCTGACTCTGCACCATAATGCTTATTTTTTATGAAGTATAGGAACAGACTTTTCAAACTCAGAAGTTGTTGACCTTAACACACGTCACGCATTCACCAGTACAGACAACGAAATAGGAAAGCCACACAACATGAAAGAAACACAACACCTATTTATGAAAATAGATTATATTAGTATGAATTTTTAGAGTTCTTGATGAGCAAAATCAACTGAAGGGTTCCGGAGATCCAGATTTTTATACCTTTTAATGTCAATTGCAAACAAGCATTGGTCAATCAAAAGTTTCCAAACTTTTCAAAAAGTTTATGGAAGTTAGTTCGGCTACTTTGGCCATGCTTGGGTGACCAAATCCCCTAGGATAAAGGTCTGGGCTGCCTGTGGGGTAGACCTGGATAGTTACCTGGCCACCAGAGCGTTTTTCAGTCCAGTTCTAAACTTTACAGTATGACCGCCAATGGTTTTAATGGAGTGGTTCTGATGCTGGGGATACAGGATGGAAAGATGCTCATATATGGTCCTGCAATTGGTGCGGTCAACCGAGGTGCCTGGATGGTGATTCCACAGAAGTCTGGGTCCCTCAAAGTCCTCTTTGAGATCCTGGAAGACCAGTTGTGGCCCGACTACCACTCTCTGTACACCATGGGTGGAGTGAAATCCTTTAGTGGAGGCTAGTGTCCCTCTTGAGTGACCAATCTGGACACTGACAACACTTTGAGGTCAGGCAGACTCAGGTGCAACTTTTGGCCATCGAGGATCAGCCTCTTGGGGTATACTGCAGAAGTCAGCAGTGATTCCTTTGAAGTGGCTACCAACTCACTGGTTTGGGCTTCTTCAGCTTCAATGTCCCTAGTGATGTTTCAGAGTGCCATTCAACAGACCCTTGGAGCACTTGCTTTGGTTTGGGACGGAGGAGTGATTTTTCTCCAAGGAGCCACAGACACAGTCCTAAATTTGCTTGTCAAAAAGCGCAGCAGATGCAGTTCATCAGACAGTGCAGCCTCGCTTTGTGCAATCCAAGGCAGGGCAGTCCTTCTTTGGTCCTTGGTCCTGTTCCTATGTAATATAAGGCTCAGGGTGCCAGGGTTGCCTTATTTAACCCAGGAAAGAGCTCTGTAGGGAACAACACAGCCACTAGCCAATTGGCTACCAGATCCTCTCCAACTGGGTGACGATTTTCCAGCAATATGTGGCATCTGGCAATCCCAGAATGCACTATTCTGGCTACTCTCAATATGTCTGAGCCCCTCATCAACTGTGAGGTGCTTGGAGCTCACTCTGGAGACATGGCTACCTGGGGGCTGCATGCCCACAGGAAAATCAGTTTGGGCACTTATAATAATAATAATTCACATTTGTTAAGCGTGAACAATCACCCGTAAGGGTCTCTAGGCGCTGGGGGCCGTCAGGAAGATTAAACAAGCTATTACCCAGAGTCACATGGTGCTGGGCTAATCTGCCGCCGGCACCGGGGATCGAACCGTGATCCCTAGATTCCGGAGTCAGTTGCCCTGGCCGCGGTGCCACACCACTTCCAGGCAAGGCACTGGCCTTGCCTGTCTGGCCCTGTCTCCAGTCTGTCTACCTAATCGCCATTTGCCCACCAAACGCAGCTTTGCCTTTGAAGCTCGTCTTTTGGGCTAACACCCTGAGCGCTTTCTTGCAAGGGGGAGGTGACACCTCTCCTGGCAGTGGGATGCTATTGTTGTCAAGCCTGATAGAACTTCACACGACTTACCAGAGGGGCAGAATGTTCTCTGTGGGGCAGTACCGGTGTGAGGCTACTGGACCAGCTGGGTCACAGAGTGGCAATTTTTTAAAAGGTTGCTGCCATGATTAATTTGATATTTTACAGTACTCCGTTAAGTAGTCCCTTTTAGATGTTAGCCAGACTGGGGTGGCAATATGTAACCCTGTATTAGCCAATGAGGCTACTTACTGTTCTACAGCAAATCGACAATTTCAGAGGTTTTGCTGCAAGGACATATCTAGACATACATGTTTAACTTAATAATATACAGCTCCCTGTCTTATGACTTCCGTAGGGGAGACTTACATATATTGTTATGAGAAAGAGTGGCTTTGCCATTATTGGTAATGGCACAGTTGAACTGACAGTGAGACAACTGCCCTTCTAGTCTGCAGTGGAAGGCTGGTTGTCATTTATACTTTGTAACACACAGGGTGGCACAATCAGTGTTGCAGTCCTGGGTGGATATTCTGCCTTACATGCACTTGGTACCCTGGGTACCACCTAATATTGGTTTCTAAGACAATCTGTACTTTCCAATTAGGGAGAGCCAATTCAACATAAACGTTGTTATGGGTAAGAACACTGGCACTGAAATCTGGTGAGCAGGTCTCAGTGCACTCTCTGACTCGACAAAACCAGCATAGAGCAATCCAAATGGGAGTTAAAAGTGTGCGTGTGTGTGTGGGGGGAGTCTGCACAAAGCCTCTATCCTTACAAAGCCTATTCATTTTAGTGCTTTACAGACCAAAAGAGGTGCCCTTCTGTGAGATTAATCCCTGTATCATTTGTAATCGATTAAATGATAACCAAATGACACAGAGTTGAATTTCTAATAATTCTGGCAAAACCTTTGATGAATGGGCGAGACTGTGATGGGTAAAAATAAGTAGAACAAACAACTACAAGCTTTTGAGTGGGCTTGAAATGAGTCTTTATTGCCAATCAGCCTGCTACCCTGCTGACTATATTCCTTCACTTTTAGTGAATCCTACATGATTGCTAGGGTTGCCTGTGTATTGGAATCACTGGTGTAGCTGATGTTTCAAGGACCCCTTGTGCAAGGAATAACATAGGTCCCCTAGCTTCTGTTTCAATTATAACATACAGTAATAATCAGGGTTCAGTGGGCCCATCAGGCCTTTAAGCCCTGGTTCCATTGCACTTGCAGCACTAATGGAAGCTATGCCCCTGATTGGAACTGGTTGTAAGAATGTTATGACAGATACACGATCTATGTCGGAATTCGTCCATTTCCAACTTGGTCAGCACCACGTTTTGCATGATATATGATGTGATTTTGACTGAAAGTATACTGGGTCCTTAGTAACAATGTTCCCCGTGCCAGATCTCTTTCCCAAAATCGTGCAGTTATTTTTCCCAATTAGCAATACTTTTAGCATTCTCCATAAGTCCCTAATAAATGGTACCCCCGGTACATAGGGTCTGAGGCACTAAAGAGGGCCCTTAAAGGCTGCAGTAAAATTGTGCCATCCTAAGGAACTCCTCACCAAGATCATGAAAACTGCCAATGCAGGTTGTATGTCTTGGTTCAGAAAATAGTGAAAACATGACATGATGCACATCCCTGTGTGTCATGCCACCAGACACTTCATGTAATATTTGTAAGCCATTCCTACCATAGGCCTTACCGCCTAAGGCAGGGTGCACTATACGTGAGGGCACAACTGCACAAGTGGATATGCCCCAGGGCTGGTCAGTTCCATTACTGTCAGTACAAGTGATCAGGGAAGCCATTTTCAAAGCCTGTGCTGAACACTGGTGAAAATTAGTTCCCAAGCTACATGATGACTTCACTGAAACTAGGGATGATTGGTATCAGTTATCTCATATTACTAAACCCACACTGAGGCCAGTGTCAGATTTAGTAAATCATGCACACAGAAAACCTACCAGCCCATGGTGCTGACTGACTGTCACCAGAGACAAGTATCTGACCCCCAAGGGAGAGGGCCTCTGCTCTCCAGAGGTCATAAAGCAAGCCAGCTATGGAAAGGGATGCTTTTAACCCTCCCACAGGATGACCCACAGATTAACATTTCAAGGCAGGGGACCTTCTAATTGACTATGGCCTTGGTATGTGAATCTGTTTTCTCTCACAGCAGAAGAAGCCAATCATCTTTGTCCAGAGCCATTTGACACCTGGACAGCCAGGAAAAGTATCTAGTTTGGTAGGCATGATCATCCTTAGGCTAGTACTACCCCTAAGGTGGGCAACCTGAAGTGGACACAACTTTTTAAAGGTACCCATATTGGTGATGGCAAAATTAGGAATTATGGAACAGGGCTATGCTCAACTCCACCAGGAACTGTTCATACAGGAGGTGTAGTAACCACAAGGCTAGGTAGCCCATTGGCTACTACCCTACACTCTCCTAACACCCCTAAATTCAGGGCCTCATTTATGAGGTTTTGACGTAGGGCAGTGCGGCAAGACATCTTGCTGCGCTGCCCTACGTCAAAACAAAAGGGGAGAAATGTGACATATCTATGTGATATGGCGCAATCCTGTACTTTTCCCCAGTGCCGCCACACAATCAGATCCCATGTGGTAACACAGGCACCCTTGCACCAGATTGATTTTGTGCACGAACGAACACCTTCCTGCACAAAACTAATCACAACAGGCAATTTACTACTTTTTATGTGTGCTGCAGAATGCAGCACACATAGAAAAAGTAAAGCACAAGGAGAAATAAAAACATTTCACCTTGTTCCGCCTCCCTGGCGCCACCCCTGGGGTAGCGTTAGGGTCTGACGTATTCCCAGGTTTACGATTTCTCATAAATCTGGGAATGTGTCAGGTTCCTTGGGTGTTGCATGGGAACACCTACAGCAGCACACATGGAACGCCCCTTTCACAAAGTTTTCTGCGTGGAAGGAACACATATTTATAAGGCCATGAAAAGTCAAGTAAAGTGGCTTTACATGACTGTGGAGAAGAAGCGGCGCTTACCTCCCCGGGGCGATGTGTGAGCATGGGGGCCCTGTCCCCCCCGCCCGGTCATGCAACGTCCCTGTCACACAGGACTCCTCCTCTCTCTCTTCCCCTACAGGTACCGGCATCAACAGCCGACCTCAGAGGACCGGAAGCAATCTTCCCCGACCCCGGAAGTGGGACACCCTTTGAGGAACCGGAAACGGCCGCCTCTGACCCCGGAAGCGCTTGTCCGGAAACCCACCAGGAACATAGAAAAGCCGTCGGGAAGGAAGGAGAGGGGTTCCAAGCAGCGGACTCGTGGCAGGAGGCAGCGGCAAGTGAAGAACCACCGACGGTGAGTTGAGCGGAGCAGCAAAGCCGAAGTGAGAACGAGGACGAGGACGTCTAGACCGAAGACTAGTGGCGTCTCCAGGAGGTGGCTGGAGAGCGGCCTCAACTCGCAGGAGAGTTGTGGCGGGGCACGTGAGTACACTCCATCTTTTCTCAGTGACCCCCCCTGTAATTAGTTGTAAATCTTGGAAGTAAAGCTTCACGAGCACGAAGGCACTGTATATTGATCCCTGTCACTTGCTCTGTAAAGAAGCCCGAGCACCGTCCTCACCATACGCCACCCCCCTTCCTCTTCCCCCTCTTGCTTACCTTTTCCATATCTCCCCGCCGGCCCTTCTCCATGGTCAGTTTCCGATCCTCTCACTCCCTGGTGTAGGTGGAAGTGCTCAGATGTCCTTTTGCCCGGACTAAAGCCCTATACTCTTCTCTCCTTTGCAAGCCTCCGAGGAGTGCCAGTACCCTACGACAAAGAAGACGACATCAGCCAGGAGACGAAGACCCCATCTACACGAGCCCACCACGCCAGACCGTCATCCGAGCAACCCCGCCCTACACATCCAGCCGGAACCCATCCGCCAACCCTTCCCTCCAACCAGACTTTGTCCAGAACTCACAATAAAAACCGTTGACCATAGCACAATATATCCGGCCTCCCCGCCTGTTATTCCGGTCCGCCCAACCCCCAACTCCACAATGACCTTATAATTATGCTGTGGCACACTGCGCCACCGGAACATCACAAAAGTGATGGTCTGGCAGCACAAAAGTGCTGGTAGGGCCTCATAGATGAGGCCCTTATTTATTTATTTATTAGTATTTAGGGGAACCCTGGCATCGGAAAATAAGATACTGATGACCTACGTAGAAGAAGGACTCTGAAGAGTCGCAAGATCAAAAACTATGGAAGAGCAACTGACTTAGCCCCAGCCCTGCCGGTCTGTCTGCTGTTTCCCCGTCAAATTCTTCCAAAGTCGTCTCACCCTGCAAGCTGTCATACCCCCAAAGCCTGAGATGACTGCCTGCCTTCAATAAAGATACAAGAACTCCAGTGAGCTTCTTCTGTGCATACTGCAAGCACCCCAAAGAAGACGTGCTTCCTAGCCCGAGATAAGGTAGGCCAATGGTATCAGCATGGTCTGCAAGCCCTCAAGAGACAGAGTCCACTTTGGTTTTGCCCCTCGTGACCTCTCCGACACTGCTGCAGCCCCCCTAAACCGCAAGGGTTCACATACTAAGTAAAACCCCAAAGACCCTCTACACCCAGGGACCCTGACCCGAGGAGAAAACATTGTAATACCTGTACCCACTTGTTGATTCAGTCAGACTGATCTCTTAGTCCCCACCTGCAGCCTCTTTGTGGCTGGACAGACCCCCCTTTGATGACAATGGGCACCAAACGATGTTTTGCACCACTGAACTTTGCCACCCTACGACCACTGGAGGGGACCTACTGGTGGGGCTTTGCACCTTGCTGCATACTTACCTTAAGTCCAAAGTATTGGTCCTGTAAGTCACTGCCCAAATGCAGTACCTGTTTTTCCTGTATAGTTTAACATCAGTGCGAGAGGATTTAATTCCAATGTAAAGTATCAAAATCACCAGACGTTGAAAAACACACCTCTGCGCTCGGATGCTCCTGTGCTTCCTGAGATGACCTGTTGGTGCTGTCATGAACCTTTCCCCATACAGACCTCGAAACCCGGGCAAGGGTCCAGTATGTTGTTGTTAAGTGACTGTATGCAGGATATGTTTTCTTCCTACCTTAACATGGCCGCAAAGTGCTTCAATAATGATTTAAAGTATAAAAAGCCTGTTTTCTTCAAACCTGCTATTTCAAAAAGTACTTACCTGATCGCATTGATTCTGGTGCCTAAACGTATATAAAAATACCTGCTAGTTTTATATTATTGTTGAGTCATGTGCATCATTTATTGGCTAAGGACCAGATGTACAACGCCTGAATCAGCGCCGTGCAAATTGCAAGTTTTTTGCGACTTGCAATTTGCGAGGCACTATTTTGGATGTAAAACAGTGTGTAACACATTGTTAGCGATTCCCAAATGGGTCGCAAATTGAGAGGCTCATGAATATTAATGAATCTCTCGCAATTTGCGACCCCATTGGGAATGGCAGGCCTTTCCAGGTATGGTGGCCTGCTGGGCTCAGCAGACCACCATGTCTGGGACCGCTTTTAAATAAAGCAGTTTTTTTTTATGTAGCCCGTTTTCCTTAAAGGAAAACGGGATGCGTTTAAAAAAGAAGAAAATGAAACATTTTCATTTCATTTTTAAGGGCAGGTAGTGGTCATGCATGCATGCATTTGCAAAGGGGAAGGGGTCCCCTGGGGTCCCCTTCACATCTGCGAGTGCATTACCACCCTCTTGAAGAGAGTGACATTCATACATGAGCTTGCGCACGCTATCAGGAAGGGAAAACCCCTTCATAATAGCAAGTCGCAAAACCTATTTAGTGAGTTGCAAATACATTGTGACTTGCTAACTAGGCTTTGTACATGGCCGAAGCTGTTTTTGCATGGCAAACGGGTTCACAAACCTGTTTATGCATGCAAAAACTGTCATATCTGGCCCTATATGTGTTACTGATGTCCAACACTCCTCTCTGATAAGGCTAAGGCTTCTTAACCTTACTACCCCCATATAGAGCACCTTGGGGTTGCTAGAGCAAGCCCTGTCCACTAGTAAGGGAACCCCCAGTCTCTTTGTCCTGTGTATCACTGTTTGGTACAACATATAAAGAGCCAACTCCCAGCAATCTACCTTTAGAATGAACTAAGTTTGTGAAATTTAAATATGTTGCATAATTTCAGGAATGTTGCTTTACTTGTTATGTAGAATTACTGATTTTAAACCATTACTCCACTTCATGTAATTACAAGCCATTTGCGGTAAAAATGTACCACAATGCATCATTCACGGCAACAATGTACTGCAAATGCACTGGAACAACAGAACGTAAGTGCCTTTTTGTGTTTTGCACTTTTTTAGCACAATATTATTCCTAGCGTCAAAAATTAATATAATTAAACATATATCAAAATGACTTAATTGCATTTCATTTAATTACTTGGTAATTTTAAAGCAAAATTAATGTACGTGAATTTCGAACATACCTAGAATGAGGACAAGTACAGCAAGACTAAAGTTATTTCAATGCCCGGTGCCAACAAAAATAGGGTTTTAGCAGTTCTTTCTTTTTATCTTTAACAAAGTATGCTGCTACCCAAGTGTCACAGCATCACTCAGGTATACGATACCTATGAGCAATGGTTGAAAGAAAGAGGCATTGTCATTTCCAGCAAATAATCCACCTTCAACTCTAGGGACATTTGGATGATGAGAAAAGCATACTTGAGGTCTATTTGTAGTGTCAGTAAGACAGTGCCTTTTAATGAATGCTAGTTTTGAGTGTGACTTTTTTAAAAGAATTATTACAGAACTGTCAACTGGTTCCTATATTTCGGCTGCAGATCTCAAATTAGTTTGTCCCTTTCCATGTCAATAGTTTCGATACAAGGCAAGCTGCATCATCCTCAAAACCTCCGGTGCTGGCATCTCTCTCTGCTTGCCAAGCAGGAAGCAGCTTCAAGGTGAATCACACAAGACACGTTGAGCGTGGTGTATCTGGACAGGGATGTAACCTTAGAGTCTGGATTATTTGGAAAGTGATGGAGCTGCAGAGTCTGGAGGATCTAGACAGAGATGAAGCTCTATAGTTTATTCAGGTCTGGACAGGGATAGAGCTTAAGATTTCATCTCCATCCCTATCTAGACACATGAGGCTCTGGAGCTCAATTCCAGTCGAGATTTGCCAGGCTAGAGCCCTGTCCCTCTCCAGATCAGCTAGGTTGGAAATCTATCCCCGTCCAGATCTGCCAGACTCAATTTCACCACCACTTCAGGAGATAGCGCTCCTCTTCAAGCACCATCTCATCACACTGTTGAGAGAGCGCCATTTACAGTGGAATTTGTAGGGGTGCAGCATATGTACAAGTAGTCAGCACCCGCATATGTAGTAGAGGCCTGTTAATCATGTTTAGATGCAATGTATGAAAGAGTACTAAAGTAAATTGGTATCAGAAAATGGGCAGAGCCAACGTTACAAAGTGCAAACCATGCTTGCTGAAAATATAGATGCTTTTAAAATGAAACCTTCTTCTAATGCAACGTGTGTTTAGCAATGCAATTGAACTTGAGATCTGCTTTATCTGAAATGTAACGGTCTACACATATATATAATGATTTGCTTAAAGTAGAAAATGCATTTGCTCTTTAAGGTTGGAGGCCTAGCGAACTAAGAAGAAGGAATGCCAATGTAAAGCGTTGGGCCTATAAAACAAGCAGTGGCCTAGTTCCTTTGGAATTGGTGCAGGCCTGTTGGAGAATGCCTTGCTTGACATTTAACTGTAGAAATGATTTATAAATGAGCTTTTATAAAATGTTGCAATATCTGTAGACTGTGAGCTATTTGCGTGTATTCCTTTGCAGGCGCCTCATTGAGCAGATAGTAGAGTAGAAGGGCCCATTGTGTGTATGTTAGGATTCTAGACCTAGACATGGAGGAGTAGACCAGGAATTCAAGAAGGCAACTTGAAAGGATGAAGAGCCTGAGACCCAAGGACGGCTGGACGGACAAAGATGGATCCACGCCATGTGAATTTTACAGAACCCAACACCTTCTAGAGGGGCGTACCTATAGGCGTGTCATTAACTTTGTGGAGTTTCGTATTAGGGACAGCACCCCGAGGGTGGAGGCAGAGCAGATGGCTGAGGAGCTAGAGAGAGCGGTCGCATGGGCAAGGAGCTTAGCAGCGGTGATGGAAATTCTAGTCTAAGAGAGAAGGTGGCGAACTTCTTAGGAAGTCTCCACGGCTGACACCTTTTGGTTAGGTTGGGCTATTGTTGAGTAGGGATGTCATCTAGCATAGAGTAGGGACAGACTAATCTGAATTTATGTCTTTTATCCTGATGAGTACCAGAACTCAAGTTATAGCTATCCTGTTTAGTTTAATGATTCTGGAGTTGATTCTCGTTCTGTTCATTAGCCGGTTGAGACTTTTCCGTAGGATTATGTTTGTATTAGTACCTGTTTATCTCTTGAACCTCTTGCTGAGGTGCCTGTATCTCCAGTTATTTTTGTAATAAACCTTTTAAATTCAGTCTTTAGTCAGTGGTTCTTTGGGGAAAGCAATTGGGTATTTCGGAATTGAATTGTTTAGCTGTGATTAGATTACCTAAATTCACTCTATGACAGGTAAAAAGGTCCAGTCGACCTGTGACGGGATTCTGGAGAATGGTAAGCAGACTCTGGAGGTGAAATCCCGCCTTTCCACTGTAACTCTAGGTTGCCTACCCTTCTGCAGAGAGCTAAACTTTTATCTTCAACTTCCTCCAGCTACCAATCTCAAATCTTCCCACCTCTAATGAGCAGAGTCCTTTGCCCTCTATTATTATCTCATTGGAAACAAGGCCATTCAGCCCGACCCCCCTCCCTCGATACCTTCACTCTCTCCCCCAACTGCAATAAACTCTTCCTCCTCTCTTTCTGCTACCATGCTTCCTTCTCCTTGTGTAGTTGGCATCCTATTCTAAAGTTCTTTTTGTTTAGTGGAAAGGAGTGTAGCACACTAATTACTTTCCTCTATACTTCAGGGCACATTTACGAGAGCCTTGCATCATGCTTGCGCCATGCAATGTGGTAAAGCCATGACGCAAAAGCCCCAAGTCATATTTATGAAGCCAAGCAAAGCCACTTTCAGTGGCTTTCAATGGCTTCACAAATATGGAGTAATGCAACACAGCGCAAATGGCTGTGTTGCCTTACTCTGCGCAAGGGAGGCGTTCCATGGGCATTGTGGTGGATGTTCCCATTCAAATCCCATGGTTTTTCAAGCATTCCAAAATTTACAAGGACTTGTAAACCAGGGAATGTGTCAAAATCTTACCCCTCCAGGTAAGGCGATATGGGGAGAAATATGTTTATTTCTCCTCTTTTTTCCTCTTTCTATGTGTGCTGCATCCTGCAGCATGCATAGAATGAGGAAAACACCCCTATGGATTGTTTTTGTCCTGGAAGATTCCAATTCTTGCACAAAAGCAATCATGTCTGTAAAGCACCATGGTGCAAGTGTGCCTGCATCGGTGCTAGGCTGTCGAAATGGCGGCAGTGCCGGGGGGAAAGGACATGAATGCACCGTATTTGAATAAATAAGGTGCATTAAGGCCACTTCCCTGTGGTGCATGGCAGCAAGGTAACTTGTGCTGCCCTGTGCCACCTTTCCGGTAAACAAACATCCAAGAGCTGAAAATACTAGAAACAAGAAACACATGGATGTAGCAGGTATGCCACTCAATACTGTTCTCCAATTTCATATATTTCTAAGACACTTTAAATAGGGTTAGTTAGTTTAAGAATTAGGGGCCAGATGTAGGTAATTCTATTTTACCAATTAATAAATACCGAATTTTACCGATTCGGTATTTATGAATCAGTAAAATAGAAGGGGGGAGATTTAGGTAAATTCGGTAATTGAATTACCGAATCTGTAAAAATCAGTATTTACCGAATCGGTAAATACCGATTCTGTAATGCCCATTGAATTCTATGGGCCTTGAGCCCATAGGAATCAATGGGCAATACCGAATCGGTATTTACCGATTCGGTAAATACCAATTTTTGCAAGGGTGCAGGGGGTGTCACTTTGACACCCTCTAGCACCCCGAATACAGGCATGTGTGCCATGTGGCACACAGACATGCCCTAAGGGCATGTCTGTCTGTCACATGGCATAGGTGTGCATGCACACATGTGCATGCACACCTGGATTCGGTATTTTACCACCCAATTGAATTGGGTGGTAAAATACCGGATCTGTAAGGCCTTTGGGACTCAGAAGAGTCCCACCTACATTTGGATTTACCGAATCGGTAAAATTACCGATTCGGTATTTTACAGAATCGGTAAATTTACTGATTCGGTAAATTTACTGATTCTGTAAAATAAATGCACCTACATGCCAATTCTTAAATACCGGTCGGTAACGGCCGAAATCGGCCGTTACCGACCGGTATTTTGGCTCCTACATCTGGCCCTAGGACTTCATGCTGAAATACATTCTCCTATTAAAAAGGAATCTACTCTTTGTTCAATCAGTTTTTTGGTCATCTATTTCAACAACTAATGAACAAATAATGTTATCCCACCTAGTTAGTGATCATAATTTCTTTGCCACCAATGGGACCAGACTAGAACTGAGATTAGTACAGCAATGTCCTTTAGATGTTAGCGACAACTGCTTATATTTCGGCTGCCATCTTGGAGGAGTGTAATGAATAGCAATAGTGCATCAGCAGTTCTGCATTAGCCATAAAAGGGGCTTCTTTTATCCAGGGAACATCTGATAGGCCCAAATATTAATTTAACGGATTTCGGTGCAGAGACACCGGTCAGCCACAACTAATGATTCTGACGGTATTTCTGTATCTAAATTCACCCATTACAATTTAATCGCTATTGAATAGGTTTTTTCCAGGAGAAATTCCTCACGGTATTCCCTTATCCATCGAGATCAATAATCCATTTTATCTCCTGTTCTAAGCTGAGCGTGGGCGGTGTGCAGTAAGTTACATGAGAGGACAGTGGGGAGAAGGCAGTGGGCAGTAGAGGATGTGGAGAGGCCGGTGGGGCATTAGATGCTGTAGGAGGAGATCGGGCAGAGGCTGAGCACTCCCCAGGCTGAACTTACAGCCCAAGTTTAAGACTATCTTGTGTTCTTGCACCCAGGAAATCTGGAGCACTGGGCCATTTACAGTTGGGTGCAGTGGTATCCCACATGGGAAAATCACTCTGACCAATTTTTTAATCAGGCCTTTGTGAGGAAACATTCCTTCCAATAATGTGCTGGGCTGTGTGTACAGTGCATAACCCTCGCCCTCAGCCAGAACACATTAGACTTCTGACTAAGAAGTGTAAAAACTGAAAAAACAATACAGCAGGCTTTTCCATCTATGTACTCAGAATCTGGAACAAAATCCCCAATCCATCAGGACTGCCCCAATGCTGCTTCAGTTTAGGAAAGAGTTGAAGACTCTCCTCTTTAAAGAGTACTACATCACACATCATTGACCATCCATCCACTTCCCAGCTTTCTCCCCTCTTACTCATGTGCCTAGGTTTGCGATATGGAAATACCATATAGATATATTGATGAATATATACCTACAGCAGTTAATGACAAATATGTGCCTGGTGTCATAGCTAGTACACCTAATCCTTGCTAAGAGAATTCAGAGTCATTACACTTTACTGGTATATTGTATTGTATTGTATTATTTTGGGATATAGTATATATTACTACAGAACAGCAGTGCAGTTACTTTAAATTGCATTACATATCAGTGCACAGTGTGTGTGTGAGTGTTGCCCCAGCTACATTATCAGACAAATATTGGCCCTATTTCCTGGTGGCTGCTGTGACTGGCTGTGCTCCAGGTCCTCGCCTTTAATCTTAGCAGGTTAATCTCAGGAAGGAAAGTCAACAACATGACCACAAGTAAGATGTAATCAGTACAATGTATATTACAAATCCCTTCTCTTTAGGTGTATTGATATAGTATTTGCATAAAGCCACACTATGTGAGTACTTCCTTTTTATGTGGCCTTCCTTGAAAATATAATACAGGTGTTTGACATTTAACAGCTGTCAAACACAGACACATTTGTTTATGGCATCTATTATTTCCTCAGATATGAGATATTTAAGTAATATAATGAATGTTGGAAATTTGCCCTTTCTGCAAGTTCACCCCAGTTGTTTGCCTTCTTTTGCTGAACTCTTTTTTGTTGGCCATAGTACACCTGCTAAGGTGGTGAAGTGCGTGTGCTCTCCCTTTTAAATATGATAATGTTGGTATACCACCAATTGGTACATTGATTTGCTTACATTTTCTTCGTTATGACACTTTGTGTACCCAGGCCCTGTAAATGTAATATTTCCAGTGGACTGGAAAACTCATTGGGTCATCAACTAATGTATCAGTGTAAAACATGTCTCAGGCATGCCATTGCAAGCCCATAGAGCTGCTTAAAGCTGCTGGCTCGATCTGGCCAGGTCTAAGTCTTCATTTTTAATAGTTATACATCATACCTGTGGTATGCCCTAAATGGCCATAGGGCAGGGAGTATTATTTTTAAAAATAAGATGTGTCTACTTAAGTTTTACATGTCCGGGCACTGAAAAACATCCAAAGTCCTTTTTCACTGTTGAAAGGCTGGCTCTCCCATAGACCAACACTGGTTTACCTCATTGATTTAACTGCTATATTCAGTTTGGGAACATCTAGAGAAAAACTTCTATTCATTTTAATCATGGTTTAAAATCATCTTTAATGGTAATGTTGGAATTACGTTGCTGTTTTGTAAATGACATGTTTAGAAAGTTAGAAAAGTAAAGGTGTCTACAAGGGATTCATTAAAATACGAAATGTATCCGTGGAGTGACATCTAATAACACTCATTGGAACCAATCAAACTGAATTGTACAAAATAGATTAATAAAGTCAATTACAGCAACCAGGTGAACCAAAGTAGAAAAATATATTTCACATCTCATATATACAGGAAAAATAAGGGTACAGAAATAACAAACATTGACAACAGAGAACATATAAATCAGATAAGCGAAGATGTCCTAGTTATCAATGTGTGGCTATCCATCTTCATTAAACAGTACAGTGAGTCTGTCCCATGCATAGGATTCAGCACTCCAAGATAAATTAATTTAACAATCACTAAAGAGAAGAATGGATTAGTCTTTGGCGTTTTGGTCTTTGTTGGATCAAGCCAATAAGGAAAATTATTTTCTTGTTTACTACCATCAAGGCATCTGTCTCACGGTCACGATGTGAGTTCCAATTCTAAACCAGAAATTCATTTTCCATGTCCTTGCAAAGAGGCTAATGGATTTAACACATTTGCCTCTATCTGCTACTAGAGATATCTCATTTGGGAATCCCAGTTATCCTTTGATCAAGGGGTCAAGAAATTGCACAAGATTTACATTTGTCCTGAAGATGGTCTCATTGACTCAATGCAATGAAAACAGAAATGTTGACAACTAATCTATTCTTCTCTTTAGTGATTGTTAAATTAGTTTATCTTTGAGTGCTGAATCCTATATATAGGACAGACTCAATGTACTGTTTAATGAAAATGGATAGCCACACATTGATATCGAGGATATCTTCTCATATCTGATTTATATCTTCTCGGTAGTCAATGTTTGTTGAGTTTTCTCATTGTTATTTCTGTACCCTTATTTTTCCTATTTATGAGATTCGAAACGTATTTTTCTATTTTGGTTCTCCCAGTTGCTGTAATTGATTTATTAATCAATTTTGTACAATTCAGTTTGATTGATTCCATTGAGTGTTATTAGATGTCAGTCCACAGATATACATATAGAACTACTCAAATTTATTTTGTATTTGAATAAATCCCTTGTAAGCGTATTTACCTTTCTAGCTTTAACACCTAAGCCCACAAAGGTACATTGGGTTGATTAAAATGGTAGATTGAAATTTTTCTGCCTATGCCATATGTTCCATTCTGTAAGTGTATAGGGTCTCCTGACTGTTAATGGCTCACCCACTGGAGCAAATGTATATGAACCAGTCAGTGGACAAAGAACCTGGGTGTAGAGTAAAGTGGGCCGTCTTGACAGGCTTACTAGTGAGGAGCTGTGCCCCTCCCCTGATTGCACTTCAAAGAGGAGTCCTTCTTGACTTCAAAAGTAGCTTACCTTGCACCTCCCACTTGAACGTGCCCGTCCTTTGTTTCTCTAGCCAGACTGGAACCAAACCCATGGGAAAAGGAAGAACTGACCAGAACAAGTTTAGGGTTAGACATACGGGGGTGTCCCCCACCAACAGACTGGCACTAGGTGGTGGAATAAAAATGTTTGAGTTGTACTGTTCATGCATAGCATGTGTTAAGTTAGCATTTGCGGCACCATTTTAGGTTCAGACGCCATTTCGAATCATGTTGTTAGCCCTGTATCCCCTGACTCGAGAGGCAGGCTGTGGAAATGTCCATTACTCCAAGGTTAGGCTTTGCTCTGCTAATGAATACACTAGTCCTATTAATGTACTCCTTTCACATAGATAGGGAGTCTCACATTAGCCTAGCTGTAAACATGAACAGAATAACCTTGGTAGGGAGATAACTTGTGCTCAGTCCCAGAGTTGGAACCTCATCTTACTGTACTCCTTTGTTTTATCTGCACCTGCTAGTAGATTTCCATTAGAGGCGGGACATTCTTGGTTCAGAAAACATACATATTGTATCTCTATTTTTGCTGAAGTCAGTCCCTCTGCAGGAATCCAAGGAGGCTGGTCAGTCCAGACTCCGCGTGAGTGTACCTGAATAAAATATACTTGGTTTGTATTTTCTACTGTCTGACGGACTCTTCATTTGTATGGAAGGCTGAGAGGTAGTCGTGAGTGACCGGGGTGACCCTAATCGGGTCACTTCCTTCCCTGGGCATAAAACAGGCATCACCAGAACCCAAAGTCAGAACACTGCTGGACCTGACTCTGAAGAAGGACTGCACTTCTGTCTGAAGAAGGAAGAATGGACCTGCTTGCCTAGAATCCAGAACTTCAGAAGGGACTCCAAGTGTCAGTTGGCTGACCTCCTGTTTGCAATACAGGGACACAACAAGCTTCCATAGGTCTTTTCTGCTTTCTAGCTGGTGAGGCCCAACTGGAATTGACTAGGGCCCACTGCTGGCTTCTGTAGGAGTGTGCTCTGAACCCCATGTACTATCCTCAAACCCTGGACCATTGGCTGATGTCAGAGTGTACTTCTCCCCACATTACTGAAGGCTACAATGGACCCAATGCAGCTTGACACAGAGCTCTTCAGAGTCGCACATGCAGCCCCAAACTGAAGATTTCACCGGATCCGAAGCCAAGTGGTGCAGAGCCCTGCAGTTCCGTGCAGGTTCCAATTGCAAGCCTCACTGGAAATAATGCAGCATCACAGAGTTGCACCACTACTCAGCTCTTGAAACAGCAGCAAGCGATGCAGAGCCCCACAAAGCTGTGCACCTTTTGACTCATAGTCTCACCAGATCCTCAACTCGTAGGACGATGCAGACCCTGCAGAGCTGCACCACACCGTCCTTGCCGCAAAGTCAGAAGACAAATCTGGTCCTTTATCCTACCTGCATATGTGTATTCAGATACATGTATTCTGGTGCTATTTTTATTTTTATTTTTACCCAAAATTTAAAAACTAATTTCTCTGGTTCTACTTATTGGAAATTTGACAAATTGGTATCATTTTATTTATTAAAGCTTACTCTATTATCCTTAACAGGTTTTGGATTTTTCTTGTGTTTTTTTCTACCTTTATCGGGTGCTACATAAATATGTTACAATTTCAAAGCAACCAGAGGGGTAAGCCCAGGGTTATTTATTGACTTTTTTGGTTTACCATGACGACGATTGTGATTATCATTTATTTCTTTACACCAATAATCCTATTTATTAATCTTTTGGATGTCTGGAGATCTAAATATGGTTCTACAAGAGCCTATTCATTTTACAGCAAAAAGTACAAGAACTACTCGAGAATAGACTACTTTTTGGTGGACCAGCATATGCTCACGGACATCTCGTCTATTTCCCATACACAAGTGGGGATTTCAGACCATTCGGTTGTAGAATTAGTTTTTTTATTAAGTTCCGGACCCTTGGATATTAGATGGACACTAGAAAGGACCTTGCTTTTGGATGTGAGAGTAAATTTTGAGGTGAAAGAAAGTGTCAAAGAATTTTTCCGTATAAACATCGGGTCCTCTACTGTGCAGATGGTGTGGGAATCCTATAAGGCTTTCTTACGCGGGGTGTTAAGTTCCTTAATGATCCATAAGAGGAAATCTATTAAACAAAAAAATTAAAAGATTTGAAGGCAATAACAGATAAAGACTCTGAACTGCAGCAGGCACTCATCTCAGACAGAGGGAGGATCCCAGAGTTGGAGAAGGAGCTTTTAGATTTACAACTTTCTCTTAAAGTAAGCGAAGAAAAGATTATTAAGGAAAGATGGGACATTAGTAAACTGAAAAATTTTGAGTATGGAGAGAAGTGTGGGGCCCTTTTGGCTTGGAAATCAAGGGAAGAAAGAACTAGGAATAATATTAAAGTATTAATACAGAGGGAGATGGGTACTTTAATTAGGGAAGATGGAGCGATTAGGGAGGAAGCTAGGGACTTCATGCAAGGTTTATATAAGGAGGTTATGAGTTTTGAGCCAGTGGAGGCCCAGATCTGGTTGGCTCAGAAAAATCTACCCCAATTATCAGAATCTCATAGGAAGTATCTGGAGAGTGAGATTACGGAAGGGGAGGTAATGCTACACCTTAAGAAGATGAGCCGGGGTAAGGCTGCCGGCCCAGATGGGTTACCAATTGAGGTTTATATGGATCACTCTGAGTATTTAATACCTGTTCTTACTACATTATTTAATCACTTACTGATTCAGGGCCAAAGGATCCCCCCTACATGGTTTGAAGCCACTATCACTCTTATAGCTAAGCCTAAAATTTTTTTTAAAAAAATAGAATCTTATAGGCCTATTTCTCTTCTAAATTCGGACCTAAAGCTGTATTCGGGGATCCTGGCAACTCGACTTGCTAAAATAATAAAATCTATTATCCATCCTGACCTAAGAGGGTTTATCCCTGGAAGGCAGCTGAACGAGTTAACCTTTCAGGCGATCGGAGCAATCGATTTTGCTGAGGCCAGTGGGCTACCGCTAGCCTTAATTGCGATAGATGCAGCCAAAGCTTTTGACCAGGTAAACTGGCAATACTTATGGGCCGCTATGGCCGGGTTTGGGTTGCCTTTAGTTTTTATTGAGGCCATTAAGTTATTATATCAGAATCCACGGGCTAAAGTGCTGGTCAATGGTGGCTTGTCTGACTGGTTTAATATTTCCCGTGGTACTAGGCAGGGTTGTCCCCTGTCTCCCCTATTGTTTGACATTTATATTGAACCTTTTGTTTGTGCTATTAGGGCAGATCACGTAATCCATTCTTTCAATATAGCAGACCTTGAGCTTAAAACCGCGTTGTATGCAGATGACCTTCTCCTCTACACATCCATTCATGTGGAAGCTATACCCAGGCTATTCTATTTAGCTGAGGAATTTGGAAGGCTCTCGGGGTATCAAATAAATAGGGAAAAGACCGAAATAATGGGGTGGAACAACGTTATACCTATTCAGGGTGCTAAACATAGAATGAGGTACTTGGGAATACATTTGACTCAAGACTTAGATGGTATCCCGAAAATTAGTTGGCAGATAGTTGCGAAAGAAATCATTAAAACATTATCAAGATGGGGCAATCTGCCACTAAACATATATGGACGTGTTAATCTTATTAAAATGTCAATACTCCCCAAATTAACGTTCCTCTATAATGCTATTCCGTTGACTTTTCCCCTAAAAGAGATCATGAGCCTCCAAGGAAAGATTGGCTCCTTCATCTGGGCTTGTAAATCCCCCAGAATAGCATGGAAGAAATTAAGAAAGGGGTTAAAAATAGGTGGTTTGGCTCTTCCGGATTTACTCATTTATTGTCATGCCTTTCATTTTAAAAATTTCAGGTTATTGGCCAATAAATTGGATGCTACCTCACAGGGCCGTTTATTTCAGGCACTTTTGCACGACCAACCACTGGGCCTGGAGTATTTCCTATTCAAATTTGGGGACAAGAAATTTTTTAAAAAGGTCCGACTCAAGATCCTGCAGACGGCACTTAAAAACTGGGCCTTTGTCCGGAGAACCTTGGGAATTGCATATTACAATTCTCACGCCCCAATTTGGGATTCCCCGGGCACTCCGGAGTGTCTTCAAGACCAATTATCCCTGCCGTTAAAAGCTGCAGGGCTGATGAGATGGGGTGACCTTTGGGTTAATTCTGGTTTTGTGGATTGGGACACGCTTGTATTCTTAACAAATGGATCCCTAACAAGGTTTAAGTTTTATCAACTCTCTGCCTGGTGGGCTGGGCAAGCTTTGAATCTGGGAGGGGACACAGGGGTTCTTGACTCTGTCTGTAGGCAAGGAGGGTGGAAACGGGAGGTTTCGTTTTGGTATGGGGCATTAACCGGGGTTACAGGAGTGTTAAATGGTGAATTGACTAGCTTATGGGGTAATGTGATATCAGATAACCCGGAGGAGACCCATAAGGTTTAGACCGATTCTTTCTCCATGTCCCAGAATTTAATAAAACCTGCTAATCTGAGGAGGAATCATCTGTTCACTGCCTATCGGGTGTACTGGACTCCTGCTAAACTATCCAAGGTCAATCAAGCCAATTATTGTTGCCCCCGTTGTAAACTCCCGGAAGCTGATGACAGACATATGTTTCTAGAATGCCCAGAGATTCTTGAGTACTGGAAGGCGATTGTGGATTTCTTGGAAAAGGTTTTATCAATTACTGTTATATGCTCTCCTAGGTTAGTCTTTTTTGGTTTAACAGCTGGATATAAGATTAATAATTTTTCATCACAATTTATATTTTATGTTGTGGTTATAGCTAGGAGGGAGATATGCAGAGAATGGAAATCTGCCGCCCCACCCAGGTTCTCTGATTGTTTACGGAATATCATGGCAGTAAGTAAACTAGATATGGCCTGTCAAGAAGAGAGCTCTGACAATGTATGGTCTGCATTGGTGGCCTGGTCGAAGAGGTAACGGTCCAATGATTATGCCAGAGGTCTTGTCGGTCCTGTCCTCCCTGGGCTCGAGGTATTCCATCAAAGGGTATGGGAGTTGGACAAGGAAACAGCCTACCTCTGGGAGACCCCTGTTTGCTGCACATTGAGTCCTGGGTGCCCGCACTATCGGCAATGTGAAAGGCATATGGGGTTCCCATCTAGAGTTTTGTTTACATCTGGTGGCATGTATGAGGACAAGAGAAAAAAATAAAAATAATAATCCTATTTCTTACATTGAAATATTAACATAATTTTATGACTGAGGGATCCTTTTCTCTGCACCTGTGGACAATATAATACATGCCAGTGTTAGGTGATTGTTAGACCTGCCAGTCTCAGGGTGGTCTTCCCCATACTTTGTGCCTTACTTATTTTTGCTGATTCCGTTTTGTTGGCCTGAGGACTCTGTATAATACACCATTGCTTATCAGTGCTAAAGTGTGTTTATTCTCTCCTCTAAACATGGTAAAATTGGCTTACACAAAATTGGCAAATTTAATTTACTTGTAGGTCCCTAGTAAAGTGGCACTACATTTTCTCTAAGGCTTGTAAATTTAATGCCACCAGCGAGCCTGTGGCACTTATTGTGCCACTCACTTCAGTAGTCCTTTTAACATGTCTCGGGCCTCCATTGCTGCCTGTGTGTGCAATTCTAAACTGTCATTTGACCTGGAAAAATAAACATGAGACTTTCCTTTTTAATATATATAGGCCACCCCTAGGGTAGGCCTGAAATTGCCCATAGGGCAGGGTACAGTCTATGTAGAAGTTGGACATGTCCTTTTAGCTTTTACATGTGCTGGTAGTGACAAACCTTTAACTTAGTTTTTCACTACTGCAATCCTTGCCTCTCCCATAGGATAACATTGGGTTCGCAACATTTCATACGTGATAAGTTTGAATTGGGAACATGTAAGGAAGTCAAGTTTAGTGTCTAAGGTATTGTCATTCAATTCACCCTTTAATGGTAAAGTCAAATTATAAGTCACAATTCTGAAAATGCCACTTTTAGAAAGTTGGAATTTTCTTGTCCTAATCATTTGTTGCTTGCAGCCTATATGCTGGATCACATGACTGGGTGCAGATAGCAGTTGGTCTTTGTGTATTGCTCCCAGACAGTGAGACAAATAAGAATAGATGCTGACATGATGGGCCATCTCTGACTTTATGAGGGGGAGGAGCTGACATCTACCACATTTGCACACCACAAAGCTTCTGCCTGAGCACACTCACAAAGATTTTGACACTAGTTTTTTATGTCCCCAGACAAGCCGAGGCCAGAGCAGTATGTGGTAAATAAATAAATAATACCTCTCTTTTTGACTAGACATATATCATAACAGATAGCTCAATAAATAAGAGTCAAGATTCGAGGTAGTAGGAGTTTTGTAGGTTTAATACAGCATAAGGACAGGAACAGGACAACCTGCATGGGAATAGAATGACAGGGCCCAGCAGCTGCTGGGGCTAGATCTGGGATGAGCGCGCTGACTTTTAATAACAATACATGAGCATATATACATAACGCAAACACATAGCATTACATTGCAGTAGGCGTAGCAGTGGGTGGAGCAGAAGGCGTGACGCGTAGCAGTCGCGAAAGATAAGGGGGAAAAGAGGTGTAACAGGGCGTATACATAGACATGTGATGCAAACGTAACAGAATATGTCATGAATGGGGCGGAAACCATGGAGGGGGCTACCTGAGGAGCCGGGACCTCTAACCTGATGGTGCGCGCAAACTAGCAATGACGTATCACTAGGAGAAGCTGGGGGCTTCGAACTCTGTGCTAGGAGCAGAGACTGAAGTCTGGAGAGTCAGGGCGACATGTACCTAAACAGTATCTAGTATCTGATGTTTAGAGAACATGTTGATATAAACTAGAAGTTAGGAGGGGAAAGGCTAACTTGATTCTAAGACTGGACCATGCATTATTCTACATGTAGTGCGTGATGAAGAATATTAAATGACCATTAATACAGTATTTCTCTAACGTGGAGACGTGAAGGCTAGACAATGACGGAAACTATTGATGCAGTTCAGTAGCTTAGGAATGCAGAGAAGGAGGACTGAACTGATAACTGGAACTATAACATACTTTTGGCAGACTCAGAGGCAGAGCCAGCTGAACCGGGCACTGCGAGGCAGGAAGTAAGTGAAGGGTCAAGGATACAGGTGGGGGCTGTATCGCTCCTCAGCGAGGCTTTAGGAGACAGGAGCTGAATCTGGTGTCCAGGCCCTTTTGAGGCCTAGAAACGGGGACTTTATAATAGAATAACGTGCACACTGAGAAACGTGGCAACGTAGCTTTACATAGGCCTGATATTCGTAGTATTCACGAGGACTGGAAACTGGCATACTAGAGGTGGACACAACTGTAATTGCGTCATTAATCGGACATGGGGAATACATATGCATATTTAATCATGCACACATAACATATGATGGATGACACGTAGGGACACAGAACATGGCAAAATTTACTTTTCCACATTCCCTCCTTGTCACTACGTTTCCATCAGGAAACATCAATTTTCATGATACCGTCTATCATTTCATACAGTATCATTTGCTCGTCTCGAATTATCCTGGAACGGGATTTAGAACGGGGCTTGGGACTAGGAATACAAGAGGTAGCACAAATGCCGCAAATCGCAGGGCCACATTGTATACAGAGGCAGCAGCTGAATATGATCGCTACTGCAATACCTAGAAAGGACAATATTTTCCATCCCCATGCGGAAATTATATTCCAGAACCAACCGGACCATGTCCAGGTGCCTGGATCTTGGTGTATCAGATGGGCAATTTTATGGAGTCTGGTTATAGCTGAATAAACAGACGGCGCGTTATTTGGAATGAAAATGCAGCAACTAGATCCGATTACTCTACAGGCCCGCCCCTATCGGCCAGTATGACGTCAAGGACGAGACGATTCTGTAAAACGACAAATCTCATAGCAGATTGCTCTTCGGTTAAGTTACCTAGAGCAGAGGCAGTCTCATTTACTACAGCTTCAAGGGTTCTGGTTAACCTACGGATCAGTTTACTATTCTGGATAGGTCCTATAAAGAAAAAGAAACCTCTGTTGAAATCTGTATACTGTTCTAGAGCAGTTTCAGTATAATCGACAATTGGGGACTCCCTTCTATGTCTAATGTGTACTAGACGTGTGTTTCTATGATAATCAGGTGGGGCTAGAAAAACAGGTGGCAGTAGGAAGGCAATGTAACAGGTTCCCTCCCAATCGAGGAGCAAACGAACATATGCGGTTTGACCACAAATAAAATAAGAATGACGTGAAGCTTTGAAGATAGATTTCCCACTGTCACTATACTTGACAATAGTAGTACATTCACTATGTCCTACAGGTACGGAACCATAATTTCGGACACATAATTCGCCTTTGACTGGTAGTACTGAAATAGCAGGTAAGTCTGGAGTAGTATCAGACTGAACATTCAGGACCATAAAATTCGAAGAATAATTTCCTAAATTATACACTTCATTTTCTAGATCTAACCCGGTTCTGTGGGGAAGACCTTGCTTGTCTGGAAAACATGTATTGTTAAGAAAAGACATATCTGTTGAGGATGACGTTAACGTGGACCATGCTCCACACGAACCATTATGTGAAAATGGATAAGGAAAAAGTGGCAGGACTCCCTTCGGTGTCTGGAAAGGGGGGAGTCGACCACACACCCAACAATTAGTGGCATTGCTGGTCTGGTGTGAGTAATGTAACATGCGGATAAATGAGTTATTTCGCATAGCGAGGCGGTAAGAGAGTTCATGAGGAGGTAGATCACTAAACGTGTGCTCTACTGTAGCATTAGCAGACTTATTTACATGAGGAACTGGGAAATACAAGAAAAATGCATAACTGGTGCAGGAAATCATAATGCTGAGAAACAATATGAAACATAGAAAGACGATACATCGGATTGAGTTTTGACTAACTCTCTCACTATGGGGGTCTATTTTATACATGTCAGAAACAGTCTAACCGTTTCACCTAGGGGAGGACTTAGACAATCAAACTGACTGACTTATTTTACTAGACCGGAGTTTTAGTTTATACTCCTGTTGCGGAGTTTTCTCTAACAGGGGAGGGGTTGTAGCAATGTCATTTGCGGGACAGTCCTTGAGAACAATATTTTGGCAATCCTTCAAATCCTGGGAAATGTTCTTTAAGACGGGTTTCAGTCCATTAAAAAGTTTAATATGAGAAAGGTGCACCCAGCCTTTGCGTCCTTCCAACTTCACGGCTGTACGGGTGGTGAGGAGGACCTGTCGGGGCTCTTTCCAACGAGGCTCCAGCGGACTTGATCTGTCAAAGTTGCGGACCATCACCATGGATCCTGGAACGATTTCGTGCGGTGCCACCTCGGTATTGTCTGGAAATGCGGCGGCAACCTGTGAACGACATGAGTTGAGGGCAGACATCAAGGAAGCTAGGTAATCTGTCAGCATATTACTTGAAACATCGGTAATACTTCGGGGTCTAGGAGTACCCCACATGTTAGGGGGGCGGCCGAATACGACCTCATACGGGGACAGACCTGATCTGGAATGTGCGACCATGCGCATATAAAATAAAGCGACTGGTAGAGCTACTAGCCAGTCCACACCTTTTTCTTTACACACTTTTGCAATACGGATTTTCAGAGTCTGGTTATGTCTCTCTACGAGACCGGCTGCTTCAGGATGGCGTACACAATGGAACTTCCACTGGTACCCTAATAACAGGGAAACATGCTTCATGAGTTCAGATGAGAATGGCTGGCCGTTGTCAGAATATACGACTCTAGGGAGTCCATAACGGGGGAAGAACTCACGAACCAACTGCTTGGCAGTGGTCGCGGCTGTGTAATCTGGAACTGGATATGCTTCTGTCCACCTGGACAAAGCGCATACAACTACAAGGACATACTTGAAACCTCGACATCGCTCCATCTGAATATAATCCATCTGGAGGACTTCAAAAGGGTGGTCAGGGGGCTGGAATCCACCTTGTTCCACCAGGACACTTTTACCTGGATTAAACTGACAACATATCATACAGGTACGGACTTTCTGCTTGGCTGCAGCTCGTAAATGCTTGTTGAACCAAATGTTCTGGATACTGTCTAACATAGCTTTTTCTCCTAAATGTGCTGGACTATGTGCGGTATTAATAATGACTTGAACCATAGAGTCGGGGAGACACCATGTGGCTCTACCCTTCGTTAACCATCCTTGATCTGTCTGGACCCCTCCTTGTTCGGACCATTTCTTGATTTCTTCGGGAGTAGCATGTAACTGGATATCTATGACATCTTGTGTAGGGTCCTTAACTGTCATGCATGTAATCGGATCTGGAGTATGTGTCTGATTAACTTGAATGTCTGGAGTCTGTGCTGTAAGCTTGGCTGTGCGATCTGCTAGATCATTACCTTGGGAAATAATGTCAGTAACTTTCGTATGTGCTTTGCACTTCATGATAGCAATAGATGTCGGCAAGTGTATGGCATCTAACAGAGCTTGAATAAGGAGACCATGCTGAATCTTGGTTCCATGAGAAGTCATGAAACCTCTCTCCTGCCAGAGCACTCCGAAGTCGTGTACGACTCCAAATGCGTAACGTGAATCTGTGTAAACATTAACTTTCAAGTTCTTGGCGTGTATGCAGGCTTGTGTCAGAGCAACTAGCTCTGCTGCTTGAGCGGACAGGGTGTCAATACGGTGTGTTTCAATAACTTCAGTGTCAGTAGTCACTGCATACGCGGCGACTAGTTCTCCTGTACTTGTTCTTAGGCATGAACCATCCACATAAAGTGTCAGGTCGGGGTCTGGTAACGGAATATCTGTCAGATCTTGTCTTGGCTTTGTCGTAATGTTAACTACTTCCACGCAATCATGTGCGGCTGGATTTGAATTAACTGATGGTAACAGTGTAGCAGGATTTAGGATGTTGCAGCGTCTGATTTCTATGTGTGGCTGGAACAGTGTCAATTCATAACCTGTTAAACGTGCAATTGTCAAGTGCTGAGTTTGTGTTCGGTTTAAAAGAACTTCCACGGAATGTGGAACTTGTACTGTCAAGGTATGTCCTAAGACTATGGAATCACTTTGTCTGATAGCTAGTGCTGTGGCTGCAACTGACTTGAGGCACGCAGGCAGAGCCTGGGCTACAGGATCTAATGTGCTCGAAAAATAAGCACAGGGCTTGTATTGTCCTGCTTGATCTTGTGTGAGAACAGATAATGCTGTACCTTCACGTTCAGTAACGAAAAGTGTAAAAGGCTTACTGTAGTTCGGTGTAGCTAGAACTGGAGCTTGGCATAGGGCTTTCTTTAACTCATTGAAACTAAGTGTATGTTCAGATGTCCAAGGGAGGACAGTCGCTACGGCTGCCTCCTGTGTCGTTAACTGTATCAGTGGTTTGGCTAGAAATGCATACTGGGGAATCCATTGTCTGCAGTAAGAAGTAAGGCCGATAAAAGCACGTACCTCCTTCTGGGTCTTGGGCTGAGGAAGACTCGCTATTAACTGAATACGGTCTGGTGTCAACTGCCTACCCCTCTTGGACAGTAAGTGTCCTAAGTAGACCACTTGCTGGACACAGAATTGAAGCTTAGAAGGGGACACCTTGTGCCCCATCTCGGCTAGGAAATACAAGACTGTAAGGGATGCTTGCTCGCAAGCACGTTCAGAACGGGCTGTGATCAGTAGATCATCGACATACTGGAGCAGGGCAGTGTCAGTTGGCATGTGAATGTTGTCTAGTTGTCTCTTGAGTGCTTGACTGTAAATACTAGGACTTTCTGTGAAACCTTGAGGAGCTCGTGTGAACATTTAGCTCCTTCCATTTAAACAAAATCCGAAAAGAAACTGGCTGTCTGGATGAATAGGAACACTGAAAAATGCGTTCTTGAGGTCTATGACAGTGAAGAACGTGGCTTCGGAATCAATGGCTGTTAATAGGGAAGAGATGTCTGGGACAACTGGGTACTGAGGAATAATACATTTATTAAGCTCTCGTAGGTCAATCACTAATCGATATACTGGGGGTGCATTTGGATCAGTACGTTTCATGACTGGAATGATCGGAGAATTACATACATTGGAGTCAGTTTCTACAACCACTCCCTGAGCAATAAGCTCGTCAATAATTTTGGATAAGGCTGCTACAGCCTCAGGTGGCAATCTGTACTGTCTGATTCGTGGTAACACTACACCTGGCTTGAGAGTCACACGATAGGGTGTGATTTGCATGTAACCTACATCAGTTGGACCTTGCGCCCATAAATGCTGCGGAACATTAGACAGTCTTGAATCAAAATCTCGTAATACATAGTGACCCTTAAAGTCACGTAGGAACAATCGTATTCCCTCTGGGGAACAGCATATAACTGCACCTAAGTCTTTCAGTGTCTTAATGCCTAATAGGTTTTCTGGACATGACTTAGTAAGTAACAGATCAGTAGTGCGGGACAATGGACCTACTTCTAGAGTAACTGGCTTTGAAATCTCATTTACGATAGGTTTTCCTGAAAATCCAAGGGAAACATTTCTTGAGCCTGAGAGCGGAGCCCCTGGAACTTCGGCGTGACTAATTGTGGTCCTACTTGCCCCTGTATCAATCAAAAACTTTCTGTCTTTCCCTAATACTTGACTATGAACATAGGGACCTTCTTGATCTACAGGTATCTCGATGAGAGGCAAGCCTACCTCCCTCTCTAGGCTGTTTCATGAATACTGCTGGTACTCTGGATACTCAGACTGTGCATACTGGTACATCTGCTGTGTAACATGCTGTGTTGCAGCAATAGGCTGCGGTGCGGTAACTGTCTGTGGTGCATTCTGTGGCTGAGGAGTCTGTGAAACTTGTTCTTGTCTAGGCGGACGTGGTCTTTCTTTAGTCTTACCAGTAGCTATGTTGTGTTTCAGAACTGCACACTCATTTATGAAATGACCTGGCTGTTTACAATAATTGCAGTTCCCTTTAACGGGAGCTGCAGGATGACTGGCTTGATTCGGACCCCTCTTCTGACTGTCTTGAGGAACAGATTGTGCAACTAGTACTTTCATTTTCGTGTCTTTCATACGTTTTCTTTCGTGTTCTTGCTCTTCTCTGATTCTATTCTGGTGGTATTGGAGCATTTGCAACATCTGGGACGGGGTATTAGCTTGCCAGGTACTTTCGACTTTCAAAACTCGATTTTTAATTTGTGGACTTGAATTCTCGACTAATTTGGTAACAAAAAGGTGAGGGTATGACTCACTACTTGTCTTGAGGCCACTGTTGATACTGAAACATTTTTCAAATCTAGAATAAAAATCACTAATATCCTCATCTTGCTTTTGTTTACAGGCTGAGATTGCATCCCAGTCTTCTTTTCTAGTTGTCAATAATCTGGGTAAAACTTGTATTAATAATTCCGGTAATTCTTTACATTTATCTCCAAGACCGGTACCTGGTACTCGTGCCTTGTCTTCAGCTTCTAGAACTGCCCAATCGATCTTTTTCTCTCCCACCTCCCATTCTTTTTCCTTGAGCTTTTCATACACCCCTGCGGGCAGCAGAACCTTTAACATTTTAATTATATCTGGGTACGTGTATTCTCCCATACGGAGCATGTCTTTTAATTCTCTATGGAACCCTGCTGGATCTTTGTCATGACAGGGAATTAATTTCTTCATCTCGAGGAGTTCCATCTTTGTTATTGGAGTGTATACAAACACTCGCTGCATTTCGCCACCCGTTCCTTTAACTGGGTGGACTTCTCGTAACGGATTCTGTCTCTCCATGTAAAATGGTTTACTTTCTGGGGGTGAGACATGAACAAAATGCGGGTTCAAAAACGTTCTATATTTGTGACGCTGTTCTAGAATAACACTAATTAAGTCGGTACCTAGACCTTTCCATCTATACTGGAGTAACTCGTTCAGGATATCATGTAACGGGCCTGGATCAGAGTGTTGACCCTCATACAAAGTAATGAGGTGCTGAATCATATACATACCCACCAGTCGTTGCTCGGCTGGGGGCATTTTCAGAAACATTTGTGCCACTATTTCGTCTGGAAAAGTGGTAGAATCAGTAATCCATCGGACTGCTGATCGGGCTAGTTCTTGTTCATGCATGGTACTTAACTCACTGTAACCGATTCGTGATTTCAGAATGTGATCGGTAGCTTGGAATACTTGTTCTAGAGAACCTTGTTCTGGTGCTGGATGATGAAAAATAGACTTGTGTTCTAGGCGTAAATGGCGATCTGGAAATCTAGGTTTTCCTACATACGCTATTCTGGCGGGATTCTCGTCCTCTACCTCTTCAGTATCAGAATTACTTTCTTTCTCGCTTACTTGTGCTGCTTTACGTTGTTCGTGTATCTTTATTATTTCTCTACGGATTTTCTTGTACATACTCTCCATAGCACCGACGGTCTTGTGCTTACCCTCGGCTATATTATCACTCCACCTTGTCAGGGTTTTCATTTCGGCCGGATCTTTAGACGGGTAATCTTGTTCTCTTATTAGACAGTTGATCAGAAACTTTAATATCATGAGCTGGATCTCGGCTTTCCTTTGAGACATGGCCTCGCTAATGCTTTCTGGATCATCCCCTGTACGGATGAAACGATATATTCTGTCTAGATCTTCTTTCATATTCGGTAAGGTGACTAGATACTCGGCCACCTTTCTTACGCGAAATGAATATAAAACCATATTATCCTCGCCTGGGACTGGATCATAGCCGCATTCGGCAAGGGATTTTCTTATTTCTGCTACAGTCTGATGTCTAGGCGTACGCTGTGACGCTTGTGCATGTAATTCGGCTGTCGTTAAACGCTTGTGTGGCGGCGGGGTTTGAGGAGTACCTCCCCCTGCGGCCCCTAAACTGGAGTCGTCTACTGAGGCTCTTCGTCCTGGCAGAGTGGGAAATGGAAATGCAGGCTGGACTTGTATGGCGGGCTGGACCGGGGGTACCGTAACAGGTACTCCGGTGTCTGGAGGAGCGGGAAGTGCCTGATTTACAGGGACTGGCGGAGCGCGAACAGGATTTACATATTCTGGGACTGTGTCGTCCAAATAGGACGAAATAAAAATATCAGCTGCGGTCTGTTTGTGACGTAGCTTGGTCGGAACTAATGGTGGCGGGAAATTACTGGATGCCTCTGGGGTCGCTTTTGGCAAGCCCTCGGCAAGGAGAGGATACATACCCCTAATAAGGGCATGCCTCTGTCTGTCTGACTGTTCGGCTTTGACTTGTTCACCAATCTCGATTAGTTCTTTTTCTTGTGCTCGTTCTAAGGATTCTCTACTTAATTCTGACTTTCTGATTTCCTTTTCAGTTCTTTTATGAGATTCTTTACGCCATAACTCGATGGCATCTTTCTGTGACCGTCTGGCTTTCTTTTTCCATAATGCTTCTTCTACTCGCATGATGCACTCGGCATCCCATGTACCCGATACGGGCCATCTATACTTTTCTTCTAACTGTTTGGTATACTCTACCCATAAATCTAGATAAAATATGGCGCTTATGCCATGCTTCTGATACATAAAATGACCTGGACTGTCCCTCGGCGGAACAGGAACTGCTTCTTCTAACAAACCCTTTCTAGTTCTTAGCTGACGTAATCTCGAAAAGAGAGACATTGTAAACTTGAATCGGAACACAATACAATACACGAGGAACAATAACAATTGGGAGAACAATTCAGGCATACCACGACATTGGAAATACATTGAACAACATCATAACATAACAGTTCGGACAGAATATTACCTGGAATACTGAGAACAGAAACACAAGAATTTCTCGAGAACGGAACAGACTAGAGTTTACTGGATGCACTGCTGAAACAGTACGGAACATACCGGTCCCATAAAGGGACGCATCAAGACCCGTATCCACCTAGGTGAACACTTCGTTTGTGAGTCTGTGTACCACCAACCCACGGACCAGAGTCAATTTAGATTGACCCTGTCTAGATACTACCCCAGTAATGGTACTCACCGGGCAGCAAGAACGGAAAGCCTCGGATCGGACTGGACTGCTACGACGACGGACGACGAACTTCGGACTTCAGTTACGGGTGGACCTCCGGATACCTCGGACCTTGGACTCTTGGCTTGGGCTCTGGTCGGGACTCGCCGCGTTCCTCCACCGTCTCGTTTGGATGCTGGACCGCCTCCTCCGTCTCCTCCGTGGGCCTGAGGGATACTTGAAGCAGAAATATCTGCCGGTGCACGGTATGGTTCCGTCACGGCTGCAGAGGGTCAGGGGGTCGGCGTGGCTTCACCGACGCGTGGGGAAAGGGCAAGTCCCTATTCGGGCGCCATTATGTGGTAAATAAATAAATAATACCTCTCTTTTTGACTAGACATATATCATAACAGATAGCTCAATAAATAAGAGTCAAGATTCGAGGTAGTAGGAGTTTTGTAGGTTTAATACAGCATAAGGACAGGAACAGGACAACCTGCATGGGAATAGAATGACAGGGCCCAGCAGCTGCTGGGGCTGGATCTGGGATGAGCGCGCTGACTTTTAATAACAATACATGAGCATATATACATAACGCAAACACATAGCATTACATTGCAGTAGGCGTAGCAGTGGGTGGAGCAGAAGGCGTGACGCGTAGCAGTCGCGAAAGATAAGGGGGAAAAGAGGTGTAACAGGGCGTATACATAGACATGTGATGCAAACGTAACAGAATATGTCATGAATGGGGCGGAAACCATGGAGGGGGCTACCTGAGGAGCCGGGACCTCTAACCTGATGGTGCGCGCAAACTAGCAATGACGTATCACTAGGAGAAGCTGGGGGCTTCGAACTCTGTGCCAGGAGCAGAGACTGAAGTCTGGAGAGTCAGGGCGACATGTACCTAAACAGTATCTAGTATCTGATGTTTAGAGAACATGTTGATATAAACTAGAAGTTAGGAGGGGAAAGGCTAACTTGATTCTAAGACTGGACCATGCATTATTCTACATGTAGTGCGTGATGAAGAATATTAAATGACCATTAATACAGTATTTCTCTAACGTGGAGACGTGAAGGCTAGACAATGACGGAAACTATTGATGCAGTTCAGTAGCTTAGGAATGCAGAGAAGGAGGACTGAACTGATAACTGGAACTATAACATACTTTTGGCAGACTCAGAGGCAGAGCCAGCTGAACCGGGCACTGCGAGGCAGGAAGTAAGTGAAGGGTCGAGGATACAGGTGGGGGCTGTATCGCTCCTCAGCGAGGCTTTAGGAGACAGGAGCTGAATCTGGTGTCCAGGCCCTTTTGAGGCCTAGAAACGGGGACTTTATAATAGAATAACGTGCACACTGAGAAACGTGGCAACGTAGCTTTACATAGGCCTGATATTCGTAGTATTCACGAGGACTGGAAACTGGCATACTAGAGGTGGACACAACTGTAATTGCGTCATTAATCGGACATGGGGAATACATATGCATATTTAATCATGCACACATAACATATGATGGATGACACGTAGGGACACAGAACATGGCAAAATTTACTTTTCCACAAGTAGGGCAGGAAATTCCAAACATCTCTCTGGGTGGAAACCTACCGAACCTTCTCCGACTTCATGTTGGCACTGGATATAATTAATGGACCCTCAGATCAAACTCTTCAATTCATCTCTGTTCAGTTCAGTTCAGTTCAAGTTGTTTTATGTTTAGACAGAAGTCTTTAAAAAATAAATACAAACAATCATAAAATATTACGGTCCATGACCCCACTCCAGCCACCCTCTTCCCGAACCCAACTACCCGAAGAGCCCTACCATGACCGTTCAGCACCAACTACTAAGATCCATTGTGTCTCCATGTGGAACCTCTGCCAGTCAACCCATTATGGGAACACCATTTTTCAGTCCACACTTGCGTTTACAAACTTTTTGAGTGAACATGCAATGCCTAAAAGTTCCATGTTTGTCACCTCTGGACCTGTAAAAATCTCAGAAGGACTGCTGTGGCTCGCTGCGCCCATCTGCCTGAGGGAGAAGGAATGAAACTGCATCTTAAATGCAGGTCCACAAGAGTAGCTCAAATTCCAACCTCCAAACCCACGGCCTGGGTCACTTGTTGGGGGTAAGGGCTTTATCCCTCACAACTCCACGGCTCAGGTTGAAATGGGGCTGCTAAGCAGAAGCTCAACTAATTCCAGTCTCCAAACCTGTGGCATGGGAAAATTGTTGAAATCTTTCTGGAGGTAAGGCATCTGGCTAGGGGGAGGTGGGGCAGCTGGGCAAGAGCTCAAATTCCAGCCTCCAACCCTGCAGCGTGGTGCACGCCTGGGCGCCTGCCTGTGTGAAGATCGGGCCATGAGCGGGCCCATTTGCATCACGGCCGGACTATGAATCTTCTCTCTTCATCAATTGAACTTTTGGAGCATCCTTCCATGTTTAGTGCAGCTAGCAATAAAGTGTTCAGTGAAGATTCCTTATCAAACTGCCAACATTGGGGGATTCCTAGGTGAGCAAATGATGTGGATGTACCAAATGAATGTCCATATGCAACCTCCTGTAGCAATGCTGCTATTACTGACTGAGCAGATGGCCCCCATATTTCAGCGAGTTTGTCACCTCTAAAAAGGAAAAGGAAAGAGGGAAATTCCCAAAAGAGACAGACCAAGGGAAATCAAGTAAGAGCATTTCGCAATAATTGTACTTGTAAAAGTTATACTGTGGTGATGCAGACTGGGAGGGAGGACTGAGGAGAGACACAGACTTTGTGCAGTAAATTGATGAACCACAGTAATGGCTTGTTTAAATCAGTTAGAGCAATGTTGAGAAACCTTAGAAAGGAGATCAATGCACACATATACATCCTGGTCAATACAATTTGGCAAATAATAATCTCAGAGCAATCTTGTCCATTTATTTAATCCAGGCAGAATTTTGTACCTCACAGTGCCCTAGAAGACCCATTTCCTTAAACTCTCCATTTGGAACGGCTGCCAGTTTGCAACCCCCTGTTAATGACAATATCATTTCTTTGCTGTCTAAGAGGGTAGATGTTTAATATACCCTCCCCACACAGACAAGCATAGGGAACTTAAGGGTGTGCCAGGAGAATAGGGGCACTTACTTACAACACCCCCTGGAATGCTTACCCTTTGTTATTATTTTAGAGGTAGTACCACCCTTCACCTCTAACCAGAAAAAAGACTGGCATAATCTCAAGCACTAAGTGAGATAATGGTTGGGAAGAAATGCTGGCTGGCAAACTGATCTGCTTCACGAGATACTTACTGTGGGAAGGGTTGAATGGGTTGGCCACTAGCCAAAATTCTCTCTTGGGGATTGCGTGGGTATAAATGTCAAAAAGCCCAGTATTGGAAAGGGAACTTTTATAATGTTTGAACAAACTTTTGAAATGCTCTGGGAGACTTCTGGCACATGCATTGGGTAAGTTGTACAGGCCACCTTCCACCCCACTACATCCTAATCATCTGGAGAGGTGAAATATCAATACTGTGTCAATCTCAAGCTACAAAATCGATTTACCCCCCCTTGACACTATCATTGACGATGAATGACTGCAATCGGCATACAGCTCAGAAGACTTAAGCTCTCCTGAGAGGAACTCTCTAACTGTGGACCAATCTGTCTTGAGTGCCATGGTCATTTCAGTCACCCAAAGTAACCACCCCACCGTTCATAACACTTGGTGTGCCAGATTTACCAGTTCGCACATAGCGCAGTGCAGCAACAGCAAATGCTGCACTGCAGTGTGTGAGAAGGTAAGAGCAGGAGAGAGCAGGAGAGGGCCATATATACAAAAATATGGCACTCTCCTTCCCTCTCCCATGCACCAGTGCAGAAATGTGCGGCCAAGTACATTTCTGGACAGTACAGTACACATGCAAATTGGAAAATTAAAGGAGAAAAAAAGCATTTCTCCTTCATAGTGCCTATCTGAAATGTGCACTATCTTCTGACGCTAAACCCTGTCTACTTTGTTTAAGTAAATAGGGCTTAGTGACAGAAACCCTGGGTGGTTGAATGGAAAAGCTAATGCACCACCCATGGTACACCCCCTTGATGTCAAGTAATGCAAAACAGCGCTATGCGCCGCTTTGCATTACTTTCTGGTCAATTTCCCAGCATAAAACAGTTTTTCTGGAAAGTAAATATGTTAAAAAGATTTAGCAAAGTTGTGCTTTATGTTTGTGATGCAAAAACGGCGTTAAATCTTAGCAAATAGACCCCTGTGTCTTATATCTTAGATCCTAGCTGATTTCGGTACAAAACTATCATACACTGTCTGATTGATTAGATATAGGGAAAAACGAGTGTATACCAAGAGACTTGGGTGACAGCCGACGTTTGTATCGATACCTTCCACATTTACTGTTACCTGGCAACCCTATCAACTGTGGGCAGGTCAAAAGAGGGCCTATCCATTCTTGTTTCTGTCAAAATTTCCATTATTGTGTAGAAATAGTGTGTTGTAAGCCATGAAACCAAATAGTGCAGCTATCTTTTCCTGGTTCCACTGATCAATTGCTTATTAATATCTTTTACTATATTGTTGATAAATGAACGACGGAAATAATTGACCAGCTAGATAATGTTATGACAAAATCCACTACCAAACATAATCAACATTCTTTTATTATATGGGCAGGAGGTTTTAATCTAAATATGTGTAAATTTAGCAGACAGCCAGTTTGTGGAAATGTTAACACAAATGGGTACGATTCCATGTATTTTACCCATACTCCCTTTAGGGAAGCTTTACACGGTCTAGTAGTTTCAAATAATCTGTTTTTTCCACGAGACATTCCCAACTCACAGATCCCAACTTCTACTGACTCCGGTCAGTGTTGTATTATTGATTTTATATTACTATCTTTAGATTTAGGTGTTGTACTTTCTGAGTACGATTATTGTAAACTATACGAGTGATCATAATCCTCTCATCATGACCATACATTTAGAAACTAGGGCTGCAAATGAGAATAGACGTATGGGGGAGTTGGGTTTTTATCAGAAAATAAGGGTATTAGGAACAAGTGAGTTAAAATAGATCCTCCACTCTTTTTGCGGGGTCTAGTAGTCAGTAATACTGAATCTATACTCAATTGTTTGAACCCAAACGCGGAACCTAGCATATTAATTACGAGCATTAATATGATTAGTCAACAGAAATCACCGATACGCACTGCCAAATAATCTATCTACACGACTAATGACACACCCAACATAGGTGGTTTAACTCTGAACGGCAGTGCATGAGTAACTCAAGGCAGGCCTTCGTGTGGCCCCCATGCTACACTAACCTGATCCATGAAGCTCACATGAGTTACAAATCAGTCTTAAAATCCCAGAGGGAGGAAATTAGTAAGACAGTATGGCTGACCTTGAAGCTGCACCGTGTGCAAGGGATATTATACTTTTTGTGGAGGTTGTGAATAGGTTCTTTTTTTCTGACTTTGCAGGCAGCGGATTCAAATGTCACATTTCAGACAATGTCTGGAGATCTTAATTTGGAAGGCTTTTTGATTCTGGATGCAGTTCTAATGATCGATTGGTTACGGTCGGTGTTGTCATTATTGACTGGCTTGGCAGTTCGGGCTGAACTGTTCCCATTGTGGAAAAGTAAATTTTGCCATGTTCTGTGTCCCTACGTGTCCTCCATCTTATATTATGTGTGCATGATTAATATGCATATGTATTCCCCATGTTCGATTAAAGACGCAATTACAGTTGCGTCCATCTCTAGTATGCCAGTTTCCAGTTCTCGTGTAAAGTTACGTTGCCACGTTTCTCAGTGTGCACGTTATTTCATTGAAAAGTCCCCGTTTCTAGGCCTCAAAAGGGCCAGATTCAGCTCCTGTCTCCTGTACCCTCGCTGAGGAGCGATACAGCCCCCACCTGTATCCTCGACCCTTCACTTACTTCCTGCCTCACAGTGCCCGGCTCAGCCTGGCTCTGCCTGTTAGTCTGCCAAGAGTATGTTATGATTCTAGTTATCAGTCCAGCCCTCCTTCTCTGCATTCCTAAGCTACTGAATCGCATCAATAGTTTCCGTCATTGTCTAGCCTTTACGTCTCCATGTAAGAGAAATACTGTATTTAATGGTCATTTAATATTCCTCAACACGCACTACATGTAGAATAATGCATGCTCCAGTCTTAGAGTCCGTTAGCCTCTCCCCTCCTGACTCTTAGTTTATATCAACATGTCCTCTAAACATCAGATACTAGATAGGGTTTAGGTACATGTCGCCCTGACTCTCCAGACTTCAGTCTCTACTCCTAGCACAGAGTTCATAGCCCCCAGCTTCTCCTAGTAACACGTCATTGTCAGCTTGCGCGCACCATTAGGTTAGAGGTCCCGGCTCCTTAGGTAGCCCCTCCATGTTTCCGCCCCATTTATGACATATTCTGTTACGTATACATCACATGTCTATGTACACGCCTCTTGTTACACCTACTTTCACCCTTATCTTTCGCGACTGCTATTGACCACACCCACTGCCCCGCCTACTGTATTCATTGTAATGCAACTGTTTTAATATATATACTTGTGTACTGTTATTAAATGTTATGCCGATCCTGATCCTGCCCCCGGCGGCGCTGCCATCCCATTCCTGTGCAGGTTGTCCTGTTCCTGTCCTTTATGCTGTATTAAACCTGCAAACTCCTACTACCTCGAATCTTGACTCTTATTTATTGAGCTATCTGTTATTTACTATGTCCAGTAAAACCTAAATCCGGTATTATTTATTTATATACCACACCATGAAGCACAGGTTCAAGACTGATTTGCATATAGCTGTGCCTGAACTGAGGTGGCGAAGTGAGCTAAAGAATGATGATGGATTCAACCCAGATCTGTGACTGGGGGTGAGTGTCTGCAAAGTTTCAGTGCTCCGACCATCTTCTCCTTGTGTTTGCTTTATTCGCCCTAAGTTGGTAGGGATTGCACAGATGTGGGTCCCTTGCTCACTTTGACACTGAATTCAAGGGAGCCTGGCTGATGAAGGGAGTTACCCAGAAACCAGCCCCAGGATGCTTGTTTCTGGTTCAGGGAAGACCTGGCTTGGGTATTCGCGCTGGACTGTTCCCATGAAGCGCAGGGTCAAGACTGATTTGCATATAGCTGGGTCTGAACCAAGGTGGTGAAGTGAGCTAAAGAATGATGATGGATTCAACCCGGATCTGTGACTGGGGGTGAGGGTGAGTGTTTGCAAAGTTTCAGCGCTCCATCCATCATCTCCTTGTGTATGATTGATTTTGAGGCTGATCATATTCTGGGCGTTCCCCCAGTGGGCCGCCAGGGTGGGGGCTGGTTTTAAACCCCTCGGTCTGTTTTCGTTACCAGGGGCTGGTTTTCCATCAATATGGGCCCCCAGCAGCAAAAGTGGCACAAGCTTCCCACTAGCACATACCCCCCCCCATACTGGGGTTAGTCGCACTCATTGCCCGGGCCAGTTTCGGTCCCAACTCCTGCATTGATTGTTTTGCATGTGGTGTGCCTATTATTAAGAAGGGTGAGAGAAATAGTCCAAGATGTTACTAGACAATTCCCCTTTTGGAATCGAATTCAAAAATATTAGGGTGGGTCCTTCTCTTCAGACATGAGGAATGGGCTGAAAGAAAGAGGGGTATATTTATAAGAATTGGCGCTTAGGAAAATTAGCATTGCTTAGAGGGAATTATTTTAATGGTGAGTATCACCGAAAACCATCGCCATGTTAGCAACGTATTTACAATACATCGGTACATAGCGATGGATCAGCTAGCATCAAAGATTGTTGCCGCAAACACTAGCGTCATGGCAATAAAAAAATCTTTATTCTAACGTGAAAAAAGTGACTGCCAGTCAACAGCCAAAGGTCACTTGTTTTCATATTGCGTGAAAAAAAAGAAGGAAGCGCCTACTAAATACAAAAAAGAAACAAAAACTTCTACTTGTTAGTAAAATAGGGCAGCCTGGACCCAGTTAAGCAGCAGACAACAACTACCCTAACATCCAGGATGACCAGCCAGAATCCTGATTGCAGAGGTTACGGAGAATCAACACCATCTACTTGTCAGCTCCAGGGTGTCATTGATGACCAAAAATGGTTGCGTCCATCTCTAGTATGCCAGTTTCCAGTTCTCGTGTAAAGTTACGTTGCCACGTTTCTCAGTGTGCACGTTATTTCATTGAAAAGTCCCCGTTTCTAGGCCTCAAAAGGGCCAGATTCAGCTCCTGTCTCCTGTACCCTCGCTGAGGAGCGATACAGCCCCCACCTGTATCCTCGACCCTTCACTTACTTCCTGCCTCACAGTGCCCGGCTCAGCCTGGCTCTGCCTGTTAGTCTGCCAAGAGTATGTTATGATTCTAGTTATCAGTCCAGCCCTCCTTCTCTGCATTCCTAAGCTACTGAATCGCATCAATAGTTTCCGTCATTGTCTAGCCTTTACGTCTCCATGTAAGAGAAATACTGTATTTAATGGTCATTTAATATTCCTCAACACGCACTACATGTAGAATAATGCATGCTCCAGTCTTAGAGTCCGTTAGCCTCTCCCCTCCTGACTCTTAGTTTATATCAACATGTCCTCTAAACATCAGATACTAGATAGGGTTTAGGTACATGTCGCCCTGACTCTCCAGACTTCAGTCTCTACTCCTAGCACAGAGTTCATAGCCCCCAGCTTCTCCTAGTAACACGTCATTGTCAGCTTGCGCGCACCATTAGGTTAGAGGTCCCGGCTCCTTAGGTAGCCCCTCCATGTTTCCGCCCCATTTATGACATATTCTGTTACGTATACATCACATGTCTATGTACATGCCTCTTGTTACACCTACTTTCACCCTTATCTTTCGCGACTGCTATTGACCACACCCACTGCCCCGCCTACTGTATTCATTGTAATGCAACTGTTTTAATATATATACTTGTGTACTGTTATTAAATGTTATGCCGATCCTGATCCTGCCCCCGGCGGCGCTGCCATCCCATTCCTGTGCAGGTTGTCCTGTTCCTGTCCTTTATGCTGTATTAAACCTGCAAACTCCTACTACCTCGAATCTTGACTCTTATTTATTGAGCTATCTGTTATTTACTATGTCCAGTAAAACCTAAATCCGGTATTATTTATTTATATACCACATAATGGCGCCCGAACAGGGACTTGCCCTTTCCCCACGCGCCGGTGAAGCCACGCCGGCCCCCTGACCCTCTGCAGCCGTGACGGAACCATACCGTGCACGTGCAGATATTTCTGCTTCAAGTATCCCTCAGGCCCACGGAGGAGACGGAGGTGGCGGTCCAGCATCCAGACGAGGGGGTGGAGGAACGCGGCGAGTCCCGACCAGAGCCCAAGCCGAGAGTCCAAGGTCCGAGGTATCCGGAGGCCCACCCGTAACAGAAGTCCGAAGTTCGTCCGTCCGGCGTCGAAGCAGTCCAGTCCAGTCCGAGGCCTTCCGTTCTTGCTGCCCGGTGAGTACCATTGCTGGGGTAGTATCTAGACAGGGTCAATCTAAATTGACTCTGGTCCGTGGGTTGGTGGTACACAGACCCAAAAACGAAGTGTCCACTTCGGTGGATGCGGGTCCTGACGTGTCTCTTTATGAGACCGGTAAGTTTCGTACTGTTTTAGCAGTACATCTAGTTTCTGTTCTAGTCAGTTCTGTTCTCGAGAAATTCATGTATTCTGTTTTCAGTATTCCAGGTAGTATTCTGTTCGAACTGATATTTTAAATGTTCTTCATGTATTTTAATGTCGTGGTATGAATGTGGAGTAATTATCGTGTTCATTGTGTATTGTATTGTGTCTAGATCAACAGTTCAGTCATGCCGTTATTTTCCAGACTACGTCAGTTAAGAACTAGAAAAGGTCTGTTAGAAGAAGCAGTTCCTGTCCCGCCTAGGGACAGTCCAGGTCATTTTATGTATCAGAAGCATGGCATAAGTGCCATATTATATCTAGATTTATGGGTAGAGTATACCAAACAGTTAGAAGAAAAGTATAGATGGCCCGTATCGGGTACATGGGATGCCGAGTGCATCATGCGAGTAGAAGAAGCATTATGGAAAAAGAAAGCCAGACAGTCACAGAAAGATGCCATCGAGTTATGGCGCAAAGAATCTCATAAAAGAACCGAAAAAGAAATCAGAAAGTCAGAATTAAGTAGAGAATCTTTAGAACGAGCCCAAGAAAGGGAACTAATCGAGATAGGTGAACGAGTCAAAACTGAACAGTCAGATAGACAGAGACATGCCCTCATTAAGGGTATGTATCCTCTTCTTGCCGAGGGCTTGCCAAAAGCGACCCCGGAGGCATCCAGTAATTTTCCGCCACCATTAGTTCCGACTAAGCTACGTCACAAACCGACCGCAGCTGATATTTTCATCTCGTCCTACTTGGACGACACAGTTCCAGAATATGCAAATCCTGTTCCGCCAGTCCCTGTAAATAATGTAAATCCTGCTCCTCCAGACACCGGAGTACCTGCCACGGTACCCCCGGTTCAGCCCACATTACAATTTCCCACTCTGCCAGCACGAACAGTATCAGTCGACGATTCCAGCATAGGGGCCGCAGGAGGAGGTCCTCCTGGTACCCCGCCACCACACCCACGTAGAACGTTGGCCGAGTTACATGAATGTGCCTTACAACGTACGCCCAAATTTAAGTCCGTTGCAGATATCCGACGAGCTCTTACTGAATGCCGCTATGATCCGGTTGCAGGTGATGATAGTACAGTAATATATTCCATCCGTGTAAGACGGGTGACCGGGTATTTAGACACCCTACCAGATATGAAAGGAGATCTAGACAGAATATATCGTTTCATCCGTACAGGGGATGATCCAGAAAGTATTGGTGAAGCCATGTCTCAAAGGAAAGCTGAAATCCAGCTCATGCTACTAAAGTTTCTGATTAATTGTTTAATAAGGGAACAAGATTATCCGACCAAAGATCCGGCCGAAATGAGAATCCTGACAAGGTGGAGTGATAATATAGCCGAGGGTAAGCACAAGACTATCAGTAGTATAGAGAGTATGTACAAGAGAATTCGTAAAGAAATAATAAAGTTACATGAACAACGTAAAGCAGCACAAGTAAGCGAGAAAGAGAATGACTCTTCTACTGAAGAGGTAGACGACGAGAATCCCACTAGAATAGCGTATGTAGGAAAATCTAGATTTCCAGACCGACATTCACGTCTAGACTACAAGAAAACTGTTCATCATCCAGCACCAGAACAAGGTTCTCTAGAACAAGTATTTCAAGCTACCGATCACATTCTGAAGTCACGAATCGGTTACAGTGAGTTAAGTACTATGCATGAACAAGAACTAGTCCGATCAGCAGTCCGATGGATTACTGATTCTACCACTTTTCCAGACGAAATAGTGGCACAAATGTTTCTGAAACTGCCCCCAGCCGAGCAACGACTGGTGGGTATGTATATGATCCAACACCTCATTACTCTGTATGAGGGTCAACATTCTGATCCAGGTCCGTTACATGATGTCCTGAACGAGTTACTCCAGTATAGATGGAAAGGTTTAGGTACCGATTTAATTAGGGTCATTCTAGAACAGCGCCACAAATATAGAACGTTTCTGAACCCGCATTTTGTTCATGTCTCACCCCCAGAAAGTAAACCCTTTTACATAGATAGACAGAATCCGTTACGAGAAGTACACCCAGTTAGGACAACAGATGGTGAAATGCAACGAGTGTTTGTTTACACTCCGATTACCAAGATGGAACTCTTAGAGATGAAGAAATTAATTCCCTGTCATGACAAAGATCCAGCAGGGTTCCACCGAGAATTAAAGGACATGCTCCGTATGGGAGAATACACGTATCCAGATATAATTAAAATGCTAAAAGTCTTATTGCCCGCAGGGGTATACGAGAAACTCAAGGAAAAAGATTGGGAGGTGGGAGAGAAAAAGATCGATTGGGCAGTTCTAGAAGCTGAAGATAAGATACGAGTACCAGGTACCGGTCTTGGAGAAAAATGTAAAGAATTACCAGAGCTGTTAATTCAAGTTTTGCCAAGATTATTAGCCACTAAAAAGGAAGACTGGGATGCAATCTCAGCCTGTAAACAGAAACAAGATGAAGACACTAGTGATTTTTATTCTAGATTTGAAAAATGTTTTATTATAAACAGTGGCCTCAAGACAAGTAGCGAGTCATACCCTCATCTTTTTGTTACTAAATTAGTCGAGAATTCGAGTCCACAAGTTAAGAATCGAGTTTTGAAAGTTGAAAGTACCTGGCAAGCTAATACCCCGTCCCAGATGTTACAGATGCTTCAGTACCACCAGAATAGAATCAGAGAAGAGCAAGATCATGAAAGAAAACGTATGAAAGACACGAAAATGAAAGTACTAGTTGCACAATCTGTTCCTCAAGACAGTCAGAAGAGGGGTCCGAATCAAGCCAGTCATCCTGCAGTTCCCGTCAAAGGGACCTGCAATTATTGTAAACAGCCAGGTCATTTTATAAACGAGTGTGCAGTTCTAAAACACAATATAGCTACTGGTAAGACTAAAGAAAGACCACGTCCGCCTAGACAAGAACAAGTTTCACAGACTTCTCAGCCACAGAATGCACAACAGACAGTTCCAGCACCGCAGCCTATTGCTGCAACACAGCATGTTACACAGCAGATGTACCAGTATGCACAATCCGAGTATCCAGAGTATCAGCCATATTCATGAAACAGCCTAGAGAGGGAGGTAGGCTTGCCTCTCATCGAGATACCTGTAGATCAAGAGGGTCCCTATGTTCATAGTCAAGTACTAGGGAAAGACAGAAAGTTTCTGATTGATACAGGGGCAAGTAGGACCACCATTAGTCACGCCGAAGTTCCAGGGGCTCCGCTCTCAGGCTCTAGAAATGTTTCCCTTGGATTTTCAGGAAAGCCTATTGTAAACGAGATATCTAAGCCAGTTACTCTAGAAGTAGGTCCATTGTCCCGCACTACTGATCTGTTACTTACTAAGTCGTGTCCAGAAAATCTGTTAGGCATTAAAACACTGAAAGAATTAGGTGCAGTTATTTGCTGCTCCCCAGAGGGAATACGCCTGTTTTTACGTGACTTCAAGGGTCACTATGTATTACGAGATTTTGATCCGAGATTGTCCAATGTTCCGCAGCATCTATGGACGCAAGGTCCAACTGATGTAGGTTATATGCAAATCACACCCCATCGTGTGACTCTCAAGCCAGGTGTAGTGTTACCACGAATCAGACAGTACAGATTGCCACCTGAGGCTGTAGCAGCCTTATCCAAAATTATTGACGAGCTCATGGCTCAAGGAGTAGTTGTAGAAACTGACTCCAATGTATGTAATTCTCCGATCATTCCAGTCATGAAACGTACTGATCCAAATGCACCCCCAGTATATCGATTAGTGATTGACCTACGAGAACTTAATAAATGTATTATTCCCCAGTACCCAGTTGTCCCAGATATCTCTTCCCTATTGACAGCCATTGATTCCGAAGCCTCATTTTTTTCAGTCATAGACCTCAAGAACGCGTTTTTCAGTGTCCCCATTCATCCAGACAGCCAGTTTCTTTTCGGATTTTGTTTAAATGGAAGGAGCTATATGTTCACACGAGCTCCTCAAGGTTTCACAGAAAGTCCTAGTATTTACAGTCAAGCACTTAAGAGACAACTAGACAACATTCACATGCCAACTGACACTGCCCTGCTCCAGTATGTCGATGATCTACTGATCACAGCCCGTTCTGAACGTGCTTGCGAACGAGCATCACTTACAGTCTTGTATTTCCTTGCCGAGATGGGGCACAAGGTGTCCCCTTCGAAGCTTCAATTCTGTGTCCAGCAAGTGATCTATTTAGGCCACTTACTGTCCAAGAGGGGTAGGCAGTTGACACCCGACCGTATCCAGTTAATAGCGAGTCTTCCTCAGCCCAAGACACAGAAGGAGGTACGTGCTTTTATCGGCCTTACTTCTTATTGCAGACAATGGATTCCTCAGTATGCATTTCTAGCTAAACCACTGATACAGTTAACAACGCAGGAGGCAGCCGTATCGACTGTCCTCCCTTGGTCATCTGAACATACACTTAGTTTCAATGAGTTAAAGAAAGCTTTATGCCAAGCTCCTGTTCTAGCTACCCCGATCTACAGTAAGCCTTTTACACTTTTCGTCACAGAACGCGAAGGTACAGCATTATCTGTTCTCACACAAGATCAAGCAGGACAATACAAGCCCTGTGCTTATTTTTCGAGCACACTAGATCCTGTAGCCCAGGCTCTGCCTGCGTGCCTCAAGTCAGTTGCAGCCACAGCACTAGCTATCAGACAAAGTGATTCCATAGTATTAGGACATTCCTTGACAGTACAAGTTCCACACTCCGTGGAAGTTCTTTTAAACTGAACACAGACTCAGCACTTGACAATTGCACGTTTAACAGGTTATGAATTGACACTGTTCCAGCCACACATAGAAATCAGACGCTGCAACGTTCTAAATCCTGCTACACTGTTACCGTCAGTTAATTCGAATCCTGCCACACACGACTGTGTGGAAGTAGTTAACATTATGACAAAGCCAAGACAAGATCTGACAGATATTCCATTACCAGATCCAGACCTGACACTTTATGTGGATGGTTCATGTATGAGAACAAGTACAGGAGAACTAGTAGCCGCGTATGCAGTGACTACTGACACTGAAGTTATAGAAACACACCGTATTGACACCCTGTCTGCTCAAGCAGCAGAGCTAGTTGCTCTGACACAAGCCTGCATACACGCTAAGAACCTGAAAGTTAATGTTTACACAGATTCACGCTACGCATTTGGAGTCGTACACGACTTTGGAGTGCTCTGGCAGGAGAGAGGTTTCATGACTACTCATGGAACCAAGATTCAGCATGGTCTCCTTATTCAGGCTCTGTTAGATGCCATACATTTACCGACATCTATTGCTATCATGAAGTGCAAGGCACATACGAAAGTTACTGACATTATTTCTCAAGGTAATGATCTAGCAGATCGCACAGCCAAGCTTACAGCACAGACTCCAGACATTCCAGTTAAACCGACACAGACACATACTCCAGATCCGACTACCTGTATGACAGTTAAGGACCCTACTCAAGATGTCATAGATATCCAGTTACATGCTACTCCCGATGAAATCAAGAAATGGTCCGAACAAGGAGGGGTCCAGACAGATCAGGGATGGGTAACGAAGGGTAAAGCCACATGGTTTCTCCCCGACTCCATGGTTCAAGTCATTATCAATACCGCACATAGTCCAGCACATTTAGGAGAAAAAGCTATGTTAGACAGTATCCAGAACATTTGGTTCAACAAGCATTTACGAGCTGCAGCCAAACAGAAAGTCCGTACCTGTATGATATGTTGTCAGTTTAATCCAGGTAAAAGTGTCCCGGTGGAACAAGGTGGATTCCAGCCCCCTGACCACCCTTTTGAAGTCCTCCAGATGGATTATATTCAGATGGAGCGATGTCGAGGTTTCAAGTATGTCCTAGTAGTTGTATTCGCTTTGTCCAGATGGACAGAGGCATATCCAGTCCCAGATTACACAGCCGCGACCACTGCCAAGCAGTTGGTTCGTGAGTTCTTCCCCCGTTATGGACTCCCTAGAGTCGTATATTCTGATAACGGCCAGCCATTCTCATCCGAGTTGATGAAACATGTTTCCCTGTTGTTAGGGTACCAGTGGAAGTTCCATTGTGTACGCCATCCAGAAGCAGCCGGTCTAGTAGAGAGACATAACCAGACCCTGAAAATTCGAATTGCAAAAGTATGTAAAGAGAAAGGTGTGGACTGGCTAGTAGCTCTGCCAGTCGCTTTATTTTATATGCGCATGGTCGCACACTCCAGATCAGGTCTGTCCCCGTATGAAGTCGTATTCGGCCGCCCCCCTAACATGTGGGGTACACCTAGACCTCGAAGTATTACCGATGTTTCAAGTAATATGCTGACAGATTACCTAGCTTCCTTGATGTCTGCCCTCAACTCTTGTCGTTCACAGGTTGCTGCCGCATTTCCAGACAATACCGAGGTGGCACCGCATGACATCGTTCCCGGATGCATGGTTCTTGTCCGGAATTTTGATCGTTCAAGTCCGCTGGAGCCTCGCTGGAAGGAACCCCGACAGGTCCTCCTGGCCACCCGTACTGCCGTCAAGCTGGAAGGCAGGAAGGGCTGGGTCCACCTGTCACATGTGAAAAGATTTTTTGGATTGAAGCCTGTTTCAAAGAACATTTCCGAGGATCTTAAGGACTGCCAAAGTACTATTCTTAAGGACTGTCCCGCAAAAGACAATGATATTGAACCCTCCCCGTTAGAGAAAACTCCGCAACAGGAGTATAAGCTCAAATTAAGGTCTAGTAAAATAAGTCAGCCAGTTTGATTGTCTAAGTCCTCCCCTAGGTGAAACGGTTAGACCGGTTTCTGACATGTATATAATAGACCCCCATAGTGAGAGAGTTAGTCAAAACTCAATCCGATGTATCGTTTTTCTAAGTTTCATATTGTTTTTCAGCCTTATGATTACCTGCACAGGTTATGCTTTTTATTTGTATTTTCCAGTTTCTCATGTAAATAAGTCTGCTAATGCTACAGTAGAGCACACGTTTAGTGATCTGCCTCCTCATGAACTCTCTTATCGTCTCGCTATGCGAAATAATTCTTTTATCCGCATGTTACATTATTCACACCAGACCAACAATGCCACTAATTGTTGGGTGTGTGGTCGACTCCCCCCTTTCCAGACACCGAAGGGAGTTCTGCCACTCTTTCCTTATCCATTTTCACATAATGGTTCGTGTGGAGCATGGTCCACGTTAACGTCATCCTCAACAGATATGTCTTTTCTTAACAGTACATGTTTTCCAGACAAGCAAGGTCTTCCCCACAGAACAGGGTTAGATCTAGAAAATGAAGTTTATAATTTAGGTAATTATTCTTCGAATTTCATGGTCCTGAATGTTCAGTCTGATACTACTCCAGACTTACCTGCTATGTCAGTACTACCAGTTAAAGGCGAATTATGTGTCCGAAATAATGGTTCCGTACATGTAGGCCATAGTGATTGTACTACTATTGTCAAGTATAGTGACAGTAGGAAATCTATTTTTAAAACTGCACGTCATTCTTATTTTGTTTGTGGTCAGACCGCATATGTTCGTTTGCCCCTCGATTGGGAGGGAACCTGTTACATTGCCTTCCTACTGCCACCAGTTTTTCTAGCCCCACCTGACTACCATAGGAATTCCCACCTAGTACATACGAGACACAAAAGAGACCTCCCGATTGTCGATTATACTGAAACTGCTCTAGAACAATACATAGATATCAATAAAGGTGTCTTCCCTTATTTAGGTACTGTCGTGAATAGTAAACTGATACGTAGATTAACCAGAACCCTTGAAGCAGTAGTGATCGAGACTACTTCTGCTCTAAGTAACTTAACCGAAGAGCAATCCTTTATGAGAATTGTCGTGCTCCAGAATCGTCTCGTCCTTGACGTCATACTGGCCGATAGGGGCGGGGCCTGTAGAGTCATCGGATCTAGTTGCTGCATTTTCATTCCTAATAACGCGCCGTCTGTTTATTCAGCTATAACCAGACTCCATAAAATTGCCCATATGTTACACCAAGATCCAGGCACCTGGACATGGTCCGGTTGGTTCTGGAATATGATTTCCACCTGGGGATGGAAAGTATTGTCATTTCTGGGTATTGCAGTAGCGATCATATTCAGTTGCTGCCTCTGTTTACAATGTGGCCCAGCGATTTGTGGCATTTGTGCTACCTCTTGTATTCCTAGTCCTAAGTCCCGTTCTAAATCCCGTTCCAAGAAAATTCGAGACGAGCAAATGATACTGTATGAAATGATAGATGGTATCATGAATATTGATGTTTCCTGATGGAAACGTAGTGACAAGGAGGGAATGTGGAAAAGTAAATTTTGCCATGTTCTGTGTCCCTACGTGTCCTCCATCTTATGTTATGTGTGCATGATTAATATGCATATGTATTCCCCATGTTCGATTAAAGACGCAATTACAGTTGCGTCCATCTCTAGTATGCCAGTTTCCAGTTCTCGTGTAAAGTTACGTTGCCACGTTTCTCAGTGTGCACGTTATTTCATTGAAAAGTCCCCGTTTCTAGGCCTCAAAAGGGCCAGATTCAGCTCCTGTCTCCTGTACCCTCGCTGAGGAGCGATACAGCCCCCACCTGTATCCTCGACCCTTCACTTACTTCCTGCCTCACAGTGCCCGGCTCAGCCTGGCTCTGCCTGTTAGTCTGCCAAGAGTATGTTATGATTCTAGTTATCAGTCCAGCCCTCCTTCTCTGCATTCCTAAGCTACTGAATCGCATCAATAGTTTCTGTCATTGTCTAGCCTTTACGTCTCCATGTAAGAGAAATACTGTATTTAATGGTCATTTAATATTCCTCAACACGCACTACATGTAGAATAATGCATGCTCCAGTCTTAGAGTCCGTTAGCCTCTCCCCTCCTGACTCTTAGTTTATATCAACATGTCCTCTAAACATCAGATACTAGATAGGGTTTAGGTACATGTCGCCCTGACTCTCCAGACTTCAGTCTCTACTCCTAGCACAGAGTTCATAGCCCCCAGCTTCTCCTAGTAACACGTCATTGTCAGCTTGCGCGCACCATTAGGTTAGAGGTCCCGGCTCCTTAGGTAGCCCCTCCATGTTTCCGCCCCATTTATGACATATTCTGTTACGTATACATCACATGTCTATGTACACGCCTCTTGTTACACCTACTTTCACCCTTATCTTTCGCGACTGCTATTGACCACACCCACTGCCCCGCCTACTGTATTCATTGTAATGCAACTGTTTTAATATATATACTTGTGTACTGTTATTAAATGTTATGCCGATCCTGATCCTGCCCCCGGCGGCGCTGCCATCCCATTCCTGTGCAGGTTGTCCTGTTCCTGTCCTTTATGCTGTATTAAACCTGCAAACTCCTACTACCTCGAATCTTGACTCTTATTTATTGAGCTATCTGTTATTTACTATGTCCAGTAAAACCTAAATCCGGTATTATTTATTTATATACCACACCATGAAGCACAGGTTCAAGACTGATTTGCATATAGCTGTGCCTGAACTGAGGTGGCGAAGTGAGCTAAAGAATGATGATGGATTCAACCCAGATCTGTGACTGGGGGTGAGTGTCTGCAAAGTTTCAGTGCTCCGACCATCTTCTCCTTGTGTTTGCTTTATTCGCCCTAAGTTGGTAGGGATTGCACAGATGTGGGTCCCTTGCTCACTTTGACACTGAATTCAAGGGAGCCTGGCTGATGAAGGGAGTTACCCAGAAACCAGCCCCAGGATGCTTGTTTCTGGTTCAGGGAAGACCTGGCTTGGGTATTCGCGCTGGACTGTTCCCATGAAGCGCAGGGTCAAGACTGATTTGCATATAGCTGGGTCTGAACCAAGGTGGTGAAGTGAGCTAAAGAATGATGATGGATTCAACCCGGATCTGTGACTGGGGGTGAGGGTGAGTGTTTGCAAAGTTTCAGCGCTCCATCCATCATCTCCTTGTGTATGATTGATTTTGAGGCTGATCATATTCTGGGCGTTCCCCCAGTGGGCCGCCAGGGTGGGGGCTGGTTTTAAACCCCTCGGTCTGTTTTCGTTACCAGGGGCTGGTTTTCCATCAATATGGGCCCCCAGCAGCAAAAGTGGCACAAGCTTCCCACTAGCACATACCCCCCCCCATACTGGGGTTAGTCGCACTCATTGCCCGGGCCAGTTTCGGTCCCAACTCCTGCATTGATTGTTTTGCATGTGGTGTGCCTATTATTAAGAAGGGTGAGAGAAATAGTCCAAGATGTTACTAGACAATTCCCCTTTTGGAATCGAATTCAAAAATATTAGGGTGGGTCCTTCTCTTCAGACATGAGGAATGGGCTGAAAGAAAGAGGGGTATATTTATAAGAATTGGCGCTTAGGAAAATTAGCATTGCTTAGAGGGAATTATTTTAATGGTGAGTATCACCGAAAACCATCGCCATGTTAGCAACGTATTTACAATACATCGGTACATAGCGATGGATCAGCTAGCATCAAAGATTGTTGCCGCAAACACTAGCGTCATGGCAATAAAAAAATCTTTATTCTAACGTGAAAAAAGTGACTGCCAGTCAACAGCCAAAGGTCACTTGTTTTCATATTGCGTGAAAAAAAAGAAGGAAGCGCCTACTAAATACAAAAAAGAAACAAAAACTTCTACTTGTTAGTAAAATAGGGCAGCCTGGACCCAGTTAAGCAGCAGACAACAACTACCCTAACATCCAGGATGACCAGCCAGAATCCTGATTGCAGAGGTTACGGAGAATCAACACCATCTACTTGTCAGCTCCAGGGTGTCATTGATGACCAAAAATGCCATTTGGCAGTCCATTGTAAGCAGAATTAAAGAGGACAGTGGCTGATTGTAAGAAGCGCTGGCATAATGCCAAGTGCAAGACTAAGCAGAAACTGGCCAGAAATCGACAGGCAGCACTGAAGACCGGATGTGGGAATCTAGAGCCAAAGGAGGAGTAGATGGCTTGGAGGAACAGGTGTCTGCAGTCATCTGTGACGAGTCAGTGGTTGGAGTAGAGGGACAGTATAGTGCTGAATATGATCAGCTACATCAACAACCAGGTAAGTAATAAGCAGGGATGGGGGGGGAAGTAATCTTGCTTCTGTCATTCTAACTATGTCTCAGTGCCCACCCACACTGTGTGCAGAACAAATGCCAGCTACATAGGTACTTGGGGGGTACATTCACATGTCCCTTGAGCTGTGGGCATAATTAACAAATACATAGAAAGACAAATAATGGTGGTGTAAGGGACTTCTAATCCAGCACACATGCACATATACAATGGAAAATTACCAGGCATGTGTCTCCTAACTCTGGTCTACATTAACAAGCAAAGTGACTGAGTGTTTCATTAGACAACTTGGCACAACACAGCCCTCTGCCACTTTAGAATCGCCGCACTGCACTGTATTTTCAACAACACGGCTAAGTTGTGTGTCACAACATGCACTGGTGAAAAATGTAGCTGCCTAGCACCAAAGTAGGGACTCTTACATAATGGTAAATACATCTGAGACAAGTGTTCCTGAAGTGGCTGAATGCCCTGTCAACCCAAGAAGGCTAACCCTGGGTGACATTACAGGCTTGTACATATGAGCCCAAGTACATAATTAAAGCGTGCCTCATTTACAAGATGTTGCTAATCAACATCAAGTGGGTCAACACTGCCTTGAAAAATTGTGAATTATGGTTTTCATCAGCGAACCATAAAAAAAGAATGGTCTAGCAAGGTCTACTGGGGCTGTTCTGGGGTTCGCTAAGCGAATAGGTTCCAAGCCTCTCCCAGCCCTTATGAAAATCTACAAAGCGAAGTGTGTCCCCATGGCTCTATTTGGGAGCGAGGTATGGGGCTACACTGACGCTAGAGAAATACAAGTAGCAGAAAATATTTTTCTACGGAAATTACTGTCGCTCCCAGCTTCTGCTGCTAATTGTAACGTACCTGAGGACTTAGGAGTTGGCTACATTCAAGATCAGATTGCTGTCGCACCGTTATTAGGATGGTTAAGAATTTGGGCCCAGAAACCTCCTAATTTGAATCAAGACATAATCCAAGATTGTATGTCCCTAGACAGAGCCTTCGGATATTCCCTTGCTCAGATATGTTAAAACTCAAATGGCCATTTTAGGCAGCCCAGACCTGTTTACAAACCCAAGGGTGTTGAGTAAGGTGGCTATTAAAGCCATCAAACTCCAGTTCTTAAACAGGTCTATGTTAACAAGGGAACAAGATGAGCTGGTCAAACCCTCAGTTAGAAGTTTTGTAATTCTAAGTTCTGGGAGAGGAATTCAGCCGTACTTAACATATATAAACAAACCATTTTATTTGTTTGTATTGATAAGATTTAAGTACAATATGCTTCCATGGCTACTTTCTTTCCCAAAGGGCTTTTCGAAGAAGGGGGCTCTTGGTCCATGCCCCTGTGATCATTTTTCAGACCAGAACACCTTACATATGATTTTCTTTTGCGATTTTTATGTTACTATACGCAGGAAATTCATATTGCCATTGTTAAAGGGCTGCAACTTTGAACAGGTCAGGCCAGCTTTGACATATCTGCAATGTCTGAGGTCCCCGATGGTATGTTTTGGAGTGGCTAGTTATATCACAGGGGCAATTAGACGAAGAAACAAGTTGTAGCCATTATGATATGAGCCTTCTATTTGTGCACATGTGGCGACTTATTAAGGAGTACTTATTGACATGAATTTTTATTGTCATGTAGCTTTTAAAAATGTAAATTCAGTGGGTGACAATCTTTTTAATTATTTATTGAATGTCAAGTATTATGTTTGTAAGGGACAAATTACTCAAATGGTCTTCTCTTAATAATTATGAAACATGTATGTTGGTATTAATTGTTTTTTGTGTATATAGTGAATAATATTATGACCTTTGTGTGGAACTGTGCTTCGATGGTTTTAAAAACTTTTTAACCGAATAAAGCTTATTGTTGACTGACTGACTGGTTTTCATCAGTAATGTAAAAAATAGTGATGGTCCTGTTGCGATAGTGCCTTTGAAAATAGTTCACAAGCAATTGTAATGGCTTAACTGCTGCTTTCATGTGTGCAGCCAAATGCAGCACACATAACCACATATAAAAATGTTGGAGAGAATGTTTTCAACTTAAACCACCCTTGTTGTCTACATGAAAAGCTGCACATCTCTTGTAAGCACCTTGTGTCGATGTTGGGCACATCCCATAATGACCAAAATATACATACTGGAAGGGCAAGGTGCTGTCTACTTTTTTTAAAAGGGTCTGACATTTCTAAGTACAGTGTAAGGACCCAGCATTGTAGAAATGTGTATGAGAATATATTAACATGCTTGTTTGTTATGGTTGCAATGTCCTTGAACCACACATTCCCCATTCCGTCCATGGTAAGTGAATGTTGAGAATGGACCTCATTCAGAAGGTTGCAATAATGCATGGCATTTGGCCACATGTTGCCTTGCTATAATACTTAAAAATGCAGTTATCCGCATTTGAGTATCTTTTTGTGATATTTTGTTGGCAGTATGTGATTGTCACCATGGTCTTGGTTTTGGAGGACCAAGACACATATTGACATGCATGGAAACTGTGCCTTAGGTAAAGTCAACAGTGGCAATGAGAAAATGCACAGCAATTGATGTCTGAAAACATCCTTCCAATAACAACTGTATCGAATTAACATGACCACAATATACGTATAATCTATGTGCCCATCCCCGTGATGTTCAACAAAGGTCTGCTGTGCAACAATGCACCAATCTTAGAAGCCTGCCTCAAAGGCCTATATGCTCCTGCTTCCCTTAAGTGATCATAGTCACTGCTGTGGAAAACACAAGGGGAGGGAACGCACATCTTAACTCTGGACCAGTCCTGTGCCTCTAGGCACATGCTGCCATGAACACTTTAAGTTCTTGCAGCCCCATGTCCATTCAAAATCTGGTCTTTAGGAGCATATGTACTGAAATCACACCATTAAGACAAGTAAGGCATCCCTGGTGTGCTGCATGACACGTGTCACAGTCTAACACATTGCAAAATCTTTCGGTTGTAGCAAGCTGCCAAATAAGCAAGCGTAGTAGCCAAATAAAAAAGAAATTGTCAACATGGTCACATAGCTGTGTAGCAGTTAGCTTTTTGTCCTGATCTCAGTCTCAAACACACAGAGGGATCACTGGACAAACACATGTGTTCAGCCGACATACATAAGCTAACTCACATCATGTTCCACACCTACAACAAAAACAACGCTACACAAAGGATGTCAGTTATATTCATATTAATAGACACAATCGCAATGGACCGCACACCGCTAGCCCCTCCTCCGGATCGCCCCTAGGGACTCTGGTACATGGAGTTCTTGAGTGGTTCACCCCAGTGGGTGCAAGTAGGTACTTGTTGAACTGATGATCTCTAGACCCGATACATGTCCCGGGTTTTTGGATATCGCCCAAGAAATGGCTTGGGTTTCGGGATAACTTCCCTCATCAGTAGAGAAAATAGTTAGGGGTGGAAGAGAAGGCCGCCAAGCAACCGTCAAAGGCCTCGATGCCCGAACCGGCACACAGGTGCGTCGTCCAGGAGCCCGTCGGCTCAAAGCTCAAGGGAGCCAATTTGTAGACACAATCGCAATGGACCGCACACTGCTAGCCCCTCCTCCGGATCGCCCCTAGGGACTCTGGTACATGTAGTTCTTGAGTGGTTCACCCCAGTGGGTGCAAGTAGTTACTTGTTGAACTGATGATCTCTAGACCCGATACATGTCCCGGGTTTTTGGATATCGCCCAAGACATGGCTCGGGTATAGGGATAACTTCCCTCATCAGTAGAGAAAATAGTTAGGGGTGGAAGAGAAGGCCGCCAAGCAACCGTCAAAGGCCTCGATGCCCGAACCGGCACACAGGTGCGTCGTCCAGGAGCCCGTCGGCTCAAAGCTCAAGGGAGCCAATTTGTAGACACAATCGCAATGGACCGCACACTGCTAGCCCCTCCTCCGGATCGCCCCTAGGGACTCTGGTACATGGAGTTCTTGAGTGGTTCACCCCAGTGGGTGCAAGTAGATACTTGTTGAACTGATGATCTCTAGACCCGACACATGTCCCGGGTTTTTGGATATCGCCCAAGACATGGCTCGGGTTTTGGGATAACTTCCCTCATCAGTACAGAAAATAGTTAGGGGTTGAAGAGAAGGCCGCCAAGCAACCGTCAAAGGCCTCGATGCCCGAACCGGCACACAGGTGCGTCGTCCAGGAGCACGTCGGCTCAAAGCTCAAGGGAGCCAATTTGTAGACACAATCGCAATGGACCGCACACCGCTAGCCCCTCCCCTGGATCGCCCCTAGGGACTCTGGTACATGGAGTTCTTGAGTGGTTCACCCCAGTGGGTGCAAGTAGGTACTTGTTGAACTGATGATCTCTAGACCCGATACATGTCCCGGGTTTTTGGATATCGCCCAAGACATGGCTCGGGTTTCGGGATAATTTCCCTCATCAGTAGAGAAAATAGTTAGGGGTGGAAGAGAAGGCCGCCAAGCAACCGTCAAAGGCCTCGATACCCGAACCGGCACACAGGTGCGTCGTCCAGGAGCCCGTCGGCTCAAAGCTCAAGGGAGCCAATTTGTAGACACAATCGCAATGGACCGCAGACCGCTAGCCCCTCCTCCGGATCACCCCTAGGGACTCTGGTACATGGGGTTCTAGAGTGATTCACCCCAATTGGTGCAAGTAGGTACTTGTTGAACTGATGATCTCTAGACCCAATACATGTCCCGGGTTTTTGGATATCGCCCAAGACATGGCTCGGGTTTCCGGATAACTTCCCTCATCAGTAGAGAAAATAGTTAGGGGTGGAAGAGAAGGCCGCCAAGCAACCGTCAAAGGCCTCGGTGCCCGAACCGGCACACAGGTGCGTTGTCCAGGAGCTCGTCGGCTCAAAGCTCAAGGGAGCCAATTTGTAGACACAATCGCAATGGACCGCACACCGCTAGCCCCTCCTCCAGATCGCCCCTAGGGAATCTGGTACATGGAGTTCTTGAGTGGTTCACCCCAGTGGGTGCAAGTAGGTACTTGTTGAACTGATGATCTCTAGACCCGATACATGTCCCGGATTTTTGGATATCGCCCAAGACATGGCTCGGGTTTCGGGATAACTTCCCTCATCAGTAGAGAAAATAGTTAGGGGTGGAAGAGAAGGCCGCCAAGAAACCGTCAAAGGCCTCGATGCCCGAACCGGCACACAGGTGCGTCGTCCAGGTGCCCGTCGGCTCAAAGCTCAAGGGAGCCAATTTGTAGACACAATCGCAATGGACCGCACACCGCTAGCCCCTCCTCCGGATCGCTCCTAGGGACTCTGGTACATGGAGTTCTTGAGTGGTTCACCCCAGTGGGTGCAAGTAGGTACTTGTTGAACTGATGATCTCTAGACCCTATACATGTCCCGAGTTTTTGGATATCGCCCAAGACATGGCTCGGGTTTCGGGATAACTTCCCTCATCAGTAGAGAAAATAGTTAGGGGTGGAAGAGAAGGCCTGCCAAGCAACCGTCAAAGGCCTCGATGCCCGAACCGGCACACAGGTGCGTCGTCCAGGAGCCCGTCGGCTCAAAGCTCAAGGGAGCCAATTTGTAGACACAATCGCAATGGACTGCACACCGCTAGCCCCTCCTCCGGATCGCCGCTAGGGACTCTGGTACAAGGAGTTCTTGAGTGGTTCACCCCAGTGGGTGCAAGTAGGTACTTGTTGAACTGATGATCTCTAGACCCGATACATGTCCCGGGTTTTTGGATATTGCCCAAGACATGGCTCGAGTTTCGGGATAACTTCCCTCATCAGTAGAGAAAATAGTTAGGGGTGGAAGAGAAGTCCGCCAAGTAACCGTCAAAGGCCTCGATGCCCGAACCGGCACACAGGTGCGTCGTCCAGGAGCCCGTCGGCTCAAAGCTCAAGGGAGCCAATTTGTAGACACAATCGCAATGGACCGCACACCGCTAGCCCCTCCTCCGGATCGCCCCTAGGGACTCTGGTACATGGAGTTCTTGAGTGGTTCACCCCAATTGGTGCAAGTAGGTACTCTAGACCCGATACATGTCCCGAGTTTTTGGATATCGCCCAAGACATGGCTCGGGTTTCGGGATAACTTCCCTCATCAGTAGAGAAAATAGTTAGGGGTGGAAGAGAAGGCCGCCAAGCAACCGTCAAAGGCCTCGGTGCCCGAACCGGCACACAGGTGCGTTGTCCAGGAGCTCGTCGGCTCAAAGCTCAAGGGAGCCAATTTGTAGACACAATCGCAATGGACCGCACACTGCTAGCCCCTCCTCCAGATCGCCCCTAGGGACTCTGGTACATGGAGTTCTTGAGTGGTTCACCCCAGTGGGTGCAAGTAGGTACTTGTTGAACTGATGATCTCTAGACCCGATACATGTCCCGGGTTTTTGGATATCACCCAAGACATGGCTCGGGTTTCGGGATAACTTCCCTCATCAGTAGAGAAAATAGTTAGGGGTGGAAGAGAAGGCCGCCAAGCAACCGTCAAAGGCGTCGATGCCCGAACCGGCACACAGGTGCGTCGTCCAGGAGCCCGTCGGCTCAAAGCTCAAGGGAGCCAATTTGTAGACACAATCGCAATGGACCGCACACCGCTAGCCCCTCCTCCGGATCGCCCCTAGCGACTCTGGAACATGGAGTTCTTGAGTGGTTCACCCCAGTGGGTGCAAGTAGGTACTTGTTGAACTGATGATCTCTAGACCCGATACATGTCCCGGGTTTTTGGATATCGCCCAAGACATGGCTCGGGTTTCGGGATAACTTCCCTCATCAGTAGAGAAAATAGTTAGGGGTGGAAGAGAAGGCCGCCAAGCAACCGTCAAAGGCCTCGATGCCCGAACCGGCACACAGGTGCGTCGTCCAGGAGCCCGTCGGCTCAAAGCTCAAGGGAGCCAATTTGTAGACACAATCGCAATGGACCGCTCACCGCTAGCCCCTCCTCCGGATCGCCCCTAGGGACTCTGGTACATGGAGTTCTTGAGTGGTTCACCCCAGTGGGTGCAAGTAGGTACTTGTTGAACTGATGATCTCTAGACCCGATACATGTCCCGGGTTTTTAGATATTGCCCAAGACATGGCTCGGGTTTCGGGATAACTTCCCTCATCAGTAGAGAAAATAGTTAGGGGTGGAAGAGAAGGCCGCCAAGCAACCGTCAAAGGCCTCGATGCCCAAACCGGCACACAGGTGCGTCGTCCAGGAGCCCGTCGGCTCAAAGCTCAAGGGAGCCAATTTGTAGACACAATCGCAATGGACCGCACACCGCTAGCCCCTCCTCCGGATTGCCCCTCGGGACTCGGAGGAGGGGCTAGCGGTGTGCGGTCCATTGCTGTTTTTTCTACAAAAGGGCTCCCTTGAGCCTCCCAAGCTGACGAGCTTCTGGACGACGCACCTGCGTGCTGGGCAACGAGGCCCGTTACGGTTACGAGGCGGCCTTCTCTTCCACCCCTATTGACTTTCTCTACTAATGAGGGAAGATATCCCGAAACCCGGGCCATATCCCGGGTCTAGAGATCGGGGTAACAACAAGTATCTACTTGCACCTACATAGGTGAACCACTTACAAACTTTCAGTAATTCTTCAAACTTCAGGCACTACACATACCAGAGTGCTTAGGGGCGACCCGGAGGAGGGGCTAGCGGTGTGCGGTCCATTGCTGTTTTTTCTATATTCATATTAATAGTTGTCTATCATGTAGTGACTTTGTAGTAACTGAACCACAGAAAGCTGAAGTGTGTGTTCAAGTTCAAATTGCAAACATCATGCTTCACCTTGATGAACAATCATGCTCCTGTACAAAATAGAAAAAACTCACCCCTGCATCTGCCACTGTGCTTATGGGTATTGAAGCTACCTGGCATCAATACAGTCATCTTTTCTCAAAAGTGCAAGAGCATCTGGATAGAGGCAATGATAGGTAATGAACTGTAAGGTGTTCCTCCCTGCAAAGTCCATGGCATTGAACTGTGTCAATGTGTGTTGCCCACCTTGAAGCACGTATTGTAATCTCATATTAGGGAAATTCAAGCACATCTCCTTGTCTCATCAACATAGATATCACTGTATCCCTTGTCTCAAGTGCATGAGTGGCCTCCTTATCATAATGCGAATCTACAAAATAGGTGGCAGTGCCAACATAAATGGGGGGTGCAACAGTCATATGTAAATTTGACTATGAAAGGGTGCCTTATCCACAATGCAGTGTTAAGCCACATGAAGTAGATTAATCATACATTGCAAATAATGTGAAACAACCAGCACCACAGGTAGGTCTTAATAGATTACTTAACAGGTGCAGTAGGGGCCTATAAATATGACCCTCACTGTTGGCATACAGGGTAATTGTCCAAATTAATGAAGAACCTAAATTTGACAGTCATGGACTTTCTACATTGACATACAAAGCTACCTGTATCAGTTGTACCATGTAACACAGGGGAATTGAATCTGCCATGCACTGTGACTGTCAAACGCTAAAAAATACATGCTAAAATTGGACACACACATGCAACAGTATATGCACTTTACATTCCAGAAGATGAAACATCACCTCCTGGTCAGAAGCCTGTCCCACCCCTCAATGATGAAGATGAAGAAGAGTCACAACCATCAACCAGAACACCCTCCACATGCCCCACAAAAAATCCAGCAGACACCACCTACCACTGCAGCCACAAACCTGGACTCCGAGGGCCCACAGATATAATTTCAACATAGTGCTGTAGGTGTCCAGGTGTGGGGGGATTGAGAGCCTGGTGCCAAACTGGATGGGATCCGTGGGTGCCTCAGTCCCATTAGGGACCACCGACATGCCATCAGATGCACCCACAGTTCGCTCCGTGCCCTCCAGCAATCCATGGGTAACATCGCTGTTGTCCTGACTCAGAGACAAGAACAACTGTCCTGTCAAAGTGGAACCAGCGATATGGCCAAAGAGTTGGGGTTATGCACCAGATCCTGGAGAACATGGAGCAGAAGCAGGATTTCCACTTAGTTGCCAAGGCTGACTACCACCATTATGTTGCTGTAGTCATGCAATCCCCACCGCTCATCCTCGATGTGGGGAAGCCTCACCTGGTGGCACAGATAAATGCTGCTGCACCTACAGCATCTACCTCTTCTGCCCCTGATGTGTCTATGTCTCCCTGCAATGCCGCCAATCCACCTTCACCCTCACAGGAGGCACCAGACACATCAGAGGAAGGAAATGTTGAGGGTACATCTTTTCAAAGGAAAAACCTGCGGTAGCATTCATCTGTGTCTAATGGAAACTTTCTGCTTAGTCATGGGCTTACCATCATGCCTCGGAACATCACCTGTCACTGTCCTCAGATTGATTATGCTCCCTTCACCTTGGACATTTAATGGCTGCTGAAGGTAGGAGTTGGTTACAATGTAGCACACATGTTGTCCTGTACGAGGGTTTGACAATCCACGATGGTTTAAATGGGATGGGTTCAAACTAATAGTTTATTTTGTAACTCGAGTACAATGAGAAAATTGTTTTATTTGGAGAGCAATTATTTTATTCGGGGATGGCTTGTTACGTTAACACCGTTAATGGTATGAATTGAATTAGTGTATTTAGTGACACCAAAATCAATTCATGATACAATGTTTATTCTTTACTGCAGATGTACCCCTGACGAAGGCCATAGGGCCGAAATGCATTGGGTTAAACGTATCTATATGAAGCATGGGGATTCGACATGCTGTATTTAAAGGCTTCGGCATGATACATGCATTTGTACAATGGAGTTACCGTGTTGTTACCTACATGAACTTAATAAAACTTCTAAATGAAAATGGACTAAAAATGGATTACGATGATTTCTTATCATCCATAAGGTGGTTGCATCTTGTGTCTGATATACGTTTGATATCAGCAATATGTAAAGACTACGTCCCCCAGAGTGCTTCAGGACATAGCACTTATCAGGATAGCACCCCAAATGATTACATCGGATAAACTTTGAGAAAACACGTGTGCGGGTCGCACCCATTCACGTTTTGGAAACTTGGGGGGTCATTATGATGACGGGCGGACTTTGTCCGCCCGTCACCATAGTGGGAAACGGGACCGCCCGCCATAAGGGCGGGGGTCCCGTGGGGGGCATTAGGATGTGCCCGCCACAGTGGCGGGCACATCCTGTAGTTTTAGCATTGTGGCGGGCGGTGCACTCTGCACCGCCCGCCACGATGCTAAACATGCTTTTTTGCATTTGCATATGCAAAGCGGCAGGCACCGCGCGGTGCCTGCCGCTTTGCATATGCAAATGTGGGGGGGTACCATAGGTACCCCCCATGTGCCCCCTGACAGTGTCGTGAACCTGGGGGCCCTGCAGGGGGCGCCCGTAGCAATGCCCGCCTGCCTTTCCGTGGCGGCAGTGTCGCCGCGGAAAAGCAGCTGCAGACAGGCACCCTAATATGGATGGCGGTGTCTGATAGACACCGCCACCATATGGTTCCATTACCGCCCCGGCCGCAATGCGACCGGGGCGGAAAAGCGGCGGACGGTGTTTTCGTCCGCCGCGGTCCCCCCCGCCAATCTAATATGGCGGGGGGAATTAGAATGCGGATGTCGGGCGGATTGCCCCCGCCAGGGTGGCGGTGGCCACCGCCACCCTGGCGGGGGCAATCCGCCCGACATCCTAATGGACCCCTTGATGTCCTAAACCGACCCAGCACCGAAATGTACTTGATCACAATTTGCATGGACATTAACTTACCCACATCGAATGAGCAACATCTCGAACTGATATTGGGAATTCTGATTGAATTATGTTGATACAAATGTATTATTTTACAAACACGGTTGAGTTGTGCATTTAAGTATTTTGTTTAAGTATTTCATTTAAGTATTTCGTTTATGTTCTGGAATATAAACACGTGACAACAGGGGGTGTGACATTGGGAATATAAGCTGTAGTGGGAGGCAGAGTGTGTAAGAGCTTCTTTCAAATTAGCTCAATGGGAGCACAACCCAAACGTTTTTGAATGTGGCTGCTGAAGGTAGGAGTTGGTTACAATGTAGCACACGTGTTGTGCCGTACGAGGGTTTAACAATCCACGATGGTTTAAATGGGATGGGTTCAAACTAATAGTTTATTTTGTAACTCGAGTACAACGAGAAAATTGTTTTATTTGGAGAGCAATTATTTTATTCGGGGATGGCTTGTTATGTTAACACCGTTAATGGTATTAATTGAATTAGTGTATTTAGTGAAACCAAAATCAATTAATGATACAATGTTTATTCTTTCTGCAGATGTACCCCTGACGAAGGCCGTAGGGCCGAAATGCATTGGGTTAAACACATCTATGTCAAGCATGGGGATTCGACATGCTGTATTTAAAGGCTTCGGCATGATACACGCATTTGTACAATGGAGTTACCGTGTTGTTACCTACATGAACTTAATAAAACTTCAAAATGAAAATGGACTAAAATTGGATTACGATGATTTCTTATCATCCATAAGGTGGTTGCATCTTGTGTCTGATATACGTTTGATATCAGCAATATGTAAAGACTACGTCCCCCAGAGTGCTTCAGGACATAGCACTTATCAGGATAGCACCCCAAATGATTACATCGGATAAACTTTGAGAAAACACGTGTGCGGGTCGCACCCATTCACGTTTTGGAAACTTGATGTCCTAAACCGACCCAGCACCGAAATGTACTTGATCACAATTTGCATGGACATTCACTTACCCACATCGAATGAGCAACATCTCAAACTGATATTGGAAATTCTGATTGAAATATGTTGATACAAATGTATTATTTTACAAACACGGTTGAGTTGTGCATTTAAGTATTTTGTTTAAGTATTTCATTTAAGTATTTCGTTTATGTTCTGGAATATAGACACGTGACAACAGGGGGTGTGACATCGGGAATATAAGCTGTAGTGGGAGGCAGAGTGTGTAAGAGCTTCTTTCAAATTAGCTCAATGGGAGCACAACCCGAACGTTTTTGAATGTGGCTGCTGAAGGTAGGAGTTGGTTACAATGTAGCACACGTGTTGTGCCGTACGAGGGTTTAACAATCCACGATGGTTTAAATGGGATGGGTTCAAACTAATAGTTTATTTTGTAACTCGAGTACAACGAGAAAATTGTTTTATTTGGAGAGCAATTATTTTATTAGGGTATGGCATGTTATGTTAACACCGTTAATGGTATTAATTGAATGAGTGTATTTAGTGACACCAAAATCAATTCATGATACAATGTTTATTCTTTACTGCAGATGTACCCCTGACAAAGGCCGTAGGGCCGAAATGCATTGGATTGGGGAGAGGGGTTGGCCTAACGGCTAAGGCGCTCGACCTCGGACCTGGGGATCTGGGTTCGAGTCTCGGTAACGACGCCAAGAAACCTCCTCTGATTCTGGGCAAATCACTTAATCTCCCCGTGCCTAAAAATGAAAGTGTGTCCTCATGTGTAACGGTGCTATGTAAAGCGCTCTGATACCTGATTCGGTTCGGGTCTAGTTCGCGCTATATAAAACTCTGCAAAAAAAAAAAAAAAAAAATTAAACGCATCTATATGAAGCATGGGGATTCGACATGCTGTATTTAAAGGCTCCGGCATGATACACGCATTTGTACAATGGAGTTACCGTGTTGTTACCTACATGAACTTAAAAAAAGCTTCTAAATGAAAATGGACTAAAAATGGATTACGATGATTTCTTATCATCCATAAGGTGGTTGCATCTTGTGTCTGATATAAGTTTGATATCAGCAATATGTAAAGAAGATGAAGAAGAGTCACAACCATCAACCAGAACACCCTCCACATGCCCCACAAAAAATCCAGCAGACACCACCTACCACTGCAGCCACAAACCTGGACTCCGAGGGCCCACAGATATAATTTCAACATAGTGCTGTAGGTGTCCAGGTGTAGGGGGATTGAGAGCCTGGTGCCAAACTGGATGGGATCCGTGGGTGCCTCAGTCCCATTAGGGACCACCGACATGCCATCAGATGCACCCACAGTCCGCTCCATGCCGTCCAGCAATCCATGGGTAACATCGCTGTTGTCCTGACTCAGAGACAAGAACAACTGTCCTGTCAAAGTGGAACCAGCGATATGGCCAAAGAGTTGGGGTTATGCACCAGATGCTGGAGAACATGGAGCAGAAGCAGGATTTCCACTTATTTGCCAAGGCTGACTACCACCATTATGTTGCTGTAGTCATGCAATCCCTACCGCTCATCCTCGATGTGGGGAAGCCTCACCTGGTGGCACAGATAAATGCTGCTGCACCTACAGCATCTACCTCTTCTGCCCCTGATGTGCCTATGTCTCCCTGCAATGCCGCCAATCCACCTTCACCCTCACAGGAGGCACCAGACACATCAGAGGAAGGAAATGTTGAGGGTACATCTTTTCAAAGGAAAAACCTGCGGTAGCATTCATCTGTGTCTAATGGCAACTTTCTGCTTAGTCATGTGCTTACCATCATGCCTCGGAACATCACCTATCACTGTCCTCAGATTGATTATGCTCCATTCACCTTGGACATTTAATGGACTGTCAATGTGGCCATTGATCCCCAATTACACTGCAATCGTCCTCCTGACTGAAGTTATCTGATTCCTCTACATGTCTCAGGACATGTTCCCCCACGAGGACTATGTCTGGCAATCCACTGGTTATGTACACAATGTGGGGATTGTTGTCAAAAGAACTGGTCCAGTCTGTCAATTACTATAATGCACTAAAATTACAAAGATGTGTGTTGCTTGTGGCTATCAAATTTGAAACGTGTCAACAAGGCCTAAGCAGTGTCGCCAGCACTACTAATCCAGAGGACCTGATCAAATCTGCAGTCTGCTGATTCAGTGAACCTGATAGGCAGTGAGATAACAGGACATGTGTGGATTGCCCAAAGGGTCAACAGGAACATAACATTTCCCTACATTCAGGTGGGGATAGGGACTTGCATCACATATATATGGGTGAGTGAGTGTGCTTAGGGCTGTGTTGGTGAGTGAATGAATGTCTCAGTGGTATATGTGTGAGTAACCACATATGTGAAAGGCAGTATATGTGAGTGTTGGAGTATATGACTGACTATATGTGAGAGTGAGTGATTGTGAGAGTGTCTGTATGCATGAGTGTGTGCTTGTGTCAGTGATTGTATAAGAGAGTAAGTATGTGTTAGTTTCTGTATGAATAAGTGAGGTGGTGTGTGTATAACTATATAGGTGAGTAAATGGGAGTGTGATTGATTATTTGCATGACTGACTATGTGTTATGAGTAACTCTATGTGTGAGTGGTAGTGTGTGAGTGTCTGTATGGGTGTTTGAGCGCATATATCAGAGGCTATATTGATGAGTGACTGCATATATGAGTGACTGTATGGGTGAGTGAGTGGATGTGTGTAGACTTATAAATCAGTGAGTGGGTATGTACTAAATGATATTAGTGTGTCAATGGTTTCAGGAATGGTAGTCTGGATTTTAGAGTGGGTGTATCAAAGGTTATATTAGGGTGTGAGGAGGTGCATCAGATGATCACATGGATGATGTCATCAGTGATGTCATTTGAGATGTGACTGACCATGTCATGAGTGATGTAATATGTGATGTCATCAGCAGTGCTTTGCAGTGGACGTGAGTTATAGTTAGCTCAACTAACTTCTCTGGTTTTGTACGAGTAAAATGTCCAATTACCTATAACGTCCCTAAAACCTGTGTTTTTTTTCTGTGAATTTCTAAGGTTTTACTTGGATGCTAAGGCCCTGGAAAGATTTACAACCACTTTCCATTGAAATCAATGGAAACTCCATGACGAGTTACCCTTGTCATTAGCATCCAAGGGGTTAAATTCTAATTTCAAACTATAATGTCCCTGAAAGAAGAAGGGAAGAGGGGTGCAGAAAGAGGCAAGAGGGATGCAGAAAGTTGCAAAAGAGGTGTAGAAAGTAGCAAGAGCAGTGCAGAAAGAACCAACAGATGTGCAACAAGAGGCAAGAGGGATGCAGAAAGAGGCAGGTGAGGTACAGAAAGAGGCAACAGAGGTGCAGAAGGAGGCAAGAGAAATGCGCAGAAAGGCAAGAGAGTTGCAGAAACAGACAAGAGAGTTGCAGAAACAGACACAGGAGGTGCAGAAAGAGGGAACGGGGTGTAGACAGAGGCAAGAGAATTGCAGCAAGAGGGAAGAGGGATGCAGAAAGAGGCAAGAGAGGTGCAGAAAGAAGCAAGAATGATGCAGAAAGAAGCACCAGAGGTGCAGAAAGAGGCAAGAGGGGTGCAGAAAAAGGAGAGAGAAGTGCAGAAAGAAGTAAAAGAGGTGCAGAAAGAGGCAAGAGGGTGCAGAAAGAGACAAGAGCAGTGCAGAAAGAACAAAGAGACGTGTAAAAAGAGGCAAGAGAGGTACAGAAAGAGGCAAGAGATAAGCAGAAAAAGGTAAGAAGGGTACCGAAAGAAGCAAGAGAAGTGGAGGAAATGGCAAGTGAGGTATAGAAGGAGGCAAGAGAACTGCAGAAAGAGGCAAGAGAATTACAGAAACAGGCAAAAAGGTTGAAGAAAGGGGGAACATATTTGCAGACAGAGGGAAGAGAATTTCAGAAAGAGGGAAGAAGGATGCAGAAAGAGGCAAGAGAGGTGCAGAAAGAAGCAAGAGCAGTGCAGAAAGAAGCAGCAGAGGTGCAGAAAGAGGTAAGAGAAGTACAGAAAGAGGCAAGAAAAGTACAGAAAGAAGCAAAAGAAGTACAGAAAGAGGTAAGAGAACTGCAGACAAAAGGCAAGAGAGTTGCAGAAAGAGGCAGGAAAGGTACACAAAGAGGCAAAAGGAGCACAGAAAGAAGCAATAAAAGTGCAGAAAGAAGCAACAGAGGTGTTGAAAGAGGCAGGTGGGGTGTAGGAAGAGGCAATAGAAGTACAGAAAGAAGCAAAAGAGGTGCCAAAAGAGGAAAGAGAAGTGCAGAAACATCAAGAAAGGTGCAGAAAGAGGGAATAGGGGTGCAGAAAGAGGTAAGAGGGATATAAAAATTTGCAAGAGATGCAAAAAGAAGCAAGAGCAGTGCAGAAAGAAGTAAGTGAAATGGAGAAAGAAGCAGGAGAGATGGAGAAATAGGGAGGAGGGGTGCAGAAAGAGGTAAGAGGAATAAAGACATTTGTAAGAGAGATGCAGAAAGAAGCAAGAGCAGTTCAGAAAGGAGCAAGAGAAGTGCAGAAAGAAGCAAGAGAGGTGGAGAAATATGGAGGAGGGGTGCAGAATGAGGCAAAATGGAAGCAGACATTTGCAAAAGACCCGCAGAACGAAACAAGAGCTGTGCAGAAAGAACCAACAGAAGTGTGGAAAGAGATAAGAGGGGTACAGAAAGAGGCAAGAAAAGCGCAGAAAGAAGCAAAAGATGTACAGGAGGACTGCGGACAAAAGGCAAGAGAGGTGCACAAAGAGGCAAAAGAGGTCCACAAAGAGGTAAAACAGGCACAGAAAGAGGCAGGAGAGGTACAGAAAGAAGCAAGAGAAGTGCAGAAAGAAGCAACAGAGGTACTGAAGGAGGCAAGAGGGGTGTGAAAGAGGCAAGAGAAGAGCAGAAAGAAGCAAAATAGGTGCTGAAAGAGGCAAGAGAGGTGCAGAAACAGGCAAGAAATGTGCATTAAGAGGGAACAGGGGTGCAGAAAGAGGTAAGAGGGATACAGAAAGTTACAAGAGAGATGCAGAAAGTAGCAACAGCAGTGCAGTAAGAAGCAAGAGTAGTATAGAAAGACGCAAGAGAGGTGGAGAAATAGGGAGGATGGGTGTAGAAAGAGGCAAGAGGGATGCAGAATTTTACAAAAGAGATGCAGAAAGAAGCAAGAGCAGTGCAGAAAATACCAACAGAGGTGCAAAAGGAAGCATGAGGGATGCAGAAATAGGTACGAGAGGTACATAAAGAGGCAAAAGAGGTGCGGAAGGAGGCTAGAGAACTGCACAAAGAGGCAAGGGAGTTGTTGAAAGAGACAAGAGAGGTGCAGAAAGAGGGAACAGGGGTGCAGAAAGAGGCAATAGAATTGCAAAACGAGGGAAGAGTGATGCAGAAAGAGGCAAGAGAGGTATAGAAAGAAGCCAGAGCAGTGCAGAAAGAAGCAACAAAGGTGCAGAAAGAGGAGAGAGAAGTGCAGAAAGAAGCAAAAGAGGTGCAGAAAGAGGCACAACGGTTACCAAAGAGGGAAGCGCAGGTCAGAAAGAATAAGTGATGTGCAGAAAGAGGCAAGGGATGTGCATGAAAGAGGCAAAGGGGTGCAGAAAGAGGTAGGAGAGGTACAGAAAGAGGCAAGAGAAGTGCAGAAGGGGGCAAGAGGGGTACAGAAAGAGGCAAGAGACGTGCAGAAACAGGCAGAAAAGGTACAGAAAGAGGGAACAGGAGTGCAGAAAGAGGTAAGAGAGGTACAGAAAGAGGGAAGAGGTGTGCATAAAGAGGCAAGGGTGGTGCAAAAAGAAGCAAGTGAGATGCAGAAAGAGGCTAGAGGGGTACAGAGAGGAGAGAGAAGTGCAGAAACAAGCAAAAGAGGTGCAGAAAGAGGCAAGAGGGGTGCAGAAAGAGGCAAAAGCAGTGCCGAAAGAACAAAGAGATGTGCAGAAAGAGGCAAGAAAGGTGAAGAAAGAGGCTTGAGATGTGCAGAAGAGGGAAGAAGGGTGCATAAAGAAGCAGGAGAAGTGCGCAAAAAGGCAAGTGAGGTACATAATGAGGCAAGAGAACTGCAGAATGAGGCAAGAGGGTTGCAGAAACATGCAAATAGAGTGCAGAAAGAGGGAACAGGTGTGCAGAAAGAGGCAAGAGAGGTGCAGAAAGAGGGAAGAGGTATACAGAAAGAGGCAAGAGGGATGCAGATATTTGCAACAGATGTGCAGAAAGAAGCAAGAGCAGTGCAGAAAGAACCAACAGAGGTGCAGAAAGAGGCAAGGGGGTACAGAAAGAGGCAAGATAAGTGCAGAAAGAAGCAAAAGAGATGCATTAAGAGGCAAGAGTACTGCAGAAAAAGGCAAGAGGGGTGCCTAAAGAGGCAGTAGAGGTGCACAAAGAGGCAAAAGGGATATAAAAAGAGGCAAGAGGGGTGCATAAATAAGCCAGAGAAGTACGGAAAGAGGCAACAGAGGTGCCAAAAGAGGCAAGAGAGGTGCAGAAACAAGCAAGAAAGGTGCAGAAAGAGGGAACAGGGGTGCGAAATAGAGGGATTCAGAAATTTGCCAGACAGGTGCACAAAAAAGCAACAGCAGTGCTGAACGAAGCAAGAGAAATACAGAAAGAAGTAAGAGATGTGGAGAAATAGGGAAGAGGGGTACAGAAAGAGGCAAGAGGGATGCAGAAATTAGCAAAAGAGGTACAGAAAGAAGCAAGGGCAAAATAGAAAGAACCAACAGATGTGCAGAAAGAGGCAAGAGGGGTGCAAAAAAGGTAGAAGATGTGAAGAAAGAAGGAACAGAGGTGCTGAAAGAGGCATGAAAGGTGCAGAAAGAGGGATGAGAAGTACAGAAAGGAGCAACAGAGGTACAGAGAGAGGCAAGAGAGGTGCAGAAACAGGCAAAAAAGGTGCAGAAAGAGGGAACAGGGGTGCAGAAAGAGGCAAGAGAGGTGCAGATAGAGGGAACAGGGGTGCAGAAAGAGGCAAGAGTGGTGCAGAAAGAAGCAAGTGAGGTGCAGAAAGAGGCAACAGAGGTGCAAAAAGACGGAAGAGATGTGCAGAAACAAGCAAGAGAAGTGCAGAAAGAGGTAAGAGAATTGCTGAAAGAAGCAACAGAGGTGTAGAAAGAAGCAAGTGAGGTGCAGAAAGAGGCAAGTGAGGTGCAAAAAGAGGCGAGAGGTGCAGAAAATGGCAAGAGAACTGCAGAAAGAGGCACAATGGATACAAACCAGGGAAGAAGGGTGCCGAAAGAAGCACGAGAGGTGCAAAAAGAAGCAAGACAAGTGCTGAAAGAAGCACTAGAGGTGCAGAAAGAGACAAATGAAGCGCAGAAAGAAGCAACAGAGGTGCAGAAGAATGGAAGAAAACTGCACAAAGAGGCAAGAAAGTTGCAGAACAGACAAAAGAGGTGCAGAAAGGGAGAACAGGGGTACAAACAGAGGCAAGAGGGGTACAGACATTTGCAAGAGAGGCGCAGAAAGAAGCACGAGCAGTGCAAAAGAAACAACAGAAGTGCATAAAGATGCAAGAGGGTTGCAGGAAGAGGCAAGAGAAGTGAAGACAGAAGGAACAGTGGTGCAGAAAGAGGCAAGAGGGATGCAGAAAGAGGGAAAAGAGGTATAGCAAGAGAGTTGCACAAAGAGGGAAGAAGGGTGCAGAAAGAGGCAAGAGGGGTGCAGAAAGAAGCAACAGAGGTACAGAAAGAGGCAAGGGGTGTGGTAATAGGCAAGAGAAGTACAGAAATAAGCAAAGTAGGTGCAGAAAGAGGTAAGAGACATGCAGAAAGGGGCAAGAGAGGTACAGAAACAGGCAGGAGAGGTGCAGAAAGAGACAACAGGGTACAGAAAGAGGCAAAAGAGGTGCAGAAAGAGGGAAGACTGGTTCAGACTGAGGCAAGAGGGGTACAGAAAGACGCAGGGGAGGTGCAGACAGAGGCAATAAAGGTGCACAATGAGGCAAGGGAGGTGCAAGAGATGAGCTGAACGAGGCAAAAGAAGTGCAGAAAAATAAAGTAAGGTGCAGAAAGAAGCAACAGAAATGCAGAGTCAAGAGAGAACCAGAAAGAAGCAAGAGTGGTTTGTGCACCATTAGTACCAATTTAACACCCAGATTTAGCAATAAGTAACAGGTGACCATTTCGGGTTTGCAAAGGGCCTTCCACCACGCTGTAGCACTTGTCGCTGTATTTTTGGTAACGTTTGAGCCGATGGAGCTAGAAACAAGTTTTTTTTGTTCAAATCTGCAGATTACGCAGCAAATGATGGATTATGTAGCAAATGCGGAAAATATATAATTGCGCAAAAGTCAGTGCAGACAGTCACATATTTCCAGTGGTCCTGCTCATACCTCTGACTAAGTCCAGAAGTGCTCCTCAGTGGTTCCTTCTTTTTTGTCTCATTGAGTTTATAGTTTAGCTTCTATGGAAATGAGAAAGAATAAACCTGAGGTTACCACTCCACAACACAGACTATCATATCACACAATTACTCTCCAAAACACATAATCCCACTCCACATAATTCCTATACACTAAATACCACGGGACATATTTCCAAGGGCTTTATCTCTGCTTTTTTCGCTTAAAAAGCCTAAAAAGAGGCGATAAAACTATCACCCTTTTTCCCAATCCCTCCCTTTGCATCTCTAATGAGATGCAAAGTGGGCGTCACTGGGCGTCCCCCAAATGGACAAACTTGCAAATATCGTTGATGTTCACATTGCGATATTTACAAGGCTGCCCCAGCATTTTAGCAGACGTTAGTTTTTGGAGAAAACTGCTTTTTTCTCCACAAACTAATGTCTGCTAAAATGCAGACTTACCTATCCCTAACATTGGGGTGGATTATGCTGATTCGACCCTGTGGGTCGTATCAGCAAGGTTATTACCGTTTTGCAGGGAACATCGCTGGAAAACCAGCGATGTTCCCTGCAAAACAGCGATAACCTCGCTATCCCAGAAAAATTTTATCGCCCTGGAGTAACGCGTTGTTAATAAAGTGCTACCAAGGCGATAAATTCCAGAGATAGCCTGCAATGTTAAAATTATCGCTAAGCACGGCCAGCGAAAATTATCGCTGCCCGTTGATAATATGCACCCACATACTTTCTATTCACATAATTTCACAGCACAACTTACCACATAATTCCACTACACACAACGTACATCCCGTCTACACCCAAAAACGTCAGTAACAATCTTTTACATTTACAACGCCAATAGTTCTCGCAGATGCGAGACCAATTACATTACAAATGCTTCTTTAACTGGTAGTCACATTTGCAGAGTGGTGCAGAAAGGGTCTGGGCCTCCGACCAGCTCTCAGGAATTCCGCTGCGTATGAGTTCTAGGAGGTTCCAGGAGGGCTTCTTTGCCCCCAAAGTCCCTCAGGAGTAAAGTGGACTTCATCCTCCAACCGGTGCTGCGCCAGGAGGTGCGTTTACAGACTGGTGGAGAAAGGGGGGCATGGCCTTCAAAGACCTCTTAGCAATCCCACTGTGTGGGACTTAGTGGAGGTAATAGGACAGGTAATTCACCCCCAAGGACAACATTTAGAGCCAACTACTCCTCCTATTACTTCCAGTAAGTTCCACACAACAGTATTGCTAAGTTATCATAGCAGGCCTTGCCCCATTTCCCCACCACTCTGCAAACGCACTCCCTGGCATGCTCTTGGATGGGGATTAAATTCTCCTTCACTGTTAGGGGTACTTAGGGACAACTAGCCCACCTGATACCTCCAGTATGCCCCAGATAGTGGGATTGCTGATAGGCGGGCCCAAACCACATCCCCATTGGCCACCACTCTGAAAACGCGCCTCCTGGCATGCATACTCCTAGTTGGGGGATGAAGTCATCTTGCCTCTTGAGGGTCCCTGGGGGCCAACTAGCCCACCCGGTACCTTCACTGAGCCCCACACAGCTGGATTGCTGCGTGTGGTCTGAGGCCACGCCTCCTTTTTAAACCACTCTGCCAATGCAACTCCTGGCGCACTGCTGCTTGGAGGATGAAGTTCACTTGTGTCCTGAGGTCCTCAGGACACAAGTGGACCTCATCGCCACACCAGCAGTGTGCCAAGAGGCAAGTTTTCAGAGTGGTGTAAAAAGGGGCGTGACCTTGGACAGCCTCTCAGCAATCCCACTCTGTGGGGCTTACTGGAGAGGACTTAATCCCCCTGCTTAGAACGCACCAGGGGGTGCGTTTGTAGACTGGTGCAGGGAGGGGCGAGGCATCCGCCAATGTGCAAGCTTTTTTAATATATTTTTTTTTGGAAGGGGGCTGTGCCCCCCCTATCTTTTATTATTTTTGGGCCCTGGGGTCCCCATCCTCCAGGGCCTGAGCCTTGTTTGGTCTTATTTTTTTTAATGGGAAGATAGCCGAGCGCCCCCTCCCATGGCCGATTTCGGCTCTGGGGACCCCATCTCCGGGGCATGGCTACATATTTAATCTTTTTAATTTATTATTTTTAAAGAGGGGGCAGCGCTGCCCCCTCCTGAGGCTAATATTGGCCAGGATACCCCATCCCCCGGGCTGTGCCTTGATCTTTTTATTAGTATTTTATTTTTTTATAATTTTTAACTAGGGAGGGGGGCTGCGTGCCCTCCTCCCCATGGCCACTTTTGGCCCCCGGGACCCCATCCCCCAGGGCCTGGCCTCTTTGATGGGGATTGTGGGGGGAGGCCCACGGTCACTGCCAGCTCCCCGCCTCCTGCGGGACTGGCATTGCTTTTGGAAAAGGGGAGCTGCTAACATGGAAGATTTCCTACTCTCGCTTTCAAGAAGCAAAGCAGGAGTTTGCTATGGCAAGGCAGGAGCCGTGCTCCCACCCTGCCAGAGCAAACGGCAATGTCCCGGGGGTGGGCCATGAAGAGCTCCAGGAGGGGGGCCACACGTGCCCCCTCCCATCATTTGCATAGCCTTGGGGAGGTGGTGGTCCTCGGGGGTCTGCAACGCACCCCCATATTTAATTTACTGAATGCCCCAAGAGGTGGTGGTCCTCAGGCAGCATGGGTGGGCAAGAGCCCCCCGTGCCTTTAATTAAAAAAAAAGCCCGGGGAGGTGGTGGACTCTGGGGCTACTTGGGGCCGCGATGACCATCACTTGATAATTAAAGCCCCAGGGAGGTGGCGGTCCCCGGGGCTGCGGGGGTCACAAGCCCCCTCATTTGAATAAGGGTCGGCCTGGGAAGGTGGCGTTACCCGGGGCTGCGGGGGCCCGCACGGCCCCTGCATACATTATAAATATATCCCAGGAACCTGGCCCACCCGGGGGCTCTAAGAAAACGAAGTGCGGGAGACCGCACTTAATTTTATTTTTTCAAACATTTCTTCTGCATTCGCACACCCAGCGCGACTCCGGCTGGAAAAAAAAATGTTTTTTGGGGCCTGAGCCTCTCTATAGGACCCCCTGAGCGGGCCTACGGGGTCAGGATGTTTCTACCCTGCCCCCTTTTCCTGTTTTTATCTTTGTTTTACGGTTTTCTTGTGACTCCATTACTGAGTCACAAGATGGCTACCAACACATTCTGGTTTGTAGTGTTGGCTGCCAATAAGAATGAAGCTCATGCTTAGGAGGAGTCATCAATCCTCCTCGGTGCTCAGATATCGATATTTTAATTTTTTTAATTTCTCAGGAACTACTGAACGGATTTACACCATTTAAGAAAAGGTCGCTTTCTGAACCAAGAGATAACTTTTTGCCAAATTTGGTGTAATTCCGTTCAGCAGTTCGGGCTGTAGCCTGTTCGAAAATTTCCTATGGAAATTAACATAGGGAAAACGCATTTTGGGACCCCCTTTTTTCTTGGAACCCGCTTGACGGATCACCCCAAACTTTCAAGACAGGAGCTGACCAGAGCGCCCCATTAGTTTTGAGAATTTCATGAATATTCGTCAAACGGCGCAAAAGATATTGGCAAATTGAAAAATGCTTTCCCTATGGAAATTAGGTCCTAACTTTAACTACTTACTGCTGACCGTCAGCAGGTAATATATATATATATATATATATATATATATATATATATATATATATATATATATACTTCCCCAACCACTTCAAAGAAGTAAGCCCGCTCACACGAGTAAGGTTCAGCAAACTATTTTATTGCACAATCCATAAGATTATGTTTACAGGGCTTAGGTAGATACCCTGCGCGTTTCATTCTCACCAAGATCTTACTCACAGGTACTTTTTAGTTACAAACTTTGATTTACAATCATAAACCTGATGACATCACTTCCTGTTAACTTTGCCCCATTGCATTGAGGTATGTGTACGGCTTAAAACTGATTCTAAAGTGCAGGTGCAATTCTTTGTAAGTGTGGCAATAATGCATGCATATATATTACTATGTATTTTGTTAATGACAAAAATGGTTAATCATTAAAACTGATTTTACAATTCTTAATATGAGATCATGAATTCATTCCATTTCTATGAAACTCCTTCTGGATTTTCTTTCTCATCTGCTCTGAACATTTCAAATAAATGTGTCATACATTTTAGGTGATTTTAGCTCCTGGGAGAACCACATTTCGGCTAATTTTCATTCAGCTCTGTAGATTGACAGGTGACTACTACATATTCCTGTGGTTTGTTAAAACCTATACAAATTTCATAAATTCAAAGGCAACATTCCCATTGTCATGGTTCCAATACCACTTGTATTCATGACCAGCATGTCATTAATGTGTAGTCATTTTAGTAATCTTTGACATATTTATCAATAAAATACAATTTCCAACCGCACAAAACTAGCAAAAGAGTGATAGTGATAACAGTGCAAGAAAGATATTTACACATCTTATGAAAAAGGAGAAAAGTTCTAAATTGCTGAATTGCATTATAAGTGTGTGTACAGTTCCTCATTTTGATTAAGGCGTGTGTTGTGAGATGTGTATGCTTAGGATGTGTCGTGATTCGCGTTGCTTTAATTTTTGTTCACGATCAACCCCTCGTTTATGACATTCCACTTGTTCGATTGTATAAAATGTCAGTTATTTCCAATCGCTGTCATGATGGGTTTCCATGTGTCTAGCAACAGCATTACTTCGATCTTTGTACAATTTTGCCCTCACATGTTCCAAAATGTGCTTTTTAAATTCACATACAGTACTTCCCACGTATTTCAACGTACATGGGCAAATGCAGTTCCTGAGAAATAAAAAAGAAATATATCGATATCTGAGGGCCACGGAGGATTCGCGAACCCTCCTGAGTATGAGTTTGATTCTGATTGGCTTTCAGCACTCCAAACCAGGAAGTGTTGGCAGCCATCTTGCCACTCGGTGAAACCGATTCAAAAGAGAAAGGTAAAAAAAAAGATAATAAACAAGAAAAGGGAGTAGAGTAGAAACACCCTGTACCCCTAGGCCTAGGGCCCAAAAAATTATTATTTCTCCTTTAATTCGGCTGAATTCACACTGAGTGCACACATCATGACTAAATGGTTTTTTTTTTAATGAAGCATGAGCTCCAATACTTTGTTTTCTATAAGCTGCGGGTGGGCCAAGTCCTGGGGGCAATACCTAATTATGTAGCGGGGCCTGTGGGGACCGCTAAGTCCCCAGGGCTTAGATAATCATATGCGGGGTCACGTGGCCCCCAGCAGGCCCGGAGACCGCCAACTCCCAGGGGCTTTAAAAAGAAAAAATATGTGGGGTGGCTCCTGCCCCCCACACGCTGCCCCGGGGACAGCCACCTCCTCGGACATTGTCATTTTAGGGCGGAGGGCCTCGCGGGACCCCCAAGCCATGGGACCATCACCTCCACGGGGTTAAATGATTGAAATGCGGGTGGGCACGCAGCCCCCTGCAGCTCCGGGGACAGCCACCTCCCTGGGGCTATTTTGAAAAACAAAGTGTGGGGGGCTTGAGCCCCCCCACACTGCCCAGGGACCACCACCTCCCCAGGGCACTCTTCATTAAAATGTTGGGGTCCGTTGCGGACACCCGGCCCCGGGGAGCTTTACCTCCCTGGGGCTTTAAACTGTTGGGTGGGATGCCACGCGGCCCCCCCTCCTGGAGCCTATATGGCCCTGGGGATGACCACCCCCAGGCCAGCTCCTGCAATGTCCAGGGGTGCCCACCCCGGGACGTTGCCATTTGCTATGGCAGGGCAGGAGCACGGCTCCCGCCCTGCCATAGCAAACACTGCTTTGCTTCTTGGAAGTGAGAGCAGGAAACCTGGTCCCCAGGACACAAAAAATACTAAAAGAAGGGTAGGCACACAGGCCCCCTTCTAAAAGTACAAAAACAAGGAAGAGCCGGCATTTGGCTGGGGGCCCGCCCCCTTCCTTGGCACATTGCTGGTGGGGAGATGAGGTCCTTTTGTGTCCTGAGGACCTCAGGACTGAAATGGGCTTTATCCCGCAAGAGCAGTGCACCAGGATGCGCGTTTGCAGAGTGGTGTAAAAAGGGGGTGTGGCCTCTGACCACTCTCAGCAATCCAGCTGTGTGGGGCTTTCTGGAGGTACCTGGTGGGATAGTTGGCTCCCAGGGACCCTCAGGATTCAAGGGGATGTAATCCTCCAACTCAGAGCGTACCAGGAGGCACGTTTGCAGAGTGGTGTAGAAAGGGGTCTGGCCTGTGTCCATCTGTCAGCTATCCCACTATCAGGGGATACTGAAGGTATCAGGTAGGGTTGTTAGTCCCTAAGGACCCCCAGCAGCAAAGGAGACTTTAATTCACATCCAAGAGAGCACCAGGAAGTGCATTTGTAGAGTGATGGGCAAAGGGGACGTGGTCTTCTAAAAAGTCCTTGTCCTTGGATCCACCCCTTCAGCCTGGGACAACACTTGGTGGCCAACAGTCCTCGGAAGCCCACCTACCCCCTCAGACCACTCCAAAAACCTCGGCATCGTACTCGACTCATTGCTCACCATGAACTGACAGGTCAACGCCTTCACCTCCAGCTGCTTCAACACCCCCTGCATCCTTTGCAACACTTTCAAATGGATCCCCCTGAGTCAAGGAAGACAGTCACCCACGCACTCATCACCAGCAGACTGGAGTATGGAAACGCACTCTACTCCGGCATCAACAAATCCCTACTCTGCATACCCCAGACAATACAGAACACCGACGCCAGACTCGTCCTCGGCATTCCATGGCACCAACACATCAGAAAACACCTACGAAGACTCCACTGACTCTCAGTGGAGAAAATAATCACCTTCAAAATCCTCACTCATGCCTACAAATGCATACACAACAACGGACCCAAATACCTCAATGACAGAATCAACTTCCACTTACCCAAAAGGAACCTCTGATCCACCAACCTCGCACTGGCCGCAACCCCGTCCATCCACAGAGCCAGAGCAGGTGTAAGATCCTTCTCTCACATCTCAGCCAAGACCTGGAACAAGCTACCGGCAGACATCAGACGTGCCCCCTCCATGAAAACCTTCACGAAGACTCTCAAGACCTGGCTCTTTGGCTAACAGATGAACTGACCCCCCCAGCACCTTTATACCCTCACGGGTGAGTAATGCGCTTATAATGCCCTTTATTGATTGATTGATTGAATCCTGCTGTGTGGGACTTACTGTAGGTAATAGGAGGGGTAGTTGGCCCCCAAGGATGTCCGTTGGGACCAACTACCCCATTAGTTACCCTCCAGTAAGTCCCACATAGTGGGATTGATAAGATGTCTTCAGATGCCATGTCCCCCTTTCTCCACCACTCTGAAAACGCGCCTCCTGTCAGACTACGGGATGGGGGATGAAGTCCAATATACTCCTGAGGGACTTTGGGGCCCAGGAAGCTCTCCTGGTACCTTCTGTAAGTCTTACGCAGTGGAATTCTTGAGTGCTGGTCGGAGGACCAGTACCCTTTCTCCACCACTCCGCAAACGCAAATACTAGTTAAAGCAGTGTTTGCGATGTAATAGGTTTCACATTTGCGAGAATTAGAGCTATTGGCGTTGTAAATGCAAATGTTTTTTAATAATGTTTTTTGGATTGGAGTGGCTGTACGTTGTGTGTAGTGGAATTATGTGGTATGTTGTGCAGTGAAATTATGCGGATAGAAAGTATGTGGTATTTAGTGTATAGGAATTATGTGGAGTGGGATTATGTGTTATGGAGAGTAATTATGTGGTATTGTAGTCTGTTTTGTGGATTGGTAACCTCAGGTTTAGTCTTCCTCATTTCCATAGAAGCGCAACTATGAACTCAGTGAGACAAAAAAAGAAGGAATCACTGAGGAGCACTTGTGGACCTAGTCAGAGGTATGAACAGGTCCACTGGAATTACATGACTGTTTGGCTGCACCGACTTCCGCACAATTATAATTTCTTTGCATTAGCCACATAATTCATCATCTGCACCCTAATCTGTAGATTTGGCAAAAAGCCTTATTTCTAGCTCAAACAGCTCAAACGTTAACAAACGTGCAGTGACAAGTGTTACAGCGTGGTGGAAGGCCCTTTGCAAAACTAGAATGGCTACCTCTTACTTATGGCTAAATGTGGGTGTTAAATTCGTACTAATGGTGTGCAAGCCACTCTTGCTTCCGTCTGCATCTCCCTTGCCTACTTCTGTATTTCTGTTGCTTCTTTCTGCACGTTTCTTTCTTTTTCTGTATTTCTCTTCTCATTCTGCTAATCTCTTGTACTTTCTGCAACTCTCTTCCCTCTTTATGCACGTCTGTTGTCTCTTTCTGCACCTCATTTGCCTCTTTCTTTAACCCTCTTACGTCTTTCTGTATCCTTTTTGCCTCTTTCTGCACCTCGATTCCTTCTTTCTGTACTTCTTTTGTTTTTTTTCTGCACCTGTCTTACTTCTTTCTGTACCACGTTTTCCTCTCTCCACCTGTCTACCCTCTTTCTACACTTCTTTTGCTTTTTTCTGCACTTATCTTGCTTCTTTCTGCACCTCACTTGCCTCTTGCTACACCTCTATTACCTCATTCTACAGTTCCCGTGCCTCCTTCTGCACTTCACGTGCCTCTTTCTGTACCTCACTTGCTTCTTTCTGCACCCCCTTTGCCTGTTTCCACACCCCTCTTCCTTCTTTGTGCAACTCTCTTGCCTCTTTCTATACCTCTCTTCCCTCTTTCTGTAGCATTCTTGCCTCTTTCTGTCCCTCGGTTCCTTCTTTCTTCACCTGTCTTGTCTCTTTCTGCACCCTTAGTGCCTCTTTCAGCACCATTGTTGCTTCTTTCTGCATGCTCTTCCTCTTTCTGCACCCCTCCAGCCTCTTTCTGTTTCCATCTTGCCTCTTTGTGCACCTCTCCAACCCCTTTCTGCGCCCCTCTTTCTGTACCTCTTTTGCCTGTTTCTGCAACTCTCTTGCCTCTTTCTTTAGTTCTCTTACCTCCTTCTGCACCTCCCTTGAATCTTTTTGCACCTCTATTGGTTCTTTTCCACTGCTCTTGTTCTTTCTGCACCTCCCTTGCAAATGTCTGCACTCCTCTTGCCTCTTTCTGAACCCCTTTTACCTGTTTCTGTACCTCTCTTGCCTCCATCTGCACCTCTGTTCCCTCTTTCTGTACCTCTTTTGTCTATTTCTATAATGCTCTTGCCTCTTTCTGCCTCCTTCTGCACCTCTCTTGCTTTTTCTGCACTTCTCTTTCTGCACCACTGTTGCTTCATTCTGCACTTTCCATGTTTCTTTCTGCACTCCTCTTCCTTCTTTCTATACCCCTTGTGCCTCCTTCTGCACCTCTGCTGCCTCTTTCAGCACCTCTGTTGGTTCTTTCTGCACTGCTTTCACTTCTTTCTGCACCTCACTTGCCTCTTTCTGTACTTCTTTTGCTTCTTTCTATACCTCTGTTGCTTATTTCAGCATTACTCTTGCCTCTTTCTGAACTTCTCTTCCTTCTTTTTGCACACAGAGGGTCCTTCTAGCCCCGGCGACCACCACCCCGCCGGGGCTTATTTTAATAGGGTGGGGGGGCTCTGAGGCCCCCCCAGCCCCGGGGACCGCCACCCCCGGGGCCTTTTTTATTTGTAATAATGGGGGCCCAGAGGGGCCCCCCAGCCCTGGGGACCGCCACCATGAAAAGTATGCTGGGGGCTCACGGCCCCCCTGCAGCCCTGGGGACCGCCACCCCCGGGGCATCTTTTTTGTAAAAAAAAAAAATACTAGCCCACCAGGAGCCTCCAGTATGGGCCAGAGGGCTGCGTTGCAGAGGTGTAAAAAGGGGCGTGGCCTCATTACACCTCTCTGCAACACAGCCCCCTGGTGCATACTGGAGGTTCCTGGTGGGCTAGTTGGCCCCCAGGGACCCCCAGTATACAGGGGGAATTAGTTCCCCCTCTGCAAACACGCCAGGGGGCTGTGTTGCAGAGAGGTGTAAAAAGGGGCATGGCCTCAGAACACCTCTCTGCAACGCAGCTCCCTGACGCATACTGAGGTACCTGGTGGGCTAGTTGGCTCACAGGGGACCTCAGGATTGAAGAGGAATTAATTCCCCAACCTAAAACGCGCCACAGGGCGTGTTTGCACACATGTCACCTGAGGCCTCACCCCCTTCCTTCACTATTGAGCAAAATATTCCTCTAAAATCAGCCAAACTAAGAATTCCGATTTACTTACCTGTTATCACGAGAGACGTTAGTGCTGCATCTTTGAGTCCAGTACGGACCCTGAAAAGTAAATCTAAGCGTACTTACCAGTAACTTGTATTTCCTTCCATGGGAATCTATTGTGTGGTTTTCACCAGAAAACTTTCTGTCTGTGTTTGAAACGTACAAATACTCCTCTAAAATCAGCAGAACTACGAATTCCGATTTACTCCCCTGTTATAAGGAGGGACCCCAGTGCTGCATCTTTCATCCCACTACTGATCCTGAAAAGTAATTCTAATCGTAGTTACAGTAACTTGAATTTCCTTCATTGACTAACATTGACTGGTTTCACTTGGAAATTCTTCCGATTGTGGAGTTTTGGAACTTAAAAAAATTCCTCTAAAATCAGTCGAACTACGAATTCCGATTTACTCACCTGTTATCAGGAGAGACCTCAGTGCTGCATCTTTCAGCTCACTACTGATCCTGAAAAGTTTTAAAAAATATTGAAATTGTAATATATTTTTTTGTATTTTATATTTTTTTAATTTATATATATTTTATATAGCAGGCAATGATATCCTTTGGAAGGAAATTCAAGTTACTGGTCAGTACGGTTAAAATTACTTTTCAGGATTGATGTATGAATGTATGAATGTATTTTTGACTTTTTCAATAAAAAAGAATATGCAATAAATAAGTGCCTTTTGATTGTTCTCTCTTGAGTTGTGTTTTGTGCTTGGCTAGTTCGGCGCCGGGAAACCCTTTGTGGGTAGCTGCGCGCCTTATAAGTGCTATAAAATAAAATAAATAAATGCATATATATATATATTAATCCACAAAAGACGCGGCACTCCAGATTAGGTTGCTTATGGTATTATTTATTCATACCAAACACCAACTCAACCAACGCATTTCAGCCTGACTGTTTTTTTTCACGGTCAGTGAGTCCCTTTTTACTTTCACTATTTGTACCCATATCTGCCACAATGAGGCATTATGGGACTTGTAGTGATTCTAGTGAATTTAAAAACAAAGCTTTATGCAGTTTAAACAATTGAATTTTTTTTTAAACATTTTCAAAAGGACTTTGTGTGAGTGGCTTAGTTTCGATCTTTACATTGTATAGTCATGTAACTGTTGCTTTCGTGTCCATTATTTGTGACAACTTGTTCATTCTTTTGGATTTATCGCGCTTTGGTGAAACGGTATAGTACACAATTCTATCACTAGCGCAGTATTGTCTCTGGTGGTTCCAGACATTTTATATTTTGGGTATAGTACCCTATTGGTTGCCTCGTATTTGGCTATGTTGAAGTCTTTTCGGCACATTTCTTAATCATATTTTACTGATTATTCGAGATGAACATGAAGTTCCTCATCAAAATTGATCCCACGAGGATGTTTCGTTCTAAGTCTTATGATGTATTTGGACTCAATTTGACGCAATTTCCTGGTTCTGTTTCCCCCTCATCCTCCTGGGGGGATCATGTGGATTGCATAATATTGCATTGCTTTCCAGTTCCCTTTTTGGCATGTGGCGAGGTGTTTTGCTGTGGCGTATGCAAAGTTGCCATTTTTGACAGCTCGAATGTGTTCCAATATGCGCTTTTTTACCATGTATGTGGTGCTGCCAATGTATTTCATCCCACAATTACATTCTATCACATACACGACAATGGATGTGCTTGTATCTGTCCTACAGATGGAACTGTCTGACTTCCTCAGGTGACATGTTATCTGTAAAAAAAAGCACACATGAACGGTGTAAGATCCAAGACAAATAACAAGGTTCACCAAGTATCTAAAAAATATGAGTGTACAAAATCTGGGACCCTACACTCTTATCCACTGTTTGTTACTTCTGACATGACCTGACAAGTTCTATGTGAAGGAAAACTCTTATCACAACCTGATAGTGATACAAACATGGTAATGTATGGTATGGGCCAAAATAACAGGAAACCTGCTATGTACTGTACACTGTTCACAGGTTGCTAATAATGCAGACCACAATAATCAAAAAATCATCAGACAAATCACATCAATTTTTACTGTCAATGTATTTACCAACACATTTTGGAGATGCAATTATGGCTACATCAAAAATTCAATAAAATTAAACAAGAGGAAGAAAACAATACGGATCATGTAAATTTCAATTAATACAATCAAGTATCATATGTCACTTGTGTACATTAAGTTAATGGTGTGAAAAAAATACAAATCTTCATCTGTTAATTGTGCGTGGCCCTATGCATTTCGGGAATTAACAGTCCCTTCATCAGGGGAAGCCTACAAATGAAAATTAATCAAATTACTCATAAAGTTCATCTTAACATGTCAAGTTGACATAGCATTCGAAGTGAAGATCGCAGTGGAGCTTTATAACAGAAATCCTGGTGAAAGAACACATATCAATAGCTAAAAGGCTTGTGAAGACCAAAGGCTAGGTTTGTGCTTGAAAAAAGGAAAAGAGAAAGTTACCCCAGTGAAGTGAGAGAAAGAAATGAATGAAATAATGTCAGATATTAAAGAATCGGAAATATTCACCAATTCCACAAAAGTGAGAAACTGTCACCAGCTATAAAAAAAGTCACTGGTAAACACAGGTTTAACTCACCATGACGCCATGACGCTAGAAACTAGTGTGATGGTATAGGTCAAAGGAATCAATATCTTGTTGCACTGTGAAATGTATGACAAGGTTTCTTAATAAGTGACACACTAGAAAAAAACGATGGTTACAACCTAAAAACTAAAGGTCAACAAAACACTCACCAACTGATGGATCAATAATATAGGCAGCTATGTATTTCACAACAATGAAAATGTAAGGCGTTCTAAAAAGCAAAAAGAACAAACAGGCATTTAGCCCTGCGTCTACTCAAATGTGGCGTAGAGCGGAAAATCAACAAACAGAACACTCACCGATTGTTACATCAGGAGTTCACACAACTATGTGTTTCGTAAGAACAATGATACACGGCTTTCTGGAAGACAGAGAAACATACATACACTAAGACCTTTGTCTCATCAGATGCGGCGCAGTTAAAAAAAACGAAGAGACTAATATCTAAAAACGTCTTACCGTCTATGGAGCAGAGATAAGGCTCAATGAGGACACGCCATGATTCATCCAAGTCACGGTCTTCCTCAAACTAAACTACAGCTGGAAATAAAGCCAGAAACTCCCGACTCACGTGATGTAGGAACCCGCTTCACGTGACAACGGCAACGCGAAGAGAATAGCACGCGTAACGAACTACTAGTGATTTCAAACACTCCCCCAAAAACAGGTGAAGATCGCGGTAGCAGGGGGATAAAAAAACTATATAAAAAAATTATTATAAAAAATATCTAAAAAAGATAACAAAAGGGGGACCAGAAACAAAGGGTCACATGATTTAATTAACCCGACCAAGTATTGCTGCAATGAACATGAAAAAAATACTGTATAAGCCTAACGCAGATCCAAAAGGTGGCGAAAAATGTGAGGAATGACACAAAGAGAAGAATAACTGAAAAAGGTGACGCGAGGGTGACCAGAAACAAAAAACGGGTCACATGATTATGTTTTTCCTAGCCAAGTGTTGCTGCAATGGACATGAAAACAACTTAGCTAACAATAAGGACTTAACTTTGCAGTCAGCGGACAAAAGCGGCGCTATCGTTGTCATGGATACGGCATTTTAGGTAGCCAAAGTCAATGCTTATGTATTTGATACTGACAATTACATGCAACTTCCCAATGATCCTACTAACCAACTGCAGAATATTCTCTCTGAACTACTGAAAGAGGCCTTGGATAACGATTGGATTACCGAACAAACTAAATCCTTCCTCACAACCATCAATCTGAGAAGACCCAAACTCTAAATGCTCCCTAAAATACACAAAAACATCATTGGTTGTATGTGGTGATTTTAATCTAAATCTACCATCTGACTGGTCATCGGGGCACAATTTTGTATATCAGGGTAGAAAACCAAAAATATATTGAGCCCTTGAGGAAATATGCAATACACACAGAATCTCCGACTGTTGGCAGATGAAATACCCAAATAATCCCAGCTTTACTTTTTTCTCGCATCCACATTCTAAGTTTGGCAGGCTGGATTATATATTTGCCTCCCACACCATCATAGCCAAATACTCTATAGATCGACTACCCAGGGTGTTATCAGATGATAATCCCCTAATCCTCAGCATTGACACCGGGAAGATACAACATAATCACAGTAGATGGACCTTCGAAAGGGCTTTATTGATAAATGAAAAATATTGTCAGCTCATCGAAAACTGGATCCTAGAACTTCTAGGGTATAATCTGGGTAGTCCTCCCCTGGAAGTGGTATGGGGCGCACTCAAGACGGGAATCAGGGGAGAAACTCTTAGATTCTCAATGAAAAGTAACCAAGGAGCAAAACAAAAATTAAAACATTTGCAGGAGAATCTAGCAATAAGGGAGGAAAATCTTATAAGAGCAGTTCAGGGGGCCTCTGATATAGCAGGGGCATTAAGAGATGTAGCCATTGCAAAGAACCAAATAGTAGAGATCTTTACTGTACAGGCAATATGTACGGCCACGTTGAATAAGGAAAAGATCTATGAACTAAGTGATCAGGTAGGACACCAACTAGCAGTCCGAACAATACTGCAGAGCATGGAAAACATGATCAAAGAGATCAGAGACCCTATTAATGGCCCTACACAAGACCCCAAAGAGATTAGGGAGGCATTCCAGTGTTATTATGCGGACTTATATACAGAGACAAACAAAAGCCAGTCCAAAATTGAGGAATATCTGGATTCAGTCAAGGGGATTCAGCTTCCCCAAACCGGCCAAGACACTCTGGCAGAGATACCGCAATGGGTAGAAATCCTCCTTTCAATAATCAGTCTTTCACCTGGAAAGGCCGCCGGTCTAGATGGAATACCCATGGAATTCTATGCTAGATTTCACAAACAATTGAAAGTAATCTAATGACTCAGGTTTACCAAGGAGGGCGGCCACCGGAATCCTGGGCTCGCGCTAATTATCGTATTCCATAAAAAGAATAAAGATCCCACCGAGCTAGCGGCCTACCGCCCAAATACGCTAATAAATAGCGACTCTAAAATCTATTCTAAATTGTTAGCCAGTAGATTAGCACCAGTAATTCATAAAATCGTCTCTGCCAGGCAACATGGATTTGTTCCAAGTTGATCTATCACTGATCATATCCAGAGGGTGATCACACTCTTTGACATAGCAGAAGTAGCAGGAGACCCTATGGCTCTGATATTGTTAGATGCAGAAAAGGCCTTTTATAGGGTCTCTTGGAAATATCTATGGACTGCTATGTCAAAGAGTGGGATCGAGGAACAATTCATCAACGCTGTTCGCAGGTTGTATGTTAACCCGGAAGCCGTGGTTATGATCAAGGGGGAAATCTCAGATAACATCAAAGTGACTAGGGGGACAAGGCAGGGTTGCCCATGCTCCCCTCTACTATTCACTGTATTTATAGACCCATTAATTCGTAGGCTAGAATCCAACATAGCCATAGTACCAATGAGGACCCCTAATGGAGAAACTAAGACCTTGGCGTACGCGGATGACATCGCAATAGCCACAACCAATCCAAATGAAGCAGTTAACTTAATGGAAGTAGAAGCAAGTAAATTTGGAGTAATCTCTGGCTACAAACTGAATCAAAATAAATCCGAGATTATAGTCAATAACAAAAGCAATTACAATGATGCTCGGATAGTTGATAACGCACTGTATTTAGGAGTTACATTACTTCAAAATTAAATAACCTGGTTAATCTTAATTTGAACCCACTCATGAAACAAACAGAAAAGAGCCTTAGTAGATTGCATAATCTACATCTAACTATTATTGGAAGATGTAACCTAATCAAAATGTTATTTTTCCCATATTTGTTTAAACTTTGATCCAAAGATCTTTAAAGAAATTGATAACATCTTTTCCCGTTTTATTTGGGGGTAGAGTAGGTCATGAAGAGCCTACAGATACATCAGTTTACCAAAGGAAAGAGGAGATCTCGCATTACCTAATCTCAAAATCTATTGGTGGGCTACAATACTTAAAATATAGCAGGGCACTTCTAACTCCAAATCGGGTGCTCGATCAAGAGAGGGGAGTCCCAACTCCACAGGAACTTATCCTCGGAAAAGAAACAGGAGAACATTTGTGGCGTTTGACATATGATTGCCATTTTAAAAAAGTTTGTTTCAAAACCCTAAAAGGAATCTATAGTGCATGGAATCATGTACGTAAGCTTCTTGGGATTGGAAGGTTTTGTTATTATACGACTCTCCATAGAAATAACAACCTCCAGGAGATCTTTACCGACATATGTATGTCGCGATGGGTCAGGTCAGGCATTACGCAATTTGGAACATTTTATAACTCAACAGGTTTCAGGTCATTTGAAGAGATAAAATGTGAATTTGGTCCAGAACATCGAGACTTCTTAAAATATCTTCAATTAAGAGATTTTATAACGAAAAAGGGGGGCGGCAGTGCTGCAATCCAGAGAATCCAAACAATCGAATTAATCGTTCAAAAACCTAGGGTCAAAATTGGGAAAATATATAATATTTTAACTGCTAGTTTACCTGACGACTTAGATAAATACACCCGTAAATGGCAGAATAAACTAGACATACCTGAGACTTCAATTCAGCGGGCATTCAAACTTTCCCAATCGCTATTAATTTGAACAAAATTACAAGCTCAATTTCATAAAACTTATTTCTAATTGTATTATACCCCCAATAGAATAGCAAAATGGAGCACGGGTAAAGGGGCGCATTGCCCACGATGCGCGATACCCGAAGTGGACCTAATACATATGTTCGCTACATGCATGACACTTAGCACCATTAAACGGGAAATCTCTATCTTTCTTTCAGGAATTTTTGAAACAAGAATAGAGGTCTCAACAGCGGAAATTATGCTTGGGGTAGACGGGGACATTCGACCTGATATAATGAAAGGACTTGTGTTTGTTTTGATAGCAGTGTTTAGAATCTGTCTGGCATCGATCTGGCTAGACCCACACCCACCAACATTCCAGCAATGGCGGGCAAGACTATTAGCAACATATAGTCTAGAGATAGCTATCTACAGCAGGAAGGGAAGGAATAAGAAAAGGAAAGGATTCGAAATACGGGACCCCCTTACACGGTGGATGGAATGTCCGGATTAACCAATTCCCCAAGTATACTGGTATAAATATGACTGAATTAATTTTGAATATGTATTTCACTATGCTTGCACCTGGCAATGTATGTATATATATCAATTGATAATGCCTGTATGGGGGAGTGGTGGGGTGAGGAGGGGTGGGTCGGTTAAAATGAAAATACCTCAATAAAGAATTGTTAAAAAAAAAAACATCAAGGATCCACCAATGCGTCCTATTGTTTCAGGTTGTGGCTCGATTTTTGACCCATTGGGGAAGTTTCTTGACCATTTCATGCATCAATGTGTCAAAAATTTGTGTTCGTATATAAACGACACCACTCATTTCCTTGGAAAATTGGAATCTCTGCATGGCATAGACGTTTCTGACATCATCTTCTGTACCATAGATGTCACTGCATTGTACACTTCGATTCCTCATCATGCCGGTTTAGAAGCTGTTGAGTGGGCTTTATTACGTACTGATGACATCAAAATGGATAAACTGTTCATTCTAAAACTATTGAATTTTTGTCTCAATCACAGTTATTTTGAGTGGCAAGGTAATTTTTACGCCCAACTTACCAGCACTTCCATGGGCTTTTCTGGAGCCCCAGGATACGCGAATATCTATATGGCTCAGTTCGAACTGGAGAACATCATGAACAATCTAGACTGGTGGCAACATGTCAAAATGTACTGTAGATACATAGACAATATTTTCATCCTGTGGACAGGTACTGTTACACATCCTAAGGAAATGATAGACGGATTAAATTCCGTAGATCCAAGGATTCAATTCACGTATAATATGCAACAACAGAGTATTCAATACCTAGATGTATTCATCTCTAAATCTCCTGATGATTTGAAATTTGAAACAGCTGTTTTTCAAAAACTTACTGATCGAAATCGCACACTTGCTTACTCTAGTTTCCATCCAAAAAAACCTATTGAAGAACCTGCCCTATTCAGAACTTATTAGGGTGCGTCGTATTTGTTCAACCCCCAAGACCTTGGAATTTAAAGAACTTGAGTATCTAGAACACTTCCAAGAACAGGGTTACCCTCAAGATGTGCTTGATGAATGCTTGACACGAGCCAAGAAGAAGAACCGTATGGACCTACAACTAAACCACAAGCTAAAAGAATGGTTTTCGTTCCTAAATGTTCTACATCATCTACCACCATAAGAAAAATCATCAATTCAAAATGGGAGATGTTAGAACATAAACCAGATTTCAATGGCATTTTTTCTGAAAAAACTATTTATGCATATACACGTGGAAACAATTTACGATCTTTATTGACAACTCCAGTTAAAATTGCATTGGAGACAGAATATAAAGGAACCTTGAAGTGTAATAATTGTATCCATTGTAACAATGTGATCACAGGCAAGATACTGACCCATCCACTCACCGGCAAAAAAATCAACCTAAGGCATACTAGTCATTGCAATTCTAAAAATGTTATTTATTGCATTAAATGCCCATGTGGCAAGGCCTATGTCGGTAAAACAGAGAGGAAAGCCAAAATCAGAATCACTGAACACAAAAGTATGATAAGAAATCACAACTCTACTTCACCCATAGCCACACTTTGGGAGGAATCCAGCCACACAATGTCTCAGTTCAGGTTCCAAATTGTAGAATCAGTCCCATCATATCCAGGCATAGATCATGCTAAAAAATTACTTCAAAGAGAAGTGTTTTGGATCAAATATTTAAACGCCATGGTACCATTTGGTCTTAATGACCGTTTAGACAAGCAATGTTTCTTGTGAATTACAATGTTTATGATATACATCATCATAGAACACATTGTTTATTCTTCTATATGCTTGTGTTAACTGAAAATTATAGTTCAGAGCTGTTTATATTGTGTTTATATTGTGTTATTTCCAATCACAATTGGTGATGGGTTTTCTTAAATTTTTGTTTTCTTTCTTCTTTTTTATCATTCTCTTTCTGTGTTATTCATCTAATTTTTTCCACCTTTTGGATTCAGCGTCAGGCTCAAGCAGGATTTTTTTCATGACCATTGCAGCAACACTTGGCTAGGAAAAACATAATCATGTGACCCTTTTTTTGTTTCTGGTCGCCCTCGCGTCACCTTTTTCAGTTATTTTTCTCTTTGTGTCATTCATCACATTTTTCGCCACCTTTTGGATCTGCGTTAGGCTTAAACAGTATTTTTTTCATGATCATTGCAGCAATACTTCGTCGGGTTAATTATATCATGTGACCCTTTGTTTCTGGTCCTCCTTTCGTTATCTTTTTTAGATATTTTTTATAATAATTTTTTTATATAGTTTATTTTTATATCGTTTTTTAATCCCCCTGCTACCGGGATCTTCACCTGTTTTTTGGGGAGTGTTTGGAATCACTAGTAGTTCGTTACGCGTGCTATTCTCTTCGCGTTGCCGTTGTCACGTGATGCGGGTTCCTACATCACGTGAGTCGGGAGTTTCTGGCTTTATTTCCGGCTGTAGTTTAGTTTGAGGAACACCGCGACTTGGATGAATCATGGTGTTTCCTCATTGAGCCTTATCTCTGCTCCATAGACGGTAAGACGTTTTTAGATATTAGTGTCTTCTTTTTTTTAACTATGCCGCATTTGATGAGACAAAGGTCTTAGTGTCTGTATGTTTCTCTGTCTTCCAGAAAGCCGTGTATCATTGTTCTTACGAAACACCTAGTTGGGTGAACTCCTGATGTAACAGTCGGTGAGTGTCCTGTTTGTTGATTTTCCGCTCTACGCCACATTAGAGTAGACGCAGGACTAAATGCCTGTTTGTTCTTTTTGCTTTTTAGAACGCCTTACATTTTCATTGTTGTGAAATACATAGCTGCCTTTATTATTGATCCATCAGTTGGTGAGTGTTTCGTTGACCTTTAGTTTTTAGGTTGTAACCATCGTTTTTTTCTAGTGTGTCACCTATTAAGAAACCTTGTCATACATTTCACAGTGCAACAAAATATTGATTCCTTTGACCTATACCATCACATTAGTTTCTAGCGTCATGGTGAGTTAAACCTGTGTTTACCAGTAACTTTTTTTATAGCTGGTGACAGTTTCTCACTTTTGTGGAATTGGTGAATATTTACTATTCTTTAATATCTGACATTATTTGATTAATTTTTCTCTCTCACTTCACTGGGGTAACTTTCTCTTTTCCTTTTTTCAAGCACAAACCTAGCCTTTTGTCTTCACAAGCCTTTTAGCTATTGATATGTGTTCTTTCACTAGGATTTCTGTTATAAAGCTCCACTGCGATCTTCACTTCGAATGTTATGTCAACTTGACATGTTAAGATGAACTTTATGAGTAATTTGATTAATTTTCATTTGTAGGCTTTCCCTGATGAAGGGACTGTTTAGTTCCGAAATGCATAGGGCCACGCACAATTAACAGATGAAGATTTGTATTTTTTTCACACCATTGACTTAATGTACACAAGTGACATATGATACTTGATTGTAATAATTGAAATGTCCGTGATCCGTATTGTTTTCTTCCTCTTGTTTAATTTTATTGAATTTTTGATGTAAGCATAATTGCATCTCCAAAATGTGTTGGTAAATACATTGACAGTAAAAATAGATATGATTTGTCTGATGATTTTTTGATTATTGTGGTCTGCATTATTACCAACCTCTGAACAGTGCACAGTACGTAGCAGGTGTCCTGTTATTTTGGCTTTTTCAATTTTTTGCTATCCGGTTTGACAGTGGATACAGTACTGTAGCACCCATTTAGTCATATATTTTCCATATTTGTACCTCACACATATATATTTCAAAAATAGCGAGTGCACCTTTATCCAGTCATTTCTTTAATGTATGGTATGGGACATACCAAGGGCAGAGTAGAGTGACAGCAGTTGTGGATGAGCAGAGTTCAATGATGATGCAGACACAGACTCAGACTGACTCTACCAGGGTAATGTCTTCAAGGAGATAGCTTCACACACCCATTGCAGAGCCAGGCCATGACATTTACTCAAAGACATAGGGTGCACTGGTTGAAATAGATGCAGATCACTAAGCACCACAGTGGTACTCATGTAGAACAGTATTTTCATCATTTCACCACATAGTTGGATGTGTCTACACAGCTACACATCCATGACTCATGCTTTATACATCGACTTGAAACATCTGAGTATGTGTATGTCACAACTCCGCTTTTTGGATGACAACGGGGCATACTTACCAGAAAGTGACAGAGCACGGTGTTAGCCTGCTAGGCATCACGCTGTGCTCTGCCACTACAGAAACACAGAGCTGCACTATATTTACATTCTATTGGTGCAGCACTGCATTTTCGCATGTGCGGGTGCAAAACTCATCATGCTAGCGCCAACACAGGCACCCATGCACACCAGTGCAAAGGTGAATGCATTGAGCGGAAGACTGTTTATGTGCTGGAAGGCTCACCTCCCTGCACATGAACAATCAAGGGTCATTTGCTGTTTCCATGTGTGCCGTACAACACAGCACACATAGGAAGATCAAATATGATGAGAAAATAAACAGTTCTCATCATTGCATATGTTTAAGAACATTTTTACAAAGGTCTTACCTATTACGTACTCCACCGTATTTACACTGCCCTTGTAGATATAAGGCAGCATACAGAAAAATGGGGTTTGGGGTGTAACATTGATCACCCCTTTCACCCTAACTATGGTGTGAAAGGAGGTCTTAGGCACAAGTTAGCATTAAGCAATGGCAAGTGCCTTAACGCTGCCTTGTGACTAAAGCTAAGCCACTATCCCCAGTACAATGTTGTGAAAAGTAACATTGCTGTGGTGATAGGGCCCTTGAAATATGTCCCAACATGTCAAAGATTCACTACATTTGAAGCAAGACAGGGATTAATGTCCGAAATGGAATTTTGCCACCTAAGTATGTCTTCCGGTTGTATTGATTCATTTAAACAATTTGTTGCTCTGGGTCACATACACCAGCTCTCATCATGTGTATGAGTCTGCCTCTTTGGAGTAATACTTGTCACTGACAACTGTTCCTCCAATGAACTGATCATCAGTGACTGCTACATGAGGCCAGGGTATACGTGGATTCCATGTCTGGTTATACCCATCACCAACATCCCTCAAATGTGCCCTCTTCTGTATGTACTCTGTGAAACCCACCTGCATCAGCTGGAGTAACATACACAATTTTCACTTATGGACTCAGTAAAAGTGCTGCCATAACTTCTCAAGTGTCATTGACTCAATTAGCCAGCACAGACAAACACAATCATATTTCATGTAGCTGTAGCCAGGCTCCATGAACTGAAGCTGCCATGTACACATTACACTATACCAAGAAGGCATATTCACTTTCTGATTTGGGCATGATTTTACACCTGCTATCACAACCCTACTCAAATTGCTGTCCCAGTGTGTGACAAATTCATACATATTGATCTTGCCATAAGCAGCAACAGTCACAGAATCCAACGTAAATGAAAAGGAGGGACATAATGGTTATCATAGGACCGGCTATCAGATAAAAGAGGTTTTCCATGGGCACACTTTGAGAAGAATGCTGTAGGGTAGTGTCTTTCAAAAATGGTTGCCAGTCTTCTCAAACATGTAGCAAATGCATGGTAGCAACAATTCAGCCATGATAAGGGCTAAACATTATTTTTCATTTACAACCAACAGTGCCCACTTTTCTTACCTTGCACCAAAGCAGGCCACCTTGCAGAGTGGAAGCAGGGTGCCTACATGTTTGGGATGCAGCAAAATATCCTTAATGAGAGAGCATTACACTGGAATAAGTTGTATATGTGGATGTGCAACATAAACTCAAGAAAGGCTAATGCTGTGCTCCATCAGTACATCATAAACATGTTAAAAAATCTCTACTCAATACTGCCTCATCATAATAGAGGTGAGGTCCATGTGATGCACACCCCGACCATGGTCAACAACATTCTGGAGCATTCACCTAAAAGTATCTCTCCTCACAAAAGCATAATATATGACCTAAGGCACTCCCCAGTGGAATGTGGGTCCATGAAGGCATCAACGTCCACCTGAGTGATCAATGGTCTACCAGCTGTCACACATGTAAAAGAAAATATTTATTAGATATGGCTTTTCACATGTGTCATGTTCATTACTGAATTCATCTACATTCATTTTATGAACTATAACCGTTTTTTTAAAATATATCTTTATTAGTATTTGAGACAGAAATAAAAAGCATAGCATTTTAACATATTCCAGTCCATTCAATAAGGAAAATCAGTTTGTCATGAACAAGGAGAAAAGTACGACAAATACAGGCTATATACATACATTATGCTCTTTAAATCCCAAAGACAAACCTATATTATTTAAACTAAACTACCCCTCCTCCCTTAACTGAACAACCCCCCACCCTTCCATGTCTGGGTGTGTGTCTTTTTTAAATTGTCCCCTCCCCTCATCCACTCCAGTACACCACCTAGTACTTCTAGGGTGTGTATCCTTCTACTTCTCTGAATCGTCATCTATTCAGATTGCTGACTGTTCAGTCTCAGTATTCACAGTCTGGGACACTGTGCATGACCCATCAGTCTGCATGTCCCTCAACATTGTTTTCCAGTCCTGTAAATCATCCTCTATTTTTTCATCTCGCTTGGTCTGCTGCATTCGAACCACTTCAGCTGTCGACCCATTCATTCACGTCTTGCACCCAGTGCACCACTCAAGGTGGGCTGTGGCTCAACTACAAGATAGCCAACTGACATTTTGCCAACATCAGTCCCAGGAGAACGAATCTCCTACTGAGATTCTTGTGTTTAGGTCGGGGCAGCAAACCAAGCAACACTGTACGGATCTCCCGATGTATCACCCACCCGTCGCCTCTTGTAGCGATGCCAAGACGTTGGTCCAGTAAGGTTGCAGCTCCAAGCAAGACCATGCCAGATGGATGAAGACAGCGTCCGCCTCTCCTCATCTGGGGCAGTTCCACGAACGATCTGGGTAGATCTTATGTAACATTTTGGAGGTGCGGTATGTCTGATGGACGTAATTATATTGAATTATATTAATTTAAAGCGAGTGTTCGAGCTCACCTGCTTGACCCCCTCATGAATTTTAATCCAGTCCTTAACTGTTATGGGGTCCCGTCAATGTGTTCCATCTTGTCTTGGACTGGGAGTGACTGGACCATCCTATCTTCCTGAATTGCCCAATACAGGTGCGACATAAACCTTCAACTTTGGGCCTTACCTATCATAACCTGTAGCACGTTAGAGGTAAGGGGCTCCTCTGGGAACATGGGCCACAGCTCCCTGGCCACCTGAGCTATTTTTCCATACGGTAGGAACTGCCCTGGGCCCAGACCAAAGGTGTCCATCGCCTGCTCCTGGAGTGATGTACTGTTTGTATACGTATAAGTCACCCATGATCAGGCATACCCCGTCCTGCCATCTACATACAGACATGGAAGCTGAGATGTGATGGAAGGGTAGTACTAACCAATGGGGCATGTCCGGGTGTAGGGCCCCAGTCATAGCACCTTCCTGACCGTAAGTTCCCATATTTCCACCACATGTCGAATTATGTATGGGCATGTCTGAAGCACCTGTTTCTCCAGCAATAACAGATCAGGTAGCGTTCTGTCTCCGAAAGCTCCCACCAACAGGCTCTTCTCCAAATGTCCATCATCATCTAACCAATGCACAGAGTGTTGTAGCTGTGAAGCCATATATTGAGAAGGAACCTCCAAGCCCCCATCCTGCCAGGTTCTCTGTAGGGTGGTCAGACTAACCCTTTTACGTTTTGTGCCCCACAGTAGATCTACCAAAAGGCTGACCAGAATTACAAAAAATTTGTCCAGGGATTTTGTTGAGGGAGTGCTGCATCGCGTAAAGACACCTGGGTCGAAGGATCATTTGGGCTATGGCAATCCTACCCCTAAGGGACAAGGGTAATCCCTGACAAAAACGTACCAAACCCCTAATTCCCTCAATTGCTTTCTCGATGTTAAGCACCAGGTACCTGGGTGCGGTTCTAACCCATGGGAGCCCTACCTCCGGTAGCCCCCTATCTGGTAGCTAAGCCAACCTTCCCATTGGGAATAATTTAAATTTCCTGGAGTCAATCTGCAACCCGATACGCTCCCAAACCTCCTGAGGACGTCCAACAGTATCGGTATTTCCTGAACAGGGTGTCGGAGGTACACAAGAGTATCATCCATATACATGAACACCACATGATTGGTCTCTCCCAGTGGAATCCCAAAGGCTGTCATTTTGCTTCTTAGGACTGCCGCCAAGGGCTCTATCGCCATTGCAAAAAGGAGTGGTGTTGGACTTGGCCCTTTTTGGCTTAAGTTCCCTTAACCTTTTGTCTTCCCCTAGACCTTTTTTCTGACATGGTGTTGCCAACTTAGATGCTTTGGGCACTTTCCCACTGCTGATCAGTGTCAAAGTGCAAGTGCTCCCTGTGTAAAGTGTAATGGTAATTGGTTGTCCATGATTGGTATGTGTGCCTTACTAGTAAAGTGCACTATGAGTGCCAGTGCTAGTAATGCAAGTGCTACTAGTGGACCTGCAGCACTATTTGTGCCACCCACACAAGTAGCCCTAAATAAAGAACTCAGGCCTGCCTCCGCAGTGCCTGTGCGCACTTTGTTAAACGGCCATATTGTCCTGACTAGTGCAGCCACTTGCCAGGCCTTACCCTTCCCTTTTTATGCAGATCAGACACCCCTATGGTAGGTCCAAGGTACCCCCCTGGGCAGGGTGCAGTGTTTGTGTTTGTGAAAGGTAGGACATGTACTAAGGTGTGTACCATGTCCTGACAGTGAAATACTCTCCATTTCGTTGTTCACTGTTGCAAGTCCATCTTGCACATAGGACAGAATGGGGACGGCTTTGTAATATGTTTCCAGCCTATCTCCCCATAGGCTTAAGATTGAGAGGTAAAGTTTAGTGTGCCTGAACTCACAATCCAATAACACATCTTTTTGTGAAGATGATTTTTGCACTGTATGTTTAGAAACCACTCTTTTAGAAGTGGCTGTTTTTTTGTGTTCTAACATTTCTGTGTGTCTCTGCCTGGTTGTGGATTGATTGTCTGAATTTGAATGTGATAGGGTCTGGGGAATGTTTTTACCCAGGGGAGGAGGGGAGACAGCACCAGGCTGATCTGCATCTGGAGTGTAGGGGGAAGGAGTAGCCCCTGGAGGTGAAGAGGCCTGGGCTGCTGCCATAAAACAATGGCTCTATCTCCTGCTGAGTGATTGAGGATCCAGACACCAACTATCAAAGGAAGAAGGTGTCACTGGCAGGGAGACACCCAGAACTGGTTTGGACAGGGGTCAGTGCCCCCCTGAACACAAAGACATTTAGGGGTATAACTATGAGAGCTGAAACCCCTGAACGTTGGAATGAAACTGTTCAAGAATGTAAAGGATTGAAACTACTTTGTGGTCAAGAGGAACCTCTGCCAATGAAGAAACAGTTGAAGAGACGAAGGAAAGCACTGAACCTTGCTGTGTGTTCTGGGGCTAAGCTGCAGTTTGCTGATTTAACCAAGGAGAGGCTAAAGGTACTTTGCTGTGTGCTGTGTCCCCCTGCTTGAAGGGACTTTGCTGTGTGATGTGTCCTGAAGTAACTTATCCCCAAGGGCCGGAGGAGAGCTGGCTACCTGTTGGGGAAACTCAAGAACACATGTTTCCAGGTGTGTCTCAGCGACGCTGTGTGCGTGTGCTTTGTGCAGCTTGAGACCTTCGTGAGGATTGTCCTGTGATCGTGTGCACCCGGAATACAGGTGAGTCTCAGCGACACTGTGTGCATGTGCTTTGTGCAGCCAGAGACCTTCATGAGGATTGCCCTGTGATTGTGTGCACCCAGATTTTAAGTGAGTCTCAGCGACGTGTGTGTGTGTGCTTTGTGCAGCCTGAGACCTTCGTAAGAATTGCACTGTGACTGTGGGCACCTGGAATCCAAGTGAGTCTCAGCGACGCTGTGTGTGTGTGCTTTGTGCAGCCTGAGACCTTCAAGAGGATTGCCCTGTGATCGTGTGCACCCGGAACTCAAGTGAGTCTCAGTGACACTGGGTGCATGTGCTGTGTGCAGCCTGAGACCTTCATGAGGATTGCACTGTGTCCGTGCACACCTGGAGCTCAAGTGAGTCTCAACGACGCTGTGTGCCCTGTTGGAGCCTGAGACTTTCATCATTGCCATCAGCCTGGACCGGCATCCCCAGAGGAGCTGTGCCGCCGGCCTGGGACTGCCTTTGCCAAAGAGGGACCTCGAACCATCCCCATCGGAGGAGGGGGGCCCTGAGTTCCAGTGCTCAAAATCAACGAAGTTGCATCGGAGGACCTAGTCGCGAGGAGAGGAGAGTGAGGTTGCACCCCCCAGGTAACGCTCCGCAAGCTTGCGTGTGTCGCCGCCAGGGGTGGGTTGCGGGCTCCGAGAGAAATGCTCTCTGCCTTTCCCATTCTCACAGCGCGAGCCTCCGCTCAAGCTCGTATCACGGCCCGTACTTGCCGAGGAGTGACAGTATTGGGGCCGGAGTGTGGAGCTGCTCTTTGTTTTCCACCATATTCGGATTGGGGGAATATTTTGGCAGTAGCTGACCACGAGCCATTAAGAGTGGCATAGAGATCGTCCTGAGCACCGTGCTCAGTGCTGCAGTACAATATTGTTGGCATTAAGAACTGCCTGATTATTGCATTACGCATTGAATTATTTTTGAATTACGAACTGCGTGATTGTTGCCTTATGCATCTCATTATTTTTGCATTACGAACTGCCTGATTGTTGCATTATGCATAGCATTATTTTTGCATTACGAACTGCTTGATTGTTACATTACGCATTTCATTATTTTTGCACTACGACCTGCCTGATTGTTGCATAATGGACTGCATTATTTTGACACTATGAAGTGCCTGATTCTTGCATTACGAACTGCATAGCATTGCATTAGAACTTCATTGGATCATCGAGAATTGCTCATTAATACTGCAAGAGCTTGCTGGCCTAATAACCAGCAATAAACCAGCTGCTGAAATTCAGGAGAGCCATTAAAACACATTTGTTCCCTCATCCTTTTTAGGTTCTTGATCTGTGTGTTTCCTCCCTTATACTGCTGTGTTGTGTTTGGGTACCCTTCCAGAAGCGCCGACACGCCCCTTTGGCTGGGGCATCTGTGCGCTATAGAAGTGTTATTAACATAACATAACATAACATAACAGGTGAAATATTACAAATATGCATATGTTGGATTTTTATCGTGTGGTCTCATCGTATATCTTTTCTTTTATAAACATATAATTGTTTTTATGAAACTCATGTGGAGTCCATTTGTGGTGTCATCATTGAGTTGCTGAGAGCGTGGTTGCAAATACTTTACACATTTGCCTTGAAGATAAGCCTGGCTGATCATGCCAAGCTACCGAGTGGGTGAGCAGGGACTATCTGAGAAGGTGTCCTTGACTTAGAAGCAAGGGTCCCTATTTGGACTAAGGTACCTACCTCAGCCAACTAGAGACTCCCAGTTCTAACAAATGGCGACAGCTAGCATCCCTGTCTGTTGCAACGTTGCAGTCTAAATGCCCTTGAGACCAAATCTCCCCATTATTACTCTGGGGTAGGGGGCTGAGTAGAGTAATTGTACCCATTTAAGAAATTGAACCCCATGTGCATTGTACGCAAGACCTCCCAAAGATATACCCAACCAACTGAATCAAATGCTTGCTCTATATCCAATAATACCAAGGCACATTCCTCCTGATGCAATAAAGGTGGGTGCCACATACAGGCTAGCCTCCATAGAGTATGAGCAGTACTGCGTTTGGAGATAAATCCCACTTGGTCGGGATGCGTTAGATGCTGCATATGTGTTGCAACCGGGCCGCCAGGACCCCACTAAGGATTTTTATATCTATGTTCAACAGAGAGATTGGCCTATACGATACCGGCAACCAGGTTTCTCTATCTGCCTTGAGTATCATGACCACCAATGCTTCGCTCATAGAAGTTGGCATTTTTTGACTCAGGAGAGCCTCATTGTATACTACCAGGAGACGGTCTACTAGGATGGGTGCAGATTTTTTGTAAAACTCAGCCGGTAGGCCATCACTTCCTGGACTCTTGGCTTGTTTCAAAGTTATTATGTACTTCTTTAGAAATTGGGTCTTCTAACAGTTGGCTGGTCTCCCTTTCGAAGTGAGGTTAGTCCAGAGCGGCTATGAACCCTGTCATCCTTTCCAGATGCAGAGGAGGACGCCCGCATATATCCCGGCTAAATGATCAGCCAAGATTTACAGAATTTTTTGTTGACTATATACTGTGTGCCCCTCAGCGGATTGCATCTGCACTATGAGAGACACATAGTCCCCCTCTACATGCAAGCATTGTAGATGCGCAGTATAATGAAACTTTTCCAGCCTACATAGTGCCTCCAGCAGCTTTTCTCATGCCTCCTGCCAATCATTCAGAAGAAGAGGGCCGTCGGTAGCAATGCCTCCAACTTGGCTAGGGTCCTCTCTTGTACCTTAATGTCCCTTTCAAGCTGTTGACGGACTCTGTAAGTTGCATAAAGGCAAATACCCTGGACTACCACCTTCATCGCCTCCCATTCCAGAGCCCTAGAGGACGTTGAGTCTCAATTTGATGCAAAATGGCTAGCGAGCTCTTCTTCCAACTAATTAACAAAGGGTGGGTCAGTGAGCGCCTCCGTTTGAAGCCTCCATGTCGGGATCACAGACCTGGGCCTCTCAGTGTCCAGAGATAACAGCATGGGGGAATGATCTGAGATATGTCTCAGAAGGTACAGTATTTCCTCGACCCTGGACATCAGGGTCACTGATATAAGAAATTGGTCCAGTCTGCTAAATGTGTTTGTCGCAGGGGTATGACAGACAGGAAAAGACTCCACTGTCTGGGTGTCTTACCCTCCACTCATCCACCAGCCACAGGTCTCCTATGACCACCACAAGAGCCTCAGTCATACCCTGTTTGGTATTTGCCCTGGGGGCTCCTGGTCCAGTGTCCCGTCTAGCACACATTTAACATCTCCAAGCATACTTACGTCTCCACCTAAATAGGGGGTTGCTGCGGACCTCACCTCATAAAAAAATCTGTGGCTATCTGAATTAGGAGCATATGCATTAATAAAGCATATCTCCTGTCCATCAAGTCTGCCATACAAGATCACAAATCGTCCCTAGGGATCAAGCACATGGTGCAGGTGTTGGAAAGGGGCCACCCAAATAAGAACGCCCCCCGGGCAAAACCAGAATATGAAGTGGCATACAGCTGTCCCCTCCCTCTATGTCTAATATGCGGCAGCGTATCATTCCATACATGTGTTTCCTGTAGACCTACTATAGCAATTCAATACCGACATAAGTAGGAGTACACTGTTCTACACTTTTCAAGCATTGCCATGCCACGTATATTCCAGGTAAGTATTTTCATCATGGAGGGAGCCATGGCATTTTGTGGTTGGCATCGCTCTTAGGTTCTCACCCCACCACCCCGTTTTTAGACTGAACGCACAGCGGAAAAATACAACCCTGACATGGATTCCCTGAACCTTCCCTAAATCATTGAATAACAAACAAAATAAATAACTCTCCATTTCCCCAAACTACTGGGCAGTGAAACGGATCCATCCCTCCCAACATCTTAGAGAGCATGTATTCCCTTCTCCACCCTAAACCACCCCCCTCGGAGCTCTTCAACAGTATATCTATCCACTGCAACAATAACCACAGTTGTATTTCGCAGATTTTAACCTCCATAAGTGAGCAGTGGCCATATCCCCCTAAATAGGTGCAATATAAGTGGCCAGGCACTCAACGGGGTGCGAAGGTATAGCCTCTAGCTCCCCCGGCAGGTCCCAGCCTCTACTGAGGGGCGTGTTCCTTCCCACATGTGGAATATAGAGGAGGTGCCATTCCCCACTATATAAAAGGAAAAAAATAAAACATTTATATTGTGTCCTCTCATGGTCACTCATCTGGTAGTTCTGAACGATGACCCTGATTCTCCTTCACAGCCCGTGGGTTTAGGACACGTTAGTATCAGGGACAACCTCCGACGAAGTCAAGTCAGAGTCCAATAATCCCTCCGCCACCTGTAAAATTCAATCCTCACACACTCTGACCCTCCCAGAGCCACCTGTGTCCTTTTGCCGCTTCCCTCCGGAGAGTCAGCATTGTCTCACTTCAGGATCCGTTGAATACGTGAGTGTCTTGGGATTAGACTGTGAATTCCGCCAGGCGCCTCGGACCCCTCTAGTATCAACCCATTCAGAAGCTTCCACTGCCAGGAAGAAGAACAGAGCCCTGCCTTTGTGTTCAATCCGAAGCTTGGCCGGGAAGAGGAGGCTGTATTTCATCCCGGCTTTTCTCATTCACCTCTTCACTGCCAAGAAAGTGTACCGCTGGTCCTGCACATTCTGCGTGTAATCAGTGAAAACTGCAATAGGGTGGCTCTCGAATTGCATGACAGTCTTGGTACGGGTGGATTGCAGGATCACCTCACGGTTCTGATAGTTAAAGATCCGGGCTACTAGGGCCCTCGGTGGAGCACCCAGCCAAGGGGGAGGGGCCAGCTCCTACCCTGAGTGCCCACTCAATGTTGAAGAACTTGGACATTCTTCGTGGTGCAAGAACTTTTGTGATCCACTCCTCCAGAAATAACTCTGCCAAGGGCACCTCCGCTGGCTCCGAAAAGCCCACAATCCTTAGGTTATTTCTCCTTGAGCGTCCCTCCTGGTCTTCGGCATGCTCATCCAGTTTAATCGTCTTCCTTTGAAGCTCCATGACCGTCTCCCATAGAGATTTTACCACAGTCTGGAGTACATCCACATGCTGTTTCGTTGTGGTGACCCTATCGGAAATCTTACGTAGGTCACATCGAAGGAGATTGACATCAATCACCACTGCATCAATCCTGGTCACCATCTCGTCCCTTGTAGTCTGAATGCCCACCAGGATATCATTCGGTGAAGGGTCCCATTGATCTTTCCCCCGGCGCCCCCCGGCGCCATGGGGTACAGGCTGAGCGTAGTTCAATATTTTATTAGATTGAGCTCGGGTGCCTTTGTCCCTACCCATGGTGGGCTGTTTCATCTTAGGGGCCGTAGGGGTCAGCCAGCATGAACAGAACTCCGGCCTGCTATCAGCTCTGTCCTCTGTTAATATCTACCCAGGTGTAGCTTCAGGCTCGTCCGGTTGCCTTAACCAGGGTCTGTCACTTGGAAACAAGCTCCAACAAGGCCAGTCACGGTAGACACACCACTGATACAAAGCCAGTCCGCCCCCACCTCCAGACAGCCAGAGACCAGCAACCCCACGGAACCAGGCGGAGGGGCAAGGGGCGACCCAATCGCCCCCAATCACAGGCAGTATTCTCCTCTACGGCGGCTCCTTGTTAGCGATCTCCGGGAGCTCGCTTTGGCAAACCAGTGCTTGCTGTCTGGTGAGTAAGATCTGTGGGTGTGATACCTGCTTCCTCAGTGTTAAAAAAATAAGAATGGATAGAGCTGTTTGGTCCCAGCTACAATAATGCACCAGCCACACATTGTATGCTCCTCATGTCAACTCAGTGGTTTCTGCTTCATTCCAGATTTTACCATTTCTCCCTTTGAATGCCGGAAAAACCCTGGTCAGTGCATTAGTCATGTCCTCCATTGACTATTGTACTGTGTTTCTAGTGAATTCACAAAATAAGGTCATTCATAAGCTACAATCAGTTTAGAACGCATCAGCCAGAATGCTTTCAGGAACCCCTAAATACAAGCACATCTCTCATGTTATCAAGAAGTATCACTGGCTCCCTGTGAAAAACCGTATAAAGTTCAGACCATTGTGCATTGCCTTTAAAGCCTCCTGTAACTCTGGACCTTAATTTCTAATAAAGGAGCTAGCAACTTATATTCCGAACCGGGCACTCCACTCATCCACTGCACTCCTGCTGAAGGTTCCACGCACTAAAACCGCCTCATGGGGCGACAAGCGTTTCATTGTCGCCACTGCAAAGCTCTGGAACTCTCTTCTGTTAGAGATCAGATCCTGTCAGTCCCTACTAACTTTCAGGAAAATGACAAAAACCTGGTTGTTCAATCAATAATTCATTCCGCTATGGTATAAGCCTGCTGTCCGTAGCACCAAGACACAGATGGGTATTTGAGCGCTTTAGAAAACTCATAAATAAATATGGACTACTACGCTCTTTTGTGAAAACGGACCTGATTGTGCTCAGGAAACCACACAACAAGCTCTTTTTTCTTTCTATGTGATACATAAACATTTGGCCATTACCAGTCTTACTTTAGTTGGTGTCATATCCCTTGCTAGGCGATTGATCTGTGTTACTCTGTTGTTGTTTTGATAAAGTAACTTTACATGATTGTTTCCCTTCTCAAGTCACAAACCAAGCATACAAGATATTGGTGAAGTGATATTTTATTGCACAACAACAAAAGGTGGATTCCATTGTGTGGTTTTTTACTTTCTCCTTCCACATGGTGTCGTAAATACAAACGACGTGCATCAATGCCATTGAATTGCCTATACTTTACAGCCTACTCATCACTACAATACCATTGGTCCAGTCCTGTGTAATACCTCCATGTTGTAATTGCAGGATATATGGGTATCTTAACACCTTAACTTTTGGCACATTACTATGAATGTACATCTGCCATATCCATCATTGTAAGATGTTGTACCAAAGGGTATCTGGCACCAGAAGCACTTGAATGCTAAATGTTGAACTCGATGTGGCTTAGTTACAAATAATAATAATAATAATTATAATAATAATAATAATAATAATAATAATAATAATAATAATAATGACATTTGTAAAGTGCTTGGTTACACTATTCTAGTGTGTCCCTGCGCTATGGTACAGTCGAGAAAACATCACTACCAGGCCCTCCCCCAACCAGGGTACAGCACCAGAGATCTACTCAGTGTGAAAAAGAAATGTTTTCAGCTTTCTGCAAAAGGTCAACTCCGAGACCTCCATCCAAAGCCCCCACGGGAGTCTTTTCCATTGCTGAGCTGCCACGAAACTAAAGGAGCGCCGGCCCATCCTAACCACCCTGACTCTGGGAACAGTAACCTGTCCCATCCCGCTAGATCTTAATTGGCGGGAGGGGAAATACAGAGTCAGAAGGTTATGTAGGTATGCGGGTCCCTTCCTTTGTAGAATCTGTTGGCTCACACAGAGAGCTTTAACAGGATTCGCTCCTTCATCGGGAGCCAATGAAGGGTGACCAAAGCCTTCCCGGAAGAGGCTCTCCTGGGCAGCATCAGAACCAGGCGGGCTGCTGCATTCTGACTACATTGAAGCCACTGTACACAACTGACATTGGCCCCCAGGTAGAGCACATTTCCATAGTCCAGCCTCAAAGTTACTAAGGCATGAACCATGTTCTTCCTGTCTAACATAGGCAAGAGGTCCAGGGTCTTGCGTAGTCCACGCAAAATTCCAAAACACGTTCCTGCCACTCGCCTTGTCTGATGCTCAAACGAGAGCTTGGGGTCAAGCCACACCCCACGGTTCTTAACCTGTTCCCTAGGCACAGGGATAGGGTCCAGGGTCCGTGGCCACCAGGCCGATGTCCACACAGAAGGTGCCTTGCCAATAACTATCACTTCTGTCTTACTCCCGTTCAGTTTAAGGCAGTTGTTAGCCATCCATACTGCTAGTTCTTGCAGGCAGGAATTAAAATTAGTGGGTGCCTTCTCGTCCGACTGTGTTAAGGACACCTCCAGCTGCTTGTCATCAGCATAGGACACGACTTTGACCCCATACTTTCCAGTGATGTCTGCCACTGGGGCAACATAAAGATTAAACAGGGTTGGGCTAAGGGTGGACCCCTGTGTCACCCCCTGATTAAGCCTGATGCTCTTAGATAGATACAGTCCCTGTGCTACCTGAAAGCTGTGGTCCTGCAGAAAGGATTCCATTAATGACAATGCCTTCCCATACACCCCCCCCCTTCCTGAGACACTGAAGCAACGTGTGATGAGCAACAGTGTCAAAGGCGGCACTCAGATAATAAAATTAGGGCCGCCATCTGACCCTCAGCAACGTACTTCCGAATGGTCTCAGTGGAGAGGAGCAGAGCCGATTCAGTCGAGTACAATGCTCGAAAACCGGACTGACTGGGATGGAGAAGATCATGTTTGCTGATATGTGTCGTCAGCTGGATGTTCACTACCTTCTCTGCAATTTTTGCAAAGTAAGGAAGTAGCGAGATGGGACAAAAAGTGTCTAGCTGGTCCATGTTGACATTCGGCTTCTTCCTCAGCGGGAGGACCACAGCCTCCTTCCATTTTTTGGGCACAATGCCAGAGCTAAAAGAGAGCTCTAACAGATGTCTAATGCAGGGTTCAAGAACTTCTATGCTCCCTCTCAGCGCCCTAGGCCTTGCCGGGTCACTGGGAGAGCCAGACTTGATGTTACTAGCTATCCTCATTAGGGTCTCGTGATTAGGGGCGCTAAAAATATCCAGATTTTCTTCTCCCTTTATGTTAGTGGGGGCAGCAGCCTCAGCGCACCCCTCCCTTGCAGAGACCGGGAAGGTGGAATAGATTTTCTCTACCTTCTCTTCGAAAAACTCCGCAACATGATTACAGGATTCCACTGAACTTGTAGTCGGAGCTGTGATCTTGTCCAAGAATGAGATCTCTTTATAGACAGTGAACAACTCTTTGACTGAGTTTTACGCTCTCTCGATTCTCTCCTTATAATAAGAAGCCCGCGTTCTCCTGACAAGGGTATGATAGAGCTTAAGACTAACCTTGTATTCAGTCTTCATCTGGGCAGAAAAATCACTTCTCCATCGTCTTTCAAGATGTTTACAGGCCACTTTTGCCCGTCTCAGTTCGTCTCCTAACCAGGGGGCAGATTTAGCTTGCCTTTCGGATGCCTTTACGGCCCAGGGTGCACAGCTATCAAGTGCTTCCAAAATGCGCCTATCTAGGGCCTCACACGCCGTGTCAATCTCCCGACCACCTGGGGGCCCCCCTGTAAAAGGGCCTTGCTAAAATTGTCTTGCGAGAAAGTCGCCCACCTCATGTGCTTCTGCTTAAGTTCAGCTTTCACTTGTGTCTTTTGAACCGGCATTCGCACCTTAAAAGGGATCACAAAATGATCCAACCAGGGAACTGGAAGCAGCTGCTCAATTTCTAGAGCATTGCAATTAGCAAAAATTTGGTCAAGTAAATGACCTCATGCGTAGGGTGCTCCGACTCGAGTGTCACCTGTAATGCTGCCAGTTCCTGGCATATCCCCAGCGCCCCAGAATCGGAGGCATCATCAAAGTGCAGGTCCAGATCTCCTAATAGCAGTAATTTCTCATACCGGAGTGCTGGATGGACTAGGCACTCAATCAGTTTAGGCGCAAACTGTGTGGGGGGACCTGGGGGTCTGTATACCAGAATCCCCTTTATAATATAATTATTAGATACAGCTATTGAGAAAAAACCTGCTTCACTGCCCATAATGTTAGTGGGCTCGAGGGTGCACTGTATGGGTTGTTTAAAAATTATTGCAATCCCCCCACATTTCCCTGCGGGATTGTCAACCCTGATGACACCATAGCCGTTAGGAAGGGCCTCCAAAATGTCAGGGGCTGCATCCTCATTAAGCCACATTTCTGTGAGGAACAGGACATCTATCTGACCCTCTAATAGAAGGTCATGAAGGTCCAGTTTGTGCTTCCTCGTGGAATGGCAATTAAGCAGGGATAGACTGAGTCTCTGGCCAAACTCCCTAGGTTTTAACTGCGGGCCGACAGTGTAAGAACAGTGATTGCATTTCCTGCTGCTACCATCTATCTTTAAGCTATGCTTGCACTCCTCTCCCAAGACGGGGAACAAGGCATAGAGTAGTTGAGAGCTATACTGCACACCTGGGGCTGAACTGGCAGGGGTTCTGGCCCCAGGCCTCGGCCGGCCACGGACGGGCGCAGACGGGCGCGCCAGCCCCCCCTGCACGCCAGGTGGGTCACTGTTTGAGACGCAGCAGCAAAGCTACCTGCTGTACTTGATTTACTGGGAAATGTCAAGGCAAAGCACATATCTATTCATGGCCTTTGGTATATGGCAACTTTAAAGCCAATTGATTGCGTGATGGGGTGGGCCATGGGTGTTGATGTGGGTGTTTCCACACAACACCCATTTGGTTGGCTACCTTTTTGCCTTTGGGAAGTATCTAAATATCTTACACCTGGCAATGCATCAGAATGATATGCCTCACCAGGGGAGGCGTAGGGATTCGCAACATGGAGATACATTTACATTTCTCTTATTTTTATGCTCTTTCTATGCATGCTGCATTCTGACACAACAAATAGGAAGAGAAAATCCACTTTTGTGATTGTTTATGTGCAATTAGGTTTTCATGCAGAAATACTTTGATCCCCATGACACAAGCACCCTTGCACCGTGGTGCATGGTTGCCAGTGATAGTGCATGTCAGCTAATTGTGCACCAGCGCATTGGATAGCCGAATGATCCGTCATCTTGTTATACGTATGACGCATGCCTTTGTTTCAGAATGAATGCAGCACAGTGCAAACATATGTCTTGTTGTATCCGCTGCATTTATTCCTTGCAATTTGTGTATGAGTTCCGAAAGATCTGTATTCCTTAAGTGACTTAGTGGTTTGTGAGAGTATTTCTAGCCTACTCCCTTGTTGGAGCTAATTACATATATGCTGTTCTTTGCCATTAGATGTTTGTGTATAGTAGTTTGTCCAGTAACAATAGATGTACAATGCAATTTGCTATATGTGCATTCTTACATAGTTAAGCTACATGATTGAGTGACTTGAGGTGTGTGGTATGTTCAGTTTGTACTTACCAACAAGCAGTCCATTTCCATAGATGCCATACTGGAACCATTGGTTGATGACCGATTGGTGGAAGATGAATGAATCATTGACACTGCCTGGATACTTGACGTCGACATTTAGTAACACACCAAGATGGTCAACTATTGCCTGCACATCCATTGAGTAAGTGTGCTTCCTGTTCCTGGAGATGTGTGTAATGTCCGCAGGAGACAAGGGTTGCAAATGGGTGCAGTCCATTGCCCCCAACACATGCAGAAAAACAGCAATGGCATAGAAGCCTTGCTTGTTGGCAAGTTGTTCTTGCGCTATGTTGGGAAAGTGTAGGCTGATGATTGCATCCAAGACAGTGGGGAGAAACCTGGAGAAGGATGCCTGAGAGACTCTGGTCACTCTGGCAGTGGTAGGTTGAAAAGTGCCTAAGGCCAACGTGTGCAGCACAGCAAGTAGCTTGGTCTGCGGAGGGGAATGGAGGACCTTTTTAGCCTTTAATGGGCTATCAACTCATCCGGATGGAGGGGCATGAGGGTGATCTTTTGGCACTAAATGCGCTCCCTCCTGCTACTCTGCCTCAGTGGTGATGATCTTCTTGGGTCTCCAAGTTGCAATAGTAGTAGCTCCATGGCACCGTTGAGGTTGCCAATGAGGATCTGTGATTGTCTTCTTTATATACAGGTGTGTTTGCTCCATTTGTAAGCCCAGGTAATTGACGTTAGAAAACTGCTGCTAATTTGAGTTAGCAGCAGTTTTTGGGGTTTATCGATGTACTGAGATTTCCTTGTAAATGTCGCTTTGTGTGTTCAGCTGGAGTTTTTTCATGGAAACACCTACTTTGCATCTCATTTTCATTAAGTTGCGCTAACGGAAGTGGTGATCTTGAAAATTCATGTTCACGCTGGAAAATTGCTGCTAACTGGAGTAAGCGGCAACTTATTAATACTGCGATAATAAAAAGTTGCCGTAGCGTCAAATAATTGACACTACGGCAGCGTTAAATTCTTGTAAATATGCCCCATAGTCTCTTATCAGATGTTCAATATGGATTTGATCCAGAAGAGAGACCGTAGATCAATCCCTTAGCCTAACATTACTAATAGGAAAGTATTTCAAAGCAAGGCGAGGCTCCTTGCACATGGCCTTCATGGATCTTTCCTGTGCTTTTGACAAGGTAAATCGCTCAAGACTGTGTAGTATACTAGAGGATATGGGAGTGCAAGTGGCACTAGTCATTTTATTATGAAGATTACACACATACAATTCTGTTAGAATACTAAACGACACACAATGGTGAGTATACATCGTCAGCACGCTTTCATCGTGGAGTACGGCAGGGGTGCATTTTGGCTCCCTTTTTGTTTCTATTGCACATAAACGGACTTGGAAGTCTCTTAGGCCAATCAGGAGCTGATGTACCTCAAGCACCCAAGACCCACTTTGCTCTGTGGTGACGATGCGGTTTGCAGGAACTTCTAATGACCCATAGTTATTGCTGGCCACATTTACAGACCATATGTGACGGGCGTCTGGGGGCACGCAAAAATAGAGGCCCTGAAAAGAAATGAGAACAACTTTTTATGTAGACATTTCTGTTTCGAAAGGTGTCACCACTCACATCTGTCACTCCGATTTGGGATTCAATTATCTACAGGGCTCTGCTACAATAGCTCCTCTCCTATTATGGCTAGAGTTCCAGCTTAGCTGGGAGGCGTCTTTGCCCAGACTAATTCTGAAAGACTGCCTACAGTTGGACAACATTCCTTGGCTTAATAATATTAGGCAGACCTTTTCAAACCTGGGAGTACTGCATTATTTTACCAAGCCAGAATCTGTTGTGCCAAATTGTAAGCTGCAAAGCAAGAATGTGGTTTGTTATTTAACTATTGTAGCAATAAAAGAGCACATTATGTTAAAAATATGCAATCGTTTTTAAAGTATTTTCCTTTAATTACTGCCCACTTACAAGATTTGCAAAAGCACGCTGCACTTTTTGTGCAGGGCGGATGGTTCATGGACGTGCTTCTGACAACGTTTCTCCACAGAGTTCTATGCACCTTAAACTATTTTGCACTTTATAGTTCACAACATAAAAATCTTTTATGTGACTCTTCCAACAGAAGTTTCAACTTAGATTTAATATACCTACACAACCTCGAGTGCCTGGAAATTTCATTTGCTGTCATTAACTTAAACCATGAGGCCTTAGTAGTTAGGAAAAGATCAGAAAATGTACTGTATCACTGTTTTTTTCTCATCATTACAGTATGTATCGAACTATGCAAATTTTTATGTTGCGTTTCCATGCAACTTGACTTGATATCATGACATTTTAAACCCTCTATTTTTATCACTTATATGTTTATTTTTGTAGTTTTTATGAAAAATGCTACTGCACTGTGCATTTATGGCTTTTTTGCTGAATAAAGTTTATGATGATGATGATGATGACTCCAAGGGCTAGTTGGCTGGCCTCCTGATAAGACCCTCAGGGATAGAAAAAGCTCCAGCACCTGGACTCTGCCTGTTGTGAGTCTTACCCCCCATATGGTGCCATCCCAGTTCTAGGCTGTTGGAAGTGGGCCGTAGGTGCTCTGTCAGCCCAGCTGTGGTCCCGTGAGCAGAACCAATGCAGCACACGGCATCTCTGTGCAGCCATATCAGAACCCATCATTGAGCAATGCATCCCTGAAGAAGGACATCACATTGCATCGCAGTCCACTGCTTCCTCAGAACTGCTACTGCGTGATGCATCCTCGTCGCAAGACTTTCCATCACAAGCCCCTCGTCAAGGGCATCCCTGATAACGCAGGACTCTGAATTACAGCACCACAGGTGTCCTGGAACCACTGCAGCTTGAAACATCTTCAATGTGGGATCTTGCAACGCTTCACAATCCAGGATTTAAGGTACTCTAATCAGTAGGCCTTACTTGGTCCCTGTGCCAAGCTACCAGAGAGTTAAACAAAGGTTAATTTGGGGTTTGCTTGTGTTTCACCCTGACAGAAGTTGTAATTGCTGTTTGAGGAGGGCTTCAACCTTCTCAACCAGTAAGCCAGTTTCCAGCAGTTATGTGAGCTCATATAATTTTAGCTGCTAATGAACAGTGAGTTCAGAAGGTATTTCTCAGGTCCTTCAACCTGGAATTTAAAAGGGGCAATGGTTAGAGTGAGTGTTGTAACTAGGGACTGGATTTCTGAGTCCTGAAATGAAAAATGTAGTAGTCAAAATGTCGTCTGACTTAGATATTGTGTCTTAAATATAGTTCAGAAGGTATTTCTAGGCAATCTGAATCCAAAGGGGGGAGGGGGGGGTATTTTTGTAGACAATTTTTAAGACAATATTTATGTAAGAAAATATTTCTGTCAACAATATTTTGGCATACAACCTGAGTAAGTACTACTGAGAAATAACTTGGGAAATAACAGAACAGCTTCAACACAGTTTCTGCTCAGCACAATAAACCGTAGAAAAGGACAACTGTCCTACCAAAATATTTTTTCAGACACAATACCAGTATGAAAACAGGCATTTACTAAATTAGTAAAACTAGGGTTTTACTAAGACCTCTGACCCTCGGTCTAGGCCCACTCTCTCCCCACAGCTCCGCTGTGCCGTCTCTTGCCTCCAGACCCTGTCCTTCTCCTTGGGAGGTTCGAGGCTGCTGTCCGCTCCTGCTCCTGCTGCCCGCTCCAACTAGGCCCAGACCGCCTGCAACCACCATAACCTTTATCAGACGTTTTTTTTTTATGTTTCCCTGTTGTGCCACTGTTATTGTGCCCATCTGTGTCTTGCTCTAATTCCACCACTGTTTTTATTTTCAAGTGCCTGCTGTTCCTTTTGCCTTTCGCCGCTGCTGCCCCTCCCCCCAGAATTACCCCAGGAGTTCCCTCCCAGATTTCCCTCCCAGAATTCCCCGGCTCCCGCCTCTGAGCCTCTCCTCCCTCCCACCTCCAAAGGCAAGCCTGTTTGCACCCGTCCACGACCCGACCACAGCCAACCGCAGGAACCCTGAACCTCCCACTACCCATCGCTACGACACCACCACCCTCCTCGCACTCAACCCTGGAAGACTTAGAGAATACCAACAGGTCTCGCTGAACACGACCTATGGCCAGTTCTCCTGCCTCCCCTGCCACCAGAACCTCACCACCACCCCGGCCTCCAACACCAGGGACACCCTAAAATGCATCCTCCTCAAAGTACACTCCGTACCCAAACACGCCATGGAAATCTGGAACCTACTTGACTCTCTCACGCCCGATATCACCTTCTTCACAGAGACCTGGACCAACGCATCCTCTGCCCAGGCATCAGCACAGCCATCCCAGACGGATACAAGATCCAGAGGAAAGACCGCCTCAACCACCCAGGAGGGGGCCTCGCCATCGCCCACAAGAGCACCCTCCACCTCACCACCTCCAGCGAAACCTTCCCCTCCGCCGAACACCTGCCCTTCCAGATCCATACCACTCCCAAAGCCACAGGCCGAGGAACCCCCGTCTACAGACCCCCTGGCACACAAACACCCTTCACCACCACCATCACAGACTTCATCGCACCCCACGCCATCCCTCAACAATCTACAAACTCATTGGCGACCCCAACTCCACTAATCTTTGTGACAACACGCCAGCATTGGACTTAAACAACTCGTCAACACACCGACCCACAGAGAAGGACACACCCTTGACCCCATCTTCGAGGCAGGAAACAGCATCCAATTCAGCCACACAATGCAGCCACCATGGACCGACAACCACGGCGTGCACTTCGCCATCAACAAACCCAAGGCACCAGAACCAGCCCCACGCCCACCATGAAAGGAACTGGAGCAAGATTACCGACAAGCAACTTAACTCCACCCTCACCCAAGACAACCACACCCGGGCACCCGACGCAAATGACGCAGCCAGAGAACTCCACACATGCGCAGATGAGCTTACCCCGCTAAGCAACCCCAAAAGACAGCGCCCCAGGAAAGCTGCCTGGTTCACCACCACTCTCCAAGAAACCAGATGCACCTGCAGACGCCTGGAGAAGAACTGGAGAAACACCAAGACAACCGAAAACCACACCACCTACAAGGACGCCATGACAGACTACCACAACCAGATCAGAGCCACCAAGAGGAACTTCATCCACACCAAAATCCTTGCCAACTCCAAGGAACTTTTCAGTGTCATTCAAGAATTCACCAACCCACCCAGCGAATCCACAGATATCACCCTATCCCAAGACCTCTGCGACAAGCTTGGAACCTATTTCCACCTCCAGATCAAAAAACTCTATGACAATTCATCGACCATCAATAAGACACCAGAGACGGTCCCCCGCCCCCCAGAAACACCAGTCAGCCCACCATCTCCATCTGGACACCAATCACGGCCGAAGACACCGCCTCGACCATGAAAAGCATCCACTCGCGGACCCCCACTGACCCCTGCCCCCCTCACATCTACCACAGAGCCACGGCCGCTATCGCACCCGAACTACACTACACCATCAACACCTCCTTCAAAACAGGCACCTTCCCAGATGAGCGGAAGTGCACAGAAGTCAGACCCCTGCTCAAGAAGCCCACAGCTGACCCACCATCCTCAAGAACTATCAGTCCATCTGGCTCCTCCCCTTCGCAGCCCAAGTTGCAGGGAAAACAGTCATCAAGAAACTGTCACGATTCATTGAAGAGAACGCCGTCCTTGACCCGTCCCAATCCGGAATCCGAAGCAACCACAGCACAGAGACCGCACTACTAGCCGCCACAGACGACATCCACACCCTCCTGGACCAAGGCCACTCTGCAGCCCTCATTCTGCTTGACCTACCAGCTGCCTTTGACACCGTCTCCCCCTGCACACTAGTCACCAGACTACACGTTGCAGGCATACAAGGAACTGGACTGGATCAGATCATTCCTCACAGGGAGAAGCCAAAGGATCAGACTCCCACCCTTCCTCTCTGACCCCACGAAAATCACCTGCGGGATCCCACAGGGTTCATCACCCTCTTCAACATCTACTTGGCCCCCCTCGCAGCCATCGTCCGACAACACAGTCTCAACATCGTATCCTATGCTGATGACACCCAGCTCATCCTCTCCCTCACCAAAGACCCCACCACTGCCAAACTCAACTTCCAGAAAAGAAGGCAAGACGTTGCAGTCTGGATGACCAACAGCTGCCTGAAACTCAATCCCGAGAAGACAGAAGTCCTCGTTTTAGGTACCACCTTCTACATGGGACAGCACTTGGTGGCCGACTGCCCTCGTAAGCCCACCTACCCCCATGAACCTCGGCGTCGTACTCGACTCATCACTCACCATGAACCGACAGGTCAACACCGTCACCTCCAGCTGCTTCAACACCATCCACATCCTCCGCAAGACCTTCAAGTTGATCTCCCCAGAGTCAAGGAAGACAGTCACCCACGCACTCATCACCATCAGACTAAACTATGGAAACGCACTCTACACCAGCATCAACAAGTCCCTACTTCACAAACTCCAGACAATACAGAACACCGTCACCAGACTCAGCATCCTCCGCCACAAACACATCAGCCAACACCTATGAAGTATACCTGGCTACCCGTGGGGAAAAGAGTCACTTTCAAAATCCTCATTCATTTCACGCCTACAAATGCCTACACAACAATAGACCCAAATAGCTCAATGACAGAACCAGCTTCCACGTACCCAAAAGAAACCTCCGATCTTCCAACCTCGCACTGCCCGAAAACCCGCGCATCCACAGAGCCTGAGCAGGGGGAAGATCCTTCTCTCACATTGCAGCCAAGATCTGGAACGAGCTATTGGCAAACATCAGTCGTTCCCCCTCCCTGAAACCCTTCAGGAAGACCTTTAAGACCTGACTCTTCGGCTAAACTGATCTGCGGACCCCTCCCACTCAACGCCTTGAGACCCTCACAGGTGAGTAGCGTGCTTACAAATCCCTGATTGATTGAGTGATTGGGGCTTGACCTGAAATCATGTTCATATGTATACACAGTAGGCTTTAACCTCTTCCATGCACATGACGAGCCGAGCTCGTCATGAGTCACAGTGGAGCTGTGCTCATGACGAGCTGGGCTTGTCATAACGGTCGTGGTCGGCCCACCCGTGATTGATTCCCCGCCTGTGCGGATGAATTAATCAGTGGGCGGAGTCGTGACGAGCCCAGCTCATCATGAGCACAGCTCCACTGTGACTCATGACGAGCTGGGCTTGTCACGAGCACCGCTGCACCGCGGTCCCACCCTCCCCCCGCACTGTGGGGTAATTACCCCCGCAGTGAAGGGTTTAAAGAACCAGGGGCTTATTTAGAGTTTAGCAAATGTGATGCTCCTTCAAAACATGGCAGATATCCTACCCGCTGTATTTCAGGTGGCATAGGCTATTATGAACTTTGTAATATGGCAGATGGGACATCTGCTGCATTTTTGACAGAGCATCCCATCTTTCAAACTCTGTATTAGGCCCCAAGACGTGTAAAATAGCAGCATCTTCCAATTTATTGTGTAAGAGAGGAGAACTCCTTATGCAGAATTTTGGGTTCCCATTAGTGTTGTTTTTTATGGATTTGCAAGAATGAAACCTACTCATATCCCCTAATTAGTTACATGGAGAATTACCAATTATCATCTCAGACTCCAAGGTCTATGGGCTCTATGTTATGGCATGCTGTCGATTTTACAGGTTCTTCTGGGATAGGCATTGGCCTGAAAAACTCTGAAAGTTGCCTATAATTGGGAGTATAAGGTCCATAGTACTGCGCCTCTTAAATATCCTGTAAAGTTTGTTTTTTCTTATATTCTCTCACACAACATTTCCCTTTAAAGAGTGACTTACCTCATAACAGATAATTAACCAGCAAAATTAACAAGATGACCCTCAGCTGCACATGCGACACCCCTTTTATGTAAAATATAGGCACTGTGAATGGGGGTGGAAAGTGTCTTCCAGAGTCGGAATATTCTGGAGCTTTGTGCACCCCATCAAACAAGCATCTTTGTGACTATTCATAGACTATTTTCCGTTGCCCTAGCCATCTTGGAAAAAGCAAAGATATTCCTCTCAAGGGCAGAAGTAAATACCTCTATTTTGGAGTAGAATCACCCCGAAAATGACTGAGAGGAAAGGAAAGGGTTTAGCTATATGTAAAAACATTCCTCTATAAAAAAAATCTAAAAAACGAAATGTTGGGAAGTATATTTGCAGTTACTTTATTTTTTGCCAAGCAAGAATATTAATTTGAATAATATTGCATTATTAATATTGCAATCTCCTATTCCTCCTACTTTTATTCCTACTTGCTCATACTCTTACTTCAACTTACTCCAATTCGTACTTCTACTTATGTAGAGATTCGGATCTGTAAGTAAAAGTATATTCAGTGAGTTGCTCAGATGAATTGACACTACCCCTTAAGTAAATGATCCCCATTGATACCAAGCCTTTCAAGTGTTGTGAGACATTGAGCACCAAGACGCTCCACTTTGATCCATAAAACATCTGCAACTCTCTCAAGTTAACTGTTCACCGTTCCACTTAGGCACCAGCCTTAACAACGTGCCTACATAGAGCCAAAGGCTCTCCCTCCAAACACGCCAATATAAATACCATTATATGTATCCAGTGAATTCCCACCTACACACCGTATAGTTAAAACACTTACTCCAAGTTGATCAAACCTGTAGAACTTTCAAGATGAGATTCTAAGTTAATTTTTCTCCTTATTTACAAAATGGTACAAAGTAGTAATTTGAAATGTCTTGTGGTGTTTCCTCTGCCCTTTTTAACCTATTCATGAAGCAACCTAGTCTAATGTTATGGGATATGTTATAGGATATAGGTATCTCAATAGACCAAAATATTATATAGACGGCACACAAATACACCTGAACTATTGGTAATTAAAGAAATTCCCACTCTTAACACTTGACTTAGAAGACTGCTGACTTGGATATCAGGGCATTTCCACATGCTCAACCACCATAACACAGAGTGCTTCCTCTTTAAACCCCCTCACAGAAAATACGCGCAACCTGTCACTGCCGGACCTAGTAAAATCACTCAGCTTCACACTGGATTCTTCCATCCCTTTTATATTTCAAATCAACAAAGGGGACAAGTTGGCAGCTTTCTACTTTTACTTACTCAAATCCATTAATCATCTGTTCTAATCCCATCAGTGGAAAGCAGCAGTTCACGTTCTTGCTGTTTCCAGTCTGAATTGAAGAAACACCACCCTAGAAGTTTGATTTATGCTTGTGGAAGTATTTGTTGGAGGTCTATTGTTCTCTTTTATGCTCTATGTGGCAATTGTTCTGCTGCCGAGCAATGAAAGCCACTTGCCACACACCAACCACTGCTGAACACCACTCGCCTCAAGTACACAACCAGCTAGCCAACATGTGTTAGTGGGCAACACAGAAAAGTAACAAAAGTGGCTGCTGTATCCTGAGGCTATCAACACCTGTAGGACGTTAATTCTTCTGTCTCATGTCTCCCACGGACGTTTTCCACAGAAGTTTATCTAACAATCCTTTGGTGACTTGCACTTGCTAGGTGACTCAGGTCATCTAGGGCAACCATGAGGGTGTTTTTTTGCAAGACGTCCAGTAATGCCACATTGAACTCAGTGTCTTCCGTGTCCTTTTTAGGTCTCGCCTACGCAGCACGCATGCGCTGCTTAGGCAAAAAGACCTTTTGCTATCGCTGCGGCCAAAAACGTGTACGCGTTCCATTGCCTTCAATGGCAACGCATGCACGTCTGGCGATTTACTTGCGGGAGCGAGTGCCGCCATATGGTAACAATTATCGCTCCTGCAAGGGAATCGCGCAGCCCCCCCTCCTCCTCCCTGCTGCGGCACGAGGTGTGCGCTCGCCTCCCCATGCTGCTGTGTTTAATTTGTTGTAAGCCTCTCCTTGTCTTTAGTTGTGTGTTTCCTGCTGCCTTGCTATTCAAATACAGTACAGCTAAAAGCTGCACTATATTCCAGACTAGTGAGCTGGGAGCTAAAACAAAACAAGCAAAAAAACAAACATAAAAATCAGTATTTGTCATGGCTCCTGGCGCTGCTTGAACACAGTAAAGCACAGAAGCCGTCTCCGGGGGCCGCCCTTGCACTGCAGTGCTCAGCTCGATTGGATTAGAATGGAAGGAAGCCTGCCCTGCATTTGATGTTTTGCTAAACCTTATCCGCATTGATAAAATGAGCGCATGCTCCCTGCCTTTCAGCGCTACACTGCTGAGCTCAAAGGTATGTTAGGAGCGACCCTACTGACCGAGAAAGAGCGGGAAGGGGTAACCCATTTTCAGCGCATGCGGTTGAAAACAGAGAATACTGCCGCGGCTCCCTGTTCAGTGTGATTTATATTATATGAAGTCTCCTGTAGCTACAAGTTGTCAGTGGAGAGAAATAAGCATGCCTACCTCTGAACCAGCCATGGCCAGGGATCCTCTCATTGTGGAAATGGGAGATGTTTGCCCGGGTTTGTCGAATGCATTGCTCTTTTACAGCTCCTCGAACACAGCGACGTATGGGGCGCTATTCTGGTGAGCTCAGAAAGCACACAGCCTTGACTAGGAAAAGTCAATTCCAGCAGCGTTGATCATTCAGTTGAAAATATAATTGATTACCTGTAGACTTTCTAAGAACTCCTTGATTTCCAGGCAGAAAGTCTATAAAAGAATCCGATTAGGAAGTGGAAGGTCTGGAGTCAAGGAGACTGGGTCGGCAATGGTAAATATAACGCAGGCTTGCAAGGCCGCGCATGCAGAGGGATTTTTTTTTCAGAGACAGAGTTATGCCCTCAGTTTGACAGTGAGGATGTCTTTGATGGCATACCACCAGCAAGACTCTGATTGTTTTATTGTTAAGTGCAGCCCTTGAATTCTAACACATTTTCACTTCAAAGTGGAATTTTTATTGAAGCAATTTCCAGACACCGTTTTTCCCTAAGTACTTTATTTCTGCTGGTATTTGTGGGTGCCTGAACTAGGCACTTTTTTAAAAACACTGATAATTACTTATGACAGTTCACCATATGGCGTATCACTGTATGCTTATTGTTAAGAAAAGCTCGCCAACAATGGGGGTGCAGGCCATCCTTACAGCTTGAGGTGAGATGGTATATTCTAAACTGTCACACTCATCTTGTGGGATGGTTAGTTTTTAGGTTGAGCCTAGAGCATTGCATGTGCTGCTTGCTCGACTTTTAGTAAGGGGTTTTTCAAAGTGCTACCCACAAGCTTTTCCTCATCATTATTTTCACCTTCATGGCCGCGCGGCCATTGCTTTTCTTGTTTTATCCAGCCCTCTTGCCCGACCCGTCCCACCTCATCCTCTTTCTTACTCTTCTCCCTTCAATCTTACTCGCATCGCCCATCACCTGTCTAGCACACTTCTCTACCACACTCGCCCATCTCCCTCACTTCTCTTACGTAATTTCTTCCCACCCTTTTATATCCTTGCTTCTTATACTTCACTCTTATGCCTTTCACCATTTTTGATCCTTTTTTCATCCCTACATTCATCACTTTTCTCAATCCTTCCTCCGTCGTACTTCTCGTCCTCCATGCCCCCCTTCTCTCCCAATCACACTGCTCTCACCCTTCTGTGTTCACTCCTGTCTGCAGTATAAAGTACTGGTAGTAGTTCCTAGTACAGAGCTCCTTCTACCTGAGCTCCTGTTACTCCACAGACCTTTTATATCAAGCATGCCCCTAGTATACAAGACACATCTTGCGACACCCAGGACACTGATTTGCACAGACAATGGTTCGCAGAGTGACCTTTTCAGCTTAAACTAGTCGTCTTCTTTAATTGCGTGACTTTTCTTTCTTTAACCGGTAGTGCGCGCTATCGTAAAAAGTTACTTGAGAGCCCTGTAAACTACATTTCGCTATAAAATCATAATTTAATTTCATAAATATTATCATACATTTCCAAATGGAACTATCTCCAGCCCCATAACTGGCACAGGGGTTCAGTAGTTAATTTTAGAATCATGACCTCTCTGTGCCGGCCTAGGTCCCCTCCGCTCCTGCTGAAAAGAGGACAAAGGCTGTAATGGTCACTTTTGATAAAAAATGTTTTTCATGTGGCGCTCCTGGGTTAGGGCGCATCCTCGAAGGGTTACTAATATAGTGCTTGTTTGCACTCTGGCCTCGAGGTGCTGTTGCAGCAAATGTCGCTATCCCTCGGTGACAGAATCTGCCTCCACACTTGACCCTTATGTTCCTAGACTTGTCCTTCACCCCAGCCCTCAGGGTAGGAGGCAGCTCTGGGTCCCCAAGATATGGGAGGGATTTAAAAACCCTCCTTCGAGGGGGACCACACAAGCAGGCAACTCTATGCACAACCCTCGAAGGATGGTTCACAGTGTTGGTTTATAGACCTCTGGCTAAGAAAGGCCCCATTCTCCGCAGGGCCCTCGCAAGGGTGGAGGGCTGGCATAAATATCCGAAGTAGAAGATAATGTATTCGTTCGGTCACTTTGGGACCGTATAAGTATTTAGTTATGCAGCACAATATCATTGGTACAATAGCATCAACTGCTGCATGGCTAAACACTTATAAGGTCCGAAAGGCGAGACCTATTGGCTATGCCAATGCTTGTTATTTTTGCCAAAAGCAATAGATTTGGATACAAAAAATGAGATTTCTGATTAAATGTTAGCAGACGAGTTACTGTGTTGCAAACATGACCGATATTATGTCTGCCTTATTTAAAAGTGCCTTTGGACACAATGCAATTGTAATAATGAGGACGAGATATCTGTCACATTTGTGATGAACTAACCCATCCGCCAAACTCTAAATCAGGCCCTTAGTTTGTACTTCTTTTGCCCATATCTTTCAGCTTAAACATTGAGGGTTCCTGAGCGTAACTACAGGTAGCAAATTGTTTGTAGAAAAGTATAATATAACATAATCTACACCGGGAGGTTGAGCACCTTCAGCTCTAAGAGGGAAATAGCATTAACAATGTGGTTGGAGTCACGTGTGGTGTTACAGCGCAAGCGATATAACACTGGCCTTAACAAAGCATGTTACTTTATCACGCATGCCTTTACAACAATTTCCGTTGTAAAGGCGGTAAAGGCAGCCAAAGCTCTAGACGAAAGAGGACTTGGCAGGGAAAGGGAGGTGTCAGAGAGGGACTTCCAGCCCGGACGAGATTGGGAGGAACTGGAAGATTAGCTGGTTAGTGAGCAGTTTGCTGTTTTTAAGGCTGGAGTCGGGGTAGTTTCCTGGGTTAAGGGCCGGTTTTAGGGCTCAGGGTGGGGGGCTGGGGTGTTTTTAGGGCTGGGGTCGGGGTAGTTTACAGGGCTGGGGACACGGTTTTAGGGTTTAGGGGGTTGGGGTAGCTTTTAGGGCTGGGGCATGGTTTCAGGGTTCAGGGCGGGGCTGTTTTTAGGGCTGGGTTCAGGGTCGTATTTCAGGGCAGGGAGTCGAGTTTTAGGACTCAGGACGGGGGCTGGGATGTAACCTTTACCACGCATATGCTTTACCAATCATGCCATTATAGCGAATTAGTTGTGAAGGCATGCCTTGTAAAGACTGCATTGCTAAGGCATGCAATGTAATCACATGTGTTGTTCCGTCATACAGCCCCTCAGATAAATCCTCTTTCCTGTGTTGGCAGCATCTAAATTCTAAAATTGTAACCAAAAATAATCTTTTTAACAAATTTGCACGACTCATAAAGACTAACTATCGTGCACCTAAATTAATGTGCCAAAGCTGCAAACCTTTACAGCCCATGCTCATGTCCTCAGTGAGAGAGCAGTATTGTACTGTGAAATCTCCAAATCTGTCAACTATTTTAAAAGCTTGTGTTACTGATAGAAAGCACCTCTTTTGAGTGCCAGGCATCTTCAGAAACAGATTATAGGTATATTTTATTTTATTTCCATTTCACTTAATTTTTCATTCATTTGCATCTTTGGTGGAGATCCTATTTGACAGGTTGTTTTAGTATAACAATGTCTCATCTACAAGAAATTAAACCAAGTAAAGTTGAAATAAATGTGACATTTTAATACAAGTTATGTTTTTTCTGGGTCTATAGCCTGGGCCAAAGAAGAACTCTGTTTGGAGTGGGGTGATCTTTTACATGTTCAGGGTATTTATTTCCTTGTTCATCTGCAGGGTCTGGTCTTAAATGCTTGTTAGACCTGCCATCATTTGGCGTGATGTCCCCTGTATTTTTGCTTCTGACCTCCTGTTTTTGACTGTGTGCTGCACTGTTGGTTTTAGGAATATGGGCAGCAAAACGTAATGGTGATTGGTTTATCTATGATAGTCATATTTGATTTACTAGTAAGTCCCTAGTAAAGTGCATCAGGTGTGCCCAGTGCCTGTAAATCAAATGCTGCTAGTGGGCCTGCAGCACTGATTGTGCCACCCACATGAATACAAACATGTTTGAGACCTGCCACTGTATCTGTGGTTCAGTTCTTAACTGCCATTTTCACCTGGGCTCAAAACCTTCCCTTTTACTACATGCAAGTCACTCCAAAGGTAGGCCCAAGATAGCTCCATGGGCACGGTGCAGTGTATTCAAAGGGTAGGACCTGTAGTGGTGTGTTTTCCATGTCCTAATAGTGACATGCTGCTAATGTCATTTGAAATATCTTTTAAGTGTAATTTACCATTGGGGTCTGAGAGCAATTTGTCATTTGGAGTCTCTTAACTCACAATTTAAAAACACATCTTTTGGTGAAGTTTGTTTTTATATTGAATGTTTGAAAGTTCCACTTTTAGAAAATGGTATGTGACAATAATCGGTTCTGTAGGAAGTGTTGTATTCCTTCCATATGAATTGATTGTGTGCCCTGAATCAATAGGGATAGAAAGAATAAAATCAATATACCAGGTATTTACTAACTGTTACTTGTTTGTAAGTCAAGACACCAACAAGGTATGAATTTAAGACACGGTATATTAATCATTATATATCTTGAGATCTTACAAATGGTAGTATATCCAAAGAAAATACAGGACTACTGTATAACGTTTATATCAACAAAAACAAGCTTGACATAAAAATAACAAAACTGTGTTACATCAAGAATGAGAGACAGATACAGATGTTAACATACAATACATAAATTAATCAATATGGTGTCTAAAGGAAACATGTATATGTTGAAGCATATGTCCTATTTTGCTTCGATATGTAGTCTGCTCTAGATAGGTAAGAAACACCTCTATTTGTCGCTGACATTTCGACCCAAAGTGTTAGTATAAAACATCAAAGATGGGTCATCTTCAGGACTTGCAGTCAAAGGGAACAGCCTGTCATGAGAGAGCCTCAATAAATAGGCATACTCTTCATATAATCAAGATCTGAGGTCAGATGTAGGTAATTCATAAATACTGAGTCCGTAGTAGCGATTTTTACCGAATCGCTATCAAGGACCCGGTATTTCCGATGTAGGTAAAAAATCGGTAAAAAATAACGATTCAATAATAAGTGCTAAAAATTAGCGATTTCCCACAAATCGCTAAATAAATTACTGGTTCCCCATTACCGAATCTGTATCACCGATTCTGTAATACCGATTTGGTAATTAGCGAATCGGTATTTAAAAAAACCTGTAATTGTCGAATCAGCCAATCCTGTGCTTCTACATGACCTCACAACCAGGAAGGGGCCACTCCCATGCAGGTGCATTGAATCTGTAGCTGTTGGAGAGACAGGGATCAGGAGAAAGAGCAGAGGAGCTGCACAGCCACCACCCAGCTAACACAGAGGAACTGCACCATGGGCTCACAAGAGAAGGGGAAGGATGCTGGCGGAAGGTAAAGGAAGCACAAGTTCAATGAGAGGGAGTTGGAGGTCCTCATAGAGAAAGTTGTCAAAGACCATGACCAGCTCTTTGGCAAAAGATCACTGAATGTCCCTGAGTCCCGAAAAAGGAGTATTTGGCTGGCAATCCAGCAGAAGATCAACGCGATTGGCGTCACACATCGCCCAACTGAGGACTTAAAAAAGCGATGGTATGACCTGAGGACATGTGGGAAGGAGAGGGTGGCTGACCGGCAGAAACAAGCGGAGAAGACAGGCGGGGGAAGCCCCACAGCACCTGCTCCAACTGCCCTAGAGCAAATGGTTGAGTCCACCCTCCAGCCAGAGAGCGTCAGTGGCATTGGGGACGTGGATAGCTCAGCAACAGCATCCAACAGACAAGGTAAGATGCATGCACAGCATGCTGTCTCCCCTCCCTAACCCCAATCCCCCTGCAAGAATCCCACTCCAGAACATGTTTTGTGTAATATCAGTAATGCATCATGGGAGATGTAGTCCCTATCAACTAGTAGCAAATCAGCCAGTCCTCAATAAGCATAGGCATGTCACACACATCAATAGATGCAATAGCAGAGGACAGACAGCTAGAATGTCAGTTGTGAAATTTATTTGCAGACAAATGCTGGCAGAAAGTGAGTAATAGTACATTCTGTATCCACAGGCGGAACAGTGCCCCAGGCTGCAGAAGGAGAGACTGGCGAGGCCTCCAGTGAGGAAAACCCAATTGGGGAGGAAGTCATCTCACCTGCAGACACTACACCAACATCCCTACCACCACCACCACGATCAAGGAGGTACACAGTGGCTAGACTCCAGGAGATAGATGCCACTGAGGAGGACAGGCAGGAAGCCCAACAGATCACTAATGTACAAAGTAGATATTTAGAGTCTATTCCTTAAATACCAATTAGTAATGGGTCACAAAAAGACCTACTTCATGAATATTGATGAGTTAGGTCACAACTTGTGACCTACTATGATTTACTGTCACCGCAGGGATCGTGGCCTGCTGGGGTTAGCAGGCCACCATGTCTGTGATTGCTTTTAAATAAAGCAATCTTTTTTATCTAAACGCAGCCCATTTTCCATAAAAGAAAAGGGGATGTCTTTAAAAAGAAAAAAATTAAACCTGTACGTTTCCTTTTTCAAGAGTAGGCAGTGGTCCTGCTCTTAAAAAATATTTGTATAACCATTCTCAAAGGGGAAGGGTTTCCTTGGTGACCCCCTTCCTATTTGCGAAGGGGTTTACCACCAACTTTGAGTTGGTGGTAAAGTGGAATGATTTGCGGCTGCATTTTAGAGGCAAAACATTCCTACATACCACTGCATTTCGGTATTTGTAAGGGACGCCCTAAACATTGCCCTTCCAAATACTGGTTCGCAAACCCAAATTGCGATTCGGTAGCAAGTTACTGAGTCACAGTTAGGGCTTTGTACATTTGAACATTTTTCTTTGCTTACGCAAACAGACCAGTTCTGCAAATTTCACCATTTGTGACCACAAAAAGGCTTTGTACATCCTGCCCTCTTTCCATTGACCTCATAAGAATGAATGGCTGTATGAATCCACAAGATTTGAACCTATGAGTATGAGGCCAACTACAGATCCTTCGAGTAGATGCATTATCCATTAAGTCACAAGACCCAGCATACAGGTCCATTTTGCATTAGGAAATCTCTAGAAAACATTTCATTTCTTTGAGGGGCTGGCCTGCCAAACTTTTCAGAGGATATTTTCAGATCCATAAGTGATGTGGACCTTACATGCCAAATTTCTCACTACAATAGAATGGTGGGAATTGAGTGGAAAGTGGATAACATCCAGGAAGTGAATTCAATAGTTGGCCCTTTTGCATCCCTAGGTGAAAATAAGGCCAACCCAGTTTCCATTTACATATTTTCCAGACCTTCCAAGCTTGTGTTTTTTATTGCCACTGCTTAAGCTTGTAGGGCATTTGGAAAACAATGTCCTAACTTTCTTAGAGTGCGTTTCTTTAGGCACGACCCATGGAGAACTTGCATTCTGAGACAGATTCCTGAAAAAATCCTTTGCCAGGACGACTCGCTTGGTCTATCCTACCTCTTCTCTTTCTCAGTCTGATATCATGCCTAGGTATTATTCAATCATGAACAGTTTTTTGAATGGTGCATAGTGTTTCTAGGCATACTTGCTTTAAAACGTGTAAAAAGTCACATCTCCAGTTACTTTTTACATATTTGGATCATTTTGGTGTGTATTTATTCATTGAATTTGTCTCTGTTTTAAAAGGTGATTTAGTGGTTTTATTTTGCTGTGTTCTTTACTTTAAAATTAAGACAGGTTGAAGTTTTGTATGTGACATACATAAGCATCTTTTTTTGTGCAGATCATATCTTCCTAGTAAGGTGCAAGTAATTATTTGTACAGCTCTATCTTAAATGACTCAAGCAGCGTTCCCCAGTTGGGGAGTGTCCCCTTGTTGTGTGATCCACTCAATTTGAGATTCTATCTTAAATTACTGCATACTCGTAAGTTTCCCCTATGGGTGTATGCTCTGTCTTACAATGTTGTATGAATGTTTGGCAGGTGCACTTTTTAAGATTGGATGTTGATATCAACATCCTCTGTGGGTGTATGGCTTGCACAACTGTCTTCACCACATCAGGTTCCTGTTGTCAGGGTACAGCTGGATAACTACCATACTGAAGTAGCCAGGATTGTGGGAGCATGTATACTGCAATATTCCATATCTAATAAAAAGATAGAGAAATCCACCTGAGCAACACCACAATATCCCTTCGTTGCAAGGGCATGTCTTTTCCTTCTCCTTGACGCTGCCATTCCTCAATTGTCCAGTGGCAGACATCTATCAATGTGAGTGGGACCAGTAAGGCAGTGTCACCGATACTTGACATTATGGCAGTGGACTGTGACAGTTTTTTGCTTAATCAACTAATCCATGTAGTCTGCCTCCTGTCTTCCGTATGAAATAGTTCTCCACAAGCCCCCATCTTTATTCTGCCCAGCCCAATGGGCGCCTATTAACATTTTCACTACAGCTGACCTGAATATTGAAGAATTACATTCAGGGTTCTACGATCAATTTTCCCACGAGGCCCGCTTGTGCTGGTGAACTGGCAGTGTTTAGAGCAGAGCCCTCAAATGGCACAATTGTTGCTGGGTCTATGTTGGCAAGTGTCCGCTGTTGCAGTCACTGGTGGAGGTGTGCTTATGCAAAGAATGAATTCTAATCATGATGGTAAGCAAGCTTTGATCTTTCTGTGCCTGTTTTGAGCTGGGTTTCAATCAGGTGTTAGATAGCTATTTCGAGCCCCTTCCTCCGGGTCCTACTGTCCAAGATCTCAGAAGGTCAGAGCTAAATTACCCCAATTGTAGTATCCACCTATATCTGCTTGTGCATCCACGCATAAAATATGTTCAGCCATTATAACAAAACACATTAACCTAAAATATTATCGACCCGATGGTTTTGTCAATGCTAGTTTGTTTTAGTGTGGCACTATCCCAATGCAGTATTGTACGCAAAGTACAATTCCATATTGTGGAATGATGAGCCATCTGTGCATTGGCACATGTTTTCAATTAAGTTTCTCTATCAAGAAAATATTTTCTCCATAGAGACAATGGGGCATATTATCAAGGACCAGTGTTAAAATTATCACCATTTTATCGGCAGGAAACTGCCGATAAAATGGCGATAATGGGCTTGGTAATACGCCCTTGTTCATTCCCATAGAAGCCCATGTTAACATCAGAACATGGGCTTCTATGGGAATTAACAAGGCCGTATTATCAAGCCCATTATCGCCGTTTTATCGGCAGTTTCCTGCCGATAAAACAGCGATAATTTTAACGCATGTCCTTGATAATATGCCCCAATATCCCTTTGCTTTCGCCCCATGAAGTGGAAATAGATGTACTCTAGTCGTAGACTAGTTTAATACTCCATTAATTGACGAAAAAAGTAATAGAGAAGCTTTCTAATTAACACAAACACATGTGTTATGCTGTTTTAGTAAACTCTGAAAGATAATGAGCGGCCTCATGGCCAGCACATGTGTGTATGTGCAGTTTTGGTATATAGCTGGAGAAATTACTTCCATTATGGGGGAAAACATAAAATGGCTTCCCTACTGATGTGCGCTGTAGTATTTGCATATTCCTTTAAGGAATGTAATGTAGGAATCTTCTCTATGCAATAGCAGAATGCTGCATATGTAATAGTTGTATTCCTTGTTACAGTTAGAGATTTTTATGTTTTCATTCTTGCATTGGCTTTCCACTGAGCTGCATGTATTTTCATGTACTCTACTACTTTCTAATTTATTTGAATAAATAACTCTTATTTACACAAGAGTTCTTTTGCACTTATTCACCTCGAGGTGTACTACCATGTTTAGCGACAAGGATGGGCACACCAGAGTTTTCCTGAAGTTGTTGGATTTTTGGACATTATTCTGAATCCTAATAGTAAAGAACCAGTTTTAATCTCTTGTGAAAGTGAGAACACTAAGAAATGGGTATTAGAGGAATTTCCAGAAGTGCTTGAGAATCGTATGGGGAAATTAAAGGGTTTTACCCATCAAATTTGCTTGAAGGAGGGAGCTATTCCCAAGATCCACAAAGCGAGAAATATTCCTTTCATTATTAGAGATGAAGTTAAAGGAGAGTTGGAAAAAATGCTTGCTAATAAGGTAATTGAACCTGTAGAAGCAGCCGAATGGGTTTCTCCATTGGTCGTAGCCCGTAAATCCAATAGCAAGGCTCGTTTGTGTGTGGATTTAAGGTATCTTAATAGCAACATTGTAGTCGACTAATTTCCCCTTCCCAGAATCGATGAAATGCTTTCTTTGACTCACAATGCCAAATGGTTCTCCACGTTGGACCTTTCGTCTGCGTATCATCAAGTGATGCTAGACAAGAACAGCAGACAATTTACATCGTTCTGTACGCCATTTGGGTGTTTTAGATTTAAACGTATGCCGTTTGGTTTGGCATCAGCCGCTGCGGTATTTCAGAGACTGATGTCAAACCTGTTTAGCCACATTCGCGAGGTCATTTTCTTTCAAGACGATATCTTGATAATGGGGAAGGACAAGGCCGAGCATGATTCTATACTAAGAGAAGTTTTGGTCATTCTCAAGAATAATGGCTTAATAGCTGAAAGCAGCAAATGCAAGTTTTCTGAAAAGTCTGTCACAGATTTAGGCAAGGAGATTGGGGGTTCTGGTATTAAACCCAAAAGCACTTTGGTGGAAGCTATACTCAATGCTCCTTTTCCCAAGTCAAATGTTGATTTGCGATCTTTCTTAGGTTTGGCAGAATTTTATGCAAAATTTGTCAATAACTTCTCACAAAAAATGTATGAAATGCGTGTGTTAATGAAAAACAAAGTTCCTTTTGTATGTACTGATATGTGTCAAAAATCTTTCGACAGCTTTAAAAAAGTCATTGCACATGCTCCTGCATTACAGGGTTTTGATCCTCTAGCGGACACCATTGTCACCACAGACGCTAGCGGCACAGGTTTAGGGAGTGTTCTGTCTCAAATCACAAAAGAAGGCAAGGAAGTTGTCATAGCCTTTGCGTCTCGTTCTCTCTCTCCAGCAGAAGAGAAATATTCTGTTATAGAACGCGAGACGTTAGCCTGTGTATGGGCCATGGAGCATTTTAGGAAATTCATATGGGGAAAGAAATTTGTGTTGCGATCTGACCATAAACCCCTTACCAAAATACTCACTACTGAGGGTCTTTCGGGGGCTTCAGCACGCATTGCTAGGATGTCTATGAGGATTCCGGATTTTGTTTACGAAGTGCAATATGTTCCTGGAGCGAAAAATGTCATCGCTGATTTCCTTAGCAGACCGTCGTTACCCCTCAAAGAAATTGACCTTGATCCTTGGAATGACTGGTGTGTAGCTGCGGTGTTTTGTGATACCCCTGGTTTGTCTATGGGCGTTTGGGAAGAAGAAAACAGAAAGGATGATATTCTACATTCTATCTGAGACAAAATAGTTAATGGTTGGTTCAAGGATAGTAAACTTGATCCCAAGTTGAGGGCTTTTTGAGAGGTTCGTGATAAGTTGAGTGTGGATGGTAATTTTGTTTGTAGATCTGGGAAAATTATACCTCCTTGTGGCATGAGAGAAAAAATTATTAACATAGGCCATGAGGGACACCCTGGTATGTCTCGAACCAAAAGGAATATTAAAGCTTTGTACTTGTGGCCTAAAAGTGATTTGGATATTGAAAGACATGTTCTCCAACATTAACAATGCTGTACGATCATCTAGCTTAAGATTACAACAGTTTCGTACAACATGTATGCTATATTATACACCGGAAAAGATTTCCAAGTGGTCCCTTAATAACATCCAAAGGCATCGTACTAAATGTCCCAAATGCTTCGCTTACGCAGCAGATTTTGGACACATGTTGTTCTCTTGTCCAACTCCAAAGGATTTTTGGGGGGAAGTACTTAAAGTTTTAGAAATCAAAAAGATTTCTCTACCCGCCCTTACTGTATCGATTGTACTACTTGATACACATCCTGTTTCCCTCCCCCAGTCTGCTCTGATATACGATTCTCATATCTTGTGCTAAACTTATATTGGCTAGAGCTTGGATCTGCCCCAAACCTCCCAACATTTGGGAATGGTGGTCACTAGTTAATGAAATTCACTCTATGGAGTTTGGGTTAGCTAAACTTAGAGGAGCTCGCTCATTAAAAAAATTCGAGAAAATTTGGGGCAATTTTATTGAAGGCCCTGTGTCTACTTAACTTTCTTCTTCTGTTGGATAGTAACTTATTTTGTTAGATAGATATCTTGTTGTTATATACATTTATATTCTTTTTTGCTCCTGTTTTATGTATGAACAAAATGAATTACGTTGTAATGTGCTCCAAGTGGAAACTGAAACAAGCTCCTGTTCGGGAGCGTGCTACATTTATTTTGCAAACAATGATTTTTTTTTATTATATGTACATTGATATGTCTTCCCTATCAGTTTGTTAATAAAATATTAAAAAAATAAAACAAATGAAAGACATGTTCGTGTTTGTATCCATTGTGAGAGTTCGAATCAAGCACAAAAAACACTTAATCCGCCTATGTCATCTCTGGGTTGTCCGAGTTTGCCATGGGAAAGCATTGCATTAGATATAATGGGCCCTGTAGTGTGGCAGGATGGTGTTACTAAGTATATTTTGGCACTTGTCAACCTATTTTCTAGGTGGCTTGAAGTAGAAGTAGTCACTAAAGTAGATACACAGAGTGTCATCAATTTTATGAATAAATGTTTTTTGAGAGAAGGCTTTCCAGTCTCCATTCTAACTGATAATGGAGTTTAGTTTAAATCTGATTTAATGAAAAAGTTTATGGTCAATACTGGTATTGAACAAAGATTTACAGCGTTGTATCATCCTAGAGGGAATTCTGTTGTGGAAAGAGTGAACAGGGTTTTGAAAGGTGTGCTACAATTGGCAAAGAAAGGAAACAAGAACTGGGATGATGAACTTTGGAAATTCGTTTGGTCTTATAGAATTACTGTTCATGATACGGTTGGTGAAAGTCCTTTTTTTGGTTAATGTGTGGAAGATTTCCTCACAGCAAAATCAAACCAGGCTGGATTGGGAGAAGTTGTAAGTATGAATGGGATTCTGATCAAGTTAGACAGTCCATCATCAAGTCCCAGTACAAAAATAAGTTGTATTTTGACTCAAAGCATGGTACCAAAGATGTTAATGTCAAAGTTGGGCAGTTTGTAAGAGTCAAATCAGCAAGAAAGTCTGGAAAATTGCATTCTAAATTTTCGGACCCTAGAGTGGTTACCAAGGTCATAAGAAACACAATTGAACTTGATGATGGTAGTATTCATCATATGAGCTGATTGCATTATCTAGCGCTACCTATTTTTAAAAAAAAAGTGTTCTGGGTATGGAAAGAGATTATTGGTGGTTAGATGCTTTACCTAATGTTGAGAAAGGGGATGAGACGGGTGTTCCAGCTGGGCTCCCGATGCAAAATCCCCAGTTGCAAAATCCATGTTCGTTGGATTTTCTATTGGAAGTTCTAAGTTCAGAAGTTGGTGAGTGTGTTGAGTCTTCTGTCAGGGAGGAAGGTTGTGACAGTCGTAGTGGGGGTGATCTGCGTAGTGGGGGTGATCTGCAACAGGTTGATTCTCATGACCAGCCTCCTGTAGAGGATTCAGGGTTGCATAGTGGAATGATTAGGGAAGACAGAACTGTTGTTAATACGTTTTCTAGACATGGAAGACACATTATTACTCCAAAGAAATTTGAGGATTTTCTCCGTTTTTCATTTCCGTTGTTTTGTATTTATTTTTTCGTTTTGTTTTTATGTAAGGTAAATAAAGAAGACGGATGTGTAGTATTTGCATATTCCTTTAAGGAATGTAATGTAGTAATCTTCTCTATGTAATAGCAGAATGCTGCATATGTAATAGATGTATTCCTTGTTACAGTTAGAGATTGTTATGTTTTCATTCTTGCATTGGCTTTCCACTGAGCTGCATGTATTTTTATGTACTCTACTTCTTTTTAATGTATTTTAATAAATAACTCTTATTTACACAAGAGTTCTTTTGCACTTATTCACCTCGAGGTGTACTACATGCGCTCATGTATGTTTCTCTGGAAGTAAAAAATCAATTGTATTTCTTTTCTTCAGCCTACTTCTCATATAAAAGTTTACTGTACTAGGAAATAGCACAAGAAATATGAAATAGTATGCTATGCTATTCACCCGTTTGTCTGGCCTTTGCCCTTATCCGGCGGGACCTTATTATACTAAATTTTAAAGCCACTTCTTGCTTGACTGCTTTTTTCCTATAAATATATTTAAACATTAAGAAGAAGCTGAAAAGCTAACACCCTCTGATTCACCAGGAAAAAAATAAAAGCCAACAAGGAAGCTTGCTTTAAATTTTACTTCCTGGTACCTCATTTCGTTTTACAACCGAGAAATGCACCATATTGCATTTTAGCAAACAATTCCTCTTATCAGTTACATTGTGTCATATTCTTACCAGGCGAGGCTACATTAGCATCCCATTAAGCCCAAAAGAAGAGGCAGTCGTTGGCATGGTTGCCTTTGTTGCGAAGTGCGTTGCCAGAAACCATGCTTTACTCTATCTTTGCATTGAGTTAATAGTCCTGTGTTAGGATTCATTTGCTACAGCTGCGAACCAATGGCATAGCTAGGTTACCATTGCCCCTGGTGCAAAGCAAAACAACAGGGCCACTCACTGAGGTGACATCTCAGTGTGTCAGCTGCCCCCGACACTGCTCACCTCCTTCAACAGCGTCTACATATGGTATATCAAAACTCACTACCATTCTATGACACATACTATTGTATTTCCACTCCCTGCACTGCATTGCTGCAAGTCGAAGCCATAACTCTAAAAAATATTACGAAATCCATTCAGTTTGGCACTTGTAAAGTGCATGGACACAAAGACATGACATGCAGGGGGCTCAACCTCACACTGCTGTCTTCTAATAGGCAAATCTCTTATGCTGCACTCTGACAGCCATAGGCCGTACTCTATACTCATGCAGGCACAACTTTCATCCTGTAGACCACTCACCATGTACTCACAAAAGACAATTGTTGGGCGTTGCCCTCTCAGCAGGAACATCCTCAAATGTTTTGCCTTTACCCTCCTAATTTTCTGAACCTGTTTTTGTTGGCTTTTAGGACTCTGTGTACTTTACCACTGCTAACGAGTGCTAAAGTGCCTGTGCTCTCGCCTTTAAACTTGGTGAAAGTGGCTAACACACAATTAGCACATTTCATTTACTTGTAAGTCACTAGTAAATTGATACTACATGCACCCAGGGCCTGTAAAATAAATGGTACTAGTGGGCTTGTTGCACTCATTGTGCCATCCACTTAAGTAGCCCTTTAAATCTGTCTCAAGCCTGCTATTGCAGCACGTCTGAACAGGTTTGAACTGCCACTTCGACATAGCAAAATAAACCTTTTGGCAGGCCTATCCCTTCCTTTTAAATACAGTCACCCCAGTTGTAGTCCCTAAACAGCCCAGACCTGAGGGCAGGATGCAGTGTATTTAAAAAGTTAAACATGTACTTTGAAGTTTTAGAATGACATGGTAGTGAAAAACTCTTACATTCGTTTTTTCACTTCTGCAAGGTCTACCGTATTATATTTAGTAAGCAATAACATTTGATTGGGAGGAAGTAGGAACATCATGTTTTGTGTCTGAGGAATAGTAATTAAGCATCCTCTTCTATGGTAAAGTCAGATTTTAAGTCACAATTCTGAAAATGCCACTTTTAGAAAGTCATAGCAAAAACAAGAGCGACCTATATGTCCTTGTGAACTAGGTATAACTAATCAGCCAAATTACAGTTGTTCACAATGAACTCATTACAAATAAAAATGCTAATTTTGCAGGAAGTTTAGTTTTTTGCATGATTTAAATGAAAATTAGTATGCAATAGAGTATGTGAGTGTATCATTTATATAATATAATTTCTTTGATTGTAGGGAACAAATCTAACTCAGGAGAGAACAACCCACAAACAACAGTACTTCCGTTGTGCCCACCTCAGCCGAAGTGGGTGTATTTTATTTGCAATAACAATAGTTAGAAAATTAGACTTCTGCTGTGTATTCACACTATAAACAATTTCATATGAGAACGTGACTCATGAGACCCCGGTGTAGTGACCATAACCAAAACTGTGAAGTAGCTGCAATGACAATAATACAGGAAGCGATTGGTTATTGGAATGAAAAGATGAAGTCCTTAGGGTATCAGATTCAATCAATCAGTTTTGAAAATATTTGGGACTCTCCCTTTTTGTAGTCAATGACGCTTCGACCCTCTCTTCAGGACGGGGATTCTGGGATCTGGAAGTAGGACATGTAATTAGTATGAATTCATTTGACAAGTGAGACCTGTTAAGTGGGATAACTGAAGAAGACTTACCCTAGGCAATCTGAAAATGCTGGTGGTGTAGTGAATTCAATCGTCCTATAATGGTATGAGTTGTAGATGTGGTGGCTAATTCCTAAAAGAACAGGGGTGAGCTCAACCGGTTAAGTCAATATGAGAGGACCCTTGATGCGTGGATGCGGTTAAGATAGGGCAACGGCCATGGTTACCAATAATTCCTATGGGATAATGACCGCATTAGGTAACATCATTATGGTTGAGTCAAAGTTAAAAACGAGAAAGGGAAAATACATCCCGTACAGCACTTGAGAGCAGGTACAATTTCCTGGGACTTACAAGTTAAAAATCCCCCGGTCATATTTATCGATGATCCTGAATATAAAAAAGGATTCAGTGGGATTAGCACCAAGTGCAGTAGGGATCTAATGGTCCATACGATTGAAACTGCCGCCAGATTATGCAAAAAAGAACTTGAAGAACTAGAGAAATTAACAGATGAGCTTAAAAATATTCACTCAGACATTGAAGCTAAGGCCCTGTTAGAAAAAATTGAGAAGGAAATTATTACCTTCAATGACAACACGATTAGTTACAAGACATTCAAATTTGAGAAGGATAGTAAATCATTTAGCTTGGAACAGACTTACCCTTATTTGAAAGAGGATTACTATACATCGGGGGAGTCCCGAAGAGCACTGGTAAATTACCAGGGACGCTCTAGAAATAGGTTTAAAACCTTTTCTGAAACTTCATCATCTGACTCTTCCACTGACTCAGATTCTAGAACAGGGCAACAACAACAAAAGAAACAAGGTGGGGCGCCTTTTTTAGAAAAGGGCCAGCAAACAAACAAAGTGAGGTTCAGGCAAATCCCGTGGGAAATGCGAACCAGGAGACAGTTTTACAAGTCTTAGAAAAAAGTTTGATTGTAAATCTGTCAACAAAAATACTGACCACAAGTGAGCATTCAGTGTTGGAGTTAGGTTTAAAATTTGTCCCCAATCGAATGATGTATTTTACAAAGTTGAAATTAGAAACATTGGAGTTTTGCCGAAAAATCCGCCTAAAGGCTTTTTTTGCGAATAAGGAATATAAACAGAACCTTGAAACAACAGGCCTGGCTAACAAATCTAAGTTCACTCCTCCTCCATCAGGGGTCCCAAAAGCAATTGGAGCGTATGAGCAAGCGGTGATGTCATCATTGACGCAATTAGAGAAACGATCTAAATATTTGAAGACAAATATAACAGCACGGCAACAAAAGGCACTTGTAGATTTGAAGAATGACAACTCTGTCATAATTAAACAGGTGGATAAGGGGGGTGCCCTGGTTGTCTGGCCAAAAGACATGTACATAAAGGAAGGGATGTCTCATGTACACAACAGGGAATGCTATAGGTAAATAGCTAATGACCCGACTCGAGATATACAGGAGCAGATTTCGAAGATTGTAAAGCATGGTTTAGATGAAAGTTGGTTGGGCCCCAAAGAATTTGAGTATTTGTCAAAGAAGTTTCCCAGAGTGCCAGTATTATACTTCCTCCCGAAGCTACATAAGAGACTAGATGATCCGCCTGGACGACCTATCGTCTCGGGTTGTGATTCAGCCCTAGAACCGCTATCAAAGTACGTAGATGTTTTTTTAAACCCTTTCTTACAGAGGTGCGCCCATATCTAAGGGACACGACTGATTTTATACATAAAGTTGAAACTGTGGACTTAAATGACCAAGAACAATGGATGGTGACCTTTGATGTCACCTCATTGTATACCCAAATACCACAAGATGAGGCCCTTGAGGTCATAGAATTGTATTTGGATAGAAGAGAAAGACCTCACCGGGTTCCAACAGAGTTTATTCTTAGCCTAGCAACACTTGCCCTTAAAAAGAATTATTTCAAATGCAACAACTCATTCTACCTACAAGTGAAAGGGACCGCCATCGGATGTCCTTTTGCCCCAGAGATGGCGGTCCTCTACATGGCTGAATTTGAAGAGAAATTCATTCATGACAACAATCCTTTCTCAAAAAATATCACGCAATGGCTTCGTTATATCGACGATGTCTGGTGCCTATGGACTGGCACGAGTGATGAATTAGACCACTTCTTTGATTGGTTAAACTGCAGACATAGCGACATTAAATTCTGTTGTTCTAAAAGTCAGACGAAATTGACATTTTTAGATGTAGATGTGGCCCCCAAGGAAGGGCGCCTGACAGTTACTTTACACTGGAAGGTGACAGACAAAAACACTACCCTACACTTTGGGAGTTCACACCCCAAAAGTTTAAAAGAGAACGTCCCCTATGGCCAGCTACTGCATATTCGCAGGAATTGTTCATGTAGAGATGATTTTGACTACCATGCAGATGTATTCTGTGACCAGATGCTAATAAGGGGTTACCCTAAAAAAATGCTCAAGCATGCTAAGAAACGTGCATGGAATACTCCAAGAGAGATATTGTTAGAAAAAAGAGTTTTGTTGTTGAAATACCGAATCGCTATTAACGAACCGCAATGGTATGCATGAAAAGTCGCTAATACCGAAAATCCCTAAAATCGCTATTTAGCATGAGCAAAATAAGGGGAATCACAATCAGGAGGTAAAGTTAACTGAAGGACAGAAAAAAAAATTCTAAACCCTATCAGCAGGTGCTGACAATCAGTAACCCTTCATAAATGCCCTGGGAAACCCCACATGTCAACCAAAATGGCTGCCCTCTACGTGCTTGCTAGGTGGAGGAGTATTAACGCCCAGGCCCAGCGCAGGAGGATGATACAGGACAGGATCTTCAGGGTGCGCATCACTTTGCTGGGGCAGACCGAGGAACAGGTGTACGACAAGTATAGACTCAACCGTGCCATGATAATGCGCCTAATAGCAGACCTGGAACCATTACTGCAGCACGAGAACCGTAGGACCAACGCCATACCAGCCCATTTGCAGGTCCTATGCTGCCGGCACCTGCTTGCGTCTGGAAGCCTTCAGGGGGTAATAGCTGAGACTGGAGGCGTGTCTCAAAGTGCTTTATCACGATTCTTCCACCGGTTCCTAGAGGCCATGCTGACATTAATAAATCGCCACATCACCTTCCCCACAACCCCCCAGCAGCTGACCCGCACCAAACGGGAATTCTACCAGGTGGCACAATTCCCCCATGTCATCGGGTGTGTTGACTGCACGCATGTCCCCATCTGTCCTCCATCAGCCACCGAATACATATTCCGCAACCGGAAGTCATATCATTCTATCAATGTGCAGGTGGTGTGCAATGCCAAGTACATAATTACGGACCTTGTAGCCCAATTCCCCGGGAGCACACACGACGCCTACATATTCCGTCACTGTGGCCTCCACAGGCGCCTGATCAACGGTGAATTCGGAGAGGGACACCTACTAGGTACATATAGATGCATCATCGTACTCTCCAACCACTCCATCCCCACATGTATATTTTCATTCATGCTTATTACCATTCTCCCCCCATCCTGCAGGAGACAGCGCATACGCATTGCGTAAATATCTCCTCACTCCCTATCTCAACCCAGCTACACCGCAAGAGCAGCGCTACAACAGAGCACACATCAGCACCAGGAATGTGGTTGAGCGGACATTTGGCATCCTCAAGAGCCGCTTCCGAATACTGCACAAGACTGGAGGTGCCTTGCAGTATGACCCAGTGACCTGCTGCCAGATCATTGCTGTGTGTGCCATCCTGCACCACATCGCCACACGCAGGGGGATACCCATAGAGGTGGACGGAGAGGATGAACTACGTGCACAGCAACCCCCCCCCCCCCAACACCGACAGGCGCATGTGCCCAACACAGCTGAAGGGCAAAGGAGGCGGACATACATCACACGGAATCATTTCTGAGACAGGTAAGAGAGTGACTTGACAACAGGATCAGTTTTGCAAGGGTTTAATGGGCATGGACACCTGACTCGTGCAGAAATACGTAACACAAACATGCTGCTGCTGCAGTTAAAGTCAAACTAAAATTGTCCCTTCTCAGAATGGGTGATGCGTGCGGCACCTTAGTCTGGCCATGGTTACGTCACCAAGGACAGTGTGACTTTGCCACATGTTCACTTCCGTTTGCTGCGTACCCCCAGTCTCTTGTCCTGTGACTCCTCGGCTTCTACACGATGGGAGTCAGTGGCAGTTGCATTGCGGCCACTGCGCCTCCTCCCGCTGGACTCCGACACGGAGACGCTGCTGACACTGGAGGCTGCCTCACTCCCCTCTTCCGCTCCCAGACTGCTGACACTGGCTGACCCAGGCTGCAGTTGCTCCACTGCAGTGGTCACCCTCTCAAGGGCCTTTGCCACATCCCCACAATAATGACCTAGGTCCACTTGCAGGGACACGGACCTGCGGGACAGCACAGCCGTGCTGTTGCACAGCTTATTAATGGCCTTGTTAGTTATATTCACTGCCAGCATGATCTACCTGTGACGCCGGCGCTCACTCTGTTGGCCTGCGACCACGGCACGTGTCAGTTCTTGCAGGCAAAGCTTGATTTCATTGTTGCCGGCAGCTATGGCAGTGGTGTGCTCATGCACAGCGTTAGTCATGTTGCCTAGTTTGTTGCAAAGTTTGGTCATGGAGAGTTTCATGGCACCCATGTGTCTCCCCTGCAGGCGCTGGACACGCAGCATCCGGGTCTCCACAACTCCGTACCCTTCGGACAGATCGACTGGTCTTGCAGCAGCCCGACCCGGGGGCACAGCCCTCTGCCTGATGCGCTGTCGTGCTGCAGTTTGGCTGGTTGGAGTGACCACAGCCTGGCGTGGAACATTTGGGTGTGCTGAACTGTGATCCGACTCCATCACGGGCAGGGAGGGAACATCTGCTCTGCGGCTCTGCGGAGTGGCCCGCAGTGGTGGTGGTGGTGGTGTTTTGGACCGCGAGAATGGTGGTGGTGGTGGTGGTGTCTTGGACCGCGAGGATGGTGGTGGTGGTGGTGGTATCTTGGACCGCGAGGATGGTGGTGGTGGTGGTGGTGTCTTGGACCGCAGGGATGGTGGAGGTGTTATCCGCCGTGGTGGTGAAGGGGAGGACATGGCTTCAGCTCCCTGTGAGCACTCCTTATCTGACAACACTGGCGTCTCTGAGATGACGAGGCGGGCACTGTCGTCAGAATCGATGGGGGATGCATCTGTGTGTGAAACAGTGCATAGTTATTATCATGGTATAGTATGTGACAATGGATGTGGCATCTCACAATAAATTACTTTTTCTGACTGACATTTGGCCCTTTGCTGCTGTATTCATCTCTGGGCTCTGGCATGCACCCATTCATGTATTGACTACAACTCCCATGGTGCAACACAGTGGTGAGGGTATGTGTTTAGGGCAACGCTACATGTGCACTGGGTCTGGCATGGGGGATTGGGCAGGGACTTAGTACGCGCTGCATTGTTACGCTGCCATGCTTCTTACCTTGTCCTCCTTCCGCAGCACCAGAGGTGTCCAGACGTGTGACCCCCACAACAGCTTCCGGTTCTATGGTGGACTCCACTAGATCCTCCAGGGCTGTGTTAGGCGTCACATTGGATGTGCGCCCTCCTGTGCCAGCAGCATCCCTGACCCTCTGCGCTATCTTCTCCTTGGCCCTCTTACGCAGGTCGTACCAGCGTTTTTTTAGGTTGTCGATGCTGCGGTGGGTGACTCCGCAGGCATTTACCTTGTCCTTGATGCGCAGCCACATCTTTCGTTTTTCTGCCTCTGGCACCTTCAGCGACAACTTCCCAAACAGTCGGTCATTGTTGCTGGTCACACACTCAATTAGGATTTTCAGCTCCTTATCAGAAAACTTGCGTTTTCGCTTTCGGGGTGTGTCCTTTCCCTGCTGGGGGGCCTCCTTCTCCATCTTGTCCTGCTTGCCTTGTCCTGGTTGCTACTGGTTCTGTCAGGGTCCTCAGCTCCTGTGCTCTGCCTTCTCCTCTGTGCTACTCTGAACACTGAATGCAGCGTGGCTGTCCTACTTCCTGGTTGTGATGTCATCGGCCTGCTTCCGAGGCGTCGCATAAATTTCCCTATTTCGCTATTACCGAATTCGCTAATACCGGAATCACTAATACCGATTCGGTATTAGCTAACTCGGTATTTGCTACTCTCGCTGTCGTACTTTCGCTATTTAATAGCGATTTTTACCGATTCGGTAATTTATACCGATTAGTTTGATGCATCGCGGTTTGCATGTCCTTACATGTATTACCTATTGTTGATGCATATGCCAGATTGTGTTTTACAAATAGGCAAATATTGGCAATGTTGCTTTTGGTGATGAATTATATTGAGCAGCATTTTCTTTTGAATTGAGGAACTTGGCCACGCATGTATAAATTGAAAATAGTGCGTTATATTGAATGTTGCAATTTTGGAGCAATTGTTGTATATAAGTGTGTTTATTTTGTCAAATCGATTTTGTTTAAAGAGATGTGTAGATGTATGTATTTAAAGTGTTTTCATGGTATAAACTGTATGTCCTTCTGAGAACAGAAGAGATTTCCTATTTAGAGAAAATATTTAAAACAATAAATAAAAGGTTTAATAAAATAACCTAACCACAAAAAGAATATAGTGTGGTTTTCTGAAAAACAAAAAGTGGGAATCCAGGTACTCTTCAGTGTATTTCGTATTTTTGGCCCTACCTGGTTCCTGTCATTGGGCTTAACCCCTATGTTGTGTAAACTTTTAGAAAATAGGCATTCTCTTGTTTAACCATTCTGTGTACATCTCCCTGTGTGTATTGACTGCCTGGTTTTGGAATGGCAGGGGATGTGTATTCACTGTAGACAGCCACTGGGGGTTGAGGTGTGCCTGGCCCTTCCTGGATGATTCAGAACTGAGCTGAATTGGGATTGGCTGCATTTAGAGTAGTGGGAGGAGACTTCCTTGCATCTAAATAGTGCCTGTCTCCCTTGCACAATGCTGTCTCCACCCTCTGTGGTCATACTGCACCAGTGATGACAGAACTGGTTTGGACTGGGCTCAGAGACCCTTGCACAAAGAGAACAAAGAGAAAATGGAGTATAAGTAGTAGACCTTAAACCCCAGAACTTTAGTTTACTTCTGGACTCAAGAGGAACCTTTGCCAAGGAGAAGAGCTGTGAGGATAAGTACTGCCCCTTTGCAGTGCGAGGTTGGCCTGCAGTTGCTGCTTCTGCCAAGGAAAGGACAAAGACTGGAACTTTGCTGTGAACCTGATTGAAGAAGAATCTCCAAGGGCCTGTGTATGCTGGCCTCCTTTTCTGAAGTCTCAGGGACACAATGACTTCACCAGCAGCTCCCTTGAACTCTGCTGCTGAGGGTTCTGACCTGCCAGGAGGTGCCTGTTCCAGTTTTGGGCATCTGGCGGTTGTGCTTGCTGCTGGGAGCTGGGAGCTGGGAGAAACCTACAAAACTGAAGAAATCGTGCATTGCTCTTCTTGCGGCTTCTTACTAATCGTGTTCAAAATGTAATGTAGGGTTGAGGACTAATGTACTTGGTATTAGACATACATGTAGAGCAAATGTTAAATGTTTTGAAAATCAATAATGCTGTTTTTAACATAGAAATGTCGTTTGACGTGAAGCCTTTCACTAATAAGAGGTGTGTTTTATAAGATCACCATTGTGTATTTAGTTCCGCTTTATTAAAGTTCATAGTGTACCTATTACACGTTATAAAGGTGTTGAAGTAGAAAATGTATTTGCTTTAAAGATGGAGGCTTAAAGAACGAAAGAGATGTTAATGTTAGGATGTTGGGCCTATAAGCATGCAGAAGCCCAGTTCATGAAAATCGTGTAGGCCTGATCGAAAATGTCTTGCTTAGCATTAAATCGTAGAAATGTTTTATGAAGAAAGCTGCCTTTAGCTAAAGTCAATTGCAACATTAAAGAATGTGTGAGCCGATTCACATGTATTCCTTTGCAGGTGTCGGACCAAGTAGACAGTAAAGTAGAAGGGCCCATTCTGTATGAGTGTTAGGATGCTAGACTCATACATGGAGGAGTAGCCGAGGAATTCAAGGAAGCAACTTGAAGCGAAGGAGAGTCTGGGACCCAAGGACGTCTTAACGGACACGGATGGAGATGTGCCATAATGGAAAATTCGGAAAACCAACACCTTTGAGAGGGGCGTACCTGAAGGCGTGTCGTCCGCATTGTGGGGTTTTGTATTAGGGACAGCACCCCGAGGGTGAAGGCAGAGTAGAAGGGCAGAGAGGCGAGAGGGAGCGGTTGGTTGGCAGAGAGCTTAGCTATGACTGAGAGATCTCTAGACTGAGCAGAGGAAAGTGAGTGAACTTCTTTGGAAGTCACCACAGCTGACACCTTATTAGGTTGGGCTATTTGTTGAGTAGGGATGTCACTTAGTATAGTGTAGGGACAGATTAACCTGAATTATACTCTTTTCCAATGCATACTAGAACTCAGGTTATAGCAATTCTTATCAGCCTGATGATTCTCGAATTGATTCTTGTATTATTCATAAGTCGTCTGAGACTTTTCCGTAGAGTTATGTTTGTATTAGTGCCTGTTTATCTTCTGAACCTTTTGCTGAGGTGTTTATACCTGCAGTTGTTTTTGGTTATGTAATAAATCTTCAAATTTAGTTCTTAGTCTGTGGTTCTTTGGGGGGGGAAACAATGAGAATCGTTGAATTTTGAGTGACTATTGGTGGATAGATTGCCTAATTCATTCTATGACAGGTAAAAAGGTCCAGTCGACCTGTGACGGGATTCTGGAGAATGGTAAGCAGACTCTAGAAGGAAAATCCCGCCCTATCAATTGGTAGCAGAGTAGGATGGTTTATCTTCTGGAGTGAGGGTAATCTGGAGTAGGTCGAGATTTCCCCGAGGCCCATAGAGAACCAATGACGAGAATCCAGAGAGTCGCGGACGGAGGATGGCGTTCCACGGAAACTGACGGAGAGTGACGGTGCGGCAGAAAGCAGCAGGTTGTAAGAGAGTGAGTATGAAAAGGGTCATGCGTTGTTAGATTGCGGTGTTACGTTGTATTGTTGTGTTGTATTGTCTTGCGGAGTTGAGTGACTGTAGTGTGAAAGGAGAACAGGTTGTGAGCGCGCGCAACCAGTGAAAATCTTAAGCTCAAGGGGAGTTTAACTGGTTCGGGTGTATCGAACATCCATAGTAATTGTCGACCATTGTTAAGGGGGTCATGAGGTACCATTGATCGCCTGCAGGACCGAGATAGGGGGAACGAATGTGTGAGTGCGTGGGTAACGGACGCTGGTCGGAAGTTGCCGTGTGTTTGTAACCTATCAGTTGAGGCGAGTGTCCGTCGTTTCGTGGACAGACATTTGCCAGTTCGGTGACAATTACAGTTAGACTGTGGCCGTACAGTCAAGGAAGTGGTTGCTTGGTCGGAAGTGATCATTTCCAGTGTATGATTGGGACAGGGGCGTAACACAGGCCCCCGCAGCCCCTGCGTTGCGGGGGGGCCCTTGTGCTCCAGGGGCCCCGTGGGGGGCCCTCGTGCTCCAGGGGCCCCCGCGAGGGCCCCCTCACTCAAACTCAGAAGTGGAGCTGGCAAGCGCAAGCCTCTTCATCATGATGGTGTGCACTGCGCAGTACGCCTCCTTAATAAATTAAATGGTGCACAGTGCCGGACACCGGCGGCGCCTCAGTGGCTCTTGAAAATGGTGCGCAAGTTCAACTACGCACGCACAAGGCCCCGGCCGGGCCTCCGAGGCTCTCATAAATTAAATTGAGGGCTCGCGGCGCGCAGTTTACTGTCTTGGCGTCTGCGCAGTCTTCAGGGTGGGTGGGGCTGGCCTGGTCCATTGTCATGTGCATTGCGCACTGAAGCACAATTCAAAGTACGTGCGTGTTACTGGACTTGAGGCATCCGATCACAAGCCATGAGCGTCCCAGTCAGGCAGCCACGCCAAGAAGGTCCCGGGAGTCGGGACCCGGACCGTTCGTCATCGGTCACACCATAATTTAAATAATTGCTGCAGGCCAGGCCGACCTCAGCCCTCCTCAGGTGAGTGAGTGAGTGAGTGTCTGGGTCTGTCCGAGGCAGCCGCACTGGAGTGGTCCGTGGGTCGTGGTGGGCCTGGCTCAAAGCAACGCACTAAGGGCCAGATGTAGGTAAATTTTATTTTACCACCTCTTAAATACCGCATCATACCGACTCGGTATTTAAGAAGTGGTAAAATAAAAGTACCGAGATGTAGGTAAATGCAGATGTGCATTTACCGATTCGGAAACAATCGGTATTTACCGATGCGGTAAATACCGACCGGTAAATGCCCATGCATTCCTATGGGCTTTGAAGCCCATAGGAATGATTGGGCATTTACCGGTCGGTATTTACCGCATCGGTAAATACCGATTTACACAAGGGTGCAGGGGGTGTCACTTTGACACCCTCTAGCACCCCCAAAACGGGTTAGGGTGCCATGTGGCAGGCATACCTGCCCTAAGGGCAGGTCTGCCTGTCATATGGCACAGGTGTGCATGCACACATGTGCATGCACACCAGAATCGGTATTTTACCATCAAATAGTATTTGATGGTAAAATACCGATTTTTTAATGCTTATGGGACTCAGAAGAGTCCCACCTACATATCAATTGTCCCTATTCCTTACAAATACCGACTCGGTATTTTACATAATCGGTAAATTTACCTATCGGTAAATTTACCGAGTCTGTAAAATACAGGGCCCTACATCTCAAATTGCATTTACCGGTCGGTAACGGCCGAATTCGGCCGTTACCGACCGGTAAATGCCTACCTACATCTGGCCCTAAATGTATTCATTTCTATAGTTCCCCGAAGCCTCTTGACTTCGTCTGCTTGCAGTTTGTCACTGGGTTCAACCCAGTGACAAACTGCAAGCTGTTGAAGCAGAGGAAGTCAAGAGGCTTCGGGGAACTATAGAAATGAATACATTGGGGCCAGATTTTGCGATCTAATTTAACCCTGGAGCCCGCATGTACATTCAATAATGACAGCTCAGACAGGCGTCCCCAGTGTGTGGACTGCATTGGGCGGTGCTCTGGTTTGTTTAGCTGGCAGTCATTGGATTTGTGCACATCCTCTCCACTGGCTCAGCTTGTCTGAACCTGTTTCAAATTGTGTAATCTTGAGTGAATCTGTTTATTTCCCTGTGCCTAGATCCCGTAACTGACAAACGTTTAGAGCTTATATAAACAATCCACTTTGAAAACTGTGCCATGCATAAAATTGCATTCTAAACCAATCATGTATTAATTATGGATAATAGCAAGAACCGCTAGGAAGCACACCTCTCCTTTGAGTGCTTGAATAGCCAGTCTCTTAGAAATAACGATTGTTGCTGCAGCATGTTCCAAGGATGTTCTGGAAACTCACGGGGCTGCAGGTTCCTTCAGCTCGAAGTCTAAAGACATATGAACAGATGAAAGGTCCTGCTTTGTGCTGAGGATAGAGCTAAGGAACCAGACACCGCATAATGTCTCACTAACAGAATAATGTTTGCTGCTGACATCTGCTGTGATCTGCAGGCCGTGACTTTGAATGCTGACAAGGCCGCTGCATGCTTCTGAGGTCAGTGAATTGAGTATCAATAAATTGGGAAAAAACAACAGTGCCTAGAAATGCCAGATTGTGGTATGAAGCGTTTTTTTAATAAAAATGCTATTGTTCCACACTGTGATAGTAGTGGCTGGTGGCAGTGCACTGTTCCGTCGAGTGTCAAAAGTTGTGTCGAAAGAACCCAACAAAAATATTGAAAAAGTACTCCACCACAGCCTTGAAACACCTCTATGTTCACCTTCCACAGCATGAAGCTACTTAAGACGCAGATAGGAGGTTGCTGTTGGCTTCACATATAGGGAGTATGTTATACCAACACTTGACCTGACAATTTCCATGCCAGTCTCTGCTCCAAGCACATGCCTGTTGTGTCTTCTGATACAACAAGATACAGTTAAACACTTGTTTTTGGGTTGGTCTTGGAGACAGCTTTTGCTGCTTTCTCCCCAGAGTACTGTTCTTACAAATAATCGATACATGATATATATATGTAGAGGGATTTTGGTCGCTAGGCTTCATCCATTGGTATGTTTGTCATTCACATTTTGCGCCCACACACCACACACAACATGCAGCATGGGACGGTGGGGCAACCCACTTCACGAGACGACTCGCTTTGAGTGCTTGTACAAAGTCTATGCATATTGTTCAGTTATACCTAAACAGAGGTCCTTTCTCTTCTGTGACAAAGCTGATTCAAAGGGAACTTTTATATTATTTTGTAAGAAAACTTTAATTATTGACTATATTACTTGCACTGCAGGTCCCAGATTATATGGTGATTTATTCCGCCCCTTCCCCCATTTTAGGTCAAGCCTGCAACAGCGCAGGCACTGCATGGGCTCTCACTTGTGAGACACTATTGTTTACAATGAGGGGCTTGGAGCACGTCCATTGCTTACCATTTACTGACTTCAGTGTTACTATTCTTTGCAGCCTCATAATTGGCCAGCGCAGGCAAGCTTCACTTCCATTTCTTTCTGTGGAGCACAGACCAAGCACAGGTTGATTCAACTTAATTAGTGCCCATCCGCTGCTCCCAACGGGAACGACATACTCTTGTTCTTCCATCCTCCAACTCTCCCTGCCCCCGTCTGGTACTCCCTCCCTCCTCGTTTTGTTTTCCTTATAGTCCCATCGCCTGCTATGCGTTACTGCTGCTCCCTCCCCCTTTGTGTTTCTCCCCCCACATATTTTTTAACAAATTTCACAGCAGAGTGTGTGCTGTGCAACATGGCCTAAAAAAAAAGCGATATGATGAGGTCAACAATGGACACGTCATAACACTTTTTTCTTGACTTTAAGCCATGTTGCACAGCAGCATGAGCGGCTGTGCAATATGTCTTATAATCATTGACAAAGCCAATAGATCGTGCATAGGCGAGACCTATTGGCTTTGCCATTGCTTGTTAAAGTTTCCATTATAAAGTGACATTGTAGCTGCCTGCAATTTAAGTGCTTTGTTAGGTGGTGATTTATTACTGTTGAATAATAACAAAATGCATGGCGCAACTGAAACACTTTTCATTTTTATTAAAACCACTGAAAGTTTTTTACATTTAAAATCTGAATTGCAAGCATATGTAGGCCACATTAAGGTGTTGACCTTCTTTGGGCATATGTTTAAGATTGAAAAAAAACAGAGATAATCATATTGGCCAATGGCTTCTCTGACGGTGGTGGAGTTAGCCCATTACTCTGAGATGCCACTATTTCTTTGTTCCACAAACCAAATAAGAAGCCAAAGCTATGTGCTTTATAGTAGCCCACATTGTTCCTCAATCTAGATGCCAATATGAAGGTCCAGGGTCCAGGCAAATTAGCTGGTTGAGGAGGCTTCTGTTGCCTATACATGTGCATGGAGCTGGTTTTAATCTGGGCTGTAGGTGCAGGGATAATACGAAGGAGGGAGTATATATCATTGATATAATGTTAAGGAGCGGGAAGGACACTATATTGTAATCCCTCGATGCTAGAAAAGTATTTAACCTCTACAAGTGTTCGGGTTTGGGCCACGCTGTACGAGATGGGTGTTCCTCAGATATTAAGGGAGAAAATTATAGTTTACCTTGCTTTTCACTCACACAATATATACTAGATTTCTGAGTGGTAGGGCAAAGTGGTAGTTGGGTGGTGGGCTGAGCCGCCGGAGGGGGGGGCCCCTCCAAGTGCTTTGCAGGGGGGCCCCCTCAAGTTTCGTTACGCCACTGGATTGGGACTCATGCGTGACCGGGAGACGAGCGGAGAGAGGAGGGGAACTGCTGCGAAACGGAGGCGAGTGACGTCAGAGGGAGCCGTGCTGGGATAGGGCGGTTAGTGTTGAGCCGCGCTGAGATTGGTGGATTGTCTTCGAGAAGTAAAAGAGCGCTGTAAACAAAGAAACGTAGTTTTCATCATGAAATGCTTAAAAGTGTTGCGAAATTGTTTCAAAGGTGAAAAGAAGTTAGAACGTCGGGGTGGGGAAGAGGCTCCACCCGAGGATACCCCAGCCCATTATATGGCTACGAATGTTGGGTTACATACCATATTGTGGCTTGAGAATTGGTGTAAGATGACAGATGGAAGCGAGGAATTGACTTTTCCTAAATATGGAACATTTAGATTAGAGGTGTTGTATCAGCTAAAAGCGATTATGGCTGCGTTGCGACCTTTGCCTAGACCCACACAGTTTGAAGCGCTAAATGCGTGGATCAGGGCAGCCCATGAAAGGAATAGAGATAGGAGACAAGAAAGAGTGAAACGATCAGTTAGGGCGGTGCAAGATGCGAGATGGGATGCACTGGCCAAGAGGTGGAGAGTGCAGACCATCGAAGGGGACAGGTTGTACACATTGTTGGTCAATACAGGCGAAGCTGCTGAAGGGTATGGAATAAAGCCAGATTAGGCATGCGGTCACTAACCAGTCAACTAATCACCCTAAGACGCAGGCTCATGAGGTCATATCAACAGGCTTCAAATAGACCATACTAGGTCATTTTTCATGATAATTTTTTCATGATAATGCCTCACCAAGGGCCAACTCAAGCGCAGAGGCTAAACCTAGCAGCCGATGTTTGCTGTTAAGTTTTAGGACCATAGGCATTCAACATTTAGTTTAGAATTGAGTATTTTTGTAGGGATCAACAGAGGTCCTGATGAGTAGCCAGGAGGGGTCTGCCTATGAAACATGTCATGTCGACAAAGTAGACCACACTTGTAATTCTACTTACTAACCCCCTTTTTAATGTTCCCAGCTTGCAAAGCCATTAAAATTAATTTTTTCGACTAGCCAGGGAATTTTTACCTTTTTTTACACCACCATTCACGTAAATAGGTCCCTACACTCCCTAACACATACCACTATTCTCATCACATCACATAGCCTATTGTCAAAAAAATATAAGTGCTCCCGCGTCACTCGTAGGTTGAAGCACGCCCCGCCCCGTAGAGGGACGGGAAGACCCCAATGATGGGAGAATGACACTATGGGATTCATAGTGTGTGAGGGGTATTTTAAAAACACACAGTGCCCTCATTCTGCCACCCGCAGAGAGGCCTAATTTTCACATTGTAGTGTTTTCACAAGTTTAGAGAATATACAATATCATATAAAATTAGTCACCACTCACATTGATAGAATCTCCTTGTTTACAAAACCAATACAGGCGACGCACAGAGGAGAAGTACCGAGGATGAGGACAGTGAGACAGACGACAGCCTGATAGAGAGACTGCTGTCGGAGAGACCACCTCCATATAATCCTGAGGTAGAGGGAAGGTCAACATCAGCAATGAGCAGGGAAGCCTCCGCCGCGGCCGGTGGCGTCCCAACAGAGAGCGGCTTGAGCCCCTTAGGGGACAGGTTCAGCTCGGCAGAGGGAGAAAGGGCACCTCAACCTTCGCCAAGGACGAGAGTGGTGGGAAGATTCACGGCACAAAAAGTACAAGAGGAAGGAGGTGTCGATTCTCAGAGGCTGCCAGATGCTCTTACGATACCTGTTACCATAGGTCCCATAGTATCAGTGTACAATCCAGAGCAGACACCAAGTGAGGGTCCGTCACAAACAGAGAGAGAGAGAAGTGTCAGGGAAGGAAGGAGTAATGTGGCGGACGGATGGAGCCAATTACCAAGGCCTGTAGAAAGGAGCACCCCTTTGGCAGCATCGGCAGACTCATCAGGAGAGCAGGGGGGTTTGAGAGGACCGATGGACTTGAGAGGACCACGGCCAAGGTCACTTAGAGAATTAAGGCCTGATTTGAGGACTTGGGAAACAATTGTGGATACCCAGAGCAACAGGTCGGGAAATGATTTTGGCAATGGGAACCACGAAAGTAGGGGGGTGTCTCACTGCGCACCTAGATAAAGCAGGCAGGAATGGGATCGCGGAAATGTGGAAAGTAGGGGGGCATCCCAACACACCCCTAGCGATAATAGAAGGGAATGGGACCGCGACAGTTGGGAAAATCGAAGGGTTCCCCATAACACACCCGAAGAGGACAGACGAGTGAGTCAGGACTGTGGTGGGAGGGACTCTAATGGAACTTCTAGCCAAGGTACGTTGAGGGCGGCAATAAAGGCAAGAAGGATTGATGTATTGAGACTCCAATCAGAAGTGGAGGAAATAGTGGAAGGCACATTGTACCTAGAGAGAATCGAACTCTATGAAACAGATGAACTGTTGTTTGTGGCGAAAGATGTTACTCGAAGGGCCAGGACAGCACATGAGAAATTGTCTGAATTAGCGAATAAGTATGCGGTGGATTTGACAAGGACGAAAGCATTACAGGGTGGCCATAGGTTGCAGTATTCGGACCAAGATCTAGAAGAGAAGAGGGTGATCGGATTAAAAACCTACATCAGGGAACTGGTCGTGGGACTCCGAACTTGGACCCAATTGGACAAATGGGAGGAAAGGTGGTCAAAGAAAAAGAGTGTTAGGCGAAGTGCTATTGAGACATCCCCGGGAGGAGGGTTGATGCATGTGGAGGCGTACCCCTTGCGGGAGGTGGCTCACGGGGGATATGTAAATGTACCCTGGAGCAGGGGAGATTTGGCTGCCTTTACGAACTCGTTTCCGAAGTTGCGCGAGAGTCCAGTGGAATGGTACAAACAGGTAGAGAGGTTTGTTAAGATCTCAAAGGTACTGTGGATTGATCTAAACACATTGTTTGACATTGTGGTTCCAGGGGACCTGTGGATAGCATGCACGGTCAGTGTTGAATGGCCCACAGTGGAGCCAGACCGAGATGCTACCACGAATGGACCCTCACCCAGGGTGATGATAAAGTATGAGCAGGCGATCACGTGGTTGAAGACTAAGGTACCACCACAGGACATAGACTGGGTGAAGATAGATCGGACTAGGCAGGAACCGAAGGAGACAGTCCACGAGTATTATGAGCGACTGTTGCAGATCTTTAAGCAGTACAGTGGATTGGATGTGATGGATCCAAAAGACATGGGGCAGTTTGTGTCTAAGTTTGTTCTGGGACTGAGACCTGATATCTGTCTCATGATACAACAAAATTTAATTTGTTGGCAGAACAAGCCTCTGGACGAGATCTTGAGGTACGCGAGGTATTGCAGTGATGAGATAGACTCCAAGACAAAGAAGCTTAAGGATAAACTGATGTTAGTACAGATGCAACCGGGAGGACAGGGTCAGTCGGGCAGCGGAACCTTAGGGAGAAAATTCAAGGGGACAGAAAAGGGACAACGAGGAAGGCCCAAGACCAAGGATAGACCTTGCGACCCTGAAAAAGACGACCAGGTGTCATCAGTTTCACGAGGTCAGACATTGGAGACGCGAGTGTCCCCATAACCCGGAGAATCAAGGACAGGAAGAAGAGGAGGAGGAGGTTCAAGCCCCTCCGGAACAGAAAGTAACAGTAACCAAGTTCAAGACGACTAAAGGGGGGACTTCAGCCCCTAGGGCTCCGGTCCCCCAGCCACCGAAGATTTCAGTGGGGAACAAGGTTTACAAGCAGATGCCTTTCATAGTTGAGGGGGACTTTGACCCAGTGACAGGACGGTGTCTGAGTGGGGAGGAGGACTGTACCCTCGGGGCAGTTCTAGAGGTAGATCAGAGGGGACCATTCGTAGAGGCTGATGTAGATGGACATCCCACCATCTTTTTGGTAGATACTGGTGCTTCCCGTTCTACTGTATGGTCTGCAATAGTCCCCAACTTACCCCTTTCAGGACAGACTATCCAAGTTGTAGGCGTTGCAAACAGAAGAATGACAAACCCACTGACTGAACCAGTCCCAGTGAAGATCGGAAGTTTCAGGGACAACCACCAATTCGTAGTGTGCGATTCCAGTCCAGTGTGTCTCTTAGGGAGAGATCTCCTGTGTAAACTCAATTGTACCATCTTCTGTACCCCGAGGGGAGTGGAGTTGCAGACAAATGATGATGATGCTGCCTTTAAGGTCGCAAATACGCATGTGTGCATAGAATTGTATCCTGCTTTAACTGTGGAGGAACTCCCTTGGGATTTGAGGGATGCGGTCCCACCGGAAGTGTGGGACTTTACAGGAGAGGAGATCGGTTTGATCAAAGGAGTAGAGCCAGTTAAGATTCAAGTAAGGCGGAACGTTGATTTCCCAAGAACACCCCAATACAAGTTGACTCCGGAAACTATTGCAGGAATAAAACCTGTGATTGAATCCATGATTAGACAGGGAATTCTGAAGGAAGTCATGGGCAGTCCATGCAATTCCCCGATTATGGGTTTGCAGAAGCCTAGCGGGAAGTTCAGGATTGTGCAGGACTTGCGAAAGGTGAACAACATAGTTGTTCCATGCTGTCCAGTGGTACCGAATCCATCAGTGATACTGTTTCAAATACCGTTCCAAGCTGAATGGTTTTCTGTGATTGATCTGTGTCAGGCTTTCTTTTCGATTCCATTGCATGAGGAGAGCCAATTTCTTTTTGCGTTCAGGCTGGAGAATCGCGTTCTAACATGGTGTCGTATCCCTCAAGGGTACACTGAGAGTCCATCGATCTTTAATCAGTTGCTGAAAAGAAACCTTGAGAGTCTGGTAGTGCCGCAGAACTCCGTTCTCGTACAGTACATAGACGACCTCCTTGTTGTGTCAGAGACAGAAGATGCTTGTAGAATTGACACTGTCGCTTTGTTGAACCATTTAGCAGAGAATGGACACAAGGTATCTCCCAACAAGTTACAGTACTGTTTGCCTGAGGTACAGTATCTGGGTCACAGGATAGAGAAAGGAAAGAAGAAAGTGTCACCTGACAGGATTGAGGCGATCATGAGAATGATGGTACCTTCGACACAGAGAGAGGTTAGGATGTTCCTGGGCATGGTTGGCTACTGTGGCCAGTGGATTGCCAATTTTTCCCTGAAGGCGAAACCTTTGCAGAAACTGACGCGCAAGGATGTAAGTGATCCGGTACCATGGGACAAAGACTGTATGATGGCTTTCCTTGAGCTGCGAGAGGACTTGTGTCACGCTCCGGCTCTGGGAATGCCCGATTACACCAAACCATTTTCACTGTTCTGTTGTGAGAAGGAGGGATGTGCTTTGGCAGTCTTAGCACAAGATCATGGAGGAGTCCGTAGACCAGTTGCTTACTTCTCGGCTACCTTAGATCCAGTAGCCGCAGCGTTGCCCGGATGTCTTAAATCCGTTGCCGCAACAGGTGTCAGCATTGAAAGGTGTGAAAGCATTGTGATGGGTCATTCACTGACATTACATGTGCCTCATTCAGTGGAATTGTTGATGACCAGGACCAAGACGCAGCACTTGACAAACAACAGGCTCACACGCTACGAGCAGGTTATACTTGCTACGGAGAATGTGACCCTTAGGAGGTGCTCGGTCTTGAATCCTGCTACTTTAATGCCATTACCAAATGATTTTGATGATGATTGGGAAGACCATGATTGTCTTGATGTGACTGAACTATGCACCAAACCCAGACTGGATATTGTTGATGAGCCACTGGTGGACCCTGATGAAATTTACTTTGTTGATGGCTTATGTGTAAGGGACAATACTGGTCAGTTGAGAGCAGCTTTTGCTGTCTGTACTATTTCTGGAATAGTCGAAGCGGCCTGCCTGGAAGGAGTACACTCCACTCAGGTGGCCGAGATAATTGCGTTGACGCGTGCCTGTTGGGCAGCCAACAAGATTCGGATCACCATATATACTGACAGCCAATATGGGTTCGTTGTGGTTCATGACTTCGGTCAGTTGTGGTCTCAAAGGGGTTACATGACATCATTGGGTTCCCCTATCAGGAATGGAGAATTTTTTTTTTTTTTTTTTTTGGGATATAAACTTTTATTGTTAAGTGAGGCTACATACACAGCAGTGTGCCTACAACCATGTCAGGCCGGCAGCGATACACATGCATTTCAAAGGTGGTACCTGTGGTAACAATGAGTACAATGGGAACATTATGGCCTCGTGCAGCAACACAGCAGTAATTCAGGAGTCAGCTTGTGATAGGGTCAACGCAAGTTCGTGAATAGTCAGATACCAATATACGGGGACATATCATCTTAGGCGGTGGATGTGTAGATAGAGCCGTTATAACAGTTATTATAAACACATAGCACAGGACTGTCACAGTAGAAAGCCGCACCCTCTAAGAGGGGTGGTAACACAGTTCTGATCCATGGTAGCTTAGGTAAGAGTCAGTGTAAATCAGTGACATATTTCCACAACATCAAGCAAGTACAATAACGCAGATGTGTCAACCCCACAGAATCCACCAGATGCTCTGCAACGAAGATCGAGTGGATACCCATACGTCCGAGTGGATAACAGTGGTAGGGTTAATAGGCTCCTCACCATTCCCTGCTTCATTCCCACTTACAGCCCCATTATCTAATCCGAATTCGTTGGCGGGATCTCATCAACCACCTCCGTACCTTCTGTCCCTTGTGAAGCAGTTAGGAGAAGGTATGTCTGCAGAGGACCCCAAATGTCAGCCGGTCTAGACGTCAGAGGCAGCAATTCAGAGAAAATTCCATACTGTTCCTGGCAATATAACATATCTCGCAACAAGTCTTGAATTTAGGGGCCCGACCCCGCCCCCATCTACAGGCCAGGTGTCGTCTCGCCAGCAACAGTGCAACATTAGCGTATTTTCTGACATTCCTCGCTATGTGCGCAGTATAGCCCAGTAGGAACAGTAGTGGATCCAATTCCAGCGTAGTGCCTAGCATAAGGGAGAGGCCCTCGCAAACTCGCGACCAATATTCCTGCACCTGCATGCAAGTCCATGCCAAATGGAGGAAGTCCGCCCCATCTTGTCCACATCTCTCACATCTATCTGAGTTAGCCAAGCCGAATCTGACTTTCCTTGCGGGCGTGTAATACAGCCGATGGAGGAACTTGTAGTGTATAATTTTAAAACGACAGCTAGACATCACCTCCCCAGATAATTTACAGCAGTATTCCCATTGGTCATTTGTGACGTCTCTGCCAAGGTCTTGGGACCAGTGCATTCTAGCCGTGCTCTCCATGACCGGCAGTTCCGTCCGAAGGGTTTTATATATATTGGATACTAGATGTGCACCATCTGTGCTACCCAGCACAACTGTAAGCGGAGCTACACTGGGGGGTTCCCGAGGGTATTCCGGTAGGATGGTCTTCAGGCCCTCTCGCAATCGCAGGAAATAAAACAACTCCAGGGGTGTAGGCTCTTTGTCACCAAAGAAGTGTTCCCGAGAGCGAAAGATCCCGTCCCGGAATAGATCACCCCATGTCTGGATTCTCAACCGACGACACATGTTCCGAAAACCCAGTTCCTGATAAAGCGCCATATGTGGGTGATAAGTCAACGGCAGGCGTGCTGTATAAAGCAACGGGGCCTGTAAACGTTTCCCAATCCTATGCCATGCGTCCATTGTACAAGTGACCGTATTTGCCTGCATTTCCAACACAGAGCTGGGGGCATGTATCACCCCAGATAGTGGCAATGGGTGGGCAATCCAGTCCTCCGCCGCAATCTGTGGCATAAAGGCAACAGGTTTCACCCAATAGTATAGGTAGTGTGCCTGCGCACTCAGGTAATATAGTTCAAAATCAGGGATATCTAACCCTCCCATATGATAAGGTTGTGTCATAACTGCCCACCGGAGAAGCGCCTGTTTGCCTCCCCATACCAGTCTTATAAGTTCGGAGCGCAGCGTTTTGAAGAAAAAAGCACCAGGGTGGTATGGTATATTGAGGAACATATATAAAAAACGCGGCAGAACTACCATCTTTATGAGGGAGACTCTAGACGCCAAGGATAAAGGTAGTTTGATCCATCGGGTCACTGAGTCAGCTAGTTTAGTTATAGCCACGCCATAATTCATCCGCAATGTGTCTCCCTTGTCTCTCGAGAGTTGTATCCCTAAGTAGCGCAGCTCCGAGGAGCACCATTCAAGAGGATAATCGAGTGGGAATTCCGATACCGCAGGCGTTAGGGGAAAAAATTGGGACTTACTCCAGTTGATAGATACGCCAGACAGGCCTCCGAAGGCGACAAATTCCCGCAGCAAAGTATTCAAGGTAACTTGGGGCTCTTTGACGTATAACGTGACATCATCAGCATATATATCGAAATAGAGAGTTGTCGTTGAAAGCAGTTAAAGGCGCTGGCTTTATGCCGTTGCCGAATGCGACAGGCCAGTGGTTCAATCGCAATGGCGAAGAGCAGAGGGGAGAGGGGGCATCCCTGTCGGGTGCCCCTCGTTATTGCGAAAGTGTCAGTTAGGAGTCCATTCGCCAATACTCTCGCCCTCGGAGCCGTGTATAGTAGGCGCACCCAATTCACAAAGATCGGGGGAATCCCATCTTCTGCAATACCGTAAATAAGAACCCCCACTCTACGGAATCGAAGGCTTTCGATGCGTCTAAAAAGTCAGCAGCGAGCGGTATCTCAGGGCTAACCGTCTGGATCAGGGAGAAAACAGTGCGGAGGTTGTGTGAGGTAGATCTCGTAGGGACAAATCCTGATTGAGCAGGCAATATGAGCGTGGTCATGAGTAGCGAGAGCCTCGTAGCGAGCACCTTGGCTAAAATGTTGGCATCACAATTTAACAGTGATAAAGGGCGATACGAGTCGCACTGTGTGGCGTCTTTACCCGGTTTAAGTAATGATGTGATTACAACCTCCCTCATGGATCTCGGCAGGACACCCACTTCCAAGGCGTCGTCGAACACCTCCCGCAAGACAGGCGCCATGATGTCAACATAACATTTGTAAAATTCCGCGGGAAGCCCATCGTGCCCCGGTGCCTTCCCATTGCCCAAGGACATTATGGCGTCACTCACTTCGTCTATCTCAATTGGGGCACCCAAGAACTGTCGATGGGTATCGCTGAGCTAACAGAGTGCGACATCCCCCAAAAAGTCATCCAGGCCAGAGGTCCCAGACGTCCGAGACGTATAAAGTCGCTCATAATGTGCTTGGAGTGTGGTCAGTATGCCAGCCGAGTCTTTACATACCCCACCGTCAGCTGTGTGTAATTCCAAGATGGTGTTCGAGCCACGCGCCACGTGAACGGCCGTGGCCAGTGCTCTACCTGGTCTACCTCCCTCATTGTAAGCGCGGGCCTTCCAGTATTTACCCTTAAACTGCACCTCTCTGTGCGCCTCCGCTTCATATTCCGATAATTTGGCCCTAAATTCTGTCTGCACCGCTCCTGGACCACCTCTCACCATATCTCTCTCTAGTGTCCGCAGACTGTCCTCCAACCTCTGGAGTGTACGCTGTATGTCACTCAGTACTCCAGAGCTTTTGGCGATGCACCACCCCCTAACCGTGACTTTGAAGGCCTCCCAAACCGTTTCCACACTATCCACAGTATCCTTATTACGAGGAAAGAATTCTACTATATCCTCCCTGAGCTCTTCCCGGAATACCGTGTCCACTAGAATGTTAGGGTACAATCGCCAAGGCGGGCGTGGCTTATGAAATCCGGGCATATCAATAGTCAGTAGGACTGGGCAGTGGTCTGAGTGTGTCCTAGGTAGATGTTGTACTGTCAGGACATGTGGTGCTAAATCCCTTGACACAAGAATATAATCTATTCTAGCCCAGGTACCAGTGTATGAGGTGAAGTGTGTGCCATCAAGCATGTCCAGATGTAAGTGTCTCCATGCATCAACCAGCCCCTCCTCATCTATGAGCCCACGAAGGACCCTCCTCGCCCCAGGGTGATACGACGAACATCCATCTGCCCTGTCCAGTCTCGATAGTAAAGCCACATTGAAGTCACCACCCCATATCAAATGAGTGGAACCCACATCCATCACTATCCCCCAGAGCACAGTGAAAAAATGAGGGTCATCAACATTAGGAGCATAACAGTTGGCAATAGTGAGTGTCTCCCCCCCAATCTCCCTCACAAAACCACATATCTCCCTTCCTTATCGATACATTGACCCTGGAGCGTGAACGGGAGGGCGCGGTGAATAAGGATAGCAGTACCTCTGGCATACGAGGAGTAGTTCGAGAAGATCCTTATGCCCGCCCATCTCTTACCGAAAGCGGATGCAGCAGCGGGTAGGTTGTGAGTTTCCTGTAGCATAACTACCTGTACATCATGTCTATCCCAATATGCCACCAATTGTCTGCATTTACGTGTGTCCTTAAGCCCCCGCACATTCCATGACAAAAAAGTACATTTGTTAACTACCCCTGGTCCCAGAGACGTACGCTGTGCACATTTTTACGAAGGTACCCTGCAAAAGACCAAGTAACCACAAGATGTGAACGCTTCTGCCTGTACTGATCAATCTGCAGACCATGTCAGCTGTGAGTTTGTGTAGCCAGCTCCCAATTAACATATACGACCCTCTAACATTCCCTTTTGCCCACCCAACCTCCCACTGAAGCAACCCCAACATGCCAGGTTCATCTTCCCTCCCACCCCACCCCTCCCCTCTCAACAGCAAAGGGTGGGAACATACCCCATACCAACAAAAACTAAGTGGGTCATACCCTCTAGGTAGCATTCCAGGTGGCAACACATTTCCCCCACTGCTCCACTAGCTCCCCCAGACCGGATCCAACCAGCCAGTGGGAGCGAGGAGGGGGTACCCGGCGAGCGATATACCAATTCAGCTTCCCCCGGACCAACAGCCAGTCCCATCACAACTGAAGGAGGAAAAAACAAAATAATACAGCAGGCAATGGTATTGCTATATGTGACCCTGTGGCCAGTACTCACGCACAGCTGGCCGTTCAATACAAGATAGTCTCAAAAGAGGAGGGTGCGAGGTCATTGTTCATCCTCTTCCACCTGGCCGCGTCTCCGGTCAGGCTCATCCTCTCCGTCTCCATGTTGATGCGCCGTACGTCTGTAGTGTTTGATGAAGTCCTCCACTTGTTGTGGTTTCGTGAAGAACCTCTGGCGCCCCTGAAAGGTAATACGTAGACGAGCCGGGTAGAGTAGAGCGTAATCCACCTGGAGATTGCGAAGCTTCGCCTTGACATCCAAGAACTTACGGCGTTCCTCCTGCACCATAGGCGTGAAGTCTGGATATATCGTGAAATTGTTGCCTTCAAAGGAGAGTGTTTTGGAGGTACGAGCTGCCCGCAAGGCAGCGTCCCTATCCCTGTAATTCAGCAACCGGGCGATGATAGGTCTCGGTTTCATGCCCGGTTTGGGTACAGGACCGAGGGATCTATGCGCTCTCTCCACTATGAAATGGGGCGAGAATGCCTCCGGCCCAACCGCCGCCAGCAGGAGTTTTTCCACATAGTCCTCCATTTTTCCCGCATTGGTGGATTCCGGTATACCCACCAGGCGCATATTATTGCGCCGACTTCTCGCTTCTAAATCCTCGTTCTTGGCTGCTATAGTGCGTAAGATATCATCCATCCGAGTAAGCCGCGTTGTGTGTTGGATGGAGGTGTCTTCGACGTCCGAGATTCGCTGTTCCGCCTCTTTCAGCCTCCCCTCATGGACATCCAGTTTGTGGACAACAGCATCCATACGCGAAGATATCCTGTCAACCTTGTCCGCTATGGTCGCAAATCCTTGGCGCATTTCCCGGAGGATTTCCTGGACATCTGTGGAAGTGGTCGGCTGGCCATCACCAGAGCTACTGGCCTCAGTCTGTTTCTGCTGTTCAGGGCTGGTGCGAGTCGTTTTTTTGGCAGCATCGAAGGTGAGTTTCGGTTGGCGTGCATCTGGTCTCCCCATCTTTGCCACTTAGTCAGAACTGCAGACCCCTGTGAGCAATGGGCCTAGTCGTTTGGATCGTTCCGCACTTGTAGGGGGCAAGAGCGAGCTCAATCGCCGTATTCTGTGGAAACACACGCCGGCCTGGATAGGAACCCTTAAAAGTTGCGCGCATGCAGTCAGCAATCTAGGCCCAACAGCGCCCTAGAGGTCGTATGGCCCATCAGGCTCACCGTGCACCCTCCAGTAGTCGCCTCACTGAAGTTGTGAGGCTCCCAAGGTCGAGCGGGCTGGTCAGAAGCGTTCACACTGCGGATGGCGAAGATAACGCAAGCAGGCAGCCAATAAATGGGTGAGCACACGTATTCCAGTGGCCAAACCGCTTTCAGGCATCAGCACAGCACCCTGGCCACGGGGAGCGCAGCTGAGGTGCAAACATCCAGGCTAGAGCCGAGATAGTAACCCAAAAGAATAGCGGTGATGAGGCCCTTCCAGCGCACACGCGCCTGATACAGGATAGCGTCCTTCCCCACTATAGGATGTCCTAACTCCAGTTAGCGGAGATCAGTGCCAACAGCAAGGATAAGGGGGATGTCGTTCTGCAAGGAAGATGGTTACCTGGTAGGGGCTTGAGCATCTCGCGGCATATGATTTGCGGGCCGATCCCTCCAGCCAACGCCAGCCCCTACTAGTGGTCAGTCCCAGTGCGCAGCCCAGCGAGCCTCCGCCGCACCCCGCACCTCAAAGGCAAGACTGGCAGGCAAGTTCAGAGTCGCTCCGGTCACAGCGCTATCTTCGCGCAGGAGGAGGCCGCCATGTTGTCTGAGTAACGACAGGGCATCGGCTATGTTCCTCAAGTAGTACGCTGTAGCAGGGGGCCCAGGGGCCTCGGGGCGGTGAGGCGCCAGCGAGGAAGGACGCAGCAGAGCCGGGCAGTGAACCACTCATGGTACAGGTGCCTGTTACCAGCCAGGGGATCAGCGTCTGCTCCGCTCCGCCGCCGCCGCTGTAGCAGCCAGTGATTTTGCGCCAAAGGGGGCCTAGCCTCCACCACTGCATCCCCGGGCTCGCGCTGTCAGGCCAGCCGCTCAGCCGAGCAGTCACCTCCGCCAGTCGGGATCGTTGGAGACGAGATCGCCTCTCCCAGCCGAAGTCGGTTAGCCCTCGGATCAAAAAACAAACCGGAGCTTCCAGGGGGCTCCCTGCACAGATGGGACAAGCTTCAGCCCGGTAGGTTGCTAAAATTAGGAGAATTTAAGGATAAATTTCGCCAGGATGTGGGAGCCTCACAGAAGGGCGTCCATACACTAGTGCGCCACCTAGCGCCCCTATAGGAATGGAGAATTTATCAGATTACTGCTGGAGGCTTTGAAGGGTCCAGCAGAGATAGCTGTTGTAAAATGCACTGCACATACCAAGGGTACTGATTTTGTGTCCATGGGTAATCGTTATGCTGATGAAGTTGCACGTTACTGTGCCGAGCAGGGATACTCATTTACTGAACAAAAGGTCGAAGGGGCGCAAGAAAGGACCGAGTTAAGCATGATGCTTGAGGTGGCCGATACCTGGGAAGAGTTGAAGAGCATGCAGGAGCAGGCATCAGACTATGAGAAAAGAGTGTGGGGATGGCTGGTTGTGTCAAAGGAGAGTTGGACTTGTGGGTTTCGGCTGATGGGAGAGCGGTGTTGCCGAATGAACTGGTGAGTTCAATGGCACGACAGATACATGGTCCTGTACATCTGGGAAGAGATGCGATGATGCGTGTGTTCAGACAAACGTGGTACAACCCGAAATTCCGAACGGCTGCGGAAGCAGTATGTCAGAGGTGTGTTACATGTCAACAAATGAACATTGGAAAAAGAACACTAGTCAAAATGAGTCACATTGGGAGGTCCGGCGGACCTTTCTATAGGATGCAACTGGATTTCATTGAGATGCCGAGGTGTAATTGCCTCAGGTATGTCTTGGTGATCGTGTGTGTGTTTTCCAGGTGGGTTGAGGCATACCCAACTTGTAGGTGCGATACACTCACAGTAGCAAAGTTGTTGTTAAGGGAGCTGGTGCCACGTTTCGGGGTTCCGACCTCTTTGGAATCGGACAGAGGGAAGCATTTTAATAGCGTAATTGTGAAAATGCTCTGCGCTGCACTGAACATTGATCAGAGACTGCATTGTAGTTACCGACCAGAGGCTTCTGGCATAGTGGAGCAAATAAATGGAACCCTCAAGGCCCGAATGGCGAAAGTGTGCTCATCCACGTCCCTGAAATGGCCAGATGCTTTACCTTTGGTGCTAATGAGCATGCGTAGTACGCCAGACAGGAGGACAGGACTCTCACCTCACGAAGTATTGATGGGGAGGGCTATGAAGCTGCCATCTATCCCTACAACAGCCTTGCTAAATATCACAGATGATCTGATTCTTGATTATTGCAAAGGACTTTTTGATGTCGTCCATTCTGTGTCCCTTCAGGCTGCGGAAATTCCGGCTTCTAGAGACCTTTGTCATGACCTGTGTCCGGGTGACTGGGTCCTGGTGCGGAAGCACGTGAGAAAAAGCTGCCTGGATGTGCGCTGGAGAGGACCGTTTCAAGTTATCTTGGTGACGAACACTGCTGTGAAGTGTGGAGGATTGCCAAACAGGGTCCATGCTTCTCACACCCGACGGGTTCCAGCACCCATGGAAGAAACAGCTCCTCTCGTAGATGAAGATACAGGAGTGGAAGAAGATCCACAGGAGGGGGCAAGTCAATCTGTAGGGGTGTCTGAAGAAGCCGGTAACTCATCTGATCAAGCTGAAGGAAATCACGACAACAGTGACACTGAGTCTGCCTCTGAATGGGAAAGTGACTGTGAAGGTGATTTGAGCGCAGTGCAAGCTGGAAGTAGTGATGAGCAGGGTGTGCAAACGAGAAGCAGAAGAGTCAGAAGCGCAGAGGCTCATTGGCCTGAGAGGTGGAAGCGATTGAACGTAAGATTGGGTTCCGAAAGAGATCTTGCACCTGTATCTGAAGAATCCGACCAGGACGAGGAAGAACAAGAAACAGAGCAAAGAGGTCCGAGGAGGTCGAGGAGGGTGAGAGTACCTTGTCGAAGATACGCCACTCCTGAGTGGACCTACCCTGTGACAAATGCCCGGTGTACTGAGATCAGGGAGGGTGAGGGCTGTGACAGTGACCAGTACAATCCCAAATGTTAAGTTGGAAGTGGTGCTGTTGGTACCAGGACTTGAGATCGAAGGCGTACCGACACTCACCATTCCTAATCCCCCTTAACTAAGCAAGATACGTGATTTAATGCTGGATAGACTGATTTTTCCTACATTTGGTCCAGAAATACCATCTTACGAATTGGTTGTGCTTCGCATGGAACTTCTGGTTTATGTGCTAAGTGCAGTTGGAGCAAGTGTGATCATCGATTAGTAAAGACTTTTACAAATAGCTGAGTGGAAGAAGAACAAATTTAGGGACTTTCCACAGAGGACGGAGAAGGGTTAGGGTTCTCTGTTGCTGATGCAGCGAAGAGCTAAATAGGGGGTTTCTGCTTTCAGAGGTGTGGTTCGAGAGACTCAAATAACCAAGAAAGAGACTTTGGGTTGTCGCAGAGAACGAACTATATTGTTCCGAGACCATGGAGGCTGGAAACCCGACTCGTAGGGCTAAGTGCATTGTAGGCACTCTTTTAGGAGGAGTGATATTCTTTATATTTTTAGTAGTTATAGTTTCCTATTTAGTACCACATGAGCAGGCAGTGAAGATTGAGGGAACACCGACACCTACCACTTCTAGCAAGAAAGAAGTCAAGGTAGGAGCAGAGAAGGCTTTGCTAGAAGAGGAGAGTCGTAGGTTACATGCAGATCTGTCTAAAGGAAATTTTGGACAGAATGCGTATGCAAAGTTGTTGTATGAATACATTGATGCGATGGATGCGAAAGACTGCTATGTGTGTATGCAATTGCCGGCTTCAGTAGATGAGGGTATTAGATACCATCACCTTCCATTGACATATGGTATTTCATGTAGTCTGCTGCTTAGCATATTTTACGGGCGGAACCATTTTGAGTACTTCTTTTCGAATTATGATGCTGTGTTACCAGAAGTCCCTGCTTATAAACACTTGAATCAGTTCGATTATTATAAGTCAGAGGATAGACTTGGATATTTCTTCATCCCGACACAAGAGTTAGACACCTCATATGCACACCGACACAATTTGACATGTCTGTTGTCAGAGACAGAGAAAAAGTTCATTGAGCAAGTTGAGGACAGGTACAAAAGACAAAAACAGTTGCGAGATTCAGGGCAAGGTAAAGTTGATTGGACGGATGAGGAGAAGCAGCACCGGTCAAGAGGGAGTTATGGTCCGATAGCTCTAGATGAAGTGCAGAAAGGGAAGTTGTGCATTCACAGACCACAGACGTATTATGAAAATGTGTATGTGGGTCATACTACATGTGAACACACTTTCACACTGGAGTATTACACGAATGATTTCTTGCAGAGTGTGGTGCAGGTGATTCCTACTGTTTACTTTGTCTGCGGAAGGAATGCGTATGTAAGATTGCCGGAAGAGTGGTATGGAACGTGTTATCTAGCGATCATTTTTCCCAAGATTTACCATACTGAGGATTTTGCTCTTTTGGAGGGAGGACGACAGACGAGGGTAAAGCGAGGTGAAAGTGCTGGTGCAATAGTTGGAGACGTGTTTGGAGCAGTGATACCCATGTTGGGAGTGGTTTTGAATGACGTGAAGATACGGCGGTTGGCAACTGTGGTGGATGAACTATCAATGAGTACAGCTAAGTCATTAGTGTTGGTTGAGGGTGAGATGTTGTCGATAAGGACAATGGTTTTACAGAACCGTCTTGCTTTGGACGTCCTTCTAGCAAAAGAGGGAGGAGTCTGTAAGCTTTTGAAGGTACAGGAATGTTGCACGTATATTCCAGACAATTCTAAGGATCTGGAGAAATATATAAGTAACATTACTGCGATCCATTATGAAATTGAAGATTTGACGCAAGAGAATGTGTGGGAGAAGGTTGGCAAGGGATTTGGAAATGCTGGAAACTGGTTTGCAAATCTGGGAAGAAGTTTCCTTGGGTTTGTACTGAAACCCCTCATCATAGTGGTGGCATGTTTGATTGGGTTGTGGGGTTTGGTAAGAGTGTACAAGTGGTATAAGTCAACCAGATTCGAAAGATCGATGAGAGTACAAGAGCGAAGAATGGAGAATCTGCAAGACAGTCAATATCGGAGCTTGAGAGAATTGGAGATGCTCAAGCGAGGGAAAATGGCAACAGGATCTGTTTAACTCAGTTCTTACCCTTAGGGATGGGGTGATGATGGTGATGACACAGGTCATCAAAGGGGGGAACTGAGAGAGCGCCAAACAGAAGAAAAGTGTTGTAGGGGTGTATCATATGTACAAGTAGTTAACACCCGCATATATAGAGGAATTACTAATCGTGTTCAAAATCTAATGTAGGGTTGAGGACTAATATACTTGGTATTAGACATACATGTAGAGCAAATGTTAAGAGTTTTGAAAATCAATAATGCTGTTTTTAACATATAAATGTTGTTTGACGTGAAGCCTTTCACTAATAAGAGGTGTGTTTTATAAGATCACCATTGTGTATTTAGTTCCGCTTTATTAAAGTTCATAGTGTACCTATTACACGTTATAAAGGTGTTGAAGTAGAAAATGTATTTGCTTTAAAGATGGAGGCTTAAAGAACGAAAGAGATGTTAATGTTAGGATGTTGGGCCTATAAGCATGCAGAAGCCCAGTTCATGAAAATCGTGTAGGCCTGATCGAAAATGTCTTGCTTAGCATTAAATCGTAGAAATGTTTTATGAAGAAAGCTGCCTTTAGCTAAAGTCAATTGCAACATTAAAGAATGTGTGAGCCGATTCACATGTATTCCTTTGCAGGTGTCGGACCAAGTAGACAGTAAAGTAGAAGGGCCCATTGTGTATGAGTGTTAGGATGCTAGACTCAGACATGGAGGAGTAGCCGAGGAATTCAAGGAAGCAACTTGAAGCGAAGGAGAGTCTGGGACCCAAGGACGTCTTAACGGACAAGGATGGAGATGTGCCATAATGGAAAATTCTGAAAACCAACACCTTTGAGAGGGGCGTACCTGAAGGCGTGTCGTCCGCATTGTGGGGTTTTGTATTAGGGACAGCACCCCGAGGGTGAAGGCAGAGTAGAAGGGCAGAGAGGCGAGAGGGAGCGGTTGGTTGGCAGAGAGCTTAGCTATGACTGAGAGATCTCTAGACTGAGCAGAGGAAAGTGAGTGAACTTCTTTGGAAGTCACCACAGCTGACACCTTATTAGGTTGGGCTATTTGTTGAGTAGGGATGTCACTTAGTATAGTGTAGGGACAGATTAACCTGAATTATACTCTTTTCCAATGCATACTAGAACTCAGGTTATAGCAATTCTTATCAGCCTGATGATTCTCGAATTGATTCTTGTATTATTCATAAGCCGTCTGAGACTTTTCCATAGAGTTATGTTTGTATTAGTGCCTGTTTATCTTCTGAACCTTTTGCTGAGGTGTTTATACCTGCAGTTGTTTTTGGTTATGTAATAAATCTTCAAACTTAGTTCTTAGTCGGTGGTTCTTTGGGGGGGGAACAATGGGAATCGTTGAATTTTGAGTGACTATTGGTGGATAGATTGCCTAATTCATTCTATGACAGGTAAAAAGGTCCAGTCGACCTGTGACAGGATTCTGGAGAATGGTAAGCAGACTCTAGAAGGAAAATCCCGCCCTATCAATGGTACATGTAGTAATAAAATCGTAAGCACTGAATGCAGTTCAAGAGGATAATTGCCACAGTGGGTACTTCTTGCAAAATAGACCCATCAATCAGTGAGCTCAGGGTGAAGTTGCAAATAAGAGCGGAGTGGCTGCCAAATGTTTTGGGGCGGGAGGCAGGGGCAGCAGAGAAGCATAAACATTGCTAGTGGTGTCACAGTACATCAGGTCCCACAGCCAGGCCTTCAACAGCGGTGGTGCAGTGTCGCCCCAATGCAAGGAGAATTGTCAATTTGCCAACAGCAGTTCAATTGTGGTAAGCGTCTGATTCCAGTCCCCAGCGGGAGAACATAATCCAACAGGGCCAGCAGCAGCGAGGGCACGAGTTCAGATTTGACCATAAGCTCTAGATGTCCAAAAACCGCCTCCCAAAAAGCTAGAACTGCTGGGCAATTCCACGCCAGGTGGATAAAGTCAGTATGAGCTGTTGCGCATCTATGACAGGTATAAGGCTTACTATGGTCCATCTTCGCGAGCAACACAGGGGTGATGTAAACTCTATGTATGTATTTAAAATGTAAAAGCTTATGTTTGTAATTATTGGATATGTAGTGTGTTTGTTTGCAGCAAAAAGTCCACATGTTATCAGTTAGCAGGAGTGCCAAGTCACCCTCCCAAGCTGCCCTCGCACCTCCCCCCACCACTGAGCATAGTATTTGTGCAAGATGATACAGTTGGGAAACTAGGCGAGTGCCATCAGGTGATGCAGGGTCGGATTGGTAACGCGGGCATTCGGGCAATGCCCGAGGGGGCGGTGTCCGAGTGCTGCTGTGGGCCTCTTTTTTTAGCAGTCTGGGGGCCATTTGGGCACTGTCTCTATTGTTCGAATACAGCCAGCGGCCCCGTAGGTGTCTGAGTGGCCTTTCTAGAGGCAGAAGGGCGCTCATTACCTCTGTTTAGCAAGAGGTGTCACTCCCTTTGTCTCACTGGCCGGCCCATTAATGTGTGCATACTGAGTGGTGGCAGGGGGCCTGAGTAGAAGTGGCCTAACTTGATTCACCAGTGTAAACTTAATGCATGCATTTTTTTACCCCACCTCCTAAAGTTTTTTTTATAAGATTAGGCCATACAGTGATTTGAGAAGTGATTATGCAAATGTCGGACGATTTTTTTTTTTGCGTGCCCGGGCCGATTTTCAATCCCAATCCAACCCTGAGGTGATGTGACTATTGTGGTGAGTGGTGGAAACTCCGGAGGTTCCACAGCCAAAGGGGCAGATCGCAGCAGCCAACAACACACAAGTTCTGTGCACCAGGAAGCGATCCAGCGCGGACATGTCACAACCCTCCGTCAAACCCACCACCGTATGCAACTGACCGCCCCTGAACATGTCACCCACGGTGTGAAGCTTACAGCGAGTGAGCGCCTGTTTGGTTAGAGTTTTAGTGGTAGACGGTATCCATGGATTGTCCTGGAGCAGCAAATGCAGAGTATACAAGTGGTCAGCCTTCAAATACTTGCAAAGGCATTCCCAGGCCCAGCATGTAGTCAGCAAGGTATGGAACTCTGCTGGGGTCCTCGCAAGGCCACGCAGCAGAATAGAAGAGAGAGGATAAGTGGGTCACTTTAAGAAGAGCCTCAAAACCTGGCTGTTCTAGGGGACCAGGCTGAACGAGAGGTCAGGTGCTGTGAGATCCCCTGGGGATGATTCAGCGCGCCATATAAATGTCAAATAAAAATAAAAAGGGTGGGCGGCGTAACACAGGCCCACGCATCCCCCGCAGTTGGGGGGGGGGGCTCAAGCTCACGGGGGCTCCCTCAGCGCTGCACTTCAGCCTGAGAGCTCCTAACAGAGTCCGGACGGGGCCCCTCCACGTACCTGGCAGGGGGGCCCCCTCAATTATCGTTACGCCACTCCGAGTGTGTGTAAGCATGCCTCAATAATTGCAGTTACGCAACCGGGTTGTACCAGAAATAAGTGTAGTGTGTCTGCGCATCGAAATAATATAAATAACAGTCAGGTACACCAAAGCCCCCACGAACGAAGGGCGGAGTGAGCGTCTGCCAACTAACTTGTGCCCAACCCCCGCCCAAACAATCTGCGTTATCGTGCCCCGAAGAGTATTAAAAAAAAGTGACCATGAGTGGGATGGGAATGTTTAAAAACAAATATAAAAGCCACGGCAGGAATACCATCTTGATGATCGCTATCCGATCAGCTATTGATAGTGGAAGTGCTATCCAGCGAGCTATCTGCCCGGCCAGACAGTCTATGGCCGGGCCGTAATTTAGACGGATAACCTCCGAGGCCGAACAATGGAAACAAATTCTACCGTTTATTCTTAGCTGCGCAACAGAGTTAGTATAGTGAAGGAGGACCAAGGAGCAAAAGTTCAGCGGGAAACCAAGTTTACTGAGGAACTCCCACTAGGGAGTCAACCGCCTTCTTGGCATCCAGCAATATCGCCGCAGCCGGGAGAGCAGGATTTATCTGATTAATAACGGCTGTTAGAAGCGGCTGTCTCTAGTTGGCAGAGGTATACACTTCTGACAAATAGGGACACACCTTTTCTAGTCAGGGCAAGGAGATCACACACTTAGATAACCCCTGCTCACCCCCTTGGTAGCTTGGCAAAGCAGACAGGCTTATCTCAGAGGCAGTGCGTTAAGCATTTATGACCACATACAGTAATAAAGTGAATACACTACAAATGGACACGACACAGTAGTATTATAAAAATAAGTATTTTTATATAAGGCTTAGCACAAGACCAAATAACGACAAAAATATACCACAATCTTAATAAATACTCTTGGAAGGAAAAATAATAGTTCAAGCACGGTTTCTTCTTAGCACAAAAGTCTTTAGTATCAAAAGCAACTCTTCTTCTCTAAAACACAGTTCTTGGCAACAATGTAACCCACACGGGAGTCACACGACGTCGAGGCAAAGTTAATCCAAAGGTTCGGCGTCGACCGCGAGGAGCGCTACGTCGAGCCCGGAGTCGTACAGACCCCAACAACACAGTACCTTGGAAAAAGTGAAGCACTCGATGATCAGCGGCGTCGAGATGTCCGGCGTCGCGTCTTCGGCGTCGATCGGGCCTCGGAGTCGGGGCGATCTGCAGCGGCGTCGACCGAAGTCAGGCGGGAGCAGCGCTCACGGGATGAAGCAGGATACGGCGTCGTCGATGTCGATGTTGCAAGAGTGAGCAGCGCTCACGGCGTCGAGAGGGCTCGAAGTCGATGCGATCAGCGGCGGTGCAGACACGGGGTCACTTGGAGCTGGAGCCGAACTCACTACTCACTGGCGTTGCTGCTGGCGTCGATCGGGCCCGGCGGCCGGCGTCGAGGAAGCGGGACACTGGAGCCGTTACTCACGATGTCGAGCTGGATTCGGCGGCTTCCGTCGGCGTCGAGATTGCTGGATTCTTTCAGAGGTGCTGGATTCACAAACTCCAGCAAATAGCACTTTAAGCAGATGAAGTCCTTTAGCCCTGTGACTTCAACAGGAGACTGGCACTCTTCCAGCCCTTGGAGATTTTCTCAGCAAAGAGTGAGAGTACACACAAAGTTCCTCTCTCCTGGTTCCTTGGCAAAAATAAAGAAGCAATGCAGGATTCCCCCAACAACAGCACTCTGGCAGAAGGGGTAGGCAGTCCTTAGATCAGCAGGCTTCTTGTCCTTGGTTCAGGTTTCCTTGTCAGAAGTGATCTAAATTCTTGGTTCAGGGGTCCTTCTCTTATACCCCTTTTTGGCTTTGATCCCTTTGTCCATGCAGGGGAAATTCCCCCCCATCCTGGGTTTGTTGTGGGTGTTGCCAGGCCAGAGCACCTGGCCTATTCACTGGGCAGGGCAGAGTCCTCAGCCGCCCAGCAGGAGCGGAGCCAGCATTGTCACTGGCAGGGGCAGGGCCATCAGCTGCCCGGCAGGAGGCGGGCCAGGAAAGTCCCAGGCCGGCACAGAGTCATCAGTCGCCTGGCAGGGGGGCGGAGCCAACATTGTATCAGGCAGGGCAGGCTATCAAGAGCTACTCTCCCCTACTCTCAATGCAAATGCCCCACTCATCCCACACTGACTCATTCAGACTCTCTGGAGCCACCCAGCTCCTGTCACACACACACCAGAACCAGCAGAGACCGGTAGACAGTTAGACAAGAAAATAGCTACTTTCTAAAAGTGCTATTTTCAAACACAGAGTCCAAAAACCATCCACACAAACGGATGCGTTATTAAACCCTGAGTTCAGGGATACCAAACTCGACATTGCACCATGCTCCCCGAGCCCGCTAGGATTATAACATTAATAATCCTGGCAGCCCATTCTAACTGATGGAGAGCAGGTTACCTTACAATAGTGAAAAACGACTATGGCTGTAATTCACTATTAGGACATGCCAACCTTGTCAGGCTTGTCCTACCTTATGCTTACAATGCACCCTGCCCGTGGGCCTACCATAGGGGTGACTAACATGAAGTTAAGGGAAGGTTCAGGGACTGGCAAGTAGGTGTACTTGCGCAGTCCTCGTGACAGTCAGACTGCACGTGGTCTAGCAATGGTAGACCTTCAGACATACTTTTACTAGGCCGCTTTTGTGGGTGGCACAACATGTGCTGCAGGCCCACTAGCAGCATTTGTATTTACAAGCCCTGGCACTCCTGGTGCACTCTACTAGGGACTGATAGTAAACCAAATAAGCCAAACGTGGACGTCAATCAATACAGCAATTTCACATAGGGAGCACTTGCACTGTGGCACTGATCAGCAGTGGCACAGTGCCCAAAGCATATACCAGCAAAAACATCGTAAACAGAGGAGGCAAACAGAAAAAATGGAGGAGAGACTCATGCCAATGATGCCAGGTCTAACACGTGTCCCCTCCAGCTGAAATGTGGGGAGAACTACCCTTACCCTAGGGAGTCCTCATCACTAAGGCGGAAAAATCTGGACAGACCATCAGCATTGGCGTGATCTGTGCCAGGGCGGTGTTCCACCGTGAAGTCCATCCCCTGTAGGGAAATGGACCACCTCAACAGCTTTGGATTCTCACCCCTCATCTGCATCAACCATCTGAGGGGCCTGTGGTCTGTCTGCACCCGGAAGTGAGTCCCAAACAGGTAGGGTCTCAGCTTTTTCAGTGCCCAGACCACAGCAAATGCTTCTCTTTCTATCGCACTCCACCTCTGTTCCCTGGGAAGTAACCTCCTGCTGATGAAGGCTACAGGTAAGTCTCGGCCCTCTTCATTCACCTGAGCTAGAACAGCCCCCACGCCATGCTCTGAAGCGTCCGTCTGGACAACAAATTCTTTCGAAAAGTCGGGTGCCTGGAGTATGGGTGCTGTGCACATTGCAGTTTTCAGGGTGTCAAATGCCGTCTGACAGGCGTCAGTCCAGTTCACAAGTCGGGGCTGCTTCCTGGAAGTCAGCGAAGTCAAGGGGTGCACAATGTTACCATAATCCTTGACAAACCTCCTGTAATAACCCGTGAGACCCAAGAAGGCTCTCACCTGAGTCTGGGTTTTGGGCGGTGCCCATGCCAGGATGGTATCAATCTTGGGTTGCAGGGGGGCCACCTTGCCGCTCCCGACTTGGTGCCCCAAGTACACCACTGAACCCTGCCCAATCTGGCACTTACTGGCTTTGATTGTGAGGCCTGCTCTGCGCAGGGCCAACAACACTTCCTGGAGGTGGCACAAGTGTTCCTCCCAGCTGGCGCTGAACACTGCGATGTCGTCCAGGTAGGCGGCACTGAAATCCTCCAGTCCAGCCAAGACCTGGTTGACCAACCTCTGGAAGGTGGCAGGGGCATTCTTCATCCCAAAGGGCATAACCCGGAACTGGTAGTGCCCATCTGGTGTGGAGAATGCTGACCTCTCTTTTGCCCCATCGGTCAAGGCGATCTGCCAGTACCCAGACGTTAGATCAAACGTACTAAGGTACCGGGCAGCCCCTAACCGATCGATGAGCTCATCAGCTCTGGGGATGGGGTGCGCGTCAGTCTTGGTGACTGAATTGAGTCCTCGGTAATCCACACAGAACCGAAGTTCCGGTGAAGCACCAGGCGCTGCCGCCTTTGGAACCAAGACCACGGGGCTGGCCCAAGGACTGCTAGAGGACTCAACCACCCCTAGGGCAAACATCTTGGAGACCTCCTCCTTGATGTATGCTCTGACCTTGTCAGTCACTCTGTAAGCCTTGTGCTTGACAGGAGTGCTGTCCCCGGTGTCTACATCATGGACACACCACTGAGTAACACCAGGAATCAAGGAGAACAGATCAGGGAATTGCCCCAACAAATGGCGACAATCCTGCTGCTGTTCAGGGGTCAGTGTGTCAGAGAGGACAACACCATCCACTGACCCATCTTGCTCTTTTGCATACAGCAGGTCAGGAAGAGGCTCACTCTCCTCCTCTATTCCAGCATCTGTAGCTAGGAGCATGCCCACTTCGGACCTTTCTAAGTGGGGCTTCAAACGGTTGACATGCAGGACCCGCAAGGGGTTCCTGGGAGACTTTAAATCCACCAGGTAGGTGACATCGCTCTTCTTCTCCACAACCTCGAATGGTCCAGTCCACCTGTCCTTGAGCGCACAAGGTTCCACAGGGGACATGACCCAAACTTTCTGTCCAGGCTGAAGCTCTACCAGAGTGGCCTTCTGGTCGTACCACCGCTTCATCTCCTCCTGGCTGGCCTCCAGATTTGCCTGAGCAAGATCCCTGAAGCGCCTAGTCTGGTTCCTAAAGGCCAGCATGTAACTGTATACATCCTGGGGAGGTTTCCTGGGAGATTGCTCCCAGCCTTCTTTGACCAGACTCAAAGGTCCTCTTACCGGGTGACCATACAAAAGCTCAAAGGGGCTGAACCCTAGAGACTTCTGTGGCACCTCACGGTAAGCAAACAACAGGCATGGCAAGAGGACGTCCCATTTATGCCTCATTGGTTCTTCAAGACCCATGATCATGCCTTTAAGGGTACGGTTGAACCTTTCAACCAACCCATTACCTTGAGGGTGGTAAGGAGTGGTGAACTTATAAGTTACCCCACACTCCTTCCACAGAGACTTCATATAGTTGGAAATGAAGTTGGTGCCCCGGTCTGACACCACCTCTCTGGGGAACCCCATTCGGGAGAAAACACCCATCAGTGCCCGTCCCACCACGGGGGCAGTCACTGTTCTGAGAGGGATGGCTTCCGGGTACCGTGTGGCATGGTCCACCAAGACCAGGATGAACCTGTTGCCCAGGGCTGTCTTGGGGTCCAGTGGCCCAACAATGTCAATCCCCACCCGGTCAAAGGGGGTACTGACCACGGGAAAAGGTTGGAGGGGAGCCTTCTGCTTCCGCCCGCTCTTCCCACTTGCCTGGCAAGTCTGACAGGTCTTGCACTGGATGTCTACATCCCTTCGCATCTGAGGCCAATAGAAATGGGTGACAAGCCTGTCATAGGTCTTGTCCTGCCCCAGATGTCCAGCTAACGGAACGTCATGAGCCAAACCCAGTAGGAAGGCTCTGAAGCGCTGGGGTACCACCAGCACACGGGCTGACCCAGGCTCAGCAGCCTTAGGCTCGCTATACAGGAGGTCGTTCTCCCAGTACACAAAATGTGACCCGGACTGATCACCTGAGGTTTGGGCTGAGGCCTGCTGCCTCATACCCACAAGAGAAGGGCACACTTTCTGTTCTGCACAGAATTCCTCCCTGGAGGGACCACCATCCTGCTGCCAATGGGTCAGCTCGGGCAGGTCTCCCAGTTCGGCAACTTGTTCACCTGTGGGTTCCAGGGCATCCCCCTCGAGGTCTGCCTCCTCCTGGACCACGGGAACTACGGGGGACGGTTTCCCGCGCCCCCTGCCTCTTCTCTTCACAGCTGGGTCCTGGGCCATACTTTCAGGCTCCAGAACCCCATCAACACCCTTACTTGCTGTCATGGATCGAGTGGTTGCACACACCCACTCTGGCACACCCAACATTTTCAAATGTGTCTCCCTCTCCACCTTAGCCCAAGGGGAGTCTTCTAAATCATTGCCCAGGAGACAATCAACAGGCATGGCGGGCCTTACAGCAACTTGAAGAGTACCTGAAACTCCCCCCCATTCAAAGGAAACTTGAGCTACCTCACACTCTTTCTGGGAGTTGTCAGCAGCTATCACAGGGTAGAATGCGTGGGGAACAACCTGCTCTCTGGACACCAAGTGACACTTGACAGCTGTCACACTCGCTCCGGTGTCTCTGAGAGCTTCCACTCTATGGCCATTAATGGTCACCCACTGCCTATATTTCTTAGTGTTACTAGGCAGAGGGGGTGGAGGGACCAATTCCATGTCTCCTAGAGAGACCAGGGACATCTCCGCGGGACCCTCCCCACCATGGGCAACCATCTCCTCCCCTCCCAGAGCTACACTAGCCAACTGACGGGGTGGTGCACTGGGTAGTGCACCAGACTTCTTCAAGGGACACTGAGGGTCATAAAAACGGTGTCCTACCTGCTTACAAACGAAGCAGGTCAGTGGGCCCCTATGACCAGGTTTACCCGGCGGGGCCTCTGATTTCTTCACAGGGGGAGGCTGGGAACCTTTCCCTTGGTTCCCTTGGGGATTACTTTGGGGCCCTTTCTGGGACTCCTTCTGTTTACCCCTGTCCCCCCCACTCTTCTGCTGGGGACCCTGCCCACCTTTGGCTGAGTCTCCCACTGGACCCTTGTGGACCCTGGTACTGACCCAGCGGTCCGCCTCTTCAGCAAGTTTTCTAGGGTTAGATATCTTGCTATCAATAAGGTGCTGGCGCAGCTCTGGAAAACAGTTATTAGACAAGTGCTCCCAAGCAAATAAATCATAAAGAGCATCATAACTTTCCACTTTGCTGCCCTTTACCCAACCATCCATGGCTCTGCAAAAATATGACACATACTCCACCCACGTGGTACCAGGCAACTTCTTACATTCTCTAAAGGCCTGTCTGTACTTTTCTGGGGTTAGGCCATACCTTAACATTAAAGCATCTTTCATATGAGCATAAGACGTCCTATTCTCAACAGGCATGTCTAACAGGGTATCTCTTCCCTCATTCACAAAGCGACCCCACAACCCCGCTCCCCAATCCTTCTCAGGGACCCGGTGGGCCAACAATGCTAACTCATATGCTTTAAACCACTGACCAATATCCTCATTCTTCTGAAAATCTTTGATCACATCTTTGGGAAAATAAAACCTACTTTCTGCAGGCACAGATGGGACGCTGCCACCAGAGGGATTCAATTCTAACTCCTTAGCTTTGAGCTCCATGTCCCTCACCATTTTCTCACGCTCAAAAGCTAACTTCTCTCTTTCAAACTCTAATCTTTTGATCTCCAAATCAGCTTCTCTCCTGCCTCTTGCATTCTCTATCTCCAACTGCCCATTTATCTTAAGTTTTGCCATTTCCACGTTGTAGGCTCGCTCCTTCGCCCTTTCTTCTCTTTCTTCAGGGGAAAGACCCTTGGAGGAAACACTGCTGCCAGGAGGGGATACAGGCCCAGTCACGGGCACTTCCTCCTCCCCTTCCTCTGTCGGTACCACCACCGGGGCAGAGGGGTCTCTGGCCTCTAACCAGGCCTCCAATGCTTTGGAATAGTCTCCTTTCCGGGAGATGCCTTTGGTAGGAACTTGAAACTGCTTGCAAAAGTATTGCAGTTGCTTCTTTTCGTATGTCCCTATCTTGGCTCTATCAAATTCCTCCACAACAACAACAAGGGGAGTGACTCCGGTATCACTCATGGTTAAAACTGGCAGTTTCAAAAATCAAGCTTCAGGAAAAGCGGAGAACAAAAATAGAATATCCAACCAAAACAGATTGTGGCTGCGCTATGGTCTGCTTTCACTATGTAGCGCACACTAATCACTGCACATGGGTCATAAATGCAAAGTTCAAAATCCCACCGCTGACCCACCAATGTTAGAAGCGGCTGTCTCTAGTTGGCAGAGGTATACACTTCTGACAAATAGGGACACACCTTTTCTAGTCAGGGCAAGGAGATCACACACTTAGATAACCCCTGCTCACCCCCTTGGTAGCTTGGCAAAGCAGACAGGCTTATCTCAGAGGCAGTGCGTTAAGCATTTATGACCACATACAGTAATAAAGTGAATACACTACAAATGGACACGACACAGTAGTATTATAAAAATAAGTATTTTTATATAAGGCTTAGCACAAGACCAAATAACGACAAAAATATACCACAATCTTAATAAATACTCTTGGAAGGAAAAATAATAGTTCAAGCACGGTTTCTTCTTAGCACAAAAGTCTTTAGTATCAAAAGCAACTCTTCTTCTCTAAAACACAGTTCTTGGCAACAATGTAACCCACACGGGAGTCACACGACGTCGAGGCAAAGTTAATCCAAAGGTTCGGCGTCGACCGCGAGGAGCGCTACGTCGAGCCCGGAGTCGTACAGACCCCAACAACACAGTACCTTGGAAAAAGTGAAGCACTCGATGATCAGCGGCGTCGAGATGTCCGGCGTCGCGTCTTCGGCGTCGATCGGGCCTCGGAGTCGGGGCGATCTGCAGCGGCGTCGACCGAAGTCAGGCGGGAGCAGCGCTCACGGGATGAAGCAGGATACGGCGTCGTCGATGTCGATGTTGCAAGAGTGAGCAGCGCTCACGGCGTCGAGAGGGCTCGAAGTCGATGCGATCAGCGGCGGTGCAGACACGGGGTCACTTGGAGCTGGAGCCGAACTCACTACTCACTGGCGTTGCTGCTGGCGTCGATCGGGCCCGGCGGCCGGCGTCGAGGAAGCGGGACACTGGAGCCGTTACTCACGATGTCGAGCTGGATTCGGCGGCGTCCGTCGGCGTCGAGATTGCTGGATTCTTTCAGAGGTGCTGGATTCACAAACTCCAGCAAATAGCACTTTAAGCAGATGAAGTCCTTTAGCCCTGTGACTTCAACAGGAGACTGGCACTCTTCCAGCCCTTGGAGATTTTCTCAGCAAAGAGTGAGAGTACACACAAAGTTCCTCTCTCCTGGTTCCTTGGCAAAAATAAAGAAGCAATGCAGGATTCCCCCAACAACAGCACTCTGGCAGAAGGGGTAGGCAGTCCTTAGATCAGCAGGCTTCTTGTCCTTGGTTCAGGTTTCCTTGTCAGAAGTGATCTAAATTCTTGGTTCAGGGGTCCTTCTCTTATACCCCTTTTTGGCTTTGACACCTTTGTCCATGCAGGGGAAATTCCCCCCCATCCTGGGTTTGTTGTGGGTGTTGCCAGGCCAGAGCACCTGGCCTATTCACTGGGCAGGGCAGAGTCCTCAGCCGCCCAGCAGGAGCGGAGCCAGCATTGTCACTGGCAGGGGCAGGGCCATCAGCTGCCCGGCAGGAGGCGGGCCAGGAAAGTCCCAGGCCGGCACAGAGTCATCAGTCGCCTGGCAGGGGGGCGGAGCCAACATTGTATCAGGCAGGGCAGGCTATCAAGAGCTACTCTCCCCTACTCTCAATGCAAATGCCCCACTCATCCCACACTGACTCATTCAGACTCTCTGGAGCCACCCAGCTCCTGTCACACACACACCAGAACCAGCAGAGACCGGTAGACAGTTAGACAAGAAAATAGCTACTTTCTAAAAGTGCTATTTTCAAACACAGAGTCCAAAAACCATCCACACAAACGGATGCGTTATTAAACCCTGAGTTCAGGGATACCAAACTCGACATTGCACCATGCTCCCCGAGCCCGCTAGGATTATAACATTAATAATCCTGGCAGCCCATTCTAACTGATGGAGAGCAGGTTACCTTACAATAGTGAAAAACGACTATGGCTGTAATTCACTATTAGGACATGCCAACCTTGTCAGGCTTGTCCTACCTTATGCTTACAATGCACCCTGCCCGTGGGCCTACCATAGGGGTGACTAACATGAAGTTAAGGGAAGGTTCAGGGACTGGCAAGTAGGTGTACTTGCGCAGTCCTCGTGACAGTCAGACTGCACGTGGTCTAGCAATGGTAGACCTTCAGACATACTTTTACTAGGCCGCTTTTGTGGGTGGCACAACATGTGCTGCAGGCCCACTAGCAGCATTTGTATTTACAAGCCCTGGCACTCCTGGTGCACTCTACTAGGGACTGATAGTAAACCAAATAAGCCAAACGTGGACGTCAATCAATACAGCAATTTCACATAGGGAGCACTTGCACTGTGGCACTGATCAGCAGTGGCACAGTGCCCAAAGCATATACCAGCAAAAACATCGTAAACAGAGGAGGCAAACAGAAAAAATGGAGGAGAGACTCATGCCAATGATGCCAGGTCTAACAACGGCAAAAAGCATGCGCAGATTCACTGATTTAAGGGGGGAAATAATCTGGCCAATAATAAGTGATATACGTGTTGCTAGCACTTTACCCAGGATTTTGTAATCCTGATTTAATAGAGAAAGGGGCTTATATGAGGCACAGCTATCGGGCGGTTTGCCCGGTTTACCCAATAATGTGACAGTCGCCTCCCTCATGGTAACTGCCAGTTCACCTGACTCCAGCGCCTCAGCATAAACTTCCAATAGATGTGGAACTAACAGCATTTTGAATGTTTTGTAGAACATGCCAATAAGGCCGTCCATGCCAGGCACACAGGAGCCATCCAGGCCATCTATTGCTTCCTCAATCTCGTCGGCCCGATAGGCAAAGCCAGGAATTGCTGTTGTTCCTTCTTGATCCAGGCCAACGCTATTTCCTCCTGGTAATCAGATAAGGCGGTGCCATTTGGCGGGGAGTGTGTAGTGTATAGCTGAGTGTAGTATGTCATAAAAGTTGAAAGAATATCCATACCATGTGTGACATGTGTACCGTCCGCTGTTTGGAGTTTGGTAATGTACCTGTGTGCTGTCGACGGGTGAGTCATTGGGTCAGGGTGCGTCCTCGTCTCTCGCCCTCCCTGTATATGAGGGTGCAAGCATATTTCCCCAAGTATGCTGCCTCGCGTAATGCAACTTCCTGAAAGTCGCTCAATAGCTTTGCCCGCAGATGCATCGGAGTGGGGGTTGCCCCTGCCTGCGCCTGGGCATCCAAATCATGCAGTGCCCGCTCAGTTGTATCACAAACGCATTGAAGCGTGCGCAAGGCACCAGCCTGCTTGGCTATGCAAACTCCCCTGATATAGATTTTAAAATGCTCCCTTAAGGTGGCATAACGAGAAACCGATCCAGTGCTTGTCTAATAGTACTTTGCAATAGCTTCCTGTACTTCGCCTTTGAAAACAACATCCAGTAGCGCTTCAGTAGGGAAGCGATAAGATCTGGAGAGTCGCGCAATAACAGGGAAAGTCAATGCTAGCAGCACTGGGGAGTGGTGTGTCAAGGTTTGGGGCAAGTGATCCACATCTTGTTACCTAAGAGGTCAGGGGTTGTGTACCATCTATCGATGGGGGACCATGTGCCATGAGGTGCAGAATAGAATGAGAACCTCCTGTCTTCTGGGTGCCAATGTCGCCATGCATCGGTCATTATGTGTGAGCACAATAGAGACCTGAGCTCCGCTGTAGATAAAGGCTTTGTGATGTGACTCAACCCTTAGTTGTTGTAGTGAGGGCTGAGCCTTGTTACCCACATTGCTATGTTAGCATAGGCTTATTAGAAGTTTAAACGCGATTTTACCTTTTTGCTGCTTTTGCACACAACACTGCATATAACTGTTGTTGTAAGTTAGGCTGCGTGAAATGCTTCACATGAGAATGGCTTGTTTTCGTCAACCCTTGACTTACATTGCGACTCTAGTCTGCACACTGAGTGCTAAAGCTTCCAAGGATATTATAACAAGGTAGCTATTGTTCGGGCTGATTGGCTCACGTTTTAGCCATAACATACATGCATCTGCAGCCAACGTGATTCTGGCGCCTTTAATATTGCACTGTAAGCATGATTTCAGGCACTTGGAAGAATCCCGTTTTTCCAGAGAGACAGAGAGCTTTTGCAGATCCTGATGTGATCCATTCCTGCTGATCTTGGAGGAAGGGGGTCCCCCACACAAGCCTAAGAGACCTCCTATATTTTATAAAACATAGTTCCTAACTAGGGAGGGTGATTTACTAGGTGCTATAAGACCTGTTTTCACCATCATCGTAATATGATTTCTCCTTTTGTGTTTTATGGAATTGTAACAATGCTGATCAGATTATTTCTAATCATATGCCTGCTTATGTTAGCAAAGATACTGCATCTTAGAGGACGTCGTTAAAATACATATTTTAACCTTTCCCGTGTCTTTTTTACTCCTGTTGTGGACTGGTATGAGATTATAACAAAAGAGTGTTCTTGCTTCCCACCATTCCTGAGTATAACCTAAGTTGCATGTTCTGGGTTGTCTAATCATTGGTTCCTTTGCTATAGGACGAAGAGCTAGTGTGACACTGATGCTAGCTGGTTGGGGTTTCTAGGTTCTAAGGTGAGTTTTTTGGTACACCACAATTCACTGAGGTCCTGGGTCTCTGTCTGTGCACAGTTCTGTGTAGGACCAGGATCCCTGCACCAGTGTCAACTGCAGACTGTAGTGTGAGATTAAAATCTCCCCCTGAGTATGATAGAGACAATTGGTACCCCTGTGATGTGTGTGGAGATCACAGCGACAAAATCCCTAACATGGACATTTGGGTCATAGACATTAATAAAAAGAATACGTTTTGTGCCCAAGCAACCCGACACCAGCAAATACCGTCCTTCGGGATCACTGTTTGGGGTACAAAGGGGAGGGCTTTATGAATTAATACACATACTCCACGGGTGTATGTGCTATAGCTAGCAAAGAACCTATTACTACCCCAACTAGCAGCAAAACGGGTATCAGATTTGGGGACATAGTGAGTCTCCTGAAGAAGGGCATTATGGATTTTGTGCCTTTCCAAATAGGCCATCGCCTGGCATCCCTTGCAGGGATTCAATAGACCTCTCACATTCCATGTCATGCTTTGGTGTTCAAGCCCCTCTGTCCCCACACCTGTGCCCCCACGGTGGTCTAAGTGTATGTAGCCCACTATGTCTCTGTGCGCTTGCCTATGGGGCTCACCAGTGCAAAAGAGGTGTACTGCAAGGTATGAAATAACACAAACTCTAACAACCCATGTACTTTTCCCCTCATCCCACACCCACATCGGATAACCTTCCAATCTGTATCCGGTGAATCCCTATACCTATCAAACAAGAAAAAAGAAGACTAATAAATATTACACTCAGTTGGAGATCTCCTGGGGGGCGACAGCGCCCTGAGCAGGCCCCTTAAGAAAAGAAAATAAAGCGTATGTTTACATGAAACTGCAATCAAATAGGAAAGGGACAGCTATTATGGTTCCATAAACTGGAAAAAGGGGGAGGGAAGCAATAGAGTAATTTCCCCCAAATCCTGACAGTGTTAATGGAACTGAGCCCCAGTGCTTCCACCGCAGGCACAACAGCGCCAACATTCTGGGGAACATGTAAGCAAAGGCAGTGGTCAATCACTTTCCTTGGGAAGGCACCCATTTTGTCAAATCTGGTTAGGAGGAAGTCTCCTGACATCCCGGGGGGCTCGCGGTTAAGAATATAACTCACTGTGTTTTCCGATCCTCAAACCCCCAGTGGTTGGTCAGTTCAGTGGGACACCGCACTAGGCCAAGAATCAGGGTAGCTGCATGCGAGTAGCAGGAGTGTCGCTATGAGCGTCGCCCCACTCGATCAGGGCCCCAGAGGCACAAACGGCCACCGCTGCTCTGTGGGGCTCATATCCCCACCCTAGCGGGCAGCAGAGCAGTTCAACCAGCATGGCCGCTCAGAGCTTCACGATCGAGCAACCATCTTGGTGCTTGGTTCGGCCACGCCCCCATAATTGGCACATTTAATTTACCCATAAGTCCCTAGTAAAGTATACTATATGTGCCCCTGGCCTGTCAAATAAATGCTATTAATAGGCCGTACCACCCACACTGTTTTAGAACAGTGTTGGTCACTTGCCACAGCTCATAAGTTTGCACGTAAATACAAAGTTAATAATATTATATTAATATAAGAGAGATTGATATATGTCTATACAATTTGCTAAATTGGATGTGAACCTGCATGATGTAATCCCAAGTTAACCCCAAGGACCATTGCCATAATCCTCTGGTACGTTTTGAGGCCATACTCAAAACCCTGAGCTTAATGCTCACCATACTTCAAGTTAAATGACACATGATTCTTTCATTTCTAGGTGTCTCCTACATAATTCCATCCTGATGATGACTCTTATCTAAATAATTTTAGGTCGAAACGTCGACAATTTCTACAGTGGACTGTTTTTTAATTTGGGTGAGGATTTCAACACTCCTAACTGGAATGTTGTATGTCACATCCTAATGTCCCTATCAGTCACATGAATATACTTGCATTAAGTATAGCACTAAAGCACTATTTATTTACTTTATCACTTTCACTGCGCATCAATCAAATCTTCTTTAAGATCAATACTGAAAATTGTTAAATCAAGGTTTTTGTTCGCAGCAAAATATTTTCTTTGTGAATAATGAAAATAAACTTACAAATCACATAGTAAACCCTACTAATGGAAATTTTCTTATAACTATTGCTGTGGAAGTCAAGGGACTACTTGTGGTAATAATACTAGTGGGCCTGCAGCACTAATTGTGCTACCCACTTGATTAGCTATTTAAACATGTCTCAGGCTTGCCACTGTAGTGACTCTGTATGCAACTTTAAACTGCCATTTCGACCTGACAAGTTCAAATACTTGCCAGCCCAAACCTTCCTTTTTATTGCATATGAGTCACCCATTCAGTAGGCCCTGGACAGCTCTGAGGGCTGGATGCAGTGTATTTAAAAAGTAAGACATGTACTTTCAAGTTTACATGTCCTGGTAATGAAATGCTCTTAAGTTCATTTTTCACTACTGCAAGGCCTATCTCTCCCAAAGGTTAACATTAGAATCGCCTAAAAACATTGTTTAAGTGCAATTTCCAAATAGACATTTGGAGTTTAATATCTCTGGGTGCACACTTTAAAATCCCAACTAATGACAAAGTTAGATTTTAAGTTGCCAGTCTGAAAATGCCACTTTTAGAAAGTTGGCATTTTCTTACGTTAACCATTCTGTGCCTCTGCCTCGGTCTGAATATGTATGTGGGGTGGGTGACAACTGGCCCTTGTGCATTCGCATGAGACAGTCACACACAATGAGAAATGGGGTGTGACACTCACATCCTGATGGCCCTTCACCTGGCTTATTGGCCTTCCCCAGCTAGATTTGGATAGAGGAGCTGACAGTTGCACCTGAATAGGGCTGTGCCTGTCCCCACACAAAGAGCTGATTACCCCCCAGTAGTGACTTTGGAGCTAGGGCAGAAAGGCCGGGACCTTGTGTACTTCAAAGGCTTCTATTTAGTCTCCACACTTCAAAGACACAACTGTATATAATGACTGGACCCCTGACACCAACAACTCAGTATACTTCTGGATCTGACAACATTCTGCTAGGAAGAAGAGCTGCTGTGTTGTACGATGGACTGACAGTTTGCTAACTGCTTTCCTGTGTTGGCCTGCTGCCTGCTGATTGCTGATTGCTGTGCTGTAGGAGTGGCTGCCACTTTGCTACCTGCTTTGCAGTGTTGGCCTACTGCTGGCTGATTCTTACCTGAGACTGAGAAGGACTGGACCTACATCTCTACATCTTCCAAGAACTTCAGTGACTCCAAGGGCTTACTGGCTTTCCTCCTGTTTGGAAGTCTCAGGGCCATCAACAACTTCCTTCAACTGTGCTTCAGCTGCTAGACTCTGCCAACTGTGAGTCCTGCCCTGCCAAGAGGTGCCAATGAAGCCCTAGGTGTTAAAAGTGGGTTCTGCAACTGTTTTTCTACAAAACTCGGCACAGTGCTGACTTTGCGGACAACGACGCAGGACTCACCTGCTAGGCTCAAAGACGATGCAAGACACGACCTGCGAGGCTTGGTAATGATGTGTCTGTCCGACTGCGTGAATCGGGACTGATACCTTGAGTCTTCGACAAGTACGCTTGCTCCATCCCAGGTATTTTTCCAGCAGGTTCAGCAGTGGACCTGTAGCCGGCCAGCCCTCCATCGCAGTTGGTATGAACTTTGGATTTACTCCAGTCCAGTGCAACTTCAAGTAACCCCTAAGTGATTTTGATTTTGAATTGTGGAAGCATTTTTCAGCGCCGATACCAGACTACCTTGCCCAGCCTGCCCAGCCGCTGCACACACTGGGGGAGGTGCCCTGAGGCGCATAAAAGGCCTGCAGGGCTCCCGCAGCGCTGGAGTGATTTTGATTTTGAATTGTGGAAGCAGTTTTCAGCGCCGATACCGGACTACCTTGCCTAGCCTGCCCAGCGGCTGCCACGCACTGGGGGATGAACCTGAAGATGCATAAAAGGCCCGCAGCATGGGAGCGATTTTGATTTTGAATTGTTGAAGCACTTTTCAGTGCGGATACCGGACTACCTTGCCCAGCCTGCCCAGCGGCTGTCACACGCTGGGGGATGTGCCTGGAGGCGCTTTCCAGTCATTATATCTGCCTTTTTCACCTAGCAGTCCTTGCAGGTGCCCACCCTGCATTGTGTGTGGCGCGGGTGCCCACCCCGCTTATTTGCCATGGTTGAAAACCCTAGTGGGTGCCCACCCCGCCATGGACCTTGTCTTTAAACTGGGTGCCTACCCCGTATTGCAGCTGACAAAGAAATTAACACTGCGGGCCGCTGCTCTGCCCACGGCGACCCGGAAGTGTAAATCATCAAACAGGAAGTGGATGGGAGCCCACCCCGTGCTCCTGTAGCAGGAAGAAGGACGAAGGCGGTGTTTGCACCCGGGGCCCCCAAGAGCGAGGGAGAGCTCCGTGGTGCCCAGTTTGGCCGGAGGAGAAGACCCAGGCGGGAGCCTACCCCGCGCTGGGCCAGACCAGGAAGGAAGCAACACCCTCTGTACCCAGGCGGGAGCCTACCCCGCAGTGGGACAAGCGTCAGAGGCAATCCCCGGTGCCCAGGAGGAGAGCCGAGCGAGGAAGCAGCCGGGAGCCTACTCCGCACTTCCGTGACCAGAAGACCCCCTGAGAACCGGGTGATTGGGGCTAGAGAGCGGCTGGTGGAGCAGGAAGCCTAGTGCACCAAAGGAAAGAGCCCGGTGAGCAGGGCTCCTAGTTTCCTGTTTGCAGAGGGGGCGTTGGGGCACATTGCCGGTGCCCGCCCCCTCCCCTCCAACTGTACCTACTTCCCTTGGGCATTTTTAGGAGCCCCAGTGGGAGTTCCATAGGTACAGTGGTACCTGAGATAACAGATTCTGGGGCATTTCTTGTGGCAGTGGGCCGCTCCCACCGTGTGGCAGCATTTTCCTGGCGATTCAGAGCCACGTGGCTCTCACGAGTACTTGGGGGCATTTGGTGAATTGGAGCCTGCAAGGCTCCCACGTTGTTTTGGGGGCACGGTTGTTTCTCTGAGCCCCAGAGGAGAGCCAGGAAGCACGCTGGTGCCGGGCTCAGTTTCCCCAGCTGCCCAGCACTTAGTGGGCAGCTGCAACGTTTAGGTGGTGTCCCTGCGCCCTGCCCATCGCTGAATTTGCAGCTGGTAGCCCTGACTCTGCTGGACAAAGGGCGTTTGAGCTCCTGAGAGGCCTAGTTGACCTGGGGTCAGTAAATGTGATTCTTGCGCAAAGTGATGACCTACTGTGTTCACACTGTCTATGCCTAATGTGATTTATGCGTAATGTGCAACACCTTTATGCTTGTGATACCCCTAAATGTGTTTAAGCTTAGGAGGATGTGTTACCTAGTATTGCTTATGCTAGTGAGTTCAGGGTTCCATGCGTGATATATGCCTAAGGTGGTTAGGATTGTGTAGTGTGTACCTACCTTTTACCAGTGGTTACTGGTTGTGTTCTACAATGATTATTTTGTGCTCCAATTATTCTATATTCTAAGTGCTATTCCTACAAAGTGCTATTTCTACTAAGTGCTGATTCTGACAGTGGCCCACGTGGCCCTGTCCTGTGTATATAATCCCCTGTAAATACTGCCCAGTGCCAGTTGGCACAGTGTGAATTGTGTTTATTATCTATTGTATTTGGTATAACACAAAGGCTATTTTTATATATAACCTTGTGTGGAGTTTCCTTTGTGGTGGGCCTTGGGTGTTGTTGCCGGGTGCGAGCGCGAACGCTTTACACCAAGGGGGTGAGCAGGGGTTATCTTGGCATGTGACTCCCTTGCCCGGACTAGAGTGGTGGTTTCTGCCTGGCTTTGGTGCAAGCCTTAGCAAACCAGAAATCCCATTTCTAACAGGCAACCACTGTAGGCCAATCCCCCAAGCAGCACTTCAGTTTAGGGATAGTATCTCCTCAGTTTCTTCAGGTTCCTCTCCACAGCAAAGGTGTTTTCTTGTTGTCCAAAAGTGCTCTAAATTCTTGGGATCAGGGTCCCAATGCTTATACCCCAAAATCCTTTGCCCTTTGAGGGCAGAGGGGCCTTTACCCAGTCCAAACCAGTTCTGTAGCACTCTGTTTACATGACTCCTTCTTTCCTTTCACAGTGCAGGGCAGAGACATCAGACGCACCACAGGAGGTGGAGCCAGCATTATGGAGGAAAGGCACAGCCCTGGAGCACTCTGTTGACATGACTCCTATTCTCCTTTCACAGTGCAGGGCAGAGACACCAGACGCACCACAGTAGGTGGAGCCGGCATTGTGGAGGGAAGGCACAGCCCTACTCAGGTCCCAGGTGCAACTCCTCCCCCCATCTAAATGCAGATCTCTCTATTCACCTCTGGGCTGCCTCACCCTGTCTCCCGGAATCTCCCAGCCCTGTCACTCAAACTCCAGACAAGGAATACCCAACCTAGCAGAGGCAGGCTTGGATAGTTAGACAAGAAAATACCTACTAACACAGAATGTTAAAACCAACTTCACTGAAAGGTGTATTTTATCATTCAGAGTTCAGGCATACTAAATTCTAATTTTCACCATGTTCCCTGAGTCAGTTAGGATTATAAGATGTAATAAACTGCCCATTCTGGCCTATGGAGAACAGGGAGCGTTGCAATAGTGAAAAATGAAAATGGCTGTAATTCACTATTACACACCAGGGCATGTTCTACCTTATATTTACAATGCACCCTGCCCTTGGGCCTACCATAGGGGTGTCTGGTATGAAGAAAAAGGAAGGTTTAGGGACTGGAGGGTGGGTGCACTTGCCCAGTCAGCATGGCAGTACCAGACTGCACACAGGCTGTGCAATGGCAGACCTGAGGCACACTTTTACAGGCTGCTTCTGTGGGTGGCACAACCAGTCCTGAAAGCCCGCCAGCAGCATTTGGTTAACAAGCCCTGGGCACACTCAGAGTAATGTACTAGGGTCTGACTAGAAACCAAATCAGTCAATCATTGAGTCACTAATCCATACATCAATTTACAATAGGGAGAGCATATGCACTTTAGCACTGATCAGCAGTGGTAAAGTGCCCAGAGTCATAAAACAGCCACCAACAGGTCAGAAAAAATAGAGGAGGAAGGTAAAATGTTCAGGGATGACCCTGCGAAAAGGGCCAAGTCCAACAGTCACTTTCTTTATGCTGGATTACTTTAAACTTTTTTTACCATAGCGTAGTTCCAGGCCTGTACAAACACGTAATCTATGGGAGAGTGTTGGTTACCTCTTCTGAACGTTTGTTTAGCTGGACGGTTGGTACCCGACCTACCGTTTAAACTAATTAGCACTTTTGAACCTAGGAATTTCCCTAAGGTTTCATCTTGTCTATCCATGTCGTAAACGGGAAAGTGTGCAGGCATTATCTCATAAACTTTTAACATTTCTTTAAATCAGGCATTATCTCATAAGCTTTTAACATTTCTTTAAATCAGGGGTCTACTTTTTTGGGGTTTAGTTCATGGTTAAAATCGCCAATAGGAATCATCAGATCGTTTCCATACTTATCAATCAAGCAGTTCATATCATCTTTAATTAGACCCATTTTTTTCATATTCTTCTTGAGAACCCCATAGTATGTAGGTGTTCACCACAATCGCACTGCCATTTAACCTTTCAGGCCCCTGTAAGGTTACCTCGACAACCAACACCCGTTTACAAGAAGTGGTTATCATATTTACTTTATTTGCAGTTTTTGTGGAAATGAGTGTCATAATCCCCCCAGATGGACGTCCAAATCTTGATTTACTGGAGGGTTTATGAGTCTGAACACACCCTTCAACCCCTGGGGTATTGTCGCACTGCCAGGTTTCCTGCAGGCAAATAATATCTATCTTCATTGAGAAGTATTTTATGCAGTCAATCTTTGTTTGCCCTATAAAACCATTGATGTTCCACAAAATTATTTTTAGGCTATGCGACAACCCACTTTCCTAATCAATCTCGCTGAGTAGTCCAGACTCATTTAGTGCCCATGAAGGTGTACTTAAGTTGCTATCTCCTATGCTCCAGTTGCCTCAATTTTTACAGGGCTCTAGGTTCTCTATGACTATGTTAATATTTGCTCTTTTCCCACATGCCCCTGCTATCAATCTAGCTTGCCTTTTCCTCAGGCCTGCGTAACATTTCAGGAAGGCACTCTCAGACTGTTTTATCCTTTCTAATTCAAGTTCGGGTATCATCCTTATTCCTTCCGTTAGCATTTCTCTTTCCGCATTTAAGATTGCAGTTTTTACCATCCCTGAGTAGACTTCAATTTTCGTGACTTCTTTGCCTTTGTTATTTGGGATAAATCCTACCTGCCTCAGATCTTTTGTTTCAATTTCTCTCAGGCTTGGACATTTTGGGAAAGAAAACAAAAGTTGGGAGCGGTTCAGGGGTACAATTTCTCTTAGCTCCCCCCCCCCTTCTCTACTTCCAATGGTTCGAAGTATTTCCACTTTTTATCACTCGGATCTATTACCTTTAGATCCCCATTTTTCTTTTCACTCATAACTTTATTATTCGTTTTTTATCTATTCCCCCCTCCCAGAATTCCTAGGGTGGTCCTTCTCCTCCTGCAAGTTTATCCATTTTCTCAACCTCTTTTCCTCTCTTTCTACTACCTGGGTATTTTTTTGTTGAACCCTTTTCCCCCTGTTTTCTCTTGTCTCATAGTTCAGTGACTCTCTGGAATCCTCCTTACCCTTTTATTATCTGGGAAAATTCCTCTTTCTTTTAATGTTATTTGGGTCTTAACTTCATTATCCCTTCCATTTTTATAACCCTTTTGTTTCCCTTTTTGCTGCTTTTGTTTTCTGAGAGGGTATCTTGTCTCTGGCCGCCTATACCAGGGATGAGCGCTTCTTCTCCTAATTAACATTGGACATCTAGAAATATACACATCCTGGAAAATATTCATTGACTCTAATTCCCCCAAAACACCTTTACAAAGTGTATCAGGCACTGGTCTAACCAACGACGGCATTAGAATCCGGATGCCCTGTAATTCACAAACTGTTTGTTTTAAGCATATTTCATGAGCCTTTAATATTTTATTATCTGATAATGTAATCTCTAACAGGCCTTGCAGTGTTTTTTGCAGCATTAACATTATGTCCAGCATTGAGGCTGAGGGTGTTGCCGATATATCCAAGCCCAACGAGCTACTGCAGACCAGTTCTTCTAACACCATGGAGCCTTGATTTTCCCCTTGAGCCAGGCTTTTATCTGCATTTGATCTTATGTCCAAATCCATAGCATCTTTCTGGCCTTCCAACTCCTCTAGGATATTCTCCTCGTATTCTCCATCAGCAGTGCCAGTGGTAGAAAATATCCTTGGCGATGAGGAAAGTCTTGGTTCCAAGTTGATGTTAATTTGACTTAAGATGCATTGATTAATTAGTGGATCTTCTATACTTCAGACACTGTGTTCATTAACTTTGTGAATCAATATTGGTTCCTTCTCAAAGTCTTGATTTTTTTAGGGGTGTTGGTTTCTTGATAAAAATGTTTCCCCACAAAGTCTTTTATGGATTTGGTGACAATGCCCCCCCTTTTGTACTCACTTGTAATATCTTGTGTCAATTTCTTCTTTGTGGTTTTTTTTGTACACTCTTGATGTTCTCTTCCAGGCCTTCTGTGCTCTCCACTGGAGGACTGATAGAGTCGCTTAAAACGGTATTCGAAGTCGGGGAAACTTTCCTTACCGTACAAATATTTAGCTTTTTAAGTGCCATCTTAGAGGAGCTCCTACTGCAACACATATTTTATCTTGTAACAAATAAAATAATATCAATGAACTTTGAGAGGTTGGTATGTCCAACCATAAAATACTCTGTCTACTTGGTGCACAGTCTAAATATCGATTTCTAAATATCGACCTACAGAAATATCGAGTTGGAAATATCGAAGGTACAGAATATCGAGGTCAAGAATATCGTTGGACAGAATATCGACCCTAAGGTGAGTAATATCGATTTTTTAAGTTAGTAATATCGATATCAGATATATCGATGTTACTAATCTCGATGTTACTAATAGTGATATTTGTATTATTGTTATGTATTTTATTATGTATTTAATATGTACGTGTTATATGTTTTTTGCTAAGTATTTTACTTGTTTTAAATTATATGTGTAGTATTTTTATATATTAATAATGTTATTTTTAAGTCAATTTTCTGTTTTAGTACTGGAACGGGTTGTGGGTTTATAGGGGAATAGGGTGGAAAGTAATTTAATTATACTAAATTATTATTAATTTTTAGGAATTATAAATTAATTTAAGTTCTGTAGCGGGTTGTGGGTTTATTGGGGAATTGGGTGGGAAGTAATTTAATTGTAATTAAGTAATGATTTATTTTTATTTATTGGTATTGATAATTATTTTATTGTTAATTAATTATTGATTGGAAATTAATTATTTTAATTGGTAATTAATTTTTTTATTGGTAATTAATGTTTGTGATTGGTATTTTTTTATTGGTTATTACTTTTATTAATTGTAATTAATTTTTTTAATTGGCAATTATTATTTGTAATTGGTAATACATTTGTATTAATTGGAAATTTTGTTTTATCAATTGGTAATTAACGTTTCATAAAAAGTATTTTTTGGTATAAAAAATAATTTTTTATTAGTTAATCAATTTTAATATTTATTATGTTTTTGTTATGAGAAATATTGTATTGTTCAATATTTATTATTTTGTAACTAATATTTATTAATTAATATTTATATGTATTTTGGTTAATTAATTATTCAATTGTAATTATGTTTTAAATAATTATTAATAGGTATTTGTAAATGATGATGAGTTATTTAAAAATTAAATTATTAATTATTTTAAATACAATTTTTTTTAATGAGTATGTTATATTTAACTACGCTATCCAATGCTTTCCCTACTGTTGCACTCTCTGGAGTAGGAATAGTAATTTTTACCCCTATGCTATCCAACGCTTTCCCTAGTGTTGCACTGTCTGGAGTGGGAATAGTAATTTCTACCCCTACACTCGCTATTTAATGCTTTCCCTACTGTTGCACTCTCTGGAGTTGGAATAGTAATTTTTACCCCTACGCTATCCAACGTTTTCCCTACTGTTGCACTCTCTGGAGTGGGAATAGTAATATTTACCCCATCTCTATCCAATGTTTTCCCTACTGTTGCACTCTCTGGATTTGGAATAGTAATTTTTACCCCAACGCTATCCAACGCTTTCCCTACTGTTGCACTCTCTGGAGTGTGAATAGTAATTTTTACCCCTACGCTATCCAACGCTTTCACTACTGTTGCACTCTCTGGAGTTAGAATAGTAATTTTTACCCCTACGCTATCCAACGCTTTCCCTACTATTTCACTCTCTGGAGTTGGAATAGTAATTTTTACCCCTACTCTATCCAACGCTTACCCTACTGTTTCACTCTCTGGAGTTGGAATAGTAATTTTTACCCCTACGCTATCCAATGCTTTCCCTACTGTTGCATTTTCTGGAGTGGGAATAGTAATTTTAAGTCCCACGCTATCCAAAGCTTTCATTACTGTAGTTTTTTTTGGACTTTAAATAGTAGTTTTATTTATTTAGCTATTTAATATTTTTTGTATTATTTTAGATAATTTAGTATATAATTAATTTTAAAAATATTGAAAGTATACTTATTTTTTTATGTACTAAACATAATTATTTACTTTTTATTTATGTTATTGTTTAATGTGTGTAGATGTATTTGTAATTTATAATATGTTTTAATAATTTATAAGTTATTAAAGTAATTATCAAAACATATTAAGTATATATTATATATTTAATTTATATGTTTAATTAATGTTTTATTATTATATATGTAACATTTATTAATTTTAAACATTATTAAATATTTTTAACTAGTTTTTTTTTATTTGTAAGTATTATTTACTTTATTTTACAAAAAAAATTTTACTGAAAAAAACAATCTTTTTCATTACGATATTTTGGTTTCGATATTTCTGTACTTACCATGTTGTAGATAGGATGTCGATATTCTTGCCTTCAATATTCCTGTGTCGATATTTCTGTAGGTCGATATTTTCTATGTCGATTTTTTGTCAGTGATTCTGTCTATTTGCCACACTTGGTTATTTTTGTCCTCCAGAGACTGGCAGTATCAAATACAGCCTCCACTTGCACAGTCCCAAACAGTACTCAGCTTACTGATGGAATAAAATCTTAATTTAAAAAGGGGAATTTCCCCAGAACCAAAAGCACTTACCTCTGCTGTGGTGTGGTATGTTCGGCTTGCTGTGTTTCTACTGGCTTAATCAGCCCTTTTCTGCACCCCCTAATGCTCTCTTTCTCAATGTAAATGAATGAATGAATGAATTGGGAATTTATATGACGCACCTTAACCCGGAGGCATCAAGGTGCAAAGGATGGAAAAAAGACAACTGAGTGATCGGAGGCAACTGAAAGAAGCAGATGTTACAGGTAGGATTCTGCGAATAGCCAGGTTTTTAGATTTTTCCGGAAGAGGGCAAGAGATGGCTGACCCTTAAGGTCAGCTGGAAGCATGTTCCACAATTTGGGGGCGAGGGAGAAAAATGCCCTCCCTACCCACCTGGCCATGGCGATCCGGGGGGTCCCCAGAAGATTTTTGTGAGCGACCTCAGGGCCCTGCCCGGGGTATAGAAGGACACGAGAGACCCAATGTCCTCAGCACCCAGGCCGTGTAAAGCACGGTAGGTCAGAACCAGAACCTTGAAATTAATCCTGGCTTGTACAGGTAGCCAGTGAAGGTTTTTTCTGATTCCTGTAACAGAGACACATCTGGGGGCATTCACCACAAACCTGGCTGCAGCGTTCTGGATAATCTGGAGACGGTGAATAAGCTTTTTGCAAATGCCAAGGTAGAGGGCATTCCAATAATCCAGGGGTGGGGTGGTGTTTCGCTGCAGCCTCCCGACTGATCTCTTTCGTGCTCCCTTTTCCCTACTCCTGCGCGACACGCCGACTTGCCGATACGCTCCAAATCAGAAATGGGTGATTTGCGTATGGCATCTGCTGTTACGTTGCATGGCAGCCGGCAACCAACAGGATCCACAGCAGAGTCCCACCCCACAGCAGAGTCTCAGCACAGCAAGAGAGTCAAGGGTCAGAAGGTGCCAAGATCACCTCTCTGCAATGAATTAAATTACTTTAGAAGTAATCGAGTGGAGTTGTTCAGTGTGTGGGGGGTACAAGTGGTATAGAGGATGGCATAATATGCGGCAAAAGCATAAGCTACAGATTTAGCATCTAAAACCAGGGTGCCATAGCTTTAACATATCTGTGAGAACATGCAGAGTTCCAGATAATGTGTCATCAGCCAGTGCAATAAATTGCCTGAATTTGTTTCTTGTAAACAAATTTTGTTGTGAATTTACAACGTAAGCAATTGCATAGTTCAGGGCATGAAAACCACTTAACATGACACAGTGGAATTAGATGTACTTTCATTTCAGTCTGTACATAATCAGTAGTTTCCACAGGAAGCGTGTCATAAATGTTATCACCTGGAAATCAGCCCTTCACCATTCCCTCTAAATATTTGTCCCATCCCTCCTCCCCATCAGGGCGTTCATATCAGGTTCTTTCAGACAATCAAATAGGGTACCCCACACCCAAGCTTTCTCTATAGAACCCCAGCCCCATCTCAACTCCTGAAACAACCCTTCACCATCGAATTACACCCATAGGGTTAGGACCTCCTTCCATTTACTCAACACCGGGCTCTTGACTGCCTTCCAGTGCATAGGGATTGCCCTCTTTGCTAGACTCAGCGCCAGGTCCACACATTTAGTGGTTTCTTTATGCTTGGTTGGACGTGGGAATCTTCCCAACAGGCATGCCAAAGGTGTTCAGGGAATTTCTCTCTCTGTGACCAGTTATTCATTCTATCGCACCCTCCCACAATTACAGAAGGTTAGGGGAAGAACAACCATGTGGAACTTTTTCAGCTCGACATTCTCTGCACCTGGTGCATGCTGCTTCAGGCGCTCCAAACATTCTAAGGATTTTACCAGGGGTAAGATATGCTCTACGTAAGAAGTAGAAGTTAATTAACTTAAATCTGGCATTGCATGAAACAGTAAGTGTGCACCAGTACTGTGACCCAGTCTGGCTCTGTGATTGGGAGTGCAACATCATCCTCCAAATTTCTGACGCAGCTCCTCCAATGGAGTGACAATGTCGGCCTGAAGTGCCTTATATAGATTAGTAACTATCTGGATGTTGCCGTTCACAGTGCAGAGGACCTGACAACATTGATGAGTACAGGGTTCAGTTGTGCCCATTCTCCAGTGCTTCTTCTGTGTTGCCACCACTGCCCAGTGCAACAGGAAGTGTCCCCGAGTTAGCTCAAAAGTTTCCACAAGGCCATCATACATCAGAAGCTCCCCGTCTCTATATAGGTCTCCAAATTGGGTCACTCCAAAAGAAGTAGAGCAGTCGTGGGAGTGGCACAATTTGTGCAATAGCAATCCGTCCTCTACAGATAGAGGGAGGGCTTTCTAGAAGTTTACACTTGTGTGGAGAACGCTGATGGCTGCACCGATGTTACCGTCAAGGCGAACCTGGGGGTCATGGTTGATTTTGACTCCAGATACATTAAAAATATCCCCTCCTAGGAGAGACCCCATGGGTCTCTGGGTCGTGGCATGTGTTTGCAGAGGGGGAAAAGGTGATACTTTTGCCAATGAAGGCAGAGTCCAAAACAGTAGTCGAATTGCTCCAAGAGCAATATAGCTCCCAGCAGGTCCTCCTCCACGGGAATCAAGAGCATGTAGTATGCGTATAACACAATCCAGTGGGAAATGCCCTGACTCTCTAGTCCTGGAAAGAAAGTCTCTGAGTGCGCATTACCAGCTAGTGGCTCAACTGTGACTGCAAATAACAATGGGGAGAAAGGGCAACCTTGCCTTTTCCCCACCCCGCATCGAATGAGTTAATTCACCCGTGCGAACTCTGGCCATGGGTGCTGAGTAGAGGAGCTGGTCCACTGAAGAAAACCATCTCCCATCCCCATCTTAGGCATCATCTGATAGAGATAGTCTCACTGCATCAGGGTATCAAATGCTTTTTTGAATATCAATGGTTACTATAACTGATCTGCCCTCTTCTAGAGAGGCAGCCTCCATAAGTGACAGGAGTATTGAGTGCTGTATTTCACCACGGAATAAACCCATTTGGTGAACATAGATTAGCATGGATATAGGTGGCAGTAGGAGGTTAGCCGGTATTTGGCATAGAAGCTTATAGTCCATGTTGAGCATTTGCGCATTGATAGGGGATGATATGACAGTACATCATGGGGGTGTCAACCTGGCTTCAACAAGGGAACCACTAGGGCTTCATTGGTGGTAGTCGGTAAGCGGCCTGCCTCTCAGTATATATGTTAATAAAACTGCTTCTGCTTTCCTCAGCGACCATAACATTGGCTTTATCTACAACAAACTGTGTTTTAACATGTGGAAACAGTTTTATCAACATGTTTCCTGGCTTTGTCAATCAGTGGACAGAATTAATTAGACCACTTCCATTTCTGCCTTTGGAATATGTTAAAGTACACCAAGACAGTGTAAGTAAAGAGGATCAACAATTCAGCTAAGCTATCCTTCATTAGGTTTCTCAGTCCTACTCCTGTTAATGTGCCTAGGCCATTGCCACCACAGTGCGTAATCATGAGGTCAGGGGCTGGTGAATCCACAATGGTTTCAACCAAAGGTGGCAATTGATGAAACTTTAATCCTCTGTGCCCAATCCAACTAATGTCCACAGTAGCCAAACCCAAGTCCCTGGTAATATTTCTCTTTCTTGCAGACTCAGCATCCCAATAGACATAGCTGTGGCCCATAATCCACATTCTAAGCACTTTATAGAAGGGATGGAGTCCACTTCACAGACAAAGAGAAAAGGGTGTTTCTAAGTAACCTGAAACTCTGCATACAGTTTTATCTGTAACTGTCTTATACACACTCTCAACACAAAGGCTCTGCCAGAGCCACCCAAGAGCTAAAAATGCTGTTAATTTTCTTGTTAAATATTTTTTGGGGGGAACTTCTGAAATTCACAACAACGTCCCTATGATCGCTATCACTCCACGAAATTGCTAAACAAAAGCGGACATTCGATGACCACCCCCACATTAAGACATTTGAACTGAAAAAAATAATTCTAGGTACTACAATTACTAACTAGATCACTCCTTAAAAAACATGCTTGCACACATATTTATCGAGTGAGTTTAAAAAAAACCTATGTTTGAGCCCTACGTCCGTCTTCACGATGACGCCAAAAGTCGCGATGACTTCGGTAACCTTGATGATCGTGCCTTTTTTATGAGGTGTAAAACATAAATATGTACACATTGTACAGTATTTTAAACACCTGGGGGCACATTAGGATGTCGGGCGATCCTATTGTGAAATGGGACCGCCAGCCATAAGGGCGGGGGTCCCGTGGGGGGCGTTAGGATGTGCCCACCACAGTGGCGGGCGCATCCTGCATTCCTGACATTGCGGTGGGCGGTGCTCTCAGCATAGCCTGCCACAATGCCATGAAGGCATGTCGTGCACTTCCATGCACAACATGGCAGGCACCGCATGGTGCCTGCCATGTTGTGCATGGAACTGCAGAGGGATACCATAGGTACCCCCCATGTGCACCCCAACCCCCCAGAGTCCCTGGGGGCCCTTAACGGGCCACCACAAGCAATCCCCACCTGCCAACACCGCCACAGAAAGGCATGTCCCCGCCATAATGCTAATATGGATGGCGGTGTCTCCCAGACACCGCCACCATGTTACCAGCTTTTCCGTTTGGTCGACTCTTCGACCGGGCGGAAAACCGGCGGACGATCTTTCCGTCTGCCGGGCTCCCCGCCATGGTAATGTCGTGGGGAAAATTCAGAGGGGGCGGAGTTTTTTGCGGGCGGATCGCCACCACCATGTGGGCAGTGGTGATCCGCCCACAATCATAATGGACCCCTAGGGGTTTATTACTGCACTGTTTAGAGTCATATTTTTATAGGGAGTTTGTATAAAAACAATCTTTTAAACCAATTTTCTGTTTTCGTGATTACTTATAGAGTCGCGATGAAATCGGTACCCGAGACGATCGCGCCTATTTTTATAAAGTGTAAAATATATATGCACACATTTTACAGTATTTTACACACTAGGGGGCACATTAGGATGGTGCCACAGTATTGGGCGCATCCTGCATTCCTGACATTGCAGCGAGCAGTGCTCTCAGCACCTCCCGCTACAGTGCCAGGAAGGCATGTTGTGCACTTCCATGCACAACATAGCAGGCACCGCGTGGTGCCTGCCATGTTGTGCAGAACTGCATGGGGTACCATAGGTACCCCCCATGTGCACCCCCACCCCCCAGAGTCCCTGGGGGCTCACAACGGACCCCGCCATCAATCCCCGCCTGCCTTTTCGTGGCAGCAGGCATGTCCCTGCCATAATGCTATTATGCATGGCGGTGTCTCCCAGACACCGCCACCAAGTTAGCAGCTTTTCCACCCGGTCGACTCTTCGACCGGGCGGAAAACCGTCGTACATGGTAATGTGGCAGGGGGAGAATTCAGAGTGGGCGGAGGTTTTTTGCGGGCGGATCGCCACCGCCATATGGGCAGAGGCGATCCGCCCTGCAATCATAATGGACCCCTAGAGGCTTATTAATGTACTGTTTAAATCATATTTTCCTAGGGAGTTTGTATGAAAACCATCTTTAAAACCTATTTTCTATTTTCACAATGATGCCGGGTGGAGTGATGGTATCTGTAGCTGCGATCACCGTGAATATGTCTTGAAATGACAAAAAAAAGCAGACATTCAATAGTTACCACCACATACAAACCTTATAACTGCTAAATAGATGATAACCAGCACACTAAACACATTATTTTCTGAAAGACTCTATAATAGAATGTATAACTCCCTTACTGTCTCTTTGACACAGTGTATAGCTCTTTCAGTGGAACCTGTGACTGCAATCACCACTGTATCAGCAAGTCTCTCATTCACGGTATAAGTATTTCAGTGGATCTGTTAGACGGTGCATCAATCTATCAATGGTTCTGTAATGAACTGTGTTACTTTCTTAGTGCATCTATGACTGGGTGCATTAGTGTATCAATGGGTCTGGGATGGGTTGCATGAGTCTCTCAGTCGATTTGTGAGTAGGTGCATGAGTGCCTTTGTCTTTTTGTAATTAAGTATATGACTGTCTGACTGGATCTGTGCATGGATATATGAGTGTCTAAGTGGATGTGTGAGTAGGTGAGTGAGTGGGTGAATGCATGTTTGTGTGGGTCTGCGAGTGAGTGCATGAGTCTCTCTGTGGGTCACTGACTAGGAGTGTGAGTATCTGAGTGGTTCTTTGAGTGGGTGCATAGGCATCTGAGTGGTGACTGTGAGTGGGTGTATGAGTCTCTGATTGTATGAGTGACTGGGTGCATACGTCTCTGAGTGGGTCTGTGAGTGGATATGTGAGTGACTGTATGAGTGTGTGTGAGTGGTTCTGTCTCCCTGCCTCTTCAACCACGTTACCCTCATCATCAATCCCCTGCCTGTTGCTTAAATTTGTGCTGCCTAGGTCAGATCTCTCTCCTGTCTCTCTCTTTCTCCTCATCATTCTTTAACCACCCCATTTAAGATACCAGGCCTGACACTAAGAATGCCTGCTCTTCACCTAGTCATCCTTGCCTCTTCCTGTGAGCAATACCCTCATAGTATCATCTACTGTGGTACACACCCTGTGCCAGTCCAGCCCCCCAACTGTACTCTTCCTGTCAAACACCTGTTATGCATCTCAAGTGCTTTCCTGTCACCCCTCCTGTTTTCCACTCCCTTCTAATTTGCTAGCTGGAGTACTTTGCCCCCTGGTCCCCTCTGCTCCTGTCACCCATCCCTTGCAATGAGTCTCCTATTACCTGCCCCTATCTGTCACCTGTTTCCTCGCTGCCCCTCCTTCTTACTTCTTCAGTTCACAGCCCCCTCCTGTCTTGTAAACGCTTCTTCTTGCCAATCCATTGTAAGACATTCCTTGAGTAATCTGCTGCTCAATTCCGTCACCCAATAGCTACCTTGTAACCCCATTGCAAATAATTTACTGTTAACCCACTTCCCAGCATCTACTTTTTGGCCAATTCTATCAAATTGCTTCTATTTGTTACTATTATTTTGCCACTTTTAAATGTTAAAACTGGGCAAACGTTTCACCTCATTAATTCCAGTGTAACATGTTAGTACAGCAACAAGCAACAGAAGAGCCTTCCACTGCTGTGCAAAACCTCCTTTCATTTTTAGTAACTTGATTAATTTGAGCCAGAAACATTTTTTGTTGTTGTTAAAACCTGCAGATTATGTTGAAAAACAGCAAATTGGTATATATTCGAATCAAAAAATTGCATAATTCCTGTGGCCCTCTCCACACTAAACAACAAATCAAAACAAAAGGTAGCTCGCAGTACCATCAAGCCCCTGTCCTCTCTCGTGCTTTTAGGGGAGAGTTAGTTGCACAATATTAAAGCAAAATGCTTCCAGGGGCTTCACTGACTTACAAGAGCTGGAGTGTGTAGTAGGAATAATCATCAATGACTTCCTGTTTCCCCACTTGGAAATTCAGTAACATTAGTCCTCGATTTTGGAACGGACATTAGAATTATAAGGTAGGTCCTGACAGAAATTAAAAGCACACACTAATAAATTCAACCACTGGAGAGTGGTTACCATGATCTGTTGCAAGGATTCTGCTCAGGAACAGAACTATGGTGTCCAATAGGATGTCGGGCGGGGCACCACCACGGTTCTGGCGGGGCAGAAAAACGCCTCTTTCCGCCCGTGAGCAGCGGTACTCACGTCCGCCATATTAGTATTGCAAACATAGGTCAGTTCCCGTCCGCCGCAGAGCGACATGCACCGCCATCAAAGTGCGCCCACCACCGCGGCGGTGGGAGCCAATGTAGACTCAACGCCATGCGGAATTACGTTCGCCCCGCTCCACAAATTAGGATGGCCCAAACAAGCAGACGCACCGCAGCAGAGACACCGCCGAACCAGAGACGGCGGAAACTCGACAGCCGAGCGTGATAGCAGAGACCCGGCCCACACCACCCGGTCACGACTGCCATGGACCCAGCTCTATATGTGTTTCCGGTGCTGTACCTCCTACAGCACTATCATCTAATGGGCCACCGCGGACACCGCCACAGGTACGCAAATTCACAAATACAACACACAGGCTGACACAGGGTCCAAAACCATAACAGACACCCTGCTGGGGGTAACAACACACCCACAAGGGAACCCACACATGACCCACTTGCCACCATATCACCCCTCTGCATCCTGGACACACATTGACCGCGAACTTGCAGCAACGTCCTGGTCCCGGTCACGTCACCGCAGCGTCAACACATGCGCACAATGCAGAAGGCATGGCCAGTCCAAGGTATGGGCAGGGCACAAATACCACAGGGACACACCTCCCCCAACCACACATCAACACACCCCATCAAGTCACATGCCAGGTGCCCATCCTGTGCACTCCCATGCACAGCAACAAGCACAGCAACAAGCAAGCACAATACACATCCTGCACCACACAACAAACAACCAGGGAGACAGCCACTGCAGGAGTGGCTGGCAAGGAACATACAACACCAGTGCCTCACACACTAAAGGCTGCCAATACTTGCCAGCACATACACACACAAACAAACACACACCCTGGGTGTAGCCATAAAAAGAACACACACAGGGATGCCTGAACAGATGCCTGCCCAAAAACAACACACAAACACTACAGGAACACACACAGAACCACATTAGAAACAGACATACCCTGTCAGCCAAACTGTGGAAAGGCAATGGGAGCACAGACACAACCTCACCACACAGGAACAAAACACACACAACATACCACAAATCACACAAGAAGAGCACCAGCACTGAACTACACTGTCACATGAAACCAACCACAGATGCACATGAAATCAAAAAGGAACAAACACCACAGGACATTAGGGGATGCACATCAGACAATGCCAAGGCCACATACACACAGCACTGTATGCACAACAAGCAGTGTGTGCACAACAAGCAGAACAGTCACACACAGACATGACTGACACAACCCAACACCCACAAAACAATTCAGCACAGCACAAACACAACAGCACACACAGGAAGTGAAGCAATACAACAGCCAACACACATACATCCAACACAACAACAACAGATGCACCACTATGGGATACAAGAGCCCAACTATCTTGACCAGAGCACTGGGCAGCACACACAGCTGAAGTGCACACGAGCAATCGTGATTCATTAATAGCACAAGTACAAAACACATAAACCATTGGGGCAATGTACAGAGTGGAACATCACTCTTGGCCCAAGAACTGAACCACAAAGCACAGTCTCACAAATGAAGTGATGGGGAGGCACACACACATGTAAACCAAGGGGACAGCTGACATCAAAGTAAACTCACTTGCTTGTCAGTAGTAGACATGGAAGGGGTGTACCATACACAAAAAGAGGGAGTGCAGACCCACAATGGGTAGGCATAAGTGGCATACATAGGGGATGGCATCACACCACATACACCATGCCATACAGGAGGAGAAAAGGCATAATGTGCATGCAATGCATGAGAAACACAACCACAATGGCAGTGTAGAGCAGCAGGGCCACACAGTCTACACAAACACACTAAAGACACATTGATGATCAAACAAACACAACACTGATGTGCGAGTCACACACTTTGCACACTCATAAGTGACCAAAACAACTAGGAGTCAGACGGAACAGCACGGACACACCAACACACTGCACAGGGCACAACAGACAACTCACACATGTGCATACAACCATATCCACAGGGTAAAACAATCCAAACAACAGGCACACAACTCCTGGGTGACACATGTGTGTCTTTCAAAATCCAAGGGTACACACACATCCATACCCACTACAAAGTCACACCCTTCACACTGCACACCTCTTAATCACCCAAGAGCACACATCTCATGTAGGCCATGGGACCAGGACTAAGGGCCAACACAGGATGACCATACACATACACAGCTGGGCACACATAAAGGAATAACACACATACATCATAACAGTGCCCAGCCAGCATGCAAACCTGTGCACAGCATCACACCCTGTGCTGGCAGTGTACCCCAACCTGACATGTGAACAATGTACCCAACAATAGCAAACCACTTAAAAGAGAACTGCATGACAGGTAAAAGAGCCATCACAGATAACACTAGTATCAGTGTCTGAATGGCCTGAAGACCCTGTCATCCCTGTATAAAGATGTGATGCGGGCAAAGATCTTGGCAATGTTGAAGTGACACATAGAGCATGGGGCACATGCAACCAAATGCACACACTCAAATAACTTTAATCAGCAAGGACACTGACAAAACAGCCAACAGGAGTAACTGTCTTTATTTACTTATTGAACAGATGTGACATTAGAACAACAGTAGACACGAGCAAGGCAGAAAATGGTGATTATATGAAAGATAATCTGCACAGGCAAACTCCAAACAGGAAGGCTAGTGTCCATGGCAGGTGGCACAGCAAGTACATGAGAGGCTGCACAGGTGAGAGTCCAACACAGCAGAGCAACAGGGCCAGTGTCCATGGCACAGGTGAGAGTACAGCAAAGCAGAGCAACAGGGCCAGTGTCCAGGGCACAGGGGAGACTCCAACACAGCAGAGAAACAGGGCCAGTGTACATGGCTGGTGGCACAGCAAGTACATGAGAGGCTGCACAGGTGAGAGTACAACACAGCAGAGCAACAGGGCCAGTGTCCATGGCACAGGTGAGAGTACAACACAGCAGAGCAACAGGGCCAGTGTCCATGGCAGGTGGCATAGCAAGTACATGAGAGGCTGCACAGGGGAGACTCCAACACAGCAGAGCAACAGGGCCAGTGTCCATGGCACAGGGGAGAGTCCAACACAGCAGAGCAACAGGGCCAGTGTCCATGGCACATGGGAGAGTCCAACACAGCAGAGCAACAGGGCCAGTGTCCATGGCACAGGTGAGAGTACAACACAGCAGCGCATAAGGGCCAGTGTCCATGGCACAGGTGAGAGTACAACACAGCAGAGCAACAGGGCCAGTGTCCATGGCAGGTGGCACAGCAAGTACATGAGAGGCTGCACAGGGGAGACTCCAACACAGCAGAGCAACAGGGCCAGTGTCCATGGCACAGGGGAGAGTCCAACACAATAGAGCAACAGGGCCAGTGTCCATGGCACAGGTGAGAGTACAACACAGCAGAGCAACAGGGCCAGTGGCCAGGGAGAAGTGCAGAGTCAGGACATGAGAAACGGCACAGGCAAGGCCAGAACAGGAAGGCCAGTGGGCATGGCAAATTGCAGAGTCAGGACATGAGAAGCTGCACAGGCAAGGCCAGAACAGGAAGGCCAGTGGGCATGGCAAAGTGCAGAGTCAGGACATGAGAAGCTGCACAGGCAAGGCCAGAACAGCAGGGCAACAAGGCCAGTGGCCAGGGAGAAGTGCAGAGTCAGGACATGAGAAGGTGCACAGGCAAGGCCAGTACAGGAAGGCCAGTGGGCATGACAACGTGCAGAGTCAGGACATGAGAAGCTGCACAGGCAAGGACAGAACAGGCAGGCCAGTGGGCATGGCAAAGTTCAGAGCCAGGACATGTGGAGCTGCACAGGCAAGGCCAGAACAGCAGGGCAACAAGGCCAGTGGCCAGGGAAAAGTGCAGAGTCAGGACATGAGAAGCTGCACTGGCAAGGTCAGAACAGCAGTGAATGACAAGGCCAGTGGCTAGGGAGAAGTGCAGAGTCTGGACGTGAGCAGCTGCACAGACAAGGCCAGAACAGCAGAGCAACAAGGCCAGTGGCCAGCGAGAAGTGCAGAGTCAGGACATCAGAAGCTGCACAGTGAGTGTGTTTGACTGTACCCTTCCATAGCCAGCAACACACCCAGGTTGTAAACAATGGGCAGGACTAGCACACCCTTATGAGAGACAGGTGTATGAGGGGGACTAACACTCACTCGTGGCTGTCAGGCAGACTTGGAGCTGTCTGTGTGTCCGGGACAGCAGGACCACTTGACTGGGGAGACAGAGGCCCAGGTGATGTAGGGCTATCAGTGGCTTGCCTAGCTGGAGGGCTTTTAGGACCAGGTGGTGTAGTGGCACGTGGAGACGTGGAGTCATGCAGACCTGTGACACAGTGTGGGTGAGAGAGGTTGGAGGGGTGCCTTTCCACTTCTTGGGAATGCAAAATGGCTAAGCATGGGCGGATTTTGCGGATTCGCAATCCGCGAATTTGCGTATTTGCGTATTTGCGGATTGCGAAAATATGCAAAATACGCCAATTCTCACGGATTTGCGTATTTTTTGGGGGGTGTGTGTTCGCACAGGTTTCTGCTAGTTCGCGAGGGTTTTGTACAATTTCGCAAATTGCGAACTTACTTGTCGGGTCGCCAGTTTTGCGAACTTGTTGTTTCTACGTGCCCAGCCTGTTTGCAAGGCTTTCTTCATCACTGCCACCCTCTGTCACCACTGGCACTCTCTTTGGTCACCCATGCCATCCTCTGGCTCACCCATGTCACCCTCTGTGTCATCACAACACCCTCTGGTTCACCAGTGTACATTATTGGGGCAAAGCAAAGCACTGCCATCCTCTGTCAACACTGGCACTCTGGTTCACCCATGCCACCCTCTGGCTGGCACACCCATGCCACCCTCGGTGTCATCACAGCACCCTCTGATTGACCAGTGAGTGTACATTATTGTGGCAAAGCCAAGCACACCTGCTAAGTGCTTTAAGTTTTGCAAACAACAACACCTGCCCTGCCCCAACTGACATTAATGAAGGCTGGCACCTGCTTGTCTGCTCCCTTTCCTTTTTGTTGCAATAACAGGATGCAATGGCATACTTGTAACTATTCTGTGACTGTCAGAGCAGGGTCACACAATAGTTGCAAGTAGGCAACCGGATTCTGGAGGGCCCCTTCAGGAAGCACTACAGGTAAATGGTTGCAAATGATGAGCTCGAACTTTTGCACCTGCTCGTAGGTTTTGCTTTTGCAAAACTTGTTTTTCGGTAATTTCGCCCTATTCGCGAGGCGCGGCGTCGTGTGAAATCGACCGTGGAAGCCGGAAACTCGTGCGAGTTACCCCAAGGTTGAGTATGGGCGCCGCCATTTTGTTTGCGTGACGTATTTCCGTTTCCGCCCGCTATGTGTAATCTCGCGCAATGAGCGCCTTGCGAATGCAAGTTCGCACGAGTTCGCGAGAGAAATCGCGTGCGAACTTACTTACACGCACGTGTTCGGGCCGCCATCTTGTTTTTCATTCATTCCTATGTGTCTGGGTATGGTGTTTCTATCCTCTGTATATCTCTGCCATCCTTTGCTTGTTTTGATATTTTTTTGATCTATTTAACTTTTTTTCTATCCCTCTATTTTTCTAGGTCTATATTTTTGTGTTTTAGGCTACTTTTGTTTACTTTTCAACTACTTTTTTAAACTTTTATTTCCTTCTTCCCTACTCTTATTCTTTTTCATTTTGTCTCCTTACTGCTAACACCTGCCCAGAACATGGTGAAGACAGCTGTCAAGCTGCCCAAGACGGGCACCGCAGCCCGTGCCCGGCTCCCGTGTGGCCGCTTGAGGGCGGAAATGGTGGTGCCCCGGGAGATCTTCAGCCCTGAGGAGGTGGGCTCACTCGTTTTTTATGTGCAGCGCCGTCTCCCCAGGACCATCGCGGCAGGCGGCAGGATCGCTGCTGGTTATACCAACAGCCAGGAGCGACGGAAGCGGTGGGGGCAGGTGTGCCGGGCCCTTTTTAACATCACACGGGTCCAGCGCACCTACAATCAAGTGACCCACCGCTGGACCGATATCCTGGACCGAGAGCGCGACCTTCTAGACGTGCTGGGAGTGGAGGTCCCCGGGCTTGGTGAGTAGTAGTAGCAATTTTTTCATCACTCACTACTCTGTTTTTTCTCCTGCTCTGTGTGACTGTGTTATATTGCAAATGTTTGCTTTAACTTTTTTACAAAGAGCAATAATGCTGCTGATTACATTGATAACAGAGGTAAATTAATATTTCAAAATCTTCTGTGCATTTCAGGTGCACTGTTCTCCTTCTCTGTGGCGGTGCCACTGCTTATTTGTTTTCTATTTTGTGTTCATTTAATTGGTCTGAGTAATGTATGAGTGTATTTTACAGAACTGCGTAATGCTAGACACAAAGGGGCAGATTTACAAGCCCCTTGTGCCACGTTTACGCTGCCTTACCTGACGCACAGCGACTTAAACGTGGCGCATCCCTGCGAGTCATGTACAACGTGATGCATCTAAGGAGATGCGCCACGTTAAGGCCTGGGCCTGCGTCACAATGGGTGCGTTCCCACGCAGGGGGGAGGGTGGGGGGTGGGGGGTGGCGGTCAGGCAGCTGTGCGCCTCGCAAAAGTGCCTGCGTGAAATCTACAAGATTTAACGCAGGCACTTCCGCGACGCTGCTACGTCAATTCTTTATGCCTGCTTGCTTGAAGCAGGCGTAAGGACTGATGCGGTATGTTGAGTATTGGGCAGCCCTGAGCATTGCTATAGTTGCATCGCGCCTGCGACGCGACTCTAGAGATGCGCCTCTCTTTCGTCACGAGATGCGTCACGCATCTGCCTACCCTTGCGCCAGGGTTTGCCGCATTGTAATTGCGGCGCATCTGCCGTGACGCAAGGTTAGTTTTGTGTTACGCATTTGTTCTGGTGCACATCTGGAGGTGTCCAGCTCAGAACTCGTAAGTATGCCCCTAAGTGTCAGATTAGCAATTACCTGCGCATCCCTGCAAAGTGTGCGGCACGCCAGCACCACCCATGGTGCGCCGTATTTACAATGCGGCACACCATGGTCCCAAAACGTCACCGAAGCGTTACGCATCGGTGCCGTAAAGGCGTCTCATAGATGGAGTTGCGTTGCAACGATGGCGCAGCTCCAGCATTGCTGCGTCAAGCCGTAAGTCTGCTTCATGCAGGCGCAGGGTTTCAGTGACGCATCATTGTCCTAAATGACTGATTGAAATTTTATATATTCCCCATAGCCACTTTTAGCATGCGTTCCTGCACAGGAACGCCCTCCCTTGCGCTGGAACGCTCCCTAATGGCGCAGGGCTTTAGAATGGGATGCATCTCCCATATGCGTCACGTTGTTAATATACGCCACACCATGGCGCCTCTCTTGTTGTGGCGCTGCGTCACAAAAGTGACGCAAGAACGGAGCAAAAGAGCTGCAAGGGGCTTGTAAATCTGCCCCTAGAGTAGAGGCTCAGGTGCAGTCCTTCCTTTGTAGCCCTCATTTTGGATGAAATAGTTGGTTCTTGTTCTTTCTAAATGTTTCATTTGGTTGACAAGGGCATCGACAAGCAGCAATCATCAATGTTTTCTGTTCTTTCTTTCATGTTGTACGTCAGGTCCGCCCAGGGGCAAGCGGACAGAAAAAGCGGATGCAGTGGCTCCAAAGGAGGAGGATGCAGGCCAGGGCGACGAGTGCTCCTTTGCTGGCCCCAGTAAGTTTTCATTTAAATATAGAGGACCTATTGTTGTCCAAGCGTTCCTAATTTAATTTTTTCGAAATAGTGTTTAGATAGGAGCAAAATCAATAATACTACTGTTGCAGGGACAATTCTCCACAAACCGAACTATGGACACCAAAGACCAGAGTAATAATATTTCAGAGTGGCGTGTTTGGCACACTGTATAAACCTGGTAGTGTCAGCGGCACGGAATCCTCCTTGCAAAAATTGCAAAACCTTTCGCTCAGTCACTCTAGTCTGGAGGACCAAAAACCACAGAGTCTATTCAAGTTTAAAAGCTTTATTACAAGTTTAAGTAAACACATATATTAAAATAAAGTTAGTTGGAAATGGAAAAGTGCTTGGTGCTGAGTTGATGAGTAATGGAACACATTTCTTGTGGTCGAGCCGAGCTTTCACCTGGTTTGAAGTTGATGTTGCTCTTGTCCTTAGAAGTCCAGTTTCTGTCTGTTCAGAGAAAAATGATGTGTGTTAAAATTAATCAAGCATTCATCAATTATGACAAAAAAATGCAGCAAGACAACAACCTTCCCTGGAAGGATGGACATTTTTACTTTAGACTAGAGTAGACAGTCAATTAATTTTTCTGTTGTTTTCACATTTCTTCATTCCTAGACCAAATACTAGTGAGTGGTGTAATCTAACATTCTTAAATCTACTTTGTAGGTGGAACATCTGGTGGCGGGGCCAGCTCGGATGTGGTGGTGATCATTGACTCTGAGTCCGAGGACAGCTATGGGGAGAATGCGGCGCAAGAGGAGTCGGACCAAGAAGTACAGACTGTGAGGAAGGAGACAGTGGCGGTGGCGAGTACAGGTAAGCTGGATCATGGTACTATCTGACTCTTAGATAGGATATGATGTGTATCCAGTGGTGGCCCAGTGACAAATTACAATATGGTAATTACAGCAGGCTGGGACCGACAGACAGATAGAGGCAGAGACAGAGAGAGAGGAAGACAGAAGGAGAGAGAGAGAGAGGGAGGGAGCCAGAGGGAGGATGAGGGAGGGAGACAGAGAGAGAGAGAGAGAGAGGGAAACAGACATATCGCCTGGGCCTGGTGCAGATGATACGGTTGCTGGTGTGGTTAACGGTTCAGAGGAAAAGTCACTCACTTCTGCCAGATCTCTTTCATATGAAAGAGCACCAAACCAAGGATACAAGTGAGTTGTGGGAAGGGAAATGGTGATTCAAGCGCCCCCCCTTGCCCCTCCCTGCGGACGCCCATGATACTGGCCTGAATAGTTTTGTACTGCGCTGGCTAGTTGCTAGTTGTACTGTGACACAACTTCCTGCTGAATCTTTTTGTGTTAATCATATACTTAAAGAACATTGGTTACAGATTATGTCTTTCTTTCTTCATATAGTTGGTCATACTAAAACCTCAACACCGAGCAGGAGTATGAAGGCTGTACTGGCCCGGCAACGGAGGCTGGATGCCACTGTTGCCCAATATCGGCGGCTGGTGGAACTGGAGGGGGACAACACGTACTCCAGTGCATCAAATGTAACATCTGCATCCTCCTCCGTGACCCCACGTTCTGCCGGTAAGCGCAGTGCTCCAGCGAACCGGAGCCGTGCTGGAAGATGCCACCGCCGAGCAGCAAAGGCTGCACCTCACAGTACTGTTAAGGCTCGCTTGCGCCGTGCACTCCGCAGAGTGTCCGACCTAGAGGCGGAGGTCCAGAAATGGAACAAGTATCAGAATGTGGTGGAGGGCCTCCGCTTAGATCACGCCACCCTCCAGGAGAAGTACGATGCCCTGGCCCTAAGGCATGATGCCCTGGAGGCCAAACTCAACACCTTGCATCCCTAGAGTGTTCCTTGCCCCTTTTTTAGAGACTTTTGGGGGGTGGGAATTGGGAGTTGGGTTTTTTGGGGACTTTTGAAGGACTATTTATTTGTTGGGGTTAGGGAGGGTCTTGTGGGAGATTATTTTGTTAGGGATATAAATATACTTTTTCAAACTTTATCTGAGCATACCTGTTTTTTTACTACTTTTGCGCTTGGTGGGTGGTGGTTTTGCAGTAAGTTCATTTAACTGAACACTGTCATCGTGTTGGTTCACGTGCAATAGGCCAAATGTTTTCCAAAGTAAATGCCTGTCACAGAGTTTGTTAATTCAAGAGCCCTAGGACTTTACTACTAGTACCACTGTCACTCTCTCGCCTCTCCGAATACTCCATTATACTACCTCCCATCCAAACGCTTATCTTACCTGTAATTTGTGTTTGAGGGCTGGCTCCACCTGGAATTCACAGAGTCCTAAAGCGTTCTGCAGCAGGGCCACAACTGGAGTTTCCCGGCGTGGATTTTCTGCAAAACAAAAGCAATCAACATTAGAAATGTGGCAGCGGTGCTCACACACCACAAAAACCTAGAAGCCCCACAGACAGCACCCCTAAGACAGGCATGCGAGCAATAATAACGCCTAAACGTTCACGTGTAATAGGCCAAATGTTTTCCAAAGTAAATGCCTGTCACAGAGTTTGTTAATTCAAGAGCCCTAGGACTTTACTACTAGTAACACTGTCACTCTCTCGCCTCTCCGAATACTCCATTATACTACCTCCCATCCAAACGCTTATCTTACCTGTAATTTGTGTTTGAGGGCTGGCTCCACCTGGAATTCACAGAGTCCTAAAGCGTTCTGCAGCAGGGCCACAACTGGAGTTTCTCGGCGTGGATTTTCCGCAAAACAAAAGCAATCAACATTAGAAATGTGGCAGCGGTGCTCACACACCACAAAAACCTAGAAGCCCCACAGACAGCACCCCTAAGACAGGCAAGCGAGCAATAATAACGCCTAAACGTTCACGTGTAATAGGCCAAATGTTTTCCAAAGTAAATGCCTAACCAATTTCATCCCTTAATAGACCTTGCCAGCAATGGCCCAGCCAAGACCCGTAAACCCAAGCGCAAACAAGTTTGACACCCCCAAACAGCCAAAAATGCAAATCGGGGAAAAAAAGTCACACTTAGCAAAATTTATTTAAATGAGGACTCACTACTTCCAGTCCCTCTTTAGGGGACTCAACGTAAGTATCTTCATTGTGCAGAATCCAGGCAACAGCATTACGGGAAATGGATAGGATGAGTGGAGGAGGAGGATAGACGACCAGGACTGAGTTCGTGTCAACTAACTGTTGTGAACATGAGGAATGCTGCGGCATCAAAATCAAGACAGTTCTGCTGATGGGCTTGTTGTTGTGATGGGGTGATTACAGTTTTGTTGTGAATGTGATGAAGCACTTGCTAAACAAAGAAAGACAGACACACAGGAATAAAAGTGAATAAGGAGGAGTAAAATTACAGTTAATGAATCATTGACTCATTTTCAGAACTCGCTGTCAGGGAAGCAGAACTCGTCCTCATACTCTGCAAATTCAGTCGGTAGTACTTCTGGTAACTGAGGAGAACTTTACTCAGGTAGGTCGGTGTCCTCTTCTTCCTGCGTGCATTCTCGTACTTTGTAATCTGGTGGTATGAAGTGCTGGTTCATCTTTATCACGGTGAGCCGCTCCACATTTGCAGGCAAGAGGCGGGACCTTTTGCAAGTCACAATGCCGCCAGCAGAACTAAAAACACGTTCTGAAGACACGCTTGCGAGTGGGCAAGACAAGTAATTGATAGCCAGGTTGGTGAGCTCTCGCCATATTTTTCTTTTCCCATGCCAATACGCCAATGGGTCCTCAGTAATATTGACCGCTGTTGAGTCATCCAGATAGGCCTGCACCATTGAAAGAATGTCCTCCCGCATTCCTGTACTTTGCACTTCTGTGTCCTTTCTGGGACAAGGAAACCCTAGCTCACTTAGCCAATCCGCTTCAGACATATCGCCTGGGCCTGGTGCAGATGATACGGTTGCTGGTGTGGTTAACGGCTCAGAGGAAAAGTCACTCACTTCTGCCAGAGGCACAGATGCAGAAGTGCTTTTTTGCAACGCCTGATGGCCTGCTGATTCACTAGTAGTACTGTCTTCTCCTACAGTTTCCTTCCGCTCTCTTTCAAAACGAATGGCTGACTTAGCTAGCCAACCTTTGTACTCTGTAACATCTGATGTTTCAAAAGGAATTATTACTTTGCCAAACAATGGCTTTTTGTAACGTGGATCCAGAATAGTAGCACAAATGTAGTGCTGTTGTTTCTTGATATTTACAAGCAGTTTATTGCTAACTAGGCGTTGTAATAATCTCTGCGCCAACTCATATGCTTCATTCTTTCCGGCATCTTTTAATTGTGAAGACACCACCTTGACTTGGGGCTCGAGCTTCAGCAACAATGGGATAGCTTTGCTCAAAGAACAGTCCTCCCTGCTGACGTCACGCGTGAAGACCTCAAAAGGACGAAGCATGTCTGTCAGGCTTTTAACTAGCTGCCATTGCTTCACCGCTAGCATCATTTCTGTCGTATCACCACCCAGATTGTAGAAATACTCATTGACTACTGGAAACAGCTCATGCAGACGCTCAAGCATGTAGAAGGTTGAGTTCCAACGTGTTGCCACCTCCTGGATAAGTGCTTTCACTGGCATACTACGTTCATTTTGCTTGCGCCTCAGCTCCTTCCGGGCCTTAAACGAATGGTTAAAATGTGTGCATATTCTTCTGCAGATGGTCAGTATTTTGTCGACTGCAAGTTCTTTTTTCAAGAACTTTTGCACGACAAGGTTCAAACAGTGCGCCAAACACGGCACTCTGAAATAGAAACCGTCCTCCATGGCCCTAACTACTTTGCTGCCATTATCAGTAGAAACATAACCAACCTTGCAATTTCTTGGGGGCAGCCATTGCGAGACCTTTTTGTTAAAGTCATCCAAAATGTTGGCTGCAGTATGACTTTTCTCCATGCCAAACATGGCTAATGTTGCATGTTTACGAGCACCCTTAAAAATCTCGACCAAGTCACCACCTGCATTTATCTGTTTTGTAACCCCTGAAAAAGAGACCCAGTGTGCAGTGATGCACATGTAATCAAGGGCTTGGCAACTGGTCCACATGTCTGTTGTCAGGTGTATAGTGTGAACAGCACTCTTCTGCAAAGCAGCCCCAACCAACTCAAGCACCTCTTTATATAGTGCTGGAACAGCAACCCTGGCAAAATAGAACCGGCTAGGAACCTTCCATTTAGGGGCCAGTGTTGCCACGAGTTCAAGGAAACCCACACCTTCGACAAATGAAAAAGGGAGAAGGTCCACCGCTAGCATTTTAGCCAGCTTAGTGTTATACAGGCGTACAATTGGGTGGTTGCGTTGAAATTGCACATCTGAGGAGAACATGGCTGAAATGGTGTGCTGGACAAATTTACGGGATGATGCTGATGCCTTCTTCGACCCACTTCTGTTCAGTGTTGACATTTTCCGCATTGGTGTGTCTCCCAGACTCTCAGTGTGCCTCCTATGTGTTCCGGAGGGTGTGGTGCTGCCAGGGGTACTGGGTGCAACCGGACACATGTCTGACGCTTCTTCTACCTCCCCGTCATCTTCAGATGAAACACCTAGTATGGGTATATTTTGGCCACTTGCCCTTTGGGATTGCTTTCCCTTGATGTTTGCTAGGTGCGCAAACCATTCGACAGCGTGCCTTCTTTCAAGATGACCTATCTGGCCTCCGGTTCCATAGTTGGTACCAGTCTTACCACGGCTAACGCTAGTCTTACAAATGCAACAAACGGCTATGTTATCATACTTTGCATGGACACTAAAAAAGTTCCAAACTGGGGACTTGAAACCTCTGGTTTTGGCGCACGAGATGATACTGCCAATGCCAGATGAAGCAGTGGTGGATGAGCCTTGCAGACATCTACTGGGTTGTGCAATTATTTCAGCAACCCTACTTGAGGGAGTCGAGCTGGATGGAGTCCCCCTCTGGGGAGAAAATATGGGAGCTGTAGGTTTTGTTGAACTTGTTGTACTACTTGACTGCATTGGTGGTGCTAACAGTGGCACGTCGCCAGGGTCACGCTCAGCCTGACGTCGGGATAGGGTATAAATGTCTGTCTGCTGCATGGCCGGTGTGGCTGGACTGACGTGTGTGATGACTAGGTCATTGCTGTCATCCTGTTCAACAACATCACAATGCACCACTTCATCAAGTCCGACGTTCGGATCCATAAGTATGAGCTTTCCGGGGCCCTTCCTTTTAACATTTGATACCTTTCGCAGCTCATGGTGTGCCTCCCTCTCAGACGTCGGAGATGGTTGCCAATCTAGATCCAGATCATCATCTGATGGAGCGGGGCTTGAAGAGGAACTTCTACACACACTCCTTGATCTTTTCCTTGCTGGGGAGCTGGGAGAAAATGAATCATCAGGAGGAGTGCCTTCGTCTTCCTGACATGATACCCCGGCTCCAAAGTCAATTTCCTCCTGTGCCCCTACTTCTGGAAGAACAACCATTGTGGGCACTTGCACCGCTCCATGCGCCGCTACATGGGCCTCTTCACTGACCTCTACTTGCAACTCTCCATGGACCTCTCCTTCTCGGCCTTCTCCTTCTCGGCCTTCTCCTTCTCGGCCTTCTCCTTCTCGGCCTTCTCCTTCTCGGCCTTCTCCTTCTCGGCCAGCTCCTTCTCGGCCAGCTCCTTTGCAGCCAGCTCCTTCTCGGCCAGCTCCTTCTCGGACGGCTCCTTCTCGGACAGCTCCTTGCGCATGTACTTGTGCTTGTACTAGTAGCCCATGCAGTTGTTGTTGCGGCTTTGGTTGTTGAATAGTACTTGTGAGATGAGTTACAACCTGTGTTGATGGTGTGCTGCTACTTTCTTGCGATGAACCAACATCACTGGTCGTTGGTGATTGAACAACTAAACAGGCTACCTGTGCAGCACTCATGGTGGGCCTTTGTTTTTCCCAAAAAAATTTAGTGGTCGAGCCACCAGTCTCCTTGGTAAGTGGTGCCACTTGCTTCTTCTTCTCCTTAGTAGAGACATCTTTCTTGCAAGAGGACCTACGGGCACCTCTTTTTGGAACCATCTTCTTCAGATGTCGGAACAACAGGCCGCAGCAGGACTTCTTCCTGGCACTGATGCTCAACGATGATGCGGAGTTATTGACTTTGTGCACCTAAAAGCAAACGAAGACAGAGGATCATTAGTAAATATATGTTGCATATGTAGCGCTTCAATAAATAGTTTGCAAGTAGGCATTTATGAATACACACGTGCACACCACACAATATGGAAATTTCAAAATTAGGATTTGCTAAATTTTTGGGAAACAGGAATTTAACATTGATCCAAGAGAGCACACACAGAGAGGGTTGTACTTTCATGTACCCCTGACTCCACCTGGGCACAATGGGTGAAAGCAAGGCAAAAAGGGTGCAGGCCTATGTCTCAAAGCTCACTGCCTGCCTTCCAAATGGCCGCTTGACCCCCATCCACATGGCCAGGACCATGCCTCAAAATGGCCACCACCAACATAGCCAGCCCCCAACCCCTACTCCAAAAAGTCAAAAAACACAACACAAATCAAATCACCACAATCCAATGCCATCCATCAAGTTTCAGAAGGCTTATGCTGCCTGCTGGTGGTTTTCTGGTGCAAAATTGCAATTTTTACAATTTGCGAGTGCGAGATTGTTGCTTCACGGCGCGAACGTGCCGAAAAACCAGCAAAATCCGCGAACAGACCGATTCTGGGCCCCCTGGCCATAATGGATGAAATCAGAGCACACTGGGTGCAGGCCTATGGCACAAAGCACACAAACTGGCTTAAAAATGGCCCATAGACCCCCACCCACACGGGACCAGGCAATAAAATGGCCCCCACCCACATAACAAGCCCCTAACACCACCCCAAAAAGTCGTAAAAGACACAAAAATCACCACAATCCAATGCCATCCATGCCCTGGCCAGAATAATGTTAAAATTAAAGAAAACAGTTGTATCATGCATGCACCCATAACTAAGCCTGGTAGTTTTCAATTCATGTGCAGAATTGTAATTTTTACTATTTCGCGAGTGCGAGATTGTTGCTGCGCGGGACGCGAGCAGTGCGAACACAGGCAAACATTTTTTTTTAAAAATCCGATTTTCGGGTAATCCGCGGGAGTTCTAGGCCCCCTGGGCATATGAAAGCAATCAGAGCAGACTGGGTGGCCCGATTGACCCCATCCACATGGCTAGGACCTGCAGGACCATGCCTCAAAATGGCCTCCCACCAACATAGCCAGCCCCCAAACCCACCCCAAAAAGTCGAAAAACATAAAACACACACAAAAATCACCACAAACAAACAACATCAACTTATCAACTTACTTGTGAATTCAAATGTCGAATCAAAAAGTAATCCAAAAGGCCTCAAAGCCAAATCTCCAGCAGCATCCACAAAAAGTAATCCTTCCCAGTCAAGATCGAATTCAAAGTGGCCAGGAAATGGAGTAAGCAATTTATTTATTTGGACATTTTTAAAGCGCCTGGTGACGCCAGAAGGCGTGTCCCCGCGCTATAGTAAGTGAGCAGTTGCCATCCCCCCCTTCCCAAGGTGCTACCTGCTAAAAAGGTGAGTTTTTAATTTTTTCCTGAACAGGGCCTCTGATGGCTCAAGACGGAGGTCTAGGGGCAGGGCATTCCAGCACTTGGGAGCAAGGTACCTGAAAGACCTCCCTCCCATCCGTGCCTTCCTAACTCTGGGCACCACAAGTAGTCCCGTCCGAGAGGACCGTAGATTGCGGGTAGGCTCATAGTGGGACACCAGACTCTGAAGTGGCACAGGGGCTTTGCCACTCAAAATGCGATGGCACGTAGAGAGGGCCTTAAACTCAACTCTCTTCTCCATTGGAAGCCAATGGAGAATTTGGAGAGCGGGCTTAGAGGGAGACCTTCTCGGGAGTCTTAGCACGAGCCTGGCTGCGGCATTTTGGAGCACCTGAAGGCGCCCCATGACCTTGCCTGAAGCCCCCAGATAAAGCAGGTTACCATAGTCCAGGCGCGAGGTGACCAGGGCGTGCACCAGCGTCCTACGAGCCGAGATGGGGAGCAGATCTAGAACCTTTCTCAGAGTTCTCAAGACACCGAAACACACCCCCGTCACCCGGCCAACCTGCGGGCCAAAGGCAATGGGAGGAGCTTGCTGGACAGGAACAGGAAATTGGAGACTGGGTCACTTCCTTCACCCCACCCCTATGGGAGGAGCTTGCTGGACAGGAACAGGAAGTTGGAGACTGGGCCACTTCCTTCACCCCTCCCCAATTGTAATTTTTGTACTTTCGCGAGTGCGAGATTGTTGCTGCCCGCGCCGCGGACCGCGAGCAGTGCGAACACAAGCAAAAATCCGCTTCGCGCGGATTTGCGTATTTTCGCCACATCCGCGAGAGTTCGCGGATTGCGGATTTACCGAAAATCCGAAAAATCCGCGAGCGTAACGGATTTTCCGCCCATGCTTAAAAATGGCTTTCCTGTACTGGGGTTAATGGGAACTGGTGATGACACAACAGGCATACACACCAACAGAGCCCCTTCAGGTGCAGACAGTGGCACTCCATCTGGTGACGTGCTGGATCCCTTGGCGCGCTTTGTCTGGCTACGCCCCTGGACCACCATCCCCTGTTTGCCAGGTGTCCTCCCTACAGTGTCCTCCTTTGCCTGTTTGTCAGGGGTATCCCCTACAGTGCCCTTCTTCACCTGCTTCACTGGGCTTGGAATTGGAGTTGATGTGGCGCGGGAACGTGGCCCTGAGCCCTTCGTAGGTGTACCCTTGCCAGACAACACCTCCTCAGTGGGCATAGACACTGAACGCCTTGCTCTGCGTGAAGTTTTAGGGCCTGGAGAGTCCTTCGCTGGTGAAGCCTCTGATTCATGGGAGCCTTATGCCTGCTTCCTTGATTTTTCGGCCTTGCTCTTCCCTGACGGGCTCTTATCTTTGCATTCTAGGCTGGCTCTGCTCTTCTGTGGGGATGGTATCTGTGGGCGGGACCGCTTGGGTTGTTTCTGCTGGGTGCTTCTTGTGCTGTATCGTGACTGGGAACCATGGTCACTATCATCCGATGTGGCCACTGACTGGGGGTGGACAAAGGCCCTGGAGCAGGAATGGGAGTATGTGCGTCTTGAAGGGCAGACGTCACTGTGGACGACAAAGCCTGGACTGTACGGTGTAGGCCACCCACATCAGAGTGTATGCCCTCCATGTAGGCAACCACCTGGCCTAATTTTTCTCATGGTCACTGAAGTCATTGGGCAGGGCTGTCTGGCCCACACAAAGCTGGCGCAGGAGCTCCACAGACTCAGCACTGAGGGCAGCAGGGGGGACAGGTGCAGACTCAGCAGTGCCAGGTGTGAATCTAACTCGTCCCCTCTTACTGACACAGACACGGGCAGCACCACAGGAAGTAGATGGGAGGCTGGCCAGTGGCGGCTGTGCGGTAGAGGATGATGCAGAGTCCCCATTCCCTGTGCCTGCCAACATGGATGCTGCAAAAAACACAGTTGATGGACAGAATGTAGAACAATGTCCTACATTCACCCCAGTACAAGGATCTGGGCCTAAATCCATCGTTTTTTTGCACTCCACACCACCCTGGGTTAGACACTGGCTATATGCAAATCAGCTCTGACCCTGTGCCTCGTGGGAACAGTCCAGTCCGAACTACCAAGCCATGTCTTTCCCAGACCGGAATCAAGCATCCAAGGACCGGTTTCTGGCTATCAGCCTTCATCAGCCTGGATAGCTTGACTCCAGTGGTGTGGAGAGCCTGGGACTCACGTCTGAGCATTCCCAGCCCACTCGCGGTGAAAATTGCAAAAAACACAGTTGATGGACAGAATGTAGAACAATGTCATACATTCATCCCAGTACAAGGATCTGGGCCTAAATCCATCGTTTTTTTGCACTCCACACCACCCTGGGTCAGACACTGGCTATATGCAAATCAGCTCTGACCCTGTGCCTCATGGGAACAGTCCAGTCCGAACTACCAAGCCATGTCTTTCCCAGACCGGAATCAAGCATCCAAGGACCGGTTTCTGGCTATCAGCCTTCATCAGCCTGGATAGCTTGACTCCAGTGGTGTGGAGAGCCTGGGACTCACGTCTGAGCATACCCAGCCCACTCGGGGTGAAAATTGCAAAAAACACAGTTGATGGACAGAATGTAGAACAATGTCATACATTCACCCCAGTACAAGGATCTGGGCCTAAATCCATCGGTTTTTTGCACTCCACACCACCCTGGGTTAGACACTGGCTATATGCAAATCAACTCTGACCCTGTGCCTCATGGGAACAGTCCAGTCCGAACTACCAAGCCATGTCTTTCCCAGACCGGAATCAAGCATCCAAGGACCGGTTTCTGGCTATCAGCCTTCATCAGCCTGGATAGCTTGACTCCAGTGGTGTGGAGAGCCTGGGACTCACGTCTGAGCATATCCAGCCCACTCGGGGTGAAAATTGCAAAAAACACAGTTGATGGACAGAATGTAGAACAATGTCATACATTCACCCCAGTACAAGGATCTGGGCCTAAATCCATCGTTTTTTGCACTCCACACCACCCTCGGTTAAACACTGGCTATATGCAAATCAGCTCTGACCCTGTGCCTCATGGGAACAGTCCAGTCCGAACTACCAAGCCATGTCTTTCCCAGACCGGAATCAAGCATCCAAGGACCGGTTTCTGGCTATCAGCCTTCATCAGCCTGGATAGCTTGACTCCAGTGGTGTGGAGAGCCTGGGACTCAAGTCTGAGCATACCCAGCCCACTCGGGGTGAAAATTGCAAAAAACACAGTTGATGGACAGAATGTAGAACAATGTCATACATTCACCCCAGTACAAGGATCTGGGCCTAAATCCATCGTTTTTTTGCACTCCACACCACCCTGGGTTAGACACTGGCTATATGCAAATCAGCTCTGACCCTGTGCCTCATGGGAACAGTCCAGTCCGAACTACCAAGCCATGTCTTTCCCAGACCGGAATCAAGCATCCAAGGACCGGTTTCTGGCTATCAGCCTTCATCAGCCTGGATAGCTTGACTCCAGTGGTGTGGAGAGCCTGGGACTCACGTCTGAGCATACCCAGCCCACTCGGTGTGAAAATTGCAAAAACACAGTTGATGGACAGAATGTAGAACAATGTCATACATTTACCCCAGTACAAGGATCTGGGCCTAAATCCATCCTTTTTTGCACTCCACACCACCCTCGGTTAAACACTGGCTATATGCAAATCAGCTCTGACCCTGTGCCTCATGGGAACAGTCCAGTCCGAACTACCAAGCCATGTCTTTCCCAGACCGGAATCAAGCATCCAAGGACCGGTTTCTGGCTATCAGCCTTCATCAGCCTGGATAGCTTGACTCCAGTGGTGTGGAGAGCCTGGGACTCAAGTCTGAGCATACCCAGCCCACTCGGGGTGAAAATTGCAAAAAACACAGTTGATGGACAGAATGTAGAACAATGTCATACATTCACCCCAGTACAAGGATCTGGGCCTAAATCCATCGTTTTTTTGCACTCCACACCACCCTGGGTTAGACACTGGCTATATGCAAATCAGCTCTGACCCTGTGCCTCATGGGAACAGTCCAGTCCGAACTACCAAGCCATGTCTTTCCCAGACCGGAATCAAGCATCCAAGGACCGGTTTCTGGCTATCAGCCTTCATCAGCCTGGATAGCTTGACTCCAGTGGTGTGGAGAGCCTGGGACTCACGTCTGAGCATACCCAGCCCACTCGGTGTGAAAATTGCAAAAACACAGTTGATGGACAGAATGTAGAACAATGTCATACATTTACCCCAGTACAAGGATCTGGGCCTAAATCCATCCTTTTTTGCACTCCACACCACCCTCGGTTAAACACTGGCTATATGCAAATCAGCTCTGACCCTGTGCCTCATGGGAACAGTCCAGTCCGAACTACCAAGCCATGTCTTTCCCAGACAGGAATCAAGCATCCAAGGACCGGTTTCTGGCTATCAGCCTTCATCAGCCTGGATAGCTTGACTCCAGTGGTGTGGAGAGCCTGGGACTCAAGTCTGAGCATACCCAGCCCACTCGGGGTGAAAATTGCAAAAAACACAGTTGATGGACAGAATGTAGAACAATGTCATACATTCACCCAAGTACAAGGATCTGGGCCTGAATCCATCGTTTTTTTGCACTCCACACCACCCTGGGTTAGACACTGGCTATATGCAAATCAGCTCTGACCCTGTGCCTCATGGGAACAGTCCAGTCCGAACTACCAAGCCATGTCTTTCCCAGACCGGAATCAAGCATCCAAGGACCGGTTTCTGGCTATCAGCCTTCATCAGCCTGGATAGCTTGACTCCAGTGGTGTGGAGAGCCTGGGACTCACGTCTGAGCATACCCAGCCCACTCGGTGTGAAAATTGCAAAAACACAGTTGATGGACAGAATGTAGAACAATGTCATACATTTACCCCAGTACAAGGATCTGGGCCTAAATCCATCCTTTTTTTGCACTCCACCCCACCCTGGGTTAGACACTAGCTATATGCAAATCAGCTCTGACCCTGTGCCTCATGGGAACAGTCCAGTCCGAACTACCAAGCCATGTCTTTCCCAGACCGGAATCAAGCATCCAAGAACCGGTTTCTGGCTATCAGCCTTCATCAGCCTGGATAGCTTGACTCCAGTGGTGTGGAGAGCCTGGGACTCACGTCTGAGCATACCCAGCCCACTCGGGGTGAAAATTGCAAAAAACACAGTTGATGGACAGAATGTAGAACAATGTCATACATTCACCCCAGTACAAGGATCTGGGCCTAAATCCATCGTTTTTTTGCACTCCACACCACCCTGGGTTAGACACTGGCTATATGCAAATCAGCTCTGACCCTGTGCCTCATGGGAACAGTCCAGTCCGAACTACCAAGCCATGTCTTTCCCAGACCGGAATCAAGCATCCAAGGACCGGTTTCTGGCTATCAGCCTTCATGAGCCTAGATAGCTTGACTCCAGTGGTGTGGAGAGCCTGGGACTCACGTCTGAGCATACCCAGCCCACTCGGGGTGAAAATTGCAAAAAACACAGTTGATGGACAGAATGTAGAGCAATGTCATACATTCAACCCAGTACAAGGATCTGGGACTAAATCCATCGTTATTTTGCACTCCACACCACCCTGGGTTAGACACTGGCTATATGCAAATCAGCTCTGACCCTGTGCGTCATGGGAACAGTCCAGTCCGAACTACCAAGCCATGTCTTTCCCAGACCGGGATCAAGCATCCAAGGATCGGTTTCTGGCTATCAGCCTTCATCAGCCTGGATAGCTTGACTCCAGTGGTGTGGAGAGCCTGGGACTCACGTCTGAGCATACCTAGCCCACTCGGTGTGAAAATTGCAAAAAACACAGTTGATGGACAGAATGTAGAACAATGTCATACATTCACCCCAGTACAAGGATCTGGGCCTAAATCCATCGTTTTTTTGCACTCCACACCACCCTGGGTTAGACACTGGCTATATGCAAATCAGCTCTGACCATGTGCCTCATGGGAACAGGCCAGTCCGAACTACCAAGCAATGTCTTTCCCAGACCGGAATCAAGCATCCAAGGACCGGTTTCTGGCTATCAGCCTTCATCAGCCTGGATAGCTTGACTCCAGTGGTGTGGAGAGCCTGGGACTCACGTCTGAGCATACCCAGCCCACTTGGGGTGAAAATTGCAAAAAACACAGTTGATGGACAGAATGTAGAACAATGTCATACATTCACCCCAGTAGAAGGATCTGGGCCTAAATCCATCGTTTTTTTGCACTCCACACCACCCTGGGTTAGACACTGGCTATATGCAAATCAGCTCTGACCCTGTGCCTCATGGGAACAGTCCAGTCCGAACTACCAAGCCATGTCTTTCCCAGACCGGAATCAAGCATCCAAGGACCGGTTTCTGGCTATCAGCCTGGATAGCTTGACTCCAGTGGTGTGGAGAGCCTGGGACTCACGTCTGAGCATACCCAGCCGACTCGGGGTGAAAATTGCAAAAAACACAGTTGATGGACAGAATGTAGAACAATGTAATACATTCACCCCAGTACAAGGATCAGATCCTTGTACTGGGGTGAATGTATGACATTGTTCTACATTCTGTCCATCAACTGTGTTTTTTGCAATTTTCACCGCGAGTGGGCTGGGTATGCTCAGACGTGAGTCCCAGGCTCTCCACACCACTGGAGTCAAGCTATCCAGGCTGATGAAGGCTGATAGCCAGAAACCGGTCCTTGGATGCTTGATTCCGGTCTGGGAAAGACATGGCTTGGTAGTTCGGACTGGACTGTTCCCATGAGGCACAGGGTCAGAGCTGATTTGCATATAGCCAGTGTCTAACCCAGGGTGGTGTGGAGTGCAAAAAAACGATGGATTTAGGCCTAGATCCTTGTACTGAGGTGAATGTATGACATTGTTCTACATTCTGTCCATCAACTGTGTTTTTTGCAATTTTCACCCCGAGTGGGCTGGGTATGCTCAGACGTGAGTCCCAGGCTCTCCACACCACTGGAGTCAAGCTATCCAGGCTGATGAAGGCTAATAGCCAGAAACCGGTCCTTGGATGCTTGATTCCGGTCCGGGAAAGACATGGCTTGGTAGTTCGGACTGGACTGTTCCCATGAGGCACAGGGTCAGAGCTGATTTGCATATAGCCAGTGTCTAACCCAGGGTGGTGTGGAGTGCAAAAAAACGATGGATTTAGGCCCAGATCCTTGTACTGGGGTGAATGTATGACATTGTTCTACATTCTGTCCATCAACTGTGTTTTTTGCAATTTTCACCCCGAGTGGGCTGGGTATGCTCAGATGTGAGTCCCAGGCTCTCCACACCACTGGAGTCAAGCTATCCAGGCTGATGAAGGCTGATAGCCAGAAACCGGTCCTTGGATGCTTGATTCCGGTCTGGGAAAGACATGGCTTGGTAGTTCGGACTGGACTGTTCCCATGAGGCACAGGGTCAGAGCTGATTTGCATATAGCCAGTGTCTAACCCAGGGTGGTGTGGAGTGCAAAAAAACGATGGATTTAGGCCCAGATCCTTGTACTGGGGTGAATGTATGACATTGTTCTACATTCGGTCCATCAACTTTGTTTTTTGCAATTTTCACCGCGAGTGGGCTGGGTATGCTCAGACGTGAGTCCCAGGCTCTCCACACCACTGGAGTCAAGCTATCCAGGCTGATGAAGGCTGATAGCCAGAAACCGGTCCTTGGATGCTTGATTCCAGTCTGGGAAAGACATGGCTTGGTAGTTCGGACTGGACTGTTCCCATGAGGCACAGGGTCAGAGCTGATTTGCATATAGCCAGTGTCTAACCCAGGGTGGTGTGGAGTGCAAAAAAAACGATGGATTTAGGCCCAGATCCTTGTATTAGGGTGAATGTATGACATTGTTCTACATTCTGTCCATCAACTGTGTTTTTTGCAATTTTCACCCCGAGTGGGCTGGGTATGCTCAGACGTGAGTCCCAGGCTCTCCACACCACTGGAGTCAAGCTACACAGGCTGATGAAGGCTGATAGCCAGAAACCGGTCCTTGGATGCTTGATTGCGGTCTGGGAAAGCCATGACTTGGTAGTTCGGACTGGACTGTTCCCATGAGGCACAGGGTCAGAGCTGATTTGCATATAGCCAGTGTCTAACCCAGGTTGGTGTGGAGTGCAAAAAAACGATGGATTTAGGCCCAGATCCTTGTACTGGGGTGAATGTATGACATTGTTCTACATTCTGTCCATCAACTGTGTTTTTTGCAATTTTCACCCCGAGTGGGCTGGGTATGCTCAGACGTGAGTCCCAGGCTCTCCACACCACTGGAGTCAAGCTATCCAGGCTGATGAAGGATGATAGCCAGAAACCGGTCCTTGGATGCTTGATTCCTGTCTGGGAAAGACATGGCTTGGTAGTTCGGACTGGACTGTTCCCATGAGGCACAGGGTCAGAGCTGATTTGCATATAGCCAGTGTCTAACCCGGGTGGTGTGGAGTGCAAAAAAACGATGGATTTAGGCCCAGATCCTTGTACTGGGGTGAATGCATGACATTGTTCTACATTCTGTCCATCAACTGTGTTTTTTGCAATTTTCACCCCGAGTGGGCTGGGTATGCTCAGACGTGAGTCCCAGGCTCTCCACACCACTGGAGTCAAGCTATCCAGGCTGATGAAGGATGATAGCCAGAAACCGGTCCTTGGATGCTTGATTCCTGTCTGGGAAAGACATGGCTTGGTAGTTCGGACTGGACTGTTCCCATGAGGCACAGGGTCAGAGCTGATTTGCATATAGCCAGTGTCTAACCCAGGGTGGTGTGGAGTGCAAAAAAATGATGGATTTAGGCCCAGATCCTTGTACTGGGGTGAATGTATGACATTGTTCTACATTCTGTCCATCAACTGTGTTTTTTGCAATTTTCACCCCGAGTGGGCTGGGTATGCTCAGACGTGAGTCCCAGGCTCTCCACACCACTGGAGTCAAGCTATCCAGGCTGATGAAGGCTGATAGCCAGAAACCGGTCCTTGGATGCTTGATTCCGGTCTGGGAAAGACATGGCTTGGTAGTTCGGACTGGACTGTTCCCATGAGGCACAGGGTCAGAGCTGATTTGCATATAGCCAGTGTCTAACCCAGGGTGGTGTGGAGTGCAAAAAAACGATGGATTTAGGCCCAGATCCTTGTACTGGGGTGAATGTATGACATTGTTCTACATTCTGTCCATCAACTGTGTTTTTTGCAATTTTCACCCCGAGTGGGCTGGGTATGCTCAGACGTGAGTCCCAGGCTCTCCACACCACTGGAGTCAAGCTATCCAGGCTGATGAAGGCTGATAGCCAGAAACCGGTCCTTGGATGCTTGATTCCGGTCTGGGAAAGACATGGCTTGGTAGTTCGGACTGGACTGTTCCCATGAGGCACAGGGTCAGAGCTGATTTGCATATAGCCAGTGTCTAACCCAGGGTGGTGTGGAGTGCAAAAAAATGATGGATTTAGGCCCAGATCCTTGTACTGGGGTGAATGTATGACATTGTTCTACATTCTGTCCATCAACTGTGTTTTTTGCAATTTTCACCCCGAGTGGGCTGGGTATGCTCAGATGTGAGTCCCAGGCTCTCCACACCACTGGAGTCAAGCTATCCAGGCTGATGAAGGCTGATAGCCAGAAACCGGTCCTTGGATGCTTGATTCCGGTCTGGGAAAGACATGGCTTGGTAGTTCGGACTGGACTGTTCCCATGAGGCACAGGGTCAGAGCTGATTTGCATATAGCCAGTGTCTAACCCAGGGTGGTGTGGAGTGCAAAAAAACGATGGATTTAGGCCCAGATCCTTGTACTGGGGTGAATGTATGACATTGTTCTACATTCTGTCCATCAACTTTGTTTTTTGCAATTTTCACCGCGAGTGGGCTGGGTATGCTCAGACGTGAGTCCCAGGCTCTCCACACCACTGGAGTCAAGCTATCCAGGCTGATGAAGGCTGATAGCCAGAAACCGGTCCTTGGATGCTTGATTCCAGTCTGGGAAAGACATGGCTTGGTAGTTCGGACTGGACTGTTCCCATGAGGCACAGGGTCAGAGGTGATTTGCATATAGCCAGTGTCTAACCCAGGGTGGTGTGGAGTGCAAAAAAAACGATGGATTTAGGCCCAGATCCTTGTATTAGGGTGAATGTATGACATTGTTCTACATTCTGTCCATCAACTGTGTTTTTTGCAATTTTCACCCCGAGTGGGCTGGGTATGCTCAGACGTGAGTCCCAGGCTCTCCACACCACTGGAGTCAAGCTACACAGGCTGATGAAGGCTGATAGCCAGAAACCGGTCCTTGGATGCTTGATTGCGGTCTGGGAAAGCCATGACTTGGTAGTTCGGACTGGACTGTTCCCATGAGGCACAGGGTCAGAGCTGATTTGCATATAGCCAGTGTCTAACCCAGGTTGGTGTGGAGTGCAAAAAACCGATGGATTTAGGCCCAGATCCTTGTACTGGGGTGAATGTATGACATTGTTCTACATTCTGTCCATCAACTGTGTTTTTTGCAATTTTCACCCCGAGTGGGCTGGGTATGCTCAGACGTGAGTCCCAGGCTCTCCACACCACTGGAGTCAAGCTATCCAGGCTGATGAAGGATGATAGCCAGAAACCGGTCCTTGGATGCTTGATTCCTGTCTGGGAAAGACATGGCTTGGTAGTTCGGACTGGACTGTTCCCATGAGACACAGGGTCAGAGCTGATTTGCATATAGCCAGTGTCTAACCCGGGTGGTGTGGAGTGCAAAAAAACGATGGATTTAGGCCCAGATCCTTGTACTGGGGTGAATGCATGACATTGTTCTACATTCTGTCCATCAACTGTGTTTTTTGCAATTTTCACCCCGAGTGGGCTGGGTATGCTCAGACGTGAGTCCCAGGCTCTCCACACCACTGGAGTCAAGCTATCCAGGCTGATGAAGGATGATAGCCAGAAACCGGTCCTTGGATGCTTGATTCCTGTCTGGGAAAGACATGACTTGGTAGTTCGGACTGGACTGTTCCCATGAGGCACAGGGTCAGAGCTGATTTGCATATAGCCAGTGTCTAACCCAGGGTGGTGTGGAGTGCAAAAAAATGATGGATTTAGGCCCAGATCCTTGTACTGGGGTGAATGTATGACATTGTTCTACATTCTGTCCATCAACTGTGTTTTTTGCAATTTTCACCCCGAGTGGGCTGGGTATGCTCAGACGTGAGTCCCAGGCTCTCCACACCACTGGAGTAAAGCTATCCAGGCTGATGAAGGCTGATAGCCAGAAACCGGTCCTTGGATGCTTGATTCCGGTCTGGGAAAGACATGGCTTGGTAGTTCGGACTGGACTGTTCCCATGAGGCAGAGGGTCAGAGCTGATTTGCATATAGCCAGTGTCTAACCCAGGGTGGTGTGGAGTGCAAAAAAAACGATGGATTTAGGCCCAGATCCTTGTACTGGGGTGAATGTATGACATTGTTCTACATTCTGTCCATCAACTGTGTTTTTTGCAATTTTCACCCCGAGTGGGCTGGGTATGCTCAGACGTGAGTCCCAGGCTCTCCACACCACTGGAGTCAAGCTATCCAGGCTGATGAAGGCTGATAGCCAGAAACCGGTCCTTGGATGCTTGATTCCGGTCTGGGAAAGACATGGCTGGGTAGTTCGGACTGGACTGTTCCCATGAGGCACAGGGTCAGAGCTGATTTGCATATAGCCAGTGTCTGACCCAGGGTGGTGTGGAGTGCAAAAAAACGATAGATTTAGGCCCAGATCCTTGTACTGGGGTGAATGTATGACATTGTTCTACATTCTGTCCATCAACTGTGTTTTTTGCAATTTTCACCGCGAGTGGGCTGGGTATGCTCAGACGTGAGTCCCAGGCTCTCCACACCACTGGAGTCAAGCTATCCAGGCTGATGAAGGCTGATAGCCTGAAACCGGTCCTTGGATGCTTTATTCCGGTCTGGGAAAGACATGGCTTGGTAGATCGGACTGGACTGTTCCCATGAGGCACAGGGTCAGAGCTGATTTGCATTCAGCCAGTGTCTAACCCAGGGTGGTGTGGAGTGCAAAAAAACGATGGATTTAGGCCTAGATCCTTGTACTGAGGTGAATGTATGACATTGTTCTACATTCTGTCCATCAACTGTGTTTTTTGCAATTTTCACCCCGAGTGGGCTGGGTATGCTCAGACGTGAGTCCCAGGCTCTCCACACCACTGGAGTTAGGCTATCCAGGCTGATGAAGGCTGATAGCCAGAAACCGGTCCTTGGATGCTTGATTCCGGTCTGGGAAAGACATGGCTTGGTAGTTCGGACTGGACTGTTCCCATGAGGCACAGGGTCAGAGCTGATTTGTATATAGCCAGTGTCTAACCCAGGGTGGTGTGGAGTGCAAAAAAACGATGGATTTAGGCCCAGATCCTTGTACTGGGGTGAATGTATGACATTGTTCTACATTCTGTCCATCAACTGTGTTTTTTGCAATTTTCACGCCGAGTGGGCTGGGTATGCTCAGATGTGAGTCCCAGGCTCTCCACACCACTGGAGTCAAGCTATCCAGGCTGATGAAGGCTGATAGCCAGAAACCGGTCCTTGGATGCTTGATTCCGGTCTGGGAAAGACATGGCTTGGTAGTTCGGACTGGACTGTTCCCATGAGGCACAGGGTCAGAGCTGATTTGCATATAGCCAGTGTCTAACCCAGGGTGGTGTGGAGTGCAAAAAAACGATGGATTTAGGCCCAGATCCTTGTACTGGGGTGAATGTATGACATTGTTCTACATTCTGTCCATCAACTTTGTTTTTTGCAATTTTCACCCCGAGTGGGCTGGGTATGCTCAGACGTGAGTCCCAGGCTCTCCACACCACTGGAGTCAAGCTATCCAGGCTGATGAAGGCTGATAGCCAGAAACCGGTCCTTGGATGCTTGATTGCGGTCTGGGAAAGACATGGCTTGGTAGTTCGGACTGGACTGTTCCCATGAGGCACAGGGTCAGAGCTGATTTGCATATAGCCAGTGTCTAACCCAGGGTGGTGTGGAGTGCAAAAAAACGATGGATTTAGGCCCAGATCCTTGTACTGGGGTGAATGTATGACATTGTTCTACATTCTGTCCATCAACTGTGTTTTTTGCAATTTTCACCCCGAGTGGGCTGGGTATGCTCAGACGTGAGTCCCAGGCTCTCCACACCACTGGAGTCAAGCTATCCAGGCTGATGAAGGCTGATAGCCAGAAACCGGTCCTTGGATGCTTGATTGCGGTCTGGTAAAGACATCGCTTGGTAGTTCGGACTGGACTGTTCCCATGAGGCACAGGGTCAGAGCTGATTTGCATATAGCCAGTGTCTAACCCAGGTTGGTGTGGAGTGCAAAAAAACGATGGATTTAGGCCCAGATCCTTGAACTGGGGTGAATGTATGACATTGTTCTACATTCTGTCCATCAACTGTGTTTTTTGCAATTTTCACCCGAGTGGGCTGGGTATGCTCAGACGTGAGTCCCAGGCTCTCCACACCACTGGAGTCAAGCTATCCAGGCTGATGAAGGCTGATAGCCAGAAACCGGTCCTTGGATGCTTGATTCCTGTCTGGGAAAGACATGGCTTGGTAGTTCGGACTGGACTGTTCCCATGAGGCACAGGGTCAGAGCTGATTTGCATATAGCCAGTGTCTAACCCAGGGTGGTGTGGAGTGCAAACAAATGATGGATTTAGGCCCAGATCCTTGTACTGGGGTGAATGTATGACATTGTTCTACATTCTGTCCATCAACTGTGTTTTTTGCAATTTTCACCCCGAGTGGGCTGGGTATGCTCAGACGTGAGTCCCAGGCTCTCCACACCACTGGAGTCAAGCTATCCAGGCTGATGAAGGCTGATAGCCAGAAACCGGTCCTTGGATGCTTGATTCCGGTCTGGAAAAGACATGGCTTGGTAGTTCGGACTGGACTGTTCCCATGAGGCACAGGGTCAGAGCTGATTTGCATATAGCCAGTGTCTAACCCAGGGTGGTGTGGAGTGCAAAAAAACAATGGATTTAGGCCCAGATCCTTGTACTGGGGTGAATGTATGACATTGTTCTACATTCTGTCCATCAACTGTGTTTTTTGCAATTTTCACCCCGAGTGGGCTGGGTATTCTCAGACGTGAGTCCCAGGCTCTCCACACCACTGGAGTCAAGCTGTCCAGGCTGATGAAGGCTGATAGCCAGAAACCGGTCCTTGGATGCTTGATTCCGGTCTGGGAAAGACAAGGCTTGGTAGTTCGGACTGGACTGTTCCCATGAGGCACAGGGTCAGAGCTGATTTGCATATAGCCATTGTCTAACCCAGGGTGGTGTGGAGTGCAAAAAAACGATGGATTTAGGCCCAGATGCTTGTACTGGGGTGAATGTATGACATTGTTCTACACTCTGTCCATCAACTGTGTTTTTTGCAATTTTCACCCCGAGTGGGCTGGGTATGTTCAGACGTGAGTCCCAGGCTCTCCACACCACTGGAGTCAAGCTATCCAGGCTGATGAAGGCTGATAGCCAGAAACCGGTCCTTGGATGCTTGATTCCAGTCTGGGAAAGACATGGCTTGGTAGTTCGGACTGGACTGTTCCCATGAGGCACAGGGTCAGAGCTGATTTGCATATAGCCAGTGTCTAACCCAGGGTGGTGTGGAGTGCAAAAAAACCGATGGATTTAGGCCCAGATCCTTGTACTAGGGTGAATGTATGACATTGTTCTACATTCTGTCCATCAACTGTGTTTTTTGCAATTTTCACCCCGAGTGGGCTGGGTATGCTCAGACGTGAGTCCCAGGCTCTCCACACCACTGGAGTCAAGCTATCCAGGCTGATGAAGGCTGATAGCCAGAAACCGGTCCTTGGATGCTTGATTCCGGTCTGGGAAAGACATGGCTTGGTAGTTCGGACTGGACTGTTCCCATGAGGCACAGGGTCAGAGCTGATTTGCATATAGCCAGTGTCTAACCCAGGGTGGTGTGGAGTGCAAAAAAACGATGGATTTAGGCCCAGATCCTTGTACTGGGGTGAATGTATGACATTGTTCTACATTCTGTCCATCAACTGTGTTTTTTGCAATTTTCACCCCGAGTGGGCTGGGTATGCTCAGACGTGAGTCCCAGGCTCTCCACACCACTGGAGTCAAGCTATCCAGGCTGATGAAGGCTGATAGCCAGAAACCGGTCCTTGGATGCTTGATTCCGGTCTGGGAAAGACATGGCTTGGTAGTTCGGACTGGACTGTTCCCATGAGGCACAGGGTCAGAGCTGATTTGCATATAGCCAGTGTCTGACCCAGGGTGGTGTGGAGTGCAAAAAAACGATAGATTTAGGCCCAGATCTTTGTACTGGGGTGAATGTATGACATTGTTCTACATTCTGTCCATCAACTGTGTTTTTTGCAATTTTCACGCCGAGTGGGCTGGGTATGCTCAGATGTGAGTCCCAGGCTCTCCACACCACTGGAGTCAAGCTATCCAGGCTGATGAAGGCTGATAGCCTGAAACCGGTCCTTGGATGCTTTATTCCGGTCTGGGAAAGACATGGCTTGGTAGATCGGACTGGACTGTTCCCATGAGGCACAGGGTCAGAGCTGATTTGCATTCAGCCAGTGTCTAACCCAGGGTGGTGTGGAGTGCAAAAAAACGATGGATTTAGGCCTAGATCCTTGTACTGAGGTGAATGTATGACATTGTTCTACATTCTGTCCATCAACTGTGTTTTTTGCAATTTTCACCCCGAGTGGGCTGGGTATGCTCAGACGTGAGTCCCAGGCTCTCCACACCACTGGAGTTAGGCTATCCAGGCTGATGAAGGCTGATAGCCAGAAACCGGTCCTTGGATGCTTGATTCCGGTCTGGGAAAGACATGGCTTGGTAGTTCGGACTGGACTGTTCCCATGAGGCACAGGGTCAGAGCTGATTTGTATATAGCCAGTGTCTAACCCAGGGTGGTGTGGAGTGCAAAAAAACGATGGATTTAGGCCCAGATCCTTGTACTGGGGTGAATGTATGACATTGTTCTACATTCTGTCCATCAACTGTGTTTTTTGCAATTTTCACGCCGAGTGGGCTGGGTATGCTCAGATGTGAGTCCCAGGCTCTCCACACCACTGGAGTCAAGCTATCCAGGCTGATGAAGGCTGATAGCCAGAAACCGGTCCTTGGATGCTTGATTCCGGTCTGGGAAAGACATGGCTTGGTAGTTCGGACTGGACTGTTCCCATGAGGCACAGGGTCAGAGCTGATTTGCATATAGCCAGTGTCTAACCCAGGGTGGTGTGGAGTGCAAAAAAACGATGGATTTAGGCCCAGATCCTTGTACTGGGGTGAATGTATGACATTGTTCTACATTCTGTCCATCAACTTTGTTTTTTGCAATTTTCACCCCGAGTGGGCTGGGTATGCTCAGACGTGAGTCCCAGGCTCTCCACACCACTGGAGTCAAGCTATCCAGGCTGATGAAGGCTGATAGCCAGAAACCGGTCCTTGGATGCTTGATTGCGGTCTGGGAAAGACATGGCTTGGTAGTTCGGACTGGACTGTTCCCATGAGGCACAGGGTCAGAGCTGATTTGCATATAGCCAGTGTCTAACCCAGGGTGGTGTGGAGTGCAAAAAAACGATGGATTTAGGCCCAGATCCTTGTACTGGGGTGAATGTATGACATTGTTCTACATTCTGTCCATCAACTGTGTTTTTTGCAATTTTCACCCCGAGTGGGCTGGGTATGCTCAGACGTGAGTCCCAGGCTCTCCACACCACTGGAGTCAAGCTATCCAGGCTGATGAAGGCTGATAGCCAGAAACCGGTCCTTGGATGCTTGATTGCGGTCTGGTAAAGACATCGCTTGGTAGTTCGGACTGGACTGTTCCCATGAGGCACAGGGTCAGAGCTGATTTGCATATAGCCAGTGTCTAACCCAGGTTGGTGTGGAGTGCAAAAAAACGATGGATTTAGGCCCAGATCCTTGAACTGGGGTGAATGTATGACATTGTTCTACATTCTGTCCATCAACTGTGTTTTTTGCAATTTTCACCCGAGTGGGCTGGGTATGCTCAGACGTGAGTCCCAGGCTCTCCACACCACTGGAGTCAAGCTATCCAGGCTGATGAAGGCTGATAGCCAGAAACCGGTCCTTGGATGCTTGATTCCTGTCTGGGAAAGACATGGCTTGGTAGTTCGGACTGGACTGTTCCCATGAGGCACAGGGTCAAAGCTGATTTGCATATAGCCAGTGTCTAACCCAGGGTGGTGTGGAGTGCAAACAAATGATGGATTTAGGCCCAGATCCTTGTACTGGGGTGAATGTATGACATTGTTCTACATTCTGTCCATCAACTGTGTTTTTTGCAATTTTCACCCCGAGTGGGCTGGGTATGCTCAGACGTGAGTCCCAGGCTCTCCACACCACTGGAGTCAAGCTATCCAGGCTGATGAAGGCTGATAGCCAGAAACCGGTCCTTGGATGCTTGATTCCGGTCTGGAAAAGACATGGCTTGGTAGTTCGGACTGGACTGTTCCCATGAGGCACAGGGTCAGAGCTGATTTGCATATAGCCAGTGTCTAACCCAGGGTGGTGTGGAGTGCAAAAAAACAATGGATTTAGGCCCAGATCCTTGTACTGGGGTGAATGTATGACATTGTTCTACATTCTGTCCATCAACTGTGTTTTTTGCAATTTTCACCCCGAGTGGGCTGGGTATTCTCAGACGTGAGTCCCAGGCTCTCCACACCACTGGAGTCAAGCTGTCCAGGCTGATGAAGGCTGATAGCCAGAAACCGGTCCTTGGATGCTTGATTCCGGTCTGGGAAAGACAAGGCTTGGTAGTTCGGACTGGACTGTTCCCATGAGGCACAGGGTCAGAGCTGATTTGCATATAGCCATTGTCTAACCCAGGGTGGTGTGGAGTGCAAAAAAACGATGGATTTAGGCCCAGATGCTTGTACTGGGGTGAATGTATGACATTGTTCTACACTCTGTCCATCAACTGTGTTTTTTGCAATTTTCACCCCGAGTGGGCTGGGTATGTTCAGACGTGAGTCCCAGGCTCTCCACACCACTGGAGTCAAGCTATCCAGGCTGATGAAGGCTGATAGCCAGAAACCGGTCCTTGGATGCTTGATTCCAGTCTGGGAAAGACATGGCTTGGTAGTTCGGACTGGACTGTTCCCATGAGGCACAGGGTCAGAGCTGATTTGCATATAGCCAGTGTCTAACCCAGGGTGGTGTGGAGTGCAAAAAAACCGATGGATTTAGGCCCAGATCCTTGTACTAGGGTGAATGTATGACATTGTTCTACATTCTGTCCATCAACTGTGTTTTTTGCAATTTTCACCCCGAGTGGGCTGGGTATGCTCAGACGTGAGTCCCAGGCTCTCCACACCACTGGAGTCAAGCTATCCAGGCTGATGAAGGCTGATAGCCAGAAACCGGTCCTTGGATGCTTGATTCCGGTCTGGGAAAGACATGGCTTGGTAGTTCGGACTGGACTGTTCCCATGAGGCACAGGGTCAGAGCTGATTTGCATATAGCCAGTGTCTAACCCAGGGTGGTGTGGAGTGCAAAAAAACGATGGATTTAGGCCCAGATCCTTGTACTGGGGTGAATGTATGACATTGTTCTACATTCTGTCCATCAACTGTGTTTTTTGCAATTTTCACCCCGAGTGGGCTGGGTATGCTCAGACGTGAGTCCCAGGCTCTCCACACCACTGGAGTCAAGCTATCCAGGCTGATGAAGGCTGATAGCCAGAAACCGGTCCTTGGATGCTTGATTCCGGTCTGGGAAAGACATGGCTTGGTAGTTCGGACTGGACTGTTCCCATGAGGCACAGGGTCAGAGCTGATTTGCATATAGCCAGTGTCTGACCCAGGGTGGTGTGGAGTGCAAAAAAACGATAGATTTAGGCCCAGATCTTTGTACTGGGGTGAATGTATGACATTGTTCTACATTCTGTCCATCAACTGTATTTTTAGCAATTTTCACCGCGAGTGGGCTGGGTATGCTCAGACGTGAGTCCCAGGCTCTCCACACCACTGGAGTCAAGCTATCCAGGCTGATGAAGGCTGATAGCCAGAAACCGGTCCTTGGATGCTTTATTCCGGTCTGGGAAAGACATGGCTTGGTAGTTCGGACTGGACTGTTCCCATGAGGCACAGGGTCAGAGCTGATTTGTATATAGCCAGTGTCTAACCCAGGGTGGTGTGGAGTGCAAAAAAACGATGGATTTAGGCCCAGATCCTTGTACTGGGGTGAATGTATGACATTGTTCTACATTCTGTCCATCAACTGTGTTTTTTGCAATTTTCACGCCGAGTGGGCTGGGTATGCTCAGATGTGAGTCCCAGGCTCTCCACACCACTGGAGTCAAGCTATCCAGGCTGATGAAGGCTGATAGCCAGAAACCGGTCCTTGGATGCTTGATTCCGGTCTGGGAAAGACATGGCTTGGTAGTTCGGACTGGACTGTTCCCATGAGGCACAGGGTCAGAGCTGATTTGCATATAGCCAGTGTCTAACCCAGGGTGGTGTGGAGTGCAAAAAAACGATGGATTTAGGCCCAGATCCTTGTACTGGGGTGAATGTATGACATTGTTCTACATTCTGTCCATCAACTTTGTTTTTTGCAATTTTCACCCCGAGTGGGCTGGGTATGCTCAGACGTGAGTCCCAGGCTCTCCACACCACTGGAGTCAAGCTATCCAGGCTGATGAAGGCTGATAGCCAGAAACCGGTCCTTGGATGCTTGATTGCGGTCTGGGAAAGACATGGCTTGGTAGTTCGGACTGGACTGTTCCCATGAGGCACAGGGTCAGAGCTGATTTGCATATAGCCAGTGTCTAACCCAGGGTGGTGTGGAGTGCAAAAAAACGATGGATTTAGGCCCAGATCCTTGTACTGGGGTGAATGTATGACATTGTTCTACATTCTGTCCATCAACTGTGTTTTTTGCAATTTTCACCCCGAGTGGGCTGGGTATGCTCAGACGTGAGTCCCAGGCTCTCCACACCACTGGAGTCAAGCTATCCAGGCTGATGAAGGCTGATAGCCAGAAACCGGTCCTTGGATGCTTGATTCCGGTCTGGGAAAGACATGGCTTGGTAGTTCGGACTGGACTGTTCCCATGAGGCACAGGGTCAGAGCTGATTTGCATATAGCCAGTGTCTAACCCAGGGTGGTGTGGAGTGCAAAAAAACGATGGATTTAGGCCCAGATCCTTGTACTGGGGTGAATGTATGACATTGTTCTACATTCTGTCCATCAACTGTGTTTTTTGCAATTTTCACCCGAGTGGGCTGGGTATGCTCAGACGTGAGTCCCAGGCTCTCCACACCACTGGAGTCAAGCTATCCAGGCTGATGAAGGATGATAGCCAGAAACCGGTCCTTGGATGCTTGATTCCTGTCTGGGAAAGACATGGCTTGGTAGTTCGGACTGGACTGTTCCCATGAGGCACAGGGTCAGAGCTGATTTGCATATAGCCAGTGTCTAACCCAGGGTGGTGTGGAGTGCAAAAAAACGATGGATTTAGGCCCAGATCCTTGTACTGGGGTGAATGCATGACATTGTTCTACATTCTGTCCATCAACTGTGTTTTTTGCAATTTTCACCCCGAGTGGGCTGGGTATGCTCAGACGTGAGTCCCAGGCTCTCCACACCACTGGAGTCAAGCTATCCAGGCTGATGAAGGATGATAGCCAGAAACCGGTCCTTGGATGCTTGATTCCTGTCTGGGAAAGACATGGCTTGGTAGTTCGGACTGGACTGTTCCCATGAGGCACAGGGTCAGAGCTGATTTGCATATAGCCAGTGTCTAACCCAGGGTGGTGTGGAGTGCAAAAAAATGATGGATTTAGGCCCAGATCCTTGTACTGGGGTGAATGTATGACATTGTTCTACATTATGTCCATCAACTGTGTTTTTTGCAATTTTCACCCCGAGTGGGCTGGGTATGCTCAGACGTGAGTCCCAGGCTCTCCACACCACTGGAGTCAAGCTATCCAGGCTGATGAAGGCTGATAGCCAGAAACCGGTCCTTGGATGCTTGATTCCGGTCTGGGAAAGACATGGCTTGGTAGTTCGGACTGGACTGTTCCCATGAGGCACAGGGTCAGAGCTGATTTGCATATAGCCAGTGTCTAACCCAGGGTGGTGTGGAGTGCAAAAAAACGATGGATTTAGGCCCAGATCCTTGTACTGGGGTGAATGTATGACATTGTTCTACATTCTGTCCATCAACTGTGTTTTTTGCAATTTTCACCCCGAGTGGGCTGGGTATGCTCAGACGTGAGTCCCAGGCTCTCCACACCACTGGAGTCAAGCTATCCAGGCTGATGAAGGCTGATAGCCAGAAACCGGTCCTTGGATGCTTGATTCCGGTCTGGGAAAGACATGGCTTGGTAGTTCGGACTGGACTGTTCCCATGAGGCACAGGGTCAGAGCTGATTTGCATATAGCCAGTGTCTGACCCAGGGTGGTGTGGAGTGCAAAAAAACGATAGATTTAGGCCCAGATCCTTGTACTGGGGTGAATGTATGACATTGTTCTACATTCTGTCCATCAACTGTGTTTTTTGCAATTTTCACCGCGAGTGGGCTGGGTATGCTCAGACGTGAGTCCCAGGCTCTCCACACCACTGGAGTCAAGCTATCCAGGCTGATGAAGGCTGATAGCCAGAAACCGGTCCTTGGATGCTTTATTCCGGTCTGGGAAAGACATGGCTTGGTAGTTCGGACTGGACTGTTCCCATGAGGCACAGGGTCAGAGCTGATTTGCATTCAGCCAGTGTCTAACCCAGGGTGGTGTGGAGTGCAAAAAAACGATGGATTTAGGCCTAGATCCTTGTACTGAGGTGAATGTATGACATTGTTCTACATTCTGTCCATCAACTGTGTTTTTTGCAATTTTCACCCCGAGTGGGCTGGGTATGCTCAGACGTGAGTCCCAGGCTCTCCACACCACTGGAGTCAAGCTATCCAGGCTGATGAAGGCTGATAGCCAGAAACCGGTCCTTGGATGCTTGATTCCGGTCTGGGAAAGACATGGCTTGGTAGTTCGGACTGGACTGTTCCCATGAGGCACAGGGTCAGAGCTGATTTGTATATAGCCAGTGTCTAACCCAGGGTGGTGTGGAGTGCAAAAAAACGATGGATTTAGGCCCAGATCCTTGTACTGGGGTGAATGTATGACATTGTTCTACATTCTGTCCATCAACTGTGTTTTTTGCAATTTTCACGCCGAGTGGGCTGGGTATGCTCAGATGTGAGTCCCAGGCTCTCCACACCACTGGAGTCAAGCTATCCAGGCTGATGAAGGCTGATAGCCAGAAACCGGTCCTTGGATGCTTGATTCCGGTCTGGGAAAGACATGGCTTGGTAGTTCGGACTGGACTGTTCCCATGAGGCACAGGGTCAGAGCTGATTTGCATATAGCCAGTGTCTAACCCAGGGTGGTGTGGAGTGCAAAAAAACGATGGATTTAGGCCCAGATCCTTGTACTGGGGTGAATGTACGACATTGTTCTACATTCTGTCCATCAACTTTGTTTTTTGCAATTTTCACCCCGAGTGGGCTGGGTATGCTCAGACGTGAGTCCCAGGCTCTCCACACCACTGGAGTCAAGCTATCCAGGCTGATGAAGGCTGATAGCCAGAAACCGGTCCTTGGATGCTTGATTGCGGTCTGGGAAAGACATGGCTTGGTAGTTCGGACTGGACTGTTCCCATGAGGCACAGGGTCAGAGCTGATTTGCATATAGCCAGTGTCTAACCCAGGGTGGTGTGGAGTGCAAAAAAACGATGGATTTAGGCCCAGATCCTTGTACTGGGGTGAATGTATGACATTGTTCTACATTCTGTCCATCAACTGTGTTTTTTGCAATTTTCACCCCGAGTGGGCTGGGTATGCTCAGACGTGAGTCCCAGGCTCTCCACACCACTGGAGTCAAGCTATCCAGGCTGATGAAGGCTGATAGCCAGAAACCGGTCCTTGGATGCTTGATTGCGGTCTGGGAAAGACATCGCTTGGTAGTTCGGACTGGACTGTTCCCATGAGGCACAGGGCCAGAGCTGATTTGCATATAGCCAGTGTCTAACCCAGGTTGGTGTGGAGTGCAAAAAAACGATGGATTTAGGCCCAGATCCTTGAACTGGGGTGAATGTATGACATTGTTCTACATTCTGTCCATCAACTGTGTTTTTTGCAATTTTCACCCGAGTGGGCTGGGTATGCTCAGACGTGAGTCCCAGGCTCTCCACACCACTGGAGTCAAGCTATCCAGGCTGATGAAGGCTGATAGCCAGAAACCGGTCCTTGGATGCTTGATTCCTGTCTGGGAAAGACATGGCTTGGTAGTTCGGACTGGACTGTTCCCATGAGGCACAGGGTCAGAGCTGATTTGCATATAGCCAGTGTCTAACCCAGGGTGGTGTGGAGTGCAAAAAAACGATGGATTTAGGCCCAGATCCTTGTACTGGGGTGAATGTATGACATTGTTCTACATTCTGTCCATCAACTGTGTTTTTTGCAATTTTCACCCCGAGTGGGCTGGGTATGCTCAGACGTGAGTCCCAGGCTCTCCACACCACTGGAGTCAAGCTATCCAGGCTGATGAAGGCTGATAGCCAGAAACCGGTCCTTGGATGCTTGATTCCGGTCTGGAAAAGACATGGCTTGGTAGTTCGGACTGGACTGTTCCCATGAGGCACAGGGTCAGAGCTGATTTGCATATAAATAATCAACAAAGACCACCTGAAACAGACATACAATACATATTCCGATGGTGTTGGAATACACTCAGTGTGTTAAAATACCCCTCACACACCAAAAGGGCCCTTGGTGTCATGCTTCATCATCGGGGTCTTCCCGCCCCCGCTGCGGGACGGGGCAGTGCTGCGACAAGCGGCTACGCCGGAGCACCTTTTAATTGTGAGTACTATGTGAGTGATAATGGAGTGAGTGTCAGTGAGGTCAGAAGTGATGAACAGTGAAATTAAAGTTAAAAAATACCTGGCCTGGTGTTTAGAAAAAATTATTTAATAGGCACTGGCTGGTATCGTTAAAAGGGGTGAGGCGGAGTGCAAGATCGGGTTACTAGTCTTGCTCTCCTGTGTGGGTCAACATGTTTCGGGGCGACATGCCCCTTCGTCAGGACCGGGATGTATAGATCCCCCTGTCACTCACTAATGCGCTCCCACAGATAGAGAGTGTTGTGTTTGATCAATGTGTATAAATAATTTAAATACACGTGAAAAGAAGCTCGGTCAGTAATACTGATGATGTAAGCTTATTGAATGATGAGACAATGCCCCATGAGCCAAGCTGGGCGAAGGGTATAGAGGGTCCAATCAACCCCCACACCTCAGTGCTTCCTCCTTCGTCAGTGGCTTCCGTGGTAATCAATATAGCCAGTGTCTAACCCAGGGTGGTGTGGAGTGCAAAAAAACGATGGATTTAGGCCCAGATCCTTGTACTGGGGTGAATGTATGACATTGTTCTACATTCTGTCCATCAACTGTGTTTTTTGCAATTTTCACCCCGAGTGGGCTGGGTATGCTCAGACGTGAGTCCCAGGCTCTCCACACCACTGGAGTCAAGCTGTCCAGGCTGATGAAGGCTGATAGCCAGAAACCGGTCCTTGGATGCTTGATTCCGGTCTGGGAAAGACAAGGCTTGGTAGTTCGGACTGGACTGTTCCCATGAGGCACAGGGTCAGAGCTGATTTGCATATAGCCATTGTCTAACCCAGGGTGGTGTGGAGTGCAAAAAAACGATGGATTTAGGCCCAGATGCTTGTACTGGGGTGAATGTATGACATTGTTCTACACTCTGTCCATCAACTGTGTTTTTTGCAATTTTCACCCCGAGTGGGCTGGGTATGTTCAGACGTGAGTCCCAGGCTCTCCACACCACTGGAGTCAAGCTATCCAGGCTGATGAAGGCTGATAGCCAGAAACCGGTCCTTGGATGCTTGATTCCGGTCTGGGAAAGACATGGCTTGGTAGTTCGGACTGGACTGTTCCCATGAGGCACAGGGTCAGAGCTGATTTGCATATAGCCAGTGTCTAACCCAGGGTGGTGTGGAGTGCAAAAAAACGATGGATTTAGGCCCAGATCCTTGTACTGGGGTGAATGTATGACATTGTTCTACATTCTGTCCATCAACTGTGTTTTTTGCAATTTTCACCCCGAGTGGGCTGGGTATGCTCAGACGTGAGTCCCAGGCTCTCCACACCACTGGAGTCAAGCTATCCAGGCTGATGAAGGCTGATAGCCAGAAACCGGTCCTTGGATGCTTGATTCCGGTCTGGGAAAGACATGGCTTGGTAGTTCGGACTGGACTGTTCCCATGAGGCACAGGGTCAGAGCTGATTTGCATATAGCCAGTGTCTGACCCAGGGTGGTGTGGAGTGCAAAAAAACGATAGATTTAGGCCCAGATCCTTGTACTGGGGTGAATGTATGACATTGTTCTACATTCTGTCCATCAACTGTGTTTTTTGCAATTTTCACCGCGAGTGGGCTGGGTATGCTCAGACGTGAGTCCCAGGCTCTCCACACCACTGGAGTCAAGCTATCCAGGCTGATGAAGGCTGATAGCCAGAAACCGGTCCTTGGATGCTTTATTCCGGTCTGGGAAAGACATGGCTTGGTAGTTCGGACTGGACTGTTCCCATGAGGCACAGGGTCAGAGCTGATTTGCATTCAGCCAGTGTCTAACCCAGGGTGGTGTGGAGTGCAAAAAAACGATGGATTTAGGCCTAGATCCTTGTACTGAGGTGAATGTATGACATTGTTCTACATTCTGTCCATCAACTGTGTTTTTTGCAATTTTCACCCCGAGTGGGCTGGGTATGCTCAGACGTGAGTCCCAGGCTCTCCACACCACTGGAGTCAAGCTATCCAGGCTGATGAAGGCTGATAGCCAGAAACCGGTTCTTGGATGCTTGATTCCGGTCTGGGAAAGACATGGCTTGGTAGTTCGGACTGGACTGTTCCCATGAGGCACAGGGTCAGAGCTGATTTGTATATAGCCAGTGTCTAACCTAGGGTGGTGTGGAGTGCAAAAAAACGATGGATTTAGGCCCAGATCCTTGTACTGGGGTGAATGTATGACATTGTTCTACATTCTGTCCATCAACTGTGTTTTTTGCAATTTTCACGCCGAGTGGGCTGGGTATGCTCAGATGTGAGTCCCAGGCTCTCCACACCACTGGAGTCAAGCTATCCAGGCTGATGAAGGCTGATAGCCAGAAACCGGTCCTTGGATGCTTGATTCCGGTCTGGGAAAGACTTGGCTTGGTAGTTCGGACTGGACTGTTCCCATGAGGCACAGGGTCAGAGCTGATTTGCATATAGCCAGTGTCTAACCCAGGGTGGTGTGGAGTGCAAAAAAACGATGGATTTAGGCCCAGATCCTTGTACTGGGGTGAATGTATGACATTGTTCTACATTCTGTCCATCAACTTTGTTTTTTGCAATTTTCACCCCGAGTGGGCTGGGTATGCTCAGACGTGAGTCCCAGGCTCTCCACACCACTGGAGTCAAGCTATCCAGGCTGATGAAGGCTGATAACCAGAAACCGGTCCTTGGATGCTTGATTGCGGCCTGGGAAAGACATGGCTTGGTAGTTCGGACTGGACTGTTCCCATGAGGCACAGGGTCAGAGCTGATTTGCATATAGCCAGTGTCTAACCCAGGGTGGTGTGGAGTGCAAAAAAACGATGAATTTAGGCCCAGATCCTTGTACTGGGGTGAATGTATGACATTGTTCTACATTCTGTCCATCAACTGTGTTTTTTGCAATTTTCACCCCTAGTGGGCTGGGTATGCTCAGACGTGAGTCCCAGGCTCTCCACACCACTGGAGTCAAGCTATCCAGGCTGATGAAGGCTGATAGCCAGAAACCGGTCCTTGGATGCTTGATTGCGGTCTGGGAAAGACATGGCTTGGTAGTTCGGACTGGACTGTTCCCATGAGGCACAGGGTCAGAGCTGATTTGCATATAGCCAGTGTCTAACCCAGGGTGGTGTGGAGTGCAAAAAAACGATGGATTTAGGCCCAGATCCTTGTACTGGGGTGAATGTATGACATTGTTCTACATTCTGTCCATCAACTGTGTTTTTTGCAATTTTCACCCCGAGTGGGCTGGGTATGCTCAGACGTGAGTCCCAGGCTCTCCACACCACTGGAGTCAAGCTATCCAGGCTGATGAAGGCTGATAGCCAGAAACCGGTCCTTGGATGCTTGATTGCGGTCTGGGAAAGACATCGCTTGGTAGTTCGGACTGGACTGTTCCCATGAGGCACAGGGTCAGAGCTGATTTGCATATAGCCAGTGTCTAACCCAGGTTGGTGTGGACTGCAAAAAAACGATGGATTTAGGCCCAGATCCTTGAACTGGGGTGAATGTATGACATTGTTCTACATTCTGTCCATCAACTGTGTTTTTTGCAATTTTCACCCGAGTGGGCTGGGTATGCTCAGACGTGAGTCCCAGGCTCTCCACACCACTGGAGTCAAGCTATCCAGGCTGATGAAGGCTGATAGCCAGAAACCGGTCCTTGGATGCTTGATTCCTGTCTGGGAAAGACATGGCTTGGTAGTTCGGACTGGACTGTTCCCATGAGGCACAGGGTCAGAGCTGATTTGCATATAGCCAGTGTCTAACCCAGGGTGGTGTGGAGTGCAAACAAATGATGGATTTAGGCCCAGATCCTTGTACTGGGGTGAATGTATGACATTGTTCTACATTCTGTCCATCAACTGTGTTTTTTGCAATTTTCACCCCGAGTGGGCTGGGTATGCTCAGACGTGAGTCCCAGGCTCTCCACACCACTGGAGTCAAGCTATCCAGGCTGATGAAGGCTGATAGCCAGAAACCGGTCCTTGGATGCTTGATTCCGGTCTGGAAAAGACATGGCTTGGTAGTTCGGACTGGACTGTTCCCATGAGGCACAGGGTCAGAGCTGATTTGCATATAGCCAGTGTCTAACCCAGGGTGGTGTGGAGTGCAAAAAAACGATGGATTTAGGCCCAGATCCTTGTACTGGGGTGAATGTATGACATTGTTCTACATTCTGTCCATCAACTGTGTTTTTTGCAATTTTCACCCCGAGTGGGCTGGGTATGCTCAGACGTGAGTCCCAGGCTCTCCACACCACTGGAGTCAAGCTGTCCAGGCTGATGAAGGCTGATAGCCAGAAACCGGTCCTTGGATGCTTGATTCCGGTCTGGGAAAGACAAGGCTTGGTAGTTCGGACTGGACTGTTCCCATGAGGCACAGGGTCAGAGCTGATTTGCATATAGCCATTGTCTAACCCAGGGTGGTGTGGAGTGCAAAAAAACGATGGATTTAGGCCCAGATGCTTGTACTGGGGTGAATGTATGACATTGTTCTACACTCTGTCCATCAACTGTGTTTTTTGCAATTTTCACCCCGAGTGGGCTGGGTATGTTCAGACGTGAGTCCCAGGCTCTCCACACCACTGGAGTCAAGCTATCCAGGCTGATGAAGGCTGATAGCCAGAAACCGGTCCTTGGATGCTTGATTCCAGTCTGGGAAAGACATGGCTTGGTAGTTCGGACTGGACTGTTCCCATGAGGCACAGGGTCAGAGCTGATTTGCATATAGCCAGTGTCTAACCCAGGGTGGTGTGGAGTGCAAAAAAACCGATGGATTTAGGCCCAGATCCTTGTACTAGGGTGAATGTATGACATTGTTCTACATTCTGTCCATCAACTGTGTTTTTTGCAATTTTCACCCCGAGTGGGCTGGGTATGCTCAGACGTGAGTCCCAGGCTCTCCACACCACTGGAGTCAAGCTATCCAGGCTGATGACGGCTGATAGCCAGAAACCGGTCCTTGGATGCTTGATTCCGGTCTGGGAAAGACATGGCTTGGTAGTTCGGACTGGACTGTTCCCATGAGGCACAGGGTCAGAGCTGATTTGCATATAGCCAGTGTCTAACCCAGGGTGGTGTGGAGTGCAAACAAATGATGGATTTAGGCCCAGATCCTTGTACTGGGGTGAATGTATGACATTTTCTACATTCTGTCCATCAACTGTGTTTTTTGCAATTTTCACCCCGAGTGGGCTGGGTATGCTCAGACGTGGGTCCCAGGCTCTCCACACCACTGTAGTCAAGCTATCCAGGCTGATGAAGGCTGATAGCCAGAAACCGGTCCTTGGATGCTTGATTCCGGTCTGGAAAAGACATGGCTTGGTAGTTCGGACTGGACTGTTCCCATGAGGCACAGGGTCAGAGCTGATTTGCATATAGCCAGTGTCTAACCCAGGGTGGTGTGGAGTGCAAAAAAACGATGGATTTAGGCCCAGATCCTTGTACTGGGGTGAATGTATGACATTGTTCTACATTCTGTCCATCAACTGTGTTTTTTGCAATTTTCACCCCGAGTGGGCTGGGTATGCTCAGACGTGAGTCCCAGGCTCTCCAAACCACTGGAGTCAAGCTATCCAGGCTGATGAAGGCTGATAGCCAGAAACCGGTCCTTGGATGCTTGATTCCTGTCTGGGAAAGACATGGCTTGGTAGTTCGGACTGGACTGTTCCCATGAGGCACAGGGTCAGAGCTGATTTGCATATAGCCAGTGTCTAACCCAGGGTGGTGTGGAGTGCAAACAAATGATGGATTTAGGCCCAGATCCTTGTACTGGGGTGAATGTATGACATTGTTCTACATTCTGTCCATCAACTGTGTTTTTTGCAATTTTCACCCCGAGTGGGCTGGGTATGCTCAGACGTGAGTCCCAGGCTCTCCACACCACTGGAGTCAAGCTATCCAGGCTGATGAAGGCTGATAGCCAGAAACCGGTCCTTGGATGCTTGATTCCGGTCTGGAAAAGACATGGCTTGGTAGTTCGGACTGGACTGTTCCCATGAGGCACAGGGTCAGAGCTGATTTGCATATAGCCAGTGTCTAACCCAGGGTGGTGTGGAGTGCAAAAAAACGATGGATTTAGGCCCAGATCCTTGTACTGGGGTGAATGTATGACATTGTTCTACATTCTGTCCATCAACTGTGTTTTTTGCAATTTTCACCCCGAGTGGGCTGGGTATGCTCAGACGTGAGTCCCCAGCTCTCCACACCACTGGAGTCAAGCTGTCCAGGCTGATGAAGGCTGATAGCCAGAAACCGGTCCTTGGATGCTTGATTCCGGTCTGGGAAAGACAAGGCTTGGTAGTTCGGACTGGACTGTTCCCATGAGGCACAGGGTCAGAGCTGATTTGCATATAGCCATTGTCTAACCCAGGGTGGTGTGGAGTGCAAAAAAACGATGGATTTAGGCCCAGATGCTTGTACTGGGGGGAATGTATGACATTGTTCTACACTCTGTCCATCAACTGTGTTTTTTGCAATTTTCACCCCGAGTGGGCTGGGTATGTTCAGACGTGAGTCCCAGGCTCTCCACACCACTGGAGTCAAGCTATCCAGGCTGATGAAGGCTGATAGCCAGAAACCGGTCCTTGGATGCTTGATTCCAGTCTGGGAAAGACATGGCTTGGTAGTTCGGACTGGACTGTTCCCATGAGGCACAGGGTCAGAGCTGATTTGCATATAGCCAGTGTCTAACCCAGGGTGGTGTGGAGTGCAAAAAAACCGATGGATTTAGGCCCAGATCCTTGTACTAGGGTGAATGTATGACATTGTTCTACATTCTGTCCATCAACTGTGTTTTTTGCAATTTTCACCCCGAGTGGGCTGGGTATGCTCAGACGTGAGTCCCAGGCTCTCCACACCACTGGAGTCAAGCTATCCAGGCTGATGAAGGCTGATAGCCAGAAACCGGTCCTTGGATGCTTGATTCCGGTCTGGGAAAGACATGGCTTGGTAGTTCGGACTGGACTGTTCCCATGAGGCACAGGGTCAGAGCTGATTTGCATATAGCCAGTGTCTAACCCAGGGTGGTGTGGAGTGCAAACAAATGATGGATTTAGGCCCAGATCCTTGTACTGGGGTGAATGTATGACATTGTTCTACATTCTGTCCATCAACTGTGTTTTTTGCAATTTTCACCCCGAGTGGGCTGGGTATGCTCAGACGTGGGTCCCAGGCTCTCCACACCACTGGAGTCAAGCTATCCAGGCTGATGAAGGCTGATAGCCAGAAACCGGTCCTTGGATGCTTGATTCCGGTCTGGAAAAGACATGGCTTGGTAGTTCGGACTGGACTGTTCCCATGAGGCACAGGGTCAGAGCTGATTTGCATATAGCCAGTGTCTAACCCAGGGTGGTGTGGAGTGCAAAAAAACGATGGATTTAGGCCCAGATCCTTGTACTGGGGTGAATGTATGACATTGTTCTACATTCTGTCCATCAACTGTGTTTTTTGCAATTTTCACCCCGAGTGGGCTGGGTATGCTCAGAGGTGAGTCCCAGGCTCTCCACACCACTGGAGTCAAGCTGTCCAGGCTGATGAAGGCTGATAGCCAGAAACCGGTCCTTGGATGCTTGATTCCGGTCTGGGAAAGCAAGGCTTGGTAGTTCGGACTGGACTGTTCCCATGAGGCACAGGGTCAGAGCTGATTTGCATATAGCCATTGTCTAACCCAGGGTGGTGTGGAGTGCAAAAAAACGATGGATTTAGGCCAAGATGCTTGTACTGGGGTGAATGTATGACATTGTTCTACACTCTGTCCATCAACTGTGTTTTTTGCAATTTTCACCCCGAGTGGGCTGGGTATGTTCAGACGTGAGTCCCAGGCTCTCCACACCACTGGAGTCAAGCTATCCAGGCTGATGAAGGCTGATAGCCAGAAACCGGTCCTTGGATGCTTGATTCCAGTCTGGGAAAGACATGGCTTGGTAGTTCGGACTGGACTGTTCCCATGAGGCACAGGGTCAGAGCTGATTTGCATATAGCCAGTGTCTAACCCAGGGTGGTGTGGAGTGCAAAAAAACCGATGGATTTAGGCCCAGATCCTTGTACTAGGGTGAATGTATGACATTGTTCTACATTCTGTCCATCAACTGTGTTTTTTGCAATTTTCACCCCGAGTGGGCTGGGTATGCTCAGACGTGAGTCCCAGGCTCTCCACACCACTGGAGTCAAGCTATCCAGGCTGATGAAGGCTGATAGCCAGAAACCGGTCCTTGGATGCTTGATTCCGGTCTGGGAAAGACATGGCTTGGTAGTTCGGACTGGACTGTTCCCATGAGGCACAGGGTCAGAGCTGATTTGCATATAGCCAGTGTCTAACCCAGGGTGGTGTGGAGTGCAAAAAAACGATGGATTTAGGCCCAGATCCTTGTACTGGGGTGAATGTATGACATTGTTCTACATTCTGTCCATCAACTGTGTTTTTTGCAATTTTCACCCCGAGTCGGCTGGGTATGCTCAGACGTGAGTCCCAGGCTCTCCACACCACTGGAGTCAAGCTATCCAGGCTGATGAAGGCTGATAGCCAGAAACCGGTCCTTGGATGCTTGATTCCGGTCTGGGAAAGACATGGCTTGGTAGTTCGGACTGGACTGTTCCCATGAGGCACAGGGTCAGAGCTGATTTGCATATAGCCAGTGTCTGACCCAGGGTGGTGTGGAGTGCAAAAAAACGATAGATTTAGGCCCAGATCCTTGTACTGGGGTGAATGTATGACATTGTTCTACATTCTGTCCATCAACTGTGTTTTTTGCAATTTTCACCGCGAGTGGGCTGGGTATGCTCAGACGTGAGTCCCAGGCTCTCCACACCACTGGAGTCAAGCTATCCAGGCTGATGAAGGCTGATAGCCAGAAACCGGTCCTTGGATGCTTTATTCCGGTCTGGGAAAGACATGGCTTGGTAGTTCGGACTGGACTGTTCCCATGAGGCACAGGGTCAGAGCTGATTTGCATTCAGCCAGTGTCTAACCCTGGGTGGTGTGGAGTGCAAAAAAACGATGGATTTAGGCCTAGATCCTTGTACTGAGGTGAATGTATGACATTGTTCTACATTCTGTCCATCAACTGTGTTTTTTGCAATTTTCACCCCGAGTGGGCTGGGTATGCTCAGACGTGAGTCCCAGGCTCTCCACACCACTGGAGTCAAGCTATCCAGGCTGATGAAGGCTGATAGCCAGAAACCGGTTCTTGGATGCTTGATTCCGGTCTGGGAAAGACATGGCTTGGTAGTTCGGACTGGACTGTTCCCATGAGGCACAGGGTCAGAGCTGATTTGTATATAGCCAGTGTCTAACCCAGGGTGGTGTGGAGTGCAAAAAAACGATGGATTTAGGCCCAGATCCTTGTACTGGGGTGAATGTATGACATTGTTCTACATTCTGTCCATCAACTGTGTTTTTTGCAATTTTCACGCCGAGTGGGCTGGGTATGCTCAGATGTGAGTCCCAGGCTCTCCACACCACTGGAGTCAAGCTATCCAGGCTGATGAAGGCTGATAGCCAGAAACCGGTCCTTGGATGCTTGATTCCGGTCTGGGAAAGACATGGCTTGGTAGTTCGGACTGGACTGTTCCCATGAGGCACAGGGTCAGAGCTGATTTGCATATAGCCAGTGTCTAACCCAGGGTGGTGTGGAGTGCAAAAAAACGATGGATTTAGGCCCAGATCCTTGTACTGGGGTGAATGTATGACATTGTTCTACATTCTGTCCATCAACTGTGTTTTTTGCAATTTTCACCCGAGTGGGCTGGGTATGCTCAGACGTGAGTCCCAGGCTCTCCACACCACTGGAGTCAAGCTATCCAGGCTGATGAAGGCTGATAGCCAGAAACCGGTCCTTGGATGCTTGATTCCTGTCTGGGAAAGACATGGCTTGGTAGTTCGGACTGGACTGTTCCCATGAGGCACAGGGTCAGAGCTGATTTGCATATAGCCAGTGTCTAACCCAGGGTGGTGTGGAGTGCAAACAAATGATGGATTTAGGCCCAGATCCTTGTACTGGGGTGAATGTGTGACATTGTTCTACATTCTGTCCATCAACTGTGTTTTTTGCAATTTTCACCCCGGGTGGGCTGGGTATGCTCAGACGTGAGTCCCAGGCTCTCCACACCACTGGAGTCAAGCTGTCCAGGCTGATGAAGGCTGATAGCCAGAAACCGGTCCTTGGATGCTTGATTCCGGTCTGGGAAAGACAAGGCTTGGTAGTTCGGACTGGACTGTTCCCATGAGGCACAGGGTCAGAGCTGATTTGCATATAGCCATTGTCTAACCCAGGGTGGTGTGGAGTGCAAAAAAACGATGGATTTAGGCCCAGATGCTTGTACTGGGGTGAATGTATGACATTGTTCTACACTCTGTCCATCAACTGTGTTTTTTGCAATTTTCACCCCGAGTGGGCTGGGTATGTTCAGACGTGAGTCCCAGGCTCTCCACACCACTGGAGTCAAGCTATCCAGGCTGATGAAGGCTGATAGCCAGAAACCGGTCCTTGGATGCTTGATTCCAGTCTGGGAAAGACATGGCTTGGTAGTTCGGACTGGACTGTTCCCATGAGGCACAGGGTCAGAGCTGATTTGCATATAGCCAGTGTCTAACCGAGGGTGGTGTGGAGTGCAAAAAAACCGATGGATTTAGGCCCAGATCCTTGTACTAGGGTGAATGTATGACATTGTTCTACATTCTGTCCATCAACTGTGTTTTTTGCAATTTTCACCCCGAGTGGGCTGGGTATGCTCAGACGTGAGTCCCAGGCTCTCCACACCACTGGAGTCAAGCTATGCAGGCTGATGAAGGCTGATAGCCAGAAACCGGTCCTTGGCTGCTTGATTGCGGTCTGGGAAAGACATGGCTTGGTAGTTCGGACTGGACTGTTCCCATGAGGCACAGGGTCAGAGCTGATTTGCATATAGCCAGTGTCTAACCCAGGTTGGTGTGGAGTGCAAAAAAACGATGGATTTAGGCCCAGATCCTTGTACTGGGGTGAATGTATGACATTGTTCTACATTCTGTCCATCAACTGTGTTTTTTGCAATTTTCACCCCGAGTGGGCTGGGTATGCTCAGACGTGAGTCCCAGGCTCTCCACACCACTGGAGTCAAGCTATCCAGGCTGATGAAGGATGATAGCCAGAAACCAGTCCTTGGATGCTTGATTCCTGTCTGGGAAAGACATGGCTTGGTAGTTCGGACTGGACTGTTCCCATGAGGCACAGGGTCAGAGCTGATTTGCATATAGCCAGTGTCTAACCCAGGGTGGTGTGGAGTGCAAAAAAATGATGGATTTAGGCCCAGATCCTTGTACTGGGGTGAATGTATGACATTGTTCTACATTCTGTCCATCAACTGTGTTTTTTGCAATTTTCACCCCGAGTGGGCTGGGTATGCTCAGACGTGAGTCCCAGGCTCTCCACACCACTGGAGTCAAGCTATCCAGGCTGATGAAGGCTGATAGCCAGAAACCGGTCCTTGGATGCTTGATTCCGGTCTGGGAAAGACATGGCTTGGTAGTTCGGACTGGACTGTTCCCATGAGGCACAGGGTCAGAGCTGATTTGCATATAGCCAGTGTCTAACCCAGGGTGGTGTGGAGTGCAAAAAAACGATGGATTTAGGAACAGATCCTTGTACTGGGGTGAATGTATGACATTGTTCTACATTCTGTCCATCAACTGTGTTTTTTGCAATTTTCACCCCGAGTGGGCTGGGTATGCTCAGACGTGAGTCCCAGGCTCTCCACACCACTGGAGTCAAGCTATCCAGGCTGATGAAGGCTGATAGCCAGAAACCGGTCCTTGGATGCTTGATTCCGGTCTGGGAAAGACATGGCTTGGTAGTTCGGACTGGACTGTTCCCATGAGGCACAGGGTCAGAGCTGATTTGCATATAGCCAGTGTCTGACCCAGGGTGGTGTGGAGTGCAAAAAAACGATAGATTTAGGCCCAGATCCTTGTACTGGGGTGAATGTATGACATTGTTCTACATTCTGTCCATCAACTGTGTTTTTTGCAATTTTCACCGCGAGTGGGCTGGGTATGCTCAGACGTGAGTCCCAGGCTCTCCACACCACTGGAGTCAAGCTATCCAGGCTGATGAAGGCTGATAGCCAGAAACCGGTCCTTGGATGCTTTATTCCGGTCTGGGAAAGACATGGCTTGGTAGTTCGGACTGGACTGTTCCCATGAGGCACAGGGTCAGAGCTGATTTGCATTCAGCCAGTGTCTAACCCAGGGTGGTGTGGAGTGCAAAAAAACGATGGATTTAGGCCTAGATCCTTGTACTGAGGTGAATGTATGACATTGTTCTACATTCTGTCCATCAACTGTGTTTTTTGCAATTTTCACCCCGAGTGGGCTGGGTATGCTCAGACGTGAGTCCCAGGCTCTCCACACCACTGGAGTCAAGCTATCCAGGCTGATGAAGGCTGATAGCCAGAAACCGGTCCTTGGATGCTTGATTCCGGTCTGGGAAAGACATGGCTTGGTAGTTCGGACTGGACTGTTCCCATGAGGCACAGGGTCAGAGCTGATTTGTATATAGCCAGTGTCTAACCCAGGGTGGTGTGGAGTGCAAAAAAACGATGGATTTAGGCCCAGATCCTTGTACTGGGGTGAATGTATGACATTGTTCTACATTCTGTCCATCAACTGTGTTTTTTGCAATTTTCACGCCGAGTGGGCTGGGTATGCTCAGATGTGAGTCCCAGGCTCTCCACACCACTGGAGTCAAGCTATCCAGGCTGATGAAGGCTGATAGCCAGAAACCGGTCCTTGGATGCTTGATTCCGGTCTGGGAAAGACATGGCTTGGTAGTTCGGACTGGACTGTTCCCATGAGGCACAGGGTCAGAGCTGATTTGCATATAGCCAGTGTCTAACCCAGGGTGGTGTGGAGTGCAAAAAAACGATGGATTTAGGCCCAGATCCTTGTACTGGGGTGAATGTATGACATTGTTCTACATTCTGTCCATCAACTTTGTTTTTTGCAATTTTCACCCCGAGTGGGCTGGGTATGCTCAGACGTGAGTCCCAGGCTCTCCACACCACTGGAGTCAAGCTATCCAGGCTGATGAAGGCTGATAGCCAGAAACCGGTCCTTGGATGCTTGATTGCGGTCTGGGAAAGACATCGCTTGGTAGTTCGGACTGCACTGTTCCCATGAGGCACAGGGTCAGAGCTGATTTGCATATAGCCAGTGTCTAACCCAGGTTGGTGTGGAGTGCAAAAAAACGATGGATTTAGGCCCAGATCCTTGAACTGGGGTGAATGTATGACATTGTTCTACATTCTGTCCATCAACTGTGTTTTTTGCAATTTTCACCCGAGTGGGCTGGGTATGCTCAGACGTGAGTCCCAGGCTCTCCACACCACTGGAGTCAAGCTATCCAGGCTGATGAAGGCTGATAGCCAGAAACCGGTCCTTGGATGCTTGATTCCTGTCTGGGAAAGACATGGCTTGGTAGTTCGGACTGAACTGTTCCCATGAGGCACAGGGTCAGAGCTGATTTGCATATAGCCAGTGTCTAACCCAGGGTGGTGTGGAGTGCAAACAAATGATGGATTTAGGCCCAGATCCTTGTACTGGGGTGAATGTATGACATTGTTCTACATTCTGTCCATCAACTGTGTTTTTTGCAATTTTCACCCCGAGTGGGCTGGGTATGCTCAGACGTGAGTCCCAGGCTCTCCACACCACTGGAGTCAAGCTATCCAGGCTGATGAAGGCTGATAGCCAGAAACCGGTCCTTGGATGCTTGATTCCGGTCTGGGAAAGACATGGCTTGGTAGTTCGGACTGGACTGTTCCCATGAGGCACAGGGTCAGAGCTGATTTGCATATAGCCAGTGTCTAACCCAGGGTGGTGTGGAGTGCAAAAAAACGATGGATTTAGGCCCAGATCCTTGTACTGGGGTGAATGTATGACATTGTTCTACATTCTGTCCATCAACTGTGTTTTTTGCAATTTTCACCCCGAGTGGGCTGGGTATGCTCAGACGTGAGTCCCAGGCTCTCCACACCACTGGAGTCAAGCTATCCAGGCTGATGAAGGCTGATAGCCAGAAACCGGTCCTTGGATGTTTGATTCCGGTCTGGGAAAGACATGGCTTGGTAGTTCGGACTGGACTGTTCCCATGAGGCACAGGGTCAGAGCTGATTTGCATATAGCCAGTGTCTGACCCAGGGTGGTGTGGAGTGCAAAAAAACGATAGATTTAGGCCCAGATCCTTGTACTGGGGTGAATGTATGACATTGTTCTACATTCTGTCCATCAACTGTGTTTTTTGCAATTTTCACCGCGAGTGGGCTGGGTATGCTCAGACGTGAGTCCCAGGCTCTCCACACCACTGGAGTCAAGCTATCCAGGCTGATGAAGGCTGATAGCCAGAAACCGGTCCTTGGATGCTTTATTCCGGTCTGGGAAAGACATGGCTTGGTAGTTCGGACTGGACTGTTCCCATGAGGCACAGGGTCAGAGCTGATTTGCATTCAGCCAGTGTCTAACCCAGGGTGGTGTGGAGTGCAAAAAAACGATGGATTTAGGCCTAGATCCTTGTACTGAGGTGAATGTATGACATTGTTCTACATTCTGTCCATCAACTGTGTTTTTTGCAATTTTCACCCCGAGTGGGCTGGGTATGCTCAGACGTGAGTCCCAGGCTCTCCACACCACTGGAGTCAAGCTATCCAGGCTGATGAAGGCTGATAGCCAGAAACCGGTCCTTGGATGCTTGATTCCGGTCTGGGAAAGACATGGCTTGGTAGTTCGGACTGGACTGTTCCCATGAGGCACAGGGTCAGAGCTGATTTGTATATAGCCAGTGTCTAACCCAGGGTGGTGTGGAGTGCAAAAAAACGATGGATTTAGGCCCAGATCCTTGTACTGGGGTGAATGTATGACATTGTTCTACATTCTGTCCATCAACTGTGTTTTTTGCAATTTTCACGCCGAGTGGGCTGGGTATGCTCAGATGTGAGTCCCAGGCTCTCCACACCACTGGAGTCAAGCTATCCAGGCTGATGAAGGCGGATAGCCAGAAACCGGTCCTTGGATGCTTGATTCCGGTCTGGGAAAGACATGGCTTGGTAGTTCGGACTGGACTGTTCCCATGAGGCACAGGGTCAGAGCTGATTTGCATATAGCCAGTGTCTAACCCAGGGTGGTGTGGAGTGCAAAAAAACGATGGATTTAGGCCCAGATCCTTGTACTGGGGTGAATGTATGACATTGTTCTACATTCTGTCCATCAACTTTGTTTTTTGCAATTTTCACCCCGAGTGGGCTGGGTATGCTCAGACGTGAGTCCCAGGCTCTCCACACCACTGGAGTCAAGCTATCCAGGCTGATGAAGGCTGATAGCCAGAAACCGGTCCTTGGATGCTTGATTGCGGTCTGGGAAAGACATCGCTTGGTAGTTCGGACTGCACTGTTCCCATGAGGCACAGGGTCAGAGCTGATTTGCATATAGCCAGTGTCTAACCCAGGTTGGTGTGGAGTGCAAAAAAACGATGGATTTAGGCCCAGATCCTTGAACTGGGGTGAATGTATGACATTGTTCTACATTCTGTCCATCAACTGTGTTTTTTGCAATTTTCACCCGAGTGGGCTGGGTATGCTCAGACGTGAGTCCCAGGCTCTCCACACCACTGGAGTCAAGCTATCCAGGCTGATGAAGGCTGATAGCCAGAAACCGGTCCTTGGATGCTTGATTCCTGTCTGGGAAAGACATGGCTTGGTAGTTCGGACTGGACTGTTCCCATGAGGCACAGGGTCAGAGCTGATTTGCATATAGCCAGTGTCTAACCCAGGGTGGTGTGGAGTGCAAACAAATGATGGATTTAGGCCCAGATCCTTGTACTGGGGTGAATGTATGACATTGTTCTACATTCTGTCCATCAACTGTGTTTTTTGCAATTTTCACCCCGAGTGGGCTGGGTATGCTCAGACGTGAGTCCCAGGCTCTCCACACCACTGGAGTCAAGCTATCCAGGCTGATGAAGGCTGATAGCCAGAAACCGGTCCTTGGATGCTTGATTCCGGTCTGGAAAAGACATGGCTTGGTAGTTCGGACTGGACTGTTCCCATGAGGCACAGGGTCAGAGCTGATTTGCATATAGCCAGTGTCTAACCCAGGGTGGTGTGGAGTGCAAAAAAACGATGGATTTAGGCCCAGATCCTTGTACTGGGGTGAATGTATGACATTGTTCTACATTCTGTCCATCAACTGTGTTTTTTGCAATTTTCACCCCGAGTGGGCTGGGTATGCTCAGACGTGAGTCCCAGGCTCTCCACACCACTGGAGTCAAGCTGTCCAGGCTGATGAAGGCTGATAGCCAGAAACCGGTCCTTGGATGCTTGATTCCGGTCTGGGAAAGACAAGGCTTGGTAGTTCGGACTGGACTGTTCCCATGAGGCACAGGGTCAGAGCTGATTTGCATATAGCCATTGTCTAACCCAGGGTGGTGTGGAGTGCAAAAAAACGATGGATTTAGGCCCAGATGCTTGTACTGGGGTGAATGTATGACATTGTTCTACACTCTGTCCATCAACTGTGTTTTTTGCAATTTTCACCCCGAGTGGGCTGGGTATGTTCAGACGTGAGTCCCAGGCTCTCCACACCACTGGAGTCAAGCTATCCAGGCTGATGAAGGCTGATAGCCAGAAACCGGTCCTTGGATGCTTGATTCCAGTCTGGGAAAGACATGGCTTGGTAGTTCGGACTGGACTGTTCCCATGAGGCACAGGGTCAGAGCTGATTTGCATATAGCCAGTGTCTAACCCAGGGTGGTGTGGAGTGCAAAAAAACCGATGGATTTAGGCCCAGATCCTTGTACTAGGGTGAATGTATGACATTGTTCTACATTCTGTCCATCAACTGTGTTTTTTGCAATTTTCACCCCGAGTGGGCTGGGTATGCTCAGACGTGAGTCCCAGGCTCTCCACACCACTGGAGTCAAGCTATGCAGGCTGATGAAGGCTGATAGCCAGAAACCGGTCCTTGGATGCTTGATTGCGGTCTGGGAAAGACATGGCTTGGTAGTTCGGACTGGACTGTTCCCATGAGGCACAGGGTCAGAGCTGATTTGCATATAGCCAGTGTCTAACCCAGGTTGGTGTGGAGTGCAAAAAAACGATGGATTTAGGCCCAGATCCTTGTACTGGGGTGAATGTATGACATTGTTCTACATTCTGTCCATCAACTGTGTTTTTTGCAATTTTCACCCCGAGTGGGCTGGGTATGCTCAGACGTGAGTCCCAGGCTCTCCACACCACTGGAGTCAAGCTATCCAGGCTGATGAAGGATGATAGCAAGAAACCAGTCCTTGGATGCTTGATTCCTGTCTGGGAAAGACATGGCTTGGTAGTTCGGACTGGACTGTTCCCATGAGGCACAGGGTCAGAGCTGATTTGCATATAGCCAGTGTCTAACCCAGGGTGGTGTGGAGTGCAAAAAAATGATGGATTTAGGCCCAGATCCTTGTACTGGGGTGAATGTATGACATTGTTCTACATTCTGTCCATCAACTGTGTTTTTTGCAATTTTCACCCCGAGTGGGCTGGGTATGCTCAGACGTGAGTCCCAGGCTCTCCACACCACTGGAGTCAAGCTATCCAGGCTGATGAAGGCTGATAGCCAGAAACCGGTCCTTGGATGCTTGATTCCGGTCTGGGAAAGACATGGCTTGGTAGTTCGGACTGGACTGTTCCCATGAGGCACAGGGTCAGAGCTGATTTGCATATAGCCAGTGTCTAACCCAGGGTGGTGTGGAGTGCAAAAAAACGATGGATTTAGGCCCAGATCCTTGTACTGGGGTGAATGTATGACATTGTTCTACATTCTGTCCATCAACTGTGTTTTTTGCAATTTTCACCCCGAGTGGGCTGGGTAAACTCAGACGTGAGTCCCAGGCTCTCCACACCACTGGAGTCAAGCTATCCAGGCTGATGAAGGCTGATAGCCAGAAACCGGTCCTTGGATGCTTGATTCCGGTCTGGGAAAGACATGGCTTGGTAGTTCGGACTGGACTGTTCCCATGAGGCACAGGGTCAGAGCTGATTTGCATATAGCCAGTGTCTGACCCAGGGTGGTGTGGAGTGCAAAAAAACGATAGATTTAGGCCCAGATCCTTGTACTGGGGTGAATGTATGACATTGTTCTACATTCTGTCCATCAACTGTGTTTTTTGCAATTTTCACCGCGAGTGGGCTGGGTATGCTCAGACGTGAGTCCCAGGCTCTCCACACCACTGGAGTCAAGCTATCCAGGCTGATGAAGGCTGATAGCCAGAAACCGGTCCTTGGATGCTTTATTCCGGTCTGGGAAAGACATGGCTTGGTAGTTCGGACTGGACTGTTCCCATGAGGCACAGGGTCAGAGCTGATTTGCATTCAGCCAGTGTCTAACCCAGGGTGGTGTGGAGTGCAAAAAAACGATGGATTTAGGCCTAGATCCTTGTACTGAGGTGAATGTATGACATTGTTCTACATTCTGTCCATCACCTGTGTTTTTTGCAATTTTCACCCCGAGTGGGCTGGGTATGCTCAGACGTGAGTCCCAGGCTCTCCACACCACTGGAGTCAAGCTATCCAGGCTGATGAAGGCTGATAGCCAGAAACCGGTCCTTGGATGCTTGCTTCCGGTCTGGGAAAGACATGGCTTGGTAGTTCGGACTGGACTGTTCCCATGAGGCACAGGGTCAGAGCTGATTTGTATATAGCCAGTGTCTAACCCAGGGTGGTGTGGAGTGCAAAAAAACGATGGATTTAGGCCTAGATCCTTGTACTGGGGTGAATGTATGACATTGTTCTACATTCTGTCCATCAACTGTGTTTTTTGCAATTTTCACGCCGAGTGGGCTGGGTATGCTCAGATGTGAGTCCCAGGCTCTCCACACCACTGGAGTCAAGCTATCCAGGCTGATGAAGGCTGATAGCCAGAAACCGGTCCTTGGATGCTTGATTCCGGTCTGGGAAAGACATGGCTTGGTAGTTCGGACTGGACTGTTCCCATGAGGCACAGGGTCAGAGCTGATTTGCATATAGCCAGTGTCTAACCCAGGGTGGTGTGGAGTGCAAAAAAACGATGGATTTAGGCCCAGATCCTTGTACTGGGGTGAATGTATGACATTGTTCTACATTCTGTCCATCAACTTTGTTTTTTGCAATTTTCACCCCGAGTGGGCTGGGTATGCTCAGACGTGAGTCCCAGGCTCTCCACACCACTGGAGTCAAGCTATCCAGGCTGATGAAGGCTGATAACCAGAAACCGGTCCTTGGATGCTTGATTGCGGTCTGGGAAAGACATGGCTTGGTAGTTCGGACTGGACTGTTCCCATGAGGCACAGGGTCAGAGCTGATTTGCATATAGCCAGTGTCTAACCCAGGGTGGTGTGGAGTGCAAAAAAACGATGGATTTAGGCCCAGATCCTTGTACTGGGGTGAATGTATGACATTGTTCTACATTCTGTCCATCAACTGTGTTTTTTGCAATTTTGACCCCGAGTGGGCTGGGTATGCTCAGACGTGAGTCCCAGGCTCTCCACACCACTGGAGTCAAGCTATCCAGGCTGATGAAGGCTGATAGCCAGAAACCGGTCCTTGGATGCTTGATTGCGGTCTGGGAAAGACATCGCTTGGTAGTTCGGACTGCACTGTTCCCATGAGGCACAGGGTCAGAGCTGATTTGCATATAGCCAGTGTCTAACCCAGGTTGGTGTGGAGTGCAAAAAAACGATGGATTTAGGCCCAGATCCTTGAACTGGGGTGAATGTATGACATTGTTCTACATTCTGTCCATCAACTGTGTTTTTTGCAATTTTCACCCGAGTGGGCTGGGTATGCTCAGACGTGAGTCCCAGGCTCTCCACACCACTGGAGTCAAGCTATCCAGGCTGATGAAGGCTGATAGCCAGAAACCGGTCCTTGGATGCTTGATTCCTGTCTGGGAAAGACATGGCTTGGTAGTTCGGACTGGACTGTTCCCATGAGGCACAGGGTCAGAGCTGATTTGCATATAGCCAGTGTCTAACCCAGGGTGGTGTGGAGTGCAAACAAATGATGGATTTAGGCCCAGATCCTTGTACTGGGGTGAATGTATGACATTGTTCTACATTCTGTCCATCAACTGTGTTTTTTGCAATTTTCACCCCGAGTGGGCTGGGTATGCTCAGACGTGAGTCCCAGGCTCTCCACACCACTGGAGTCAAGCTATCCAGGCTGATGAAGGCTGATAGCCAGAAACCGGTCCTTGGATGCTTGATTCCGGTCTGGAAAAGACATGGCTTGGTAGTTCGGACTGGACTGTTCCCATGAGGCACAGGGTCAGAGCTGATTTGCATATAGCCAGTGTCTAACCCAGGGTGGTGTGGAGTGCAAAAAAACGATGGATTTAGGCCCAGATCCTTGTACTGGGGTGAATGTATGACATTGTTCTACATTCTGTCCATCAACTGTGTTTTTTGCAATTTTCACCCCGAGTGGGCTGGGTATGCTCAGACGTGAGTCCCAGGCTCTCCACACCACTGGAGTCAAGCTGTCCAGGCTGATGAAGGCTGATAGCCAGAAACCGGTCCTTGGATGCTTGATTCCGGTCTGGGAAAGACAAGGCTTGGTAGTTCGGACTGGACTGTTCCCATGAGGCACAGGGTCAGAGCTGATTTGCATATAGCCATTGTCTAACCCAGGGTGGTGTGGAGTGCAAAAAAACGATGGATTTAGGCCCAGATGCTTGTACTGGGGTGAATGTATGACATTGTTCTACACTCTGTCCATCAACTGTGTTTTTTGCAATTTTCACCCCGAGTGGGCTGGGTATGTTCAGACGTGAGTCCCAGGCTCTCCACACCACTGGAGTCAAGCTATCCAGGCTGATGAAGGCTGATAGCCAGAAACCGGTCCTTGGATGCTTGATTCCAGTCTGGGAAAGACATGGCTTGGTAGTTCGGACTGGACTGTTCCCATGAGGCACAGGGTCAGAGCTGATTTGCATATAGCCAGTGTCTAACCCAGGGTGGTGTGGAGTGCAAAAAAACCGATGGATTTAGGCCCAGATCCTTGTACTAGGGTGAATGTATGACATTGTTCTACATTCTGTCCATCAACTGTGTTTTTTGCAATTTTCACCCCGAGTGGGCTGGGTATGCTCAGACGTGAGTCCCAGGCTCTCCACACCACTGGAGTCAAGCTATACAGGCTGATGAAGGCTGATAGCCAGAAACCGGTCCTTGGATGCTTGATTGCGGTCTGGGAAAGACATGGCTTGGTAGTTCGGACTGGACTGTTCCCATGAGGCACAGGGTCAGAGCTGATTTGCATATAGCCAGTGTCTAACCCAGGTTGGTGTGGAGTGCAAAAAAACGATGGATTTAGGCCCAGATCCTTGTACTGGGGTGAATGTATGACATTGTTCTACATTCTGTCCATCAACTGTGTTTTTTGCAATTTTCACCCCGAGTGGGCTGGGTATGCTCAGACGTGAGTCCCAGGCTCTCCACACCACTGGAGTCAAGCTATCCAGGCTGATGAAGGATGATAGCCAGAAACCAGTCCTTGGATGCTTGATTCCTGTCTGGGAAAGACATGGCTTGGTAGTTCGGACTGGACTGTTCCCATGAGGCACAGGGTCAGAGCTGATTTGCATATAGCCAGTGTCTAACCCAGGGTGGTGTGGAGTGCAAAAAAATGATGGATTTAGGCCCAGATCCTTGTACTGGGGTGAATGTATGACATTGTTCTACATTCTGTCCATCAACTGTGTTTTTTGCAATTTTCACCCCGAGTGGGCTGGGTATGCTCAGACGTGAGTCCCAGGCTCTCCACACCACTGGAGTCAAGCTATCCAGGCTGATGAAGGCTGATAGCCAGAAACCGGTCCTTGGATGCTTGATTCCGGTCTGGGAAAGACATGGCTTGGTAGTTCGGACTGGACTGTTCCCATGAGGCACAGGGTCAGAGCTGATTTGCATATAGCCAGTGTCTAACCCAGGGTGGTGTGGAGTGCAAAAAAACGATGGATTTAGGCCCAGATCCTTGTACTGGGGTGAATGTATGACATTGTTCTACATTCTGTCCATCAACTGTGTTTTTTGCAATTTTCACCCCGAGTGGGCTGGGTATGCTCAGACGTGAGTCCCAGGCTCTCCACACCACTGGAGTCAAGCTATCCAGGCTGATGAAGAATGATAGCCAGAAACCGGTCCTTGGATGCTTGATTCCTGTCTGAGAAAGACATGGCTTGGTAGTTCGGACTGGACTGTTCCCATGAGGCACAGGGTCAGAGCTGATTTGCATATAGCCAGTGTCTAACCCAGGGTGGTGTGGAGTGCAAACAAATGATGGATTTAGGCCCAGATCCTTGTACTGGGGTGAATGTATGACATTGTTCTACATTCTGTCCATCAACTGTGTTTTTTGCAATTTTCACCCCGAGTGGGCTGGGTATGCTCAGACGTGAGTCCCAGGCTCTCCACACCACTGGAGTCAAGCTATCCAGGCTGATGAAGGCTGATAGCCAGAAACCGGTCCTTGGAGGCTTGATTCCGGTCTGGGAAAGACATGGCTTAGTAGTTCGGACTTGACTGTTCCCATGAGGCACAGGGTCAGAGCTGATTTGCATATAGCCAGTGTCTAACCCAGGGTGGTGTGGAGTGCAAAAAAACGATGGATTTAGGCCCAGATCCTTGTACTGGGGTGAATGTATGACATTGTTCTACATTCTGTCCATCAACTGTGTTTTTTGCAATTTTCACCCCGAGTGGGCTGGGTATGCTCAGACGTGAGTCCCAGGCTCTCCACACCACTGGAGTCAAGCTATCCAGGCTGATGAAGGCTGATAGCCAGAAACCGGTCCTTGGATGCTTGATTCCGGTCTGGGAAAGACATGGCTTGGTAGTTCGGACTGGACTGTTCCCATGAGGCACAGGGTCAGAGCTGATTTACATATAGCCAGTGTCTGACCCAGGGTGGTGTGGAGTGCAAAAAAACGATGGATTTAGGCCCAGATCCTTGTACTGGGGTGAATGTATGACATTGTTCTACATTCTGTCCATCAACTGTGTTTTTTGCAATTTTCACCGCGAGTGGGCTGGGTATGCTCAGACGTGAGTCCCAGGCTCTCCACACCACTGGAGTCAAGCTATCCAGGCTGATGAAGGCTGATAGCCAGAAACCGGTTCTTGGATGCTTGATTCCGGTCTGAGAAAGACATGGCTTGGTAGTTCGGACTGGATTGTTCCCATGAGGCACAGGGTCAGAGCTGATTTGCATATAGCCAGTGTCTAACCCAGGGTGGTGTGGAGTGCAAAAAAACGATGGATTTAGGCCTAGATCCTTGTACTGAGGTGAATGTATGACATTGTTCTACATTCTGTCCATCAACTGTGTTTTTTGCAATTTTCACCCCGAGTGGGCTGGGTATGCTCAGACGTGAGTCCCAGGCTCTCCACACCACTGGAGTCAAGCTATCTAGGCTGATGAAGGCTGATAGCCAGAAACCGGTCCTTGGATGCTTGATTCCGGTCTGGGAAAGACATGGCTTGGTAGTTCGGACTGGACTGTTCCCATGAGGCACAGGGTCAGAGCTGATTTGTATATAGCAAGTGTCTAACCCAGGGTGGTGTGGAGTGCAAAAAAATGATGGATTTAGGCCCAGATCCTTGTACTGGGGTGAATGTATGACATTGTTCTACATTCTGTCCATCAACTGTGTTTTTTGCAATTTTCACCCCGAGTGGGCTGGGTATGCTCAGATGTGAGTCCCAGGCTCTCCACACCACTGGAGTCAAGCTATCCAGGCTGATGAAGGCTGATAGCCAGAAACCGGTCCTTGGATGCTTGATTCCGGTCTGGGAAAGACATGGCTTTGTAGTTCGGACTGGACTGTTCCCATGAGGCACAGGGTCAGAGCTGATTTGCATATAGCCAGTGTCTAACCCAGGGTGGTGTGGAGTGCAAAAAAACGATGGATTTAGGCGCAGATCCTTGTACTGGGGTGAATGTATGACATTGTTCTACATTCTGTCCATCAACTTTGTTTTTTGCAATTTTCACCCCGAGTGGGCTGGGTATGCTCAGACGTGAGTCCCAGGCTCTCCACACCACTGGAGTCAAGCTATCCAGGCTGATGAAGGCTGATAGCCAGAAACCGGTCCTTGGATGCTTGATTCCGGTCTGGGAAAGACATGGCTTGGTAGTTCGGACTGGACTGTTCCCATGAGGCACAGGGTCAGAGCTGATTTGCATATAGCCAGTGTCTAACCCAGGGTGGTGTGGAGTGCAAAAAAACGATGGATTTAGGCCCAGATCCTTGTACTGGGGTGAATGTATGACATTGTTCTACATTATGTCCATCAACTGTGTTTTTTGCAATTTTCACCCCGAGTGGGCTGGGTATGCTCAGACGTGAGTCCCAGGCTCTCCACACCACTGGAGTCAAGCTATCCAGGCTGATGAAGGCTGATAGCCAGAAACCGGTCCTTGGATGCTTGATTGCGGTCTGGGAAAGACATGGCTTGGTAGTTCGGACTGGACTGTTCCCATGAGGCACAGGGTCAGAGCTGATTTGCATATAGCCAGTGTCTAACCCAGGTTGGTGTGGAGTGCAAAAAAACGATGGATTTAGGCCCAGATCCTTGTACTGGGGTGAATGTTGACATTGTTCTACATTCTGTCCATCAACTGTTTTTTTTGCAATTTTCACCCCGAGTGGGCTGGGTATGCTCAGACGTGAGTCCCAGGCTCTCCACACCACTGGAGTCAAGCTATCCAGGCTGATGAAGGCTGACAGCCAGAAACCGGTCCTTGGATGCTTGATTCCTGTCTGGGAAAGACATGGCTTGGTAGTTCGGACTGGACTGTTCCCATGAGGCACAGGGTCAGAGCTGATTTGCATATAGCCAGTGTCTAACCCAGGGTGGTGTGGAGTGCAAAAAAATGATGGATTTAGGCCCAGATCCTTGTACTGGGGTGAATGTATGACATTGTTCTACATTCTGTCCATCAACTGTGTTTTTTGCAATTTTCACCCCGAGTGGGCTGGGTATGCTCAGACGTGAGTCCCAGGCTCTCCACACCATTGGAGTCAAGCTATCCAGGCTGATGAAGGCTGATAGCCAGAAACCGGTCCTTGGATGCTTGATTCCGGTCTGGAAAAGACATGGCTTGGTAGTTCGGACTGGACTGTTCCCATGAGGCACAGGGTCAGAGCTGATTTGCATATAGCCAGTGTCTAACCCAGGGTGGTGTGGAGTGCAAAAAAACGATGGATTTAGGCCCAGATCCTTGTACTGGGGTGAATGTATGACATTGTTCTACATTCTGTCCATCAACTGTGTTTTTTGCAATTTTCCCCCCGAGTGGGCTGGGTATGCTCAGACGTGAGTCCCAGGCTCTCCACACCACTGGAGTCAAGCTGTCCAGGCTGATGAAGGCTGATAGCCAGAAACCGGTCCTTGGATGCTTGATTCCGGTCTGGGAAAGACAAGGCTTGGTAGTTCGGACTGGACTGTTCCCATGAGGCACAGGGTCAGAGCTGATTTGCATATAGCCATTGTCTAACCCAGGGTGGTGTGGAGTGCAAAAAAACGATGGATTTAGGCCCAGATGCTTGTACTGGGGTGAATGTATGACATTGTTCTACACTCTGTCCATCAACTGTGTTTTTTGCAATTTTCACCCCGAGTGGGCTGGGTATGCTCAGACGTGAGTCCCAGGCTCTCCACACCACTGGAGTAAAGCTATCCAGGCTGATGAAGGCTGATAGCCAGAAACCGGTCCTTGGATGCTTGATTCCGGTCTGGGAAAGACATGGCTTGGTAGTTCAGACTGGACTGTTCCCATGAGGCACAGGGTCAGAGCTGATTTGCATATAGCCAGTGTCTAACCCAGGGTGGTGTGGAGTGCAAAAAAAACGATGGATTTCGGCCCAGATCCTTGTACTGGGGTGAATGTATGACATTGTTCTACACTCTTTCCATCAACTGTGTTTTTTGCAATTTTCACCCCGAGTGGGCTGGGTATGCTCAGACGTGAGTCCCAGGCTCTCCACACCACTGGAGTCAAGCTATCCAGGCTGATGAAGGCTGATAGCCAGAAACCGGTCCTTGGATGCTTGATTCCGGTCTGGGAAAGACATGGCTTGGTAGTTCGGACTGGACTGTTCCCATGAGGCACAGGGTCGGAGCTGATTTGCAAATAGCCAGTGTCTAACCCAGGGTGGTGTGGAGTGCAAAAAAACGATGGATTTAGGCCCAGATCCTTGTACTGGGGTGAATGTATGACATTGTTCTACATTCTGTCCATCAACTGTGTTTTTTGCAATTTTCACCGCGAGTGGGCTGGGTATGCTCAGACGTGAGTCCCAGGCTCTCCACACCACTGGAGTCAAGCTATCCAGGCTGATGAAGGCTGATAGCCAGAAACCGGTCCTTGGATGCTTGATTCCGGTCTGGGAAAGACATGGCTTGGTAGTTCGGACTGGATTGTTCCCATGAGGCACAGGGTCAGAGCTGATTTGCATATAGCCAGTGTCTAACGCAGGGTGGTGTGGAGTGCAAAAAAACGATGGATTTAGGCCTAGATCCTTGTACTGAGGTGAATGTATGACATTGTTCTACATTCTGTCCATCAACTGTGTTTTTTGCAATTTTCACCCCGAGTGGGCTGGGTATGCTCAGACGTGAGTCCCAGGCTCTCCACACCACTGGAGTCAAGCTATCCAGGCTGATGAAGGCTGATAGCCAGAAACCGGTCCTTGGATGCTTGATTCCGGTCTGGGAAAGACATGGCTTGGTAGTTCGGACTGGACTGTTCCCATGAGGCACAGGGTCAGAGCTGATTTGTATATAGCCAGTGTCTAACCCAGGGTGGTGTGGAGTGCAAAAAAATGATGGATTTAGGCCCAGATCCTTGTACTGGGGTGAATGTATGACATTGTTCTACATTCTGTCCATCAACTGTGTTTTTTGCAATTTTCACCCCGAGTGGGCTGGGTATGCTCAGATGTGAGTCCCAGGCTCTCCACACCACTGGAGTCAAGCTATCCAGGCTGATGAAGGCTGATAGCCAGAAACCGGTCCTTGGATGCTTGATTCCGGTCTGGGAAAGACATGGCTTTGTAGTTCGGACTGGACTGTTCCCATGAGGCACAGGGTCAGAGCTGATTTGCATATAGCCAGTGTCTAACCCAGGGTGGTGTGGAGTGCAAAAAAACGATGGATTTAGGCCCAGATCCTTGTACTGGGGTGAATGTATGACATTGTTCTACATTCTGTCCATCAACTTTGTTTTTTGCAATTTTCACCCCGAGTGGGCTGGGTATGCTCAGACGTGAGTCCCAGGCTCTCCACACCACTGGAGTCAAGCTATCCAGGCTGATGAAGGCTGATAGCCAGAAACCGGTCCTTGGATGCTTGATTCCGGTCTGGGAAAGACATGGCTTGGTAGTTCGGACTGGACTGTTCCCATGAGGCACAGGGTCAGAGCTGATTTGCATATAGCCAGTGTCTAACCCAGGGTGGTGTGGAGTGCAAAAAAAACGATGGATTTAGGGCCAGATCCTTGTACTGGGGTGAATGTATGACATTGTTCTACATTCTGTCCATCAACTGTGTTTTTTGCAATTTTCACCCCGAGTGGGCTGGGTATGCTCAGACGTGAGTCCCAGGCTCTCCACACCACTGGAGTCAAGCTATCCAGGCTGATGAAGGCTGATAGCCAGAAACCGGTCCTTGGATGCTTGATTGCGGTCTGGGAAAGACATGGCTTGGTAGTTCGGACTGGACTGTTCCCATGAGGCACAGGGTCAGAGCTGATTTGCATATAGCCAGTGTCTAACCCAGGTTGGTGTGGAGTGCAAAAAAACGATGGATTTAGGCCCAGATCCTTGTACTGGGGTGAATGTTGACATTGTTCTACATTCTGTCCATCAACTGTTTTTTTTGCAATTTTCACCCCGAGTGGGCTGGGTATGCTCAGACGTGAGTCCCAGGCTCTCCACACCACTGGAGTCAAGCTATCCAGGCTGATGAAGGCTGACAGCCAGAAACCGGTCCTTGGATGCTTGATTCCTGTCTGGGAAAGACATGGCTTGGTAGTTCGGACTGGACTGTTCCCATGAGGCACAGGGTCAGAGCTGATTTGCATATAGCCAGTGTCTAACCCAGGGTGGTGTGGAGTGCAAAAAAATGATGGATTTAGGCCCAGATCCTTGTACTGGGGTGAATGTATGACATTGTTCTACATTCTGTCCATCAACTGTGTTTTTTGCAATTTTCACCCCGAGTGGGCTGGGTATGCTCAGACGTGAGTCCCAGGCTCTCCACACCACTGGAGTCAAGCTATCCAGGCTGATGAAGGCTGATAGCCAGAAACCGGTCCTTGGATGCTTGATTCCAGTCTGGAAAAGACATGGCTTGGTAGTTCGGACTGGACTGTTCCCATGAGGCACAGGGTCAGAGCTGATTTGCATATAGCCAGTGTCTAACCCAGGGTGGTGTGGAGTGCAAAAAAACGATGGATTTAGGCCCAGATCCTTGTACTGGGGTGAATGTATGACATTGTTCTACATTCTGTCCATCAACTGTGTTTTTTGCAATTTTCACCCCGAGTGGGCTGGGTATGCTCAGACGTGAGTCCCAGGCTCTCCACACCACTGGAGTCAAGCTGTCCAGGCTGATGAAGGCTGATAGCCAGAAACCGGTCCTTGGATGCTTGATTCCGGTCTGGGAAAGACAAGGCTTGGTAGTTCGGACTGGACTGTTCCCATGAGGCACAGGGTCAGAGCTGATTTGCATATAGCCATTGTCTAACCCAGGGTGGTGTGGAGTGCAAAAAAACGATGGATTTAGGCCCATATGCTTGTACTGGGGTGAATGTATGACATTGTTCTACACTCTGTCCATCAACTGTGTTTTTTGCAATTTTCACCCCGAGTGGGCTGGGTATGCTCAGACGTGAGTCCCAGGCTCTCCACACCACTGGAGTAAAGCTATCCAGGCTGATGAAGGCTGATAGCCAGAAACCGGTCCTTGGATGCTTGATTCCGGTCTAGGAAAGACATGGCTTGGTAGTTCAGACTGGACTGTTCCCATGAGGCACAGGGTCAGAGCTGATTTGCATATAGCCAGTGTCTAACCCAGGGTGGTGTGGAGTGCAAAAAAAACGATGGATTTCGGCCCAGATCCTTGTACTGGGGTGAATGTATGACATTGTTCTACACTCTTTCCATCAACTGTGTTTTTTGCAATTTTCACCCCGAGTGGGCTGGGTATGCTCAGACGTGAGTCCCAGGCTCTCCACACCACTGGAGTCAAGCTATCCAGGCTGATGAAGGCTGATAGCCAGAAACCGGTCCTTGGATGCTTGATTCCGGTCTGGGAAAGACATGGCTTGGTAGTTCGGACTGGACTGTCCCCATGAGGCACAGGGTCGGAGCTGATTTGCAAATAGCCAGTGTCTAACCCAGGGTGGTGTGGAGTGCAAAAAAACGATGGATTTAGGCCCAGATCCTTGTACTGGGGTGAATGTATGACATTGTTCTACATTCTGTCCATCAACTGTGTTTTTTGCAATTTTCACCGCGAGTGGGCTGGGTATGCTCAGACGTGAGTCCCAGGCTCTCCACACCACTGGAGTCAAGCTATCCAGGCTGGTGAAGGCTGATAGCCAGAAACCGGTCCTTGGATGCTTGATTCCGGTCTGGGAATGACATGGCCTGGTAGTTCGGACTGGACTGTTCCCATGAGGCACAGGGTCAGAGCTGATTTGCATATAGCCAGTGTCTAACCCAGGGTGGTGTGGAGTGCAAAAAAACGATGGATTTAGGCCCAGATCCTTGTACTGGGGTGAATGTATGACATTGTTCTACATTCTGTCCATCAACTGTTTTTTTTGCAATTTTCACCCCGAGTGGGCTGGGTATGCTCAGACGTGAGTCCCAGGCCCTCCACACCACTGGAGTCAAGCTATCCAGGCTGATGAAGGCTGATAGCCAGAAACCGGTCCTTGGGTGCTTGATTCCGGTCTGGGAAAGACATGGCTTGGTAGTTCGGACTGGACTGTTCCCATGAGGCACAGGGTCAGAGCTGATTTGCATTTAGCCAGTGTCTAACCCAGGGTGGTGTGGAGTGCAAAAAAACGATGGATTTAGGCCCAGACCCTTGTACTGGGGTGAATGTATGACATTGTTCTACATTCTGTCTATCAACTGTGTTTTTTGCAATTGCCAACATGGATCAGATGATGTAGTACTTTGTGTCTCAGGCATGGATTCCTCCTGCATACTCCGGTCCCCCTCAGATGCGCTGGTGGGCTCTGTGTCACTGGCCTCCGGTGCAGCTGCAGTGCTACCATCACCACCACTGGTTTCCGGCTCCTGTTCCTCGGTGTCCACTGTCGAATCTGCATGAGAAGGAGATGCAGGGTTGCATTAGTCTCATCATCAGGACAAAGCAAACCATTCAATGCGTTACAGGAGATGCCCAAATCTACATGGTGACCACCACACCATGCAATCACATTGCAGCAACACACTACATAGACCACAGCAGTGCCTGTAACCCTGAATATCTGCCATGACTGAGCCATGTTGAGGCCACACAGCGCAACACCCTGCCCGCGGATGAAGTGTAGCAGACACACAACTTGCTCTGCCCACACCTAGAGACATGATGTGGGGACACCACTTATTACCACTGACAGACCTTGAGGGAACATGAGCGGACAACACACACACCTATTAGGACTTGACAGTCCACATTGGCAAGAAAGCCATACCAAAGACCATGTGGTACTCTGGGCACATTGTTGTCTGATGTGTGTGCCTCTCCAATCATGGTGCATGCAAAGTAGGCATACCTGCAGTCACACTCAGATAGTGGACACTGCTGTTCACCCCCTAATAGATTCCCCACATTATCCCAATGCTGAATGACCCTGTAGATCCTAACACATCTTGCAATGGGAAAGTACAGCAGGGAGGCTCACCCTTGTAATGGCGGTTTGGGTCAATGCATGACACTGGCACCCATCCCAGCAGCCACTCACATGACACAGCACAGCACCACCCCACGAACATCACATGGGCCATCGCTGCTACAGGCCCTGTACACATGCATCTGATCCCAGCCAAAGTCACCCTCCCCAAATACTCACCCCTAACTTGCTGCAGATGATCCTTCGGACGTGTATCCAGCTCAGGATGAGTCACTGCCAATATGCGGCCAATCAGTGGTGTCATTTTGCACGGTGCCAAATGCCCAGTGCGTGGTAGCAGCCCCAAAGTCATCTCTGCCACGTTCTTTGCCAGCCGGTTGATGTCGTCCCACCTCTTGTGGCAGTGGGTGCGTCATCGGTTGGATACCCCCAGGGCTCGCACCTTTGCTCCAATAGCACTCCACACGGCCTTACTCTGGTGTACCTTGAGCTGCAGGCATGGGAGAATAGAAAGGGAAATGATCAGTGACACAGTGTCATGGACCAACATCTATCAGTACAGTAGCAAGACACAGACTCATTACCAATTGTAATCTCCCTCCATCCCAAACTGGGGTACATCTCACAAGGGCACTCTGCATGGGCAAAACAGATGTGATTGCATGCATTTATGAGGGCGAGCAGGGTCTCTGATAATCTCACACACATGCAGGATGACTGCACTGAACTCCCTCAGTGGCTTGCACACATCTCCAGTCCTGTGCATGTCTGGCCACTACATACATCACATATCTACCTCTGTCTGTGTGTAGAATCACTGTGAGCATGACTGGGCAGCATTCAATGAGCATGTCCTGTGAACATATGTGTATGTAATGTGTGTGGCATCGGGGCACATAAACTCACCAACAAAATAGCCACCTACACAAGTGTGCTTGTGGGCAATTATACAGGGCTGAGATGGCGCATATCTTTATTTGAGTGTGAATCAACAAGAGTAAAGACCCAGTAAGTGCAGTGATGTCATCTCGTCTTGGTGGGTGGGCACTGGGCATAGTCTCTGGGTTCACACTGAGTCGGACAACAGTGGCACAAAGAGATAATCACCCAAGCAATTACTATCCTGGCACCTGCATGTCCAACATCCTGTTGCTCTGTATGGCTGACAATGTAACACACTCCACTGAGACGTACATGCAGGCAGGGTAAACCATCACATTGGGACACACACACTCCCTCGCCCTGGAGAAAGCATGTTTGTCAGTGTATGACACAACCCCACAGACTCAGGCATATACTGCAGCAGTACAACTACATCTCTGACCCCCCTGCCCTACACCTCCCTTTACGATGACTTACTACAAAATTGGGGACACCATTCAGCCTTGGGTACTGTTCCAGCACCTTATCCACAAGGACCTCCAGCTCATCGCTTGTGAATGATCTTCTATGTCCTTGCCATCCCTGTGGATATGGAACACCTGTGGTGGAAGTGGGTGGTGAGGGGTCCCAAGTAGCAGGCTCTGGAGGCAGCAGCAAGAGAGGGTCCCAGGCAGCAGGCTCTGGAGGCAGCAGCAGGAGAGGGTCGCTGGCAGCAGGCTCTGGATGCATCAGCTGGAGAGGGTCCAAGGCAGCACGCTCTGGAGGCAGCACCAGGAGAGAGTCCCAGGCAGCAGGCTCTGGAGGCAGCAGCGAGAGGGTCCCAGGCAGCAGGCTCTGGAGGCAGCACCAGGAGAGGGTCCCAGGCAGCAGGCTCTGTGAGCAGTGGAAAAGTGAGGCTCACTTCCACAGATTTATAGCCGCCTGGGATTGTTTCTTAGGTGCCAAGCTGAAACAACTGGTTGTCCAGGTCTGCCTTTTTCAAACCCATCCAATGACCGCCTCCGTGGTGGCTGTGCCTTCTTCAATTTTCAAAACTGCATCATGCCACCGCAATCATCGCTCCCATTGGCTGTAGGCAATGCTCCATGGAGTTGATGTACCGCAGGGGCCTGGGGTGCGCTACCGCGATGGTGCATCTTTCAAACCCATCCAATGACATACATTGGTCTGTGGTCCCTGCCATGTCAATTATGCATTTGATGGTTGATGATGCCTGACAGTGTTGTAGTGTACTCAACAATGTGTAACCAATCAATGTGTTCTGGGTCATTGCTGACCTTGGCAAGGCTTGTCTCACTGTATGGTGTTATTACTTACTTGCTTTCATATCTGCTCATGCACACAACTGACAGTTCACCGCCTACTGTGCTCATTGTGTTGTGGATGTGTGCCAAGTTAACATGATGCATTGAGGTGTGACAGGTACAGCAGATGAGTATGAGACAGTCATGTTAATTTTACACACATTGGCTGGATGGTACGCTACATGGCGTGCACATGTGAAATGTGGGGTTCAGTATGTGTGCATTCACATTGACCTATGTTTTGTTTGAGGCACTTGTGTATGTTAAATGGAGAGGTGTGCCCTCTATGTGTCTCAAATGTCCACCCATGTAACCTAGTGTGTCACGCATTTCACATGGCAGTCTTTGTTTTTCCGTGACATCCTTGATGGGATGTGCTGTGGGCATCTCATGATGGTTGTCATTGACATGTGTCCATTTTCTTCTCAACTAGGAGGAGGCCTAATCTCCTTCATCACCTGACACTGCTGGAGGACATGGAGGATGTTGCGATCATTCGCAAATTCCACCTCGACAGACCCACCCTGAAGATCCTTTGTGATCTGTAGGAGCCCCACCTGCAGCCTTGTTGCCACTACTCAACAGCTTTCACATCAACGTACAAAGTGATGGCAGCCCTCCATTTTTTTGCAACTGGTTCCTTCCAGGAGACTGTGGCCAGCGCTGCAGTGATGTCGCAACCTGGTGCTGAGGGATGTTATTGCAGCCATGATGATCTATAGGGATAGATACATACATTTGCCCAGGGGAGCAGAATTGGCAGTTGTGAAGGGAGACTTCTATCCCCTTGGGCAGATCCCCCATGTTGTTGGTGCCATCGATTGCACCCATGTTGGTCCGGTGCCTCCACAGGAAAGTGAGCACATTTTAGGGAATCAAAAACATTATCACTCAATCAATGTGCAGGTGGTGTTCCTTGCGGACATGACCATATCGCATGTGTGTGTCAGATTCCCCGGCTCAGCACATGACTCGTACATCCTGAGGAACAGCATTGTGCCCCGGATGATGGCAAATCTGCTTCCCAAGCGTGCTTGGATTGTGGGTGAGTATGCCTAGTGAAATGGCTTGCTGTGTGTGTGAGCTGCTGCCCTCTGCCCGTGCAACATTGCAATGTGTGTTTGTCATTCACAGGTGACTCTGCATATCACAGCCGTCCATGGCTGCTGAGCCCACTACGGAATCCCAGGACCCCGGCTGACATCAGGTACAATGAAGCCCATGGCAGAACCCGTCGTGTCATTGAGTGGACTTTTGGCCTGCTCAAGTCAAGATTCCGCTGCCTTGACAGGACTGGAGGTGCACTGTCATACTCGCCTGGGAAGGTCTACAAGATCATTGTGGCATGCTGTATGCTCCACAACATGGCCATTCACAAGGGGATTCCCCTGCTCCTGGATGATGGTGAGGACCCAAGACCCCCGCCTCTTCAGGGACCTGTGGACAGTGATGAGAGGACTGTGGAGAGGAGGGAGGAGATGACATGCGTCAACAGCTCATCACCCGCTACTTCACTTGAAGGTGGGTGAATAGGTACAAATTGTACATTGTCTGGTGTGATTGCTGTTGTTGTGAAGGGCTATGTGCGGATGGTACAGACAGGCACATGTAGAATCACCTGTGTGTGGAAATGTGGCAGTGACATTTCACCTGTGAACGTATAAGGACTCTGTTTGTTGACACTTGTTGCACATTGTGTTGTCTGCCTGTGGACTTATGTAGATGGTTGGTGTAGTGTTATGTCTGTGATGCCACACTCACGCCAGTGACTGTTGTTCTGCGTGTCTCCCTAGGTGCCTCAAAATTATCCAGGCCTACCTACTGTTAATCTTTTGGATACATCATGGACATTTTGAACATTGTAAATATTGCCCTAAAGACAAAGCTGCGCCAAAATGAAGTGTGTGAGGTATTTTATTTACAAAGTTGACATGTGAGTGGTGCGGGCAGATTTACAAGAAGGTGGTGACGGAGCAGAGAGTTGACAGTCATGGTAAATGAGATGTAAGAGTAGACACCACATGGATGTGGTGACCCAGTCCAACAGACAGGTGCCATTGACAAGGCAGTGTGGGGAAGGACAGTCCAAACAGTCAATGCAGTGGAAAAGAAGGTTGCCATCAGGGCTGGCTCAGTGACTGGCGTTTGGCTGGTGCTTTGCCTCCAGAGACTCCCAGGCTCTTCTTTGGATGCCCCCTTGGTCGCTTGACGGGGTGGCCCTGCTGCATGGCCTGCGGCATCTGAGGACTCACTCCTCTCTGTGGCCGCAGGGGAGGATGGTGCACTGTCATCCTGCAGCACAGAGGGGGGCGGAGGTGTTGTTTGGGACACAGACCTGTCCCTCAGTAACGCCACTTGCTGGCCCATGAGGTCCACCATTTGTCCAATGCGTGTGTCGATGGACCTCATCAGCAGGATGAGCTCACATAATAGTTCGTCAGACCGGCCACTTTGTCCCTGGACCTGTTCGTAGGTCCCGATGACTCTGTTGAAGTGGTCCAGGGATGGTGTGCCAACCTCCTGAGGTCTGGGGGTGACCCTGGCCCTCCCCTCTGCCCTGCTGCCACAGACCTGTTGCCTTGCCACTGTGGGTCCCGCACACTCTCCCTGCCCTCCACAGTTGTTGGTGTGGACTGAGCGATACAAAAGGGGATGATGGACGGAGCGTTTGAGCAAATCAAACACTCACCCCCAGTCAACTGATCTGGGTTTAATCCATCACCATTCTTTAGCCCACTCAGCCACCCCATTTCAGACATGGCTATATGCAAATCAGTCTGACCCTGTGCCTCATGGGAACAGTCCAGCCCGAACTGCCAAGCCATGTCTTCCATGGACCGGAAACAAGCATCCTGGGACCGGTTTCGGATTCATAATCCTCATCAGCCAGGCTATCTTGAATCCAGTGGCCAAGTGAGCAAGGGACTCACGTCTGAGCATACCCTGCCACACTTAGGGCGAACAAAGCGATACAAAAGGGGATGATGGACGGAGCGTTTGAGCAAATCAAACACTCACCCCCAGTCAACTGATATGGGTTTAATCCATCACCATTCTTTAGCCCACTCAGCCACCCCATTTCAGACATGGCTATATGCAAATCAGTCTGACCCTGTGCCTCATGGGAACAGTCCAGCCCGAACTGCCAAGCCATGTCTTCCATGGACCGGAAACAAGCATCCTGGGACCGGTTTCGGATTCATAATCCTCATCAGCCAGGCTATCTTGAATCCAGTGGCCAAGTGAGCAAGGGACTCACGTCTGAGCATACCCTGCCACACTTAGGGCGAACAAAGCGATACAAAAGGGGATGATGGACGGAGCGTTTGAGCAAATCAAACACTCACCCCCAGTCAACTGATCTGGGTTTAATCCATCACCATTCTTTAGCCCACTCAGCCACCCCATTTCAGACATGGCTATATGCAAATCAGTCTGACCCTGTGCCTCATGGGAACAGTCCAGCCCGAACTGCCAAGCCATGTCTTCCATGGACCGGAAACAAGCATCCTGGGACCGGTTTCGGATTCATAATCCTCATCAGCCAGGCTATCTTGAATCCAGTGGCCAAGTGAGCAAGGGACTCACGTCTGAGCATACCCTGCCACACTTAGGGCGAACAAAGCGATACAAAAGGGGATGATGGACGGAGCGTTTGAGCAAATCAAACACTCACCCCCAGTCAACTGATCTGGGTTTAATCCATCACCATTCTTTAGCCCACTCAGCCACCCCATTTCAGACATGGCTATATGCAAATCAGTCTGACCCTGTGCCTCATGGGAACAGTCCAGCCCTGTGGACTGGTCATCCCCTGGGATAGGGAGGGTGCTGCAGGTGTCACTGGTGGTGGTGGAGGTGGTGGTGGTGGTGGAGCCACAGGCCATGACTGCAGGGGTCAGCTGTGCAGTTGTTGTTACAGCAGACGTGATGGTGGGAAGGATGGGGGCCTGGGACCTGTTGCTCCCTGGCATACCAGATGGGCCGGCCTGGAGCTAATCGTCCAAAGTATCCTGGGAGACTACATCCGAGAGTCCATGGACCGGGGGTGGAGACTGGCTCTGCTGGTCGTTATTGTTGTCCTCAGCAGTGAGTTCTTCATCACCTGTGGATTAGATGGGGAATGGTCAGTGTTGGGCACTGGGCAAGTATTCTGAAAGCTGCGTGTCATCCATTGCCTGTACACTACACAATTGAGAGATCTTCACTATTTTTATTAAGTGCATTACTGTGCCTCATTACATGATGCAGAGGTACATCAATTACTCGTACATGTCAGGTATACATTCATTGCATGCAATTGGTGCTGTGTGTAGTGATGCAGGTCTCCCACCCACAAACAGCCAGCCCAGTGAAGATGGCTACCTACCTGTAAGTTTGTTTGGTGAACAATGCAATGGCTTTCAAGTGGCTCTATCCTGCTCAGGTGTGGGACAGGGGGCATGGTGGGAGTAAGAGTGCAGGCCTTCTTCCCACAAACAGGCCTCACAAGCAAGATGGCTACCTACCTGTAAGGTGAGGGTGGACAATGCAATGGCTTCCGTGTGCTCCTCAGTGGTGTGGGGGGGAGTGCTCCATCATGCTGGGGTATGGGACAGTGGGCATGGTAGGAGTAGTAGTGCAGGCCTCCCTCCCACATACAGGCCTCCCAGAGTAGATGGCTACCTACCTGTTAGTTAGTTTGTTGAACAGTGCAATGGCTTCACAGTGCTTGTGGGAGGGAGGGAGTGCTCTATGCTACTGGGGTGTGGGACAGGGGGCATGGTGGGAGTAGGAGTGCAGGCCTCCCTCCCACATACAAGCCTCCCAAGCAAGATGGCTACCTACCTGTAAGGTGAGGGTGAACAATGCAATGGCTTCACAGTGCTTGTGGGAGGGAGCGAGTGCGCCATGCTGCTCATGTGAGGGACAAGGGCATGGTGGGAGTAGGAGTGCAGGCCTTCCTCCCCCAAACAGGCTTCACGTAGTAAGATGGCTACCTACCTGTAAGGTGAGGGTGGACAATGCAATGCTTCCATGTGCTCCTGGGTGGTGTGGGTGGAGTGCGCCATCTTGCTGGGGAATGGGACAGGGGGCATGGTAGGAGTAGTAGTGCAGGCCTCCCTCCCACATACATGCCTCCCGGAGTAGATGGCTACCTACGTGTTAGTAAGTTTGTTGAACAATGCAAAGGCTTCACAGTGCTTGTGGGAGGGAGGGAGTGCTCTATGCTGCTCATGTGTGGGACAAGGGCATGGTGGGAGTAGGAGTGCAGGCCTTCCTCCCCCATATAGGCTTCACGTAGTAAGATGGCTACCTACCTGTAAGGTGAGGGTGGACAATGCAATGCTTCCATGTGCTCCTGGGTGGTGTGGGGGGAGAGTAGATGGCTACCTACCTGTTAGTTAGTTTGTTGAACAATGCAATGGCTTTACAGTGCTTGTGGGAGGGAGGGAGTGCTCTATGCTACTGGGGTGTGGGACAGGGGGCATGGTGGGAGTAAGAGTGTAGGCCTCTCTCCCACATACACGCCTCCCTAGCAAGATGGCTACCTACCTGTAAGGTGAGGGTGAACAATGCAATGGCTTCACAGTGCTTGACGGAGGGATGGGGTGCTGCATGCTGCTGGGGTGTGGGACAAGGGGCATGGTGGGAGTAGTAGTGCATGCCTCCCTCCCACATACAAGCCTCCCAAGCAAGATGGCTACCTACCTGTAAGGTGAGGGTGAACAATGCAATGGCTTCACCATGCTTGTGGGAGGGATGGAGTGCTCCATGCTACTGGGGTGTGGGACAGGGGGCATGGTGGGAGTAGTAGTGCAGGTCTCCCTCTCACATACAAGCCTCCCAAGCAAGATGGCTAACTACCTGTAAGGTGAGGGTGGACAATGCAATGGCTTCCAGGTGCTCCTGGGAGGGATGGGGTGCTCCATGCTGCTGGGGTACGGGACATGAGGCATGGTGGGAGTAGTAGTGCAGGCCTCCCTCCCACATACAAGCCTCCCAAGCAAGATGGCTACCTACCTGTAAGGTGAGGGTGAACAATGCAATGGCTTCACAGTGCTTGTAGGGGTGGGTGTCTGTTAGATCTGTGGGACAGGTTTATTGGGGTGTGTGGTGCAGATGGATGTGATTTGTCTGGTTTGGTGTGTGTTTTTGGATGTGCAATACAGTACATATCAATGTGTTGTTTAACATTTGTTTGTACTTACCAGCCTTTACTCCCCGGGATACTCATGTGAGACTCTCAGGATGCAGTATGGCAAGTACCTTCTCTTCCCATGATGTGTATGTTCATGGTGGAATGGGAGGGCCACCACCAGTCCTGTCAGCCAGTTCCCGGTTCTTGCTTCTCCTCTCTTTGACAACCCTCTCGAGATCATGCCACCGCTTCATGATCTCCTTCTTGGATCACGGGGTGGTCCCTACTGCATTGACCCTTTGGACTATCGTTTCCCACATTTGTGTCCTTGTGGCTAATGGTGTCTGTTGAAGCAGGCTACCAAACAGTTGTGGTTCCACTCTGACTATCTCATTGCCCATGACAGTCAACTCACTCTATGTGAATTTGGGCATTTTCTGTGATGCCATGGTGTGTGGTGTTTGGAGTGTTTGTGAGAGCAGGGGTGTGGTGTTTTTGTGTGACGTGTGTTATGTGCTGGGGGATTGTTGGTGCAGGTGTGATGGTGGTGGTGGTGGGTGTTCAGTGTTGTCTTGCCTCTCCTGTCACGTCTGGTGTGTGCCCTTTTCTTCTGGAGTGTTTTAAAGGATTGTGGTCAGTGAAGGGGCTGGTTTTATACTCAGCTGTGTGGGTGTGATAATGGGGTGTTGTGGGAGTTGTCCTGAAAAATGTATGTTTTTGCTTGCCATTTATTTATTTATTTATTTCATTTGGGAGTGTTTTCTGTATTTGGGGAGCAGGGCTACTTTTTTGTGTGCAATGTTTGCCTTTGTTGTGGTGTTTTTGCATCGTCCGCCATGTTTTGTGAGGATTGTCCGCAGCGGTTGCCATGCTGCGGCACTCCCGCTGGCTCTCTCATTCACTGCAGTGTGCGACCGTGGTAGTCGGAAACAGCGGGTGCGTACCGCGGTACCATAGGGGATATACTAATTTACCAGGCGGTGTCTCTGCTTTTCTTGCAGTGGGTTGTAGCCTTTCTGCTGCGTTTCCGACCGCCGCCATCGGTTTTTGGATGTCACCGCCCACGTAGGGTTGTTTTTGTTGGCCCGCTACCGCCGCGGTTGGACTTTTTGGGCGTTTGTTCCTAATTTGACCGCCGGTTTATCTGTGGTCCCTGTGGGTGGTTGTTTCCCGCCTCCATGGCAGTCGGGGTGGTTTCCCGACAGCCATCCTAATGGGGCCCTATGTGTGGGACCATAGAACACCGGCACATAGGGACTGAGCGACATACCACTACCCAATCTGACTAGTTATAGTGTCTCACTTGCCCTCCTTCTCATATCCAGAGAGACAAGTGAATTTGTACCCTAGAACACAACACTCTAGACCCTCTCAGGGATCGGGGTTACAGGATACACCCTTTTGCTCTCTCACTCCTACGCATCCACAATAATATAAACAGGAGATGTGAAGGAAGTTTAGAATATTTATTCAAACCATAGTGTCCTACACTGCCTAATTCATGCTACAATTAGAAAACAAATGCATACTATAAATACTGTTAACATGGTCAATAAACCATATATCATAAAAAGTCCAGTCATATTATAAGACAGAGTATCCTAACCCCCCTCTCGTCTACTGAAGGTAGATGATTATATATCAAAGATCTCTGGGATTAGCAGCAGACCCCCTACCTTAGCATACACAGATGGCAATCTCATCTCAGCACCCTCGTTCAGTGTGTGTTTTCAAAGCTCCTGTGCTCAGTTATATGTGGCGATCCCATTTTTATGGGGTTTATTGTTTTTACATTTCTGTCTGTATCTATACACATTTATTATTTTCTAATTTTAGATGCATTTATCCATATTTATTTAGGGTTTTGTGAAGAAATCAATCAATCAATCAGTGGCACTTATAGAGCGCGCTACATACCCGTAGGGTCTCAAGGCGCTGGGGCGGGGGGGGGGGTGCCGCTACTGCTCGAACAGCCAGGTCTTCAGCTTCTTCCTGAAGGAGAGGTGGTCTTGGGTCAGGCGCAGGTCGGTCGGGAGGGAGTTCCAGGTCTTGGCGGCCAGGTAGGAGAAGGACCTTCCTCCTGTCGTCGCTCTTCGGATGCGGGGGACGGCGGCGAGGGCGTGGTTGGCTGATCGGAGGTGGCGTTTCGGAGCGTAGAAGTTGACTCGGCTGTTGAGATAGCTCGGGCCTTGGTCGTGTAGGGCTTTGTGTGCGTGGGTGAGGAGGCGGAAGGTGATTCTTTTGTTGACGGGGAGCCAGTGAAGGTCTCTCAGATGTCCGGAGATGTGGCTGGTTCGTGGGATGTCGAGGATGAGTCTGGCTGAGGCGTTCTGGATCCGCTGGAGTCTCTTCTGGAGCTTGGCGGTGGTACCGGCGTAGAGGGCGTTGCCGTAGTCCAGTCGGCTGGTGACGAGGGCCTGGGTGACGGTCTTCCTGGTCTCGGTGGGGATCCACCAGAAGATCTTCCGTAGCATGCGTAGGATGTTGAAGCACGCCGAGGAGACGTTGTTGACTTGCCTGGTCATGGAGAGGGAGGAGTCCAGGATGAAGCCCAGGTTTCGTGCATGGTCTGTCGGTTTGGGTGCGGTGCCCAGGGCGGGAGGCCACCAGGAGTCGTCCCAGGCGGAGGGTGAGGAGCCCAGGATGAGGACCTCCGTCTTGTCCAAGTTCAGTTTCAGGCGGCTGGTCGTCATCCACTCGGCTACCTCTTTCATCCCTTCGTGCAGGTTGGCTCTGGCGGCGGCGGGGTCGTGGGTCAGGGAGAGGATCAGCTGGGTGTCGTCGGCGTAGGAGATTATGCTGAGGTTGTGTTTGCGTACAATGGCCGCGAGGGGGCTCATGTAGACGTTGAAGAGGGTGGGGCTCAGAGATGATCCTTGGGGGACGCCGCAGATGACGTCGGAGGCCTCTGACTTGTACGGTGGTAGGCGGACTCTCTGTGTTCTTCCGTCGAGGAAGGAGATGATCCATTCCAGCGCCTTGTCCTGGATTCCGATGTTGCTGAGGCGCCGTACTAGGGTGCGGTGGCAGACCGTGTCGAATGCCGCGGAGAGGTCTAGGAGGATGAGGGCCGCTGTTTCTCCATTGTCCATCAGGGCTCGGATGTCATCGGTGGCGGCGATGAGGGCGGTCTCGGTGCTGTGGTTGGCTCGGAAGCCGGACTGTGAGGGGTCGAGGGATCCGTTCGTCTCGAGGAAGGCGGCCATCTGTTTGTTGACGGTCTTCTCGATGACTTTGGCTGGAAACGGGAGGAGCGAGATGGGGCGGTAATTCTTGAGGTCGGTGGGGTCCGCTGTTGGTTTCTTGAGTAGAGCGCTGAGTTCGGCGTGTTTCCAGCTCTCCGGGAAGATGGTGGTGTCGAAGGATGTGTTGATGATGTCTCGCAGGTGGGGTGCGATGACTGCGTCGGCCTTGTTGAAGACGTGGTGAGGGCAGGGGTCGGTCGGTGAACCGGAGTGGATGGAGTTCATCGTGCGGATGGTGTCTTCGGTGCTGATCGGGGTCCAGGCGTGGAGGGTGGTGGTGGGGGGTGGTTGTTCGGTCATGGTGTGCGTTGGTTGGTTGTTGAAGCTGTTGTGTATGTCCGCGATCTTGTTGTGGAAGTATGAAGCGAGGGAGTTGCAGAGGTCTTGCGATGGGGTGATGTCGTTGTTTCCTGCGCTGGGGTTGGAAAGCTCTTTCACGATGTTGAAGAGTTCCTTGCAGTTGTGTGCGTTGTTGTCCAACCGGTCCTTGAATGCTGTTTTCTTGGCGGCGCGGATCAGCTGGTGGTGTTTCCGGGTGGCAATTTTGAAGGAGGTCCTGTTGTCCGGTGTCGGTTCCCTTCTCCAGACTTTCTCGAGGGCTCGGCAGTTCTTCTTGGAGCTCTTGAGTTCATCGGTGAACCATGGGGCCTTCTTGCTGCCGGGTCTGCTAGGCGGGGTCCTCAGTGGGGCGAGTTCGTCCGCGCAGTTGCTGATCCACGTCGTGAGGTTGTCGGCGGCCTGGCTGGGGTTCGCTGAGCTGGCAGGAGGGTGCTGGCCCAGGGAGGTGGCGAGCTGGTGTGCTGTGATCTTGTTCCAGCTTCTGCGGGCCGCCTGTTGCTGGTGGTGGTGAGTCGTCGTTCTCTTGAAGGTGAAGTGGATGCAGCTGTGGTCCGTCCATTGAAGCTCAGTGGCGTGGCTGAAGTCGATGTCTGTGCTGGACGAGAAGACTGCGTCGAGTGTGTGTCCGGCGAGATGGGTGGGGGTGGACACCAGTTGCTTGAGTCCCAGGTTGGCGAGGTTGTCGAGCAGGGTGCTGGTGTTGCGGTCGTTGTTGTTCTCCAGGTGGAAGTTGAGGTCCCCCAGGAGGATGTAGTCAGCGGAGGGGAGGGCATGCGGGCTGACGAAGTCGGCGATGTCCTCGCTGAATTGTGTGCGTGGTCCAGGGGGTCGGTAGATCAGGGTGCCTCTGAGGGTGGTGTTCGGGTTGGTGTGGATCTGGAAATGCAGGTGTTCGGCGCTGGTCAGGGCGTTGTCGGTGCTGGTCGTGAGGCGGATGGTGCTCCTGTGGACGATGGCGATGCCTCCTCCCATCTGGTTGGCGTTTCGGTCCCTCCGGACGATCTTGTAGCCCTCTGGGATAGCGATGGCGATGTCTGGAGCTGAGGAGGTGTTCATCCAGGTCTCCGTGAGGAAGGCAACGTCAGGGGCTGTGGCGTCTAGGAGGTTCCAGAGTTCGATGGCGTGTCTGTGGACGGAGCGGGTGTTGAGCAGGATGCACTTGAGGTGGGTGCTGCTGGAGTTCGACTTGGCGGGTGTTGGTGCGAGGCAGGCCCGGATGCAGGAGAACTTGCAGGCGTGGCAGCTGAAGGGTCCCTGGGTGCGTCGTGGTGTGGCTTGGTGGCACTCTGGGCGTCGGCCGGTGTTGAGTGCGCTGAGGGTGGCGGCTGAGTACGTCCTGCGGGTCGGTCGGGATCTTCGAGGGCCAGGGGTCCTGGCGCTGGTCGCGATCCGGTCGCGGACGGGCGCAGACGGGCTTACCTTTGGCGCGCCTTCGGCGCACAATCGGCGCGCCCGCTGCGCGTGACCGCTGCGCGTTCGCACGGTCGCCATTTAAGGCGAAGTGCGCGGGTGGGCGGAGCAGCTGGGAGGCGGGAGCGGGGAGGGTTACAGAAGAGAAAAAAGGGGCGGGGACAAGCGGCGGTGGCGGGAAGGGAGGGCGGAGGGCGGCGGACAACAAGGAAGGAGAGCCAAAAACACGGGCAAAATGTGATTGAACAAAACAGGCACAAATCTACGACAAAACAAGGGGAAAAAGGGGGAAAAAATGAAGTTACACGGAGTTAAACAAAACAGGCACAAATAATCGACAAAACAAGTGAAAAAATGAAGATACACGAAGTTAAGCAAAACAGGCACAAATAATCGACAAAACCAGGCAAAACAATCCCCGCAGCGGAGGCAGCCGGCAACCGGCAAACGAGGCAGCAGTGAGGCAGAGGGCAGGCAGGGGGCACACGCAGCAGCTGGTGGCCGTGCGGCGCGGGGGTGTCCCACAAGTGGGTCACACTCACCTGCGTCGCACGGTCGCCATTTAAGGCCAAGTGCGCGGGTGGGCGGAGCAGCTGGGAGGCGGGAGCGGGGAGGGTTACAGAAGAGAAAAAAGGGGCGGGGACAAGCGGCGGTGGCGGGAAGGGAGGGCGGAGGGCGGCGGACAACAAGGAAGGAGAGCCAAAAACACGGGCAAAATGTGATTGAACAAAACAGGCACAAATCTACGACAAAACAAGGGGAAAAAGGGGGAAAAAATGAAGTTACACGGAGTTAAACAAAACAGGCACAAATAATCGACAAAACAAGTGAAAAAATGAAGATACACGAAGTTAAGCAAAACAGGCACAAATAATCGACAAAACCAGGCAAAACAATCCCCGCAGCGGAGGCAGCCGGCAACCGGCAAACGAGGCAGCAGTGAGGCAGAGGGCAGGCAGGGGGCACACGCAGCAGCTGGTGGCCGTGCGGCGCGGGGGTGTCCCACAAGAAATGAAGTTGAAACTAGTATATATCCACATTTATGTAATCAATAAATGGGCATTCATGCTTGAATGACAGATAGGTTTCAATGACATGAACACCCACAGATGATAAATCAATGCACTAATATATAAGCATGAACTTTTTAGTATTAAGGTTGTGCATATCAACTGCTGTTTAACACTATTTAATAAAATTACTTTCTTTTTAACCCTTTACTTGTCAATCTGCACAGCTATTGGCCTGGCAGTCATGACTGTCAGCATTTAGAATCACTCAAAAGGGAATCCAATTTCCCTTTCATCCACATTTAAAAATAAATACAAACGGGGAGCGCCGGGGGTGGTGGCACGATGGCCGCAACTTGAAGAGCTCCGCAACGCCGAGATACATTTGTTTCCGAAGGGTCTCTTCTACTGCGATGCAGCTGTTTGCAAAGGGAAGCCCATGTTTCGGAAGCTGCCAGGACCATTTAGGCAAGTTTCCAGATGATTTCATGGCCGCTTGACTCTGATATTTATAGCAGCACTCTCTGCCTCAGTGCTTCCAGAAATTGCAGCCGCCATTTTATGCTCTTCCGTGGCAGCACTCAAATGAAAGTCTGCTGCCTTCTTTTCCTCTCAGGGTTATTTTTGTATTGCTCCTAATTCAACAAATATGACTTTTGTGAAATAACACAATACTTCAGTATTTTATAAAGCCTGCGCTCAGGTTCATATATTGGAATTGTTTCCTCTCGTCATGATGTCAGCATTATTCCTTTCTCTGCGAAGTACTGGTTTTGTCACAACTGGCCCCTTGCTATGAGACATGTCTGCTTTATTTTTTTTTTTTTATATAGCGCTTTCCCAATGCATCTAGTAATGCCTTATTGATTATTGTCTGCAATTATCCTTTTTTCTATGGCATTGGTTCTACGACATATTTCTGTGCCTTCTGGTCGCATTGCCCTTTTGTATTTGTCAAGCTGTGGTATCCTTCTTGGACAACAGGCCCTTTTCGTGCGCAATTTTTCAGTGTGCTGCTGGCTTATTATTCTTTTGCCTCTATTTGACTTATCTTTTCCTGGCCTTTATTAGTGGTGTTTGGTGTCGGCTTCAATCACCCTTTTTACCATGGATCATTCGCAACCAACAAAACGTATAGGGGTACAGGTACTTCTTCTGGAGGTCATAAAGACTAACACCAGCAAGCAACTTAAAAAGCATCCTTCCTCTCCATCTAAATCACCTCTCCCCCTCACATTAAAGGATGTCATGGACGAACTGCGTCTCATACGTCCCCTTATGTCGGACATCACCACTACACTCCAAAGAATTGAAGAAAAATGGTCTGGTCTTGAATTAAGACTTTCTGATGTAAAACAAAAGATAAGTGATGCGCAAGATGTCATTGCTAAGGTTGACAGTCTGACCAAACTCAAGAAGACTACAGAGGATTTAGAAAATCGAAATCGGCGGAATAACCTACGCATTTACGGAATTCCAGAAGGTTCCGAAGGTACTGACATGATATCCTTCCTGAAATCCCAAGTCTTACAGATTGTTGGCCTTCCAAAATCGATGGACTTCAACATTCAAAGAGTGCAAAGATTCGGGCCTCAGCATGCAACTTCTTCAACTAAACCAAGAGGCATCATTGCCTATTTTTTGCTGTATTCCGACCTTATGGTGATCCTCAATTCAGTTAAACAACATAAACAGGTGTTATGGTCTTTTTTAGTCAGGATGTCTCTACACCAATAGCTAGTCGATGTAAGGAGTTTCTTGATCTCAGACCAGCTTTGAAATCTATGAACGCTAGGTATGGCCTCATACACCCCTGCTTCTTCAAAGTAACTTATAAAGACAGAAAATTCTCTTTTGAGGATCCAGCTGACCTTCGGAAAGGTATCCATACTTATCGAGGAGAACTGGGGAGAGGGGTTGACCTAACGGCTAAGGCGCTCGACCTCGGACCTGGGGAACTTGGTTCGAGTCTCGGTAACGACGCCAAAAACCCCCTGTGATTCTGGGCAAATCACTTAATCTCCCCGTGCCTAAAAAAACAAAAAAAAAACAAATGAAAGTGTGTCCTCATGTAACGTAACTGGTGCTATGTAAAGCGCTCTGATAACTGATTCGGTTCGGTTCAAGTTCGCGCTATATAAAAAAAAAACTCTCTCTAACTTATGGAACTTAGCAAGCATTGATTGAATTAATATTTGTTCTCTATGCCTTCTTTTTTTTGTTTTTCTTGTTTTGCATTCTTCAGGTCTAATGTATGGTGTTTGTTGTGTTAATCCTCGTATTGTTTCTTATCCACATCAATGTTTTTTGTTTTCTTGACTGTTCTGGCTAAAGCCATTTGGCTTTCTGTCATCTTCCCTTTTCTGTCTCTTTCTACACAACTGTTCTCCTTCCCTTTATTGCTATTCCTTCCCTTCCTACTTCCTTCTCTTCCCTTTTTCTTCTTCTATCCTCCTATTCCTTCTCTGTTTATTTCCCTTAACCTATCCTAGGGGTAGCCATATGGTACACTTTCTTCTTTTTTCACTGTCCTTTGTTATCTTCATTTTTTTATTCCGTTTTTACTCCTATATTCTCTACTCCTTGCCACTTTTCAACTCTCCTTACTTTCATGCCTACTCTTACTCAAATTCCATGGATGAGTGGTCTTCGCATTGTCTCATGGAATGTTAAAGATATTCGCAATCCTGTTAAAAAGCAACGTGTTTTATCTCATTTGGCGAGATTGAAATGTCAAGTTGCTTTGTTACAAGAAACGCACCTTAAATTGCAAGATCTATCTTCACTGTGCAAACAATGGGTTGCAGACGTTTTTTGCTCCCCGGCAGTGAACAACAAAAATGGAGTTCTTATTCTGTTTCATAAGTCGTTAAGTGTTCAGTTACAAAATGAGTTTCAAGAAAAAAATGGTAGATGGTTGTTTTTAAATATTACTGTTAGTAACACACAACTTTCCTTTTGTAATGTTTATGGCCGAAATGGCAATAATTTAACCTTTTGGAACGAATTTTCCACACTTCTCTCTTCGCATGCGACTGATGATTTAATTGTGGGAGGTGATTGTAACCAACTTATGGATCCCTTTCTGGATCGGAAATCACAAACCTGATATATTCCTAACAAGATGCAGAAAACGTTTTACAAAGCTATCTCCTCCAGAGGTTTAATAGACACTTGGAGAATTTCTCATCCTGACACACTGAGTTTTTCTTTCTTTTCCCCTGTTCATACGTCCCACTCCCGTATTGATTATATCTTCCTCACTCAACAGGCCTTACAGTTCAGGACAATTCAGAAATGGGCTCTATTCTCATCTCAGACCATGCTCCTGTTATTTTGGACATGGATTAACCTTCACCTTTCCTACCCTCTCGTCGATGGCGCTTCAACAACTCTCTCCTCTTAGATTCTCAGTTTGTTGAGCAATTCACTCCTTTCATGGAGGAATAATCTTCACTCCACTTCTCAATTCCATTTTATTTGAGACGCCTTCAAGGCTGCCGCCATAGGCTTCATTATTGACTTTGTATCTCGAAAGAAGAAAAATGCTCTCTCACACTCCTCTTATCCTTAAACAAATTAAGGATCTCGAGCATCAATATTTTAATACAAACTCCACTGATACGCTATCTTCCCTTATCAAAGCGAAAATGCAATATAATAAGCACTCTTGGGATTCCGCTTGCAACAATCTTCTTAAATGTAATGCAAAAATGTACGGTGGGCGGAACAAAGCAGGCAAATCCCTTGCAAATGATCTCAGAATTAGAAAGCAAAAATCTAAAATAATGGCTATTACTGATACCCATGGTGTTCGTCAAACCATAGATGACAGAATTCATGACTGCTTTGTCCAATATTAGTCATCTTTATACTCTCATAAGTCCAGTCCTTCTTCTGCACAAATCGACTCCTTCTTTCAAACTATTCCTAAATCTCCCAATAATTCTACATATCTTTCATCCCTAGACACCCCTATCGCAGAAAAGGAAATAATCAATGCTGTTTCTCTCCTACCCAAAGACAAAATGCCCGGTCCAGATGGCTATACTGTCCGTTTTTATCGCCACTGTAAAAAACAGTTAATACCGCACTTACTTTCACTGATCAATCCTTTTCTTGCCAAAGGTGAATCCAGGGGCTCGTTTACACAGGCAATGTTATGTTTAATCCCTAAGAAAGATAAGGACCACTTTAGAAACTTTAGACCCATCACATTAATTAATACAGAATGTAAAATTTATGACAACATTTTAGCTGTTCGTATTACAAAGTTATCCCTGAACTTATTAATATATATCAATCTGGGTTTGTAAAATTAATACAGAATGTAAAATTTATGACAACATTTTAGCTGTTCGTATTCCAAAGTTATCCCTGAACTTATTAATATATATCAATCTGGGTTTGTAAAAGGTAGATCAATTACCGATAAATCGAGAACTTTCCTTAACATCATCCAACTTGCCTCTAAAATGGACTGTCCAGTTGTAGCCATCACATTAGATGCAGAAAAAGCGTTTGATCGGGTAAATGGTGACTTTATGTTTGGGGTATTGAGATGGCATGGTTTTAGTCCCACCTTTATTCAATATATTCAACTACTATATTCTGCCCCCTCTACTTCTATTTGGGCGAATGGTTCTCAATCTAAATATTTCTCTCTTCAGAGAGTTACCAGACAAGGTTGTCTCCTTTCCCCTCTTCTCTTCATTCTTGCTTTAGAACCTTTTCTAGAAAAAATTCGGCTTTCATCATTCTATACAGGGTTCAAATTTCAGAATATTGATATTAAATTCACTGCTTATGCTGACGACATCCTACTCTACAATTCCAATCCGTCCACTTCTTTACCCTCTCTTTTCTCTTTGTAACAAGAATACTTTCTGGATATAAACTAAATATTGACAAATCCGAAGTCTTACCTTTAAAAATGTTGCTTTTCCCATATGTTTCAGCATTCTGGTTTTGAATGGAACCCCAGGAATATCAAATGTCTAGGCATTCTTTATGCTAGCTCTATAAGAGAAACCATTAAGATGGACCACTCGGATATACTTAAAAAGATCACTGCACTCATTGAAAGTTGGTCCCCTCTTTTCTTATCCTGGTGGGGAGGCTTGCAACTATTAAAATGATGCTCCTCCCTATTGTAATTTTTTTATCTCTCTAAGCTCCCTATCTTTCTCCGGCTTTTTTCTTTAAAACTATAAACCGCCTTCTAACGTGGTTACCTTTAACTTTCGTTCTAGACATGTTCCTAGATTCTTCCCTTTCCTCCTTTCAATATCACATTGTTATATAATTAGTTTTTCACTTACAATTGTTCTTAGTATAATCATTACTGTTTTAATATTTCTGATTTCCCTTTTTCTTCTCTTCACCCCTTTTCTTTCTCTCTCTTTCTTTCCCCTCTTCCCCACTAATTAAAATACCTTAAAAGCGTTTTCCCTTAGTATTGTCTCTATATCCCTTTCTGGGATTGATATGCATAAAGGTTTATCTTAACATTATATTCTTAATGCTATATATTCCCTGTAATGATGTTTTACTGTGTTTATCTTATGTAATAAAAGCTTTTTAAACTAAAAATAAATACAAACAGGAAAATAGCAGGTTCCGTGTGAAAGTACAATGTGGCACAAATCAAATGTGTTTTTATAGTAACATTTGCAAATGAAAATGTGGCCTACAATGTGCACACTTAGGCTAACATAGGGAAAACTATAACGGGCCATGCAGGAAACTCATGAGAGATCGTGTAGCTAAAAAACTTTACCTCTGGACATATTTTTTTGTTTTTACAAAATACTATTACAGATGCAAAAGACTATACTGTTTACAAATGCGTGCTCGATGCTAGCAGCCAGATGTGTCCAGCCGATGTTCATGTTGCCATAGATATCACAATAAATATGAAGCAACATTCATCACACAAGAAACTAAATTATAAATTAAAAAACAGTACATTATTTTACATTACAAACAAGACACAATCAAACACCACTCGGCAAAACCCCCACATGCTCGCGGGACATTGTTTCCTTGTCTTTAGGCCACCCAATCTATTTCCTGTTTGCCTTACACTCTATAAAAACTGTACCACGCCAAACAGATAAGTATTATTCGCCATATGGCGGAAGACATTACTGGTGAATCAATACTTTGTATTTGTTAATTGCTTTTGGCATCTGTTTTTATGTACGACACAACGCAATAAAAAGGAGGAAGGTTTCACAAGTCACATCATTGCGACAGCCTGGGGAGGACTGGCCTGAACCTGCCCAGGAGGAAGTCCTAGCTAAAAATGATGGATACAGAATGAGAGGCAGAGGTAAAGCCTTCCTACTGGAGGCCAGAAAGAGAACAAATAAGGCAGTCTGAGCCTGGATTTAACATCTTCCCTACTTCCCCTAACAAGCAGCCAATGACGTTCTTCAGCAATAGCTACAACCCGGGAGACATATTCTACCTGAAATGCTGCATGTAACCCAGATCCAACTTCTCAACCAAGGTTTTGGGATGAGTAAAACAGAGAAAGGATGCTGAGTGCTTCAGGGCACGTGCTTCCTGGTGATGCTGTCCACAAATAGCAGCAATAGGCTTTGCCCAGAACACCAGCGACTTGAGTTCAGTATACCTCTCTCTCAGTGAGCTTCAAACTCAGCTGCAACTTTCCTGGAAAAATATGTAATCCCATAATTCTGTGTGTGCTCAAGTGCACTGATTTAGCATGATATGCCTTCCCTTCAGGGATGCAAAAATATTTATACAAATTGTTTAGATCATTTTAAGTACCTGCTGAGGGCTCAGCTAAGGATTTGGGCCTTCTGTTCACCTGCACCCAGCCTCCCAAAAAACACTGGTCCCTATGAAGACACCATGCTTCACAATGCCCTGGCCTGTCTTAGTCACACAACCATCACTTTGCTCTTTTGTAAATTACTCACTAGATTCTTATTGAGACAGCAGATAGCAAATGTTAGAAGAATGGGGTTGATACTCAATCAGCAGCAGCCAGGAGAATAGCGTTGTGAGCAAAAGGAAAGATAGGTACCTTTTCAGCATAAATTAATGGAACGCCATCTTCTGGGTCCATGAATGACGATAGATTGTTTAAAATGAATTAAACAAACTGGGCACTCAGATGCATCATGCTGGTATCTCAAAAACCAGGTCAAGGTTACATCACTGAACTGAATCCTAGGCAAGTACAGGACTTTAGTTAGCTCAGAACATTGAGTCTAGTCAATTGTAAGTCCCCAGCAACAGAACACTGACCATATTCCATCATCTGAAGGGCTTCTCACCATTGATGTCCACCTTTGATCCACCCAGCTGGAGCTAGGTGCTTGTCAAGCCACAATCGGGCAAATAAATCATTTTGTTACTACTGAGTCTCACTTTTTTTGGACGATACTCACATGAAACTCTGCCCTCTCAACATCATCCCTTTTAGTTTTGCTCTCAATATTTTTAGCCCTTGGAGGATTAAATAAGCCAGCTAATTCACAAGTCAAGGCAGCAGGTGTTATAGCTTAGCCCCCTCAACCACACTCACCCACCAGCCCAGAGATAATTAGTAAGGGATCTAAGAATTCTTTCCAAATAAAAAGTAGTCACTAAGGGGCATATGTACAAAGAAGGGTTGGAGCATGCTGTTAGCCTCCTTGGCTTAACGACACGCACCGCCACTTCTGAAACGCAGTGCTGCACCATTCGAACAAGAGTATGGTGCAGCTCTGTGTTGCCCCCTGCGCTGGTACTGAGTTTAGCAGCCTAGCCCCAACGCAGGCACTCTTGGGTCATAGTGCTAGGGTGTCTGCGTGCAGAGGAGGATTGTTTATGTGCAGGAAGGGCCCCCTTCCTGCACATTAACAATCTTTAAATTGCCGCTTTGTAACTTCTATGTGTGCTACTTAATGCAGCACACATAGAAGTTGCATAACATTCACCAAAATGGGGTCGCACACTGCTAATACACCAGCGGGATCGCCCCTAAGGACCATGGTAACTGTAGTACTGTTCTCTGCGATGCATCTTCTTTCGAATTCTCGCGTATCTTCAAATCTTCGCCATCCCTGTACACGTGTTTTGGGGTATTTACCCCTCATCAGCAGGGATTAGGCCATCTTCTTATCTTCTGGGGTTGCTGCGTGCTGCCAAATATTACCAGGTATAGTACCACACAAAGGCGCGCAGGTGCGGGGTCCCGAGCTCGTCAGCTCAAAGCTCCAAGGAGCATAAACATTCACCAAAATGGGGTCGCACACTGCTAATACACCAGCGGGATCGCCCCTAAGGACCATGGTAACTGTAGTACTGTTCTCTGCGATGCATCTTCTTTCGAATTCTCGCGTATCTTCAAATCTTCGCCATCCCTGTACACATGTTTCGGGGTATTTACCCCTCATCAGCAGGGATTAGGCCATCTTCTTATCTTCTGGGGTTGATGCGTGCTGCCAAATATTACCAGGTATAGTACCACACAAAGGCGCGCAGGTGCGGGGTCCCGAGCTCGTCAGCTCAAAGCTCCAAGGAGCATAAACATTCACCAAAATGGGGTCGCACACTGCTAATACACCAGCGGGATCGCCCCTAAGGACCATGGTAACTGTAGTACTGTTCTCTGCGATGCATCTTCTTTCGAATTCTCGCGTATCTTCAAATCTTCGCCATCCCTGTACACATGTTTCGGGGTATTTACCCCTCATCAGCAGGGATTAGGCCATCTTCTTATCTTCTGGGGTTGCTGCGTGCTGCCAAATATTACCAGGTATAGTACCACACAAAGGCGCGCAGGTGCGGGGTCCCGAGCTCGTCAGCTCAAAGCTCCAAGGAGCATAAACATTCACCAAAATGGGGTCGCACACTGCTAATACACCAGCGGGATCGCCCCTAAGGACCATGGTAACTGTAGTACTGTTCTCTGCGATGCATCTTCTTTCGAATTCTCGCGTATCTTCAAATCTTCGCCATCCCTGTACACGTGTTTCGGGGCATTTACCCCTCATCAGCAGGGATTAGGCCATCTTCTTATCTTCTGGGGTTGCTGCGTGCTGCCAAATATTACCAGGTATAGTACCACACAAAGGCGTGCAGGTGCGGGGTCCCGAGCTCGTCAGCTCAAAGCTCCAAGGAGCATAAACATTCACCAAAATGGGGTCGCACACTACTAATACACCAGCAGGATCGCCCCTAAGGACCATGGTAACTGTAGTACTGTTCTCTGCGATGCATCTTCTTTCGAATTCTCGCGTATCTTCAAATCTTCGCCATCCCTGTACACGTGTTTCGGGGTATTTACCCCTCATCAGCAGGGATTAGGCCATCTTCTTATCTTCTGGGGTTGCTGCGTGCTGCCAAATATTACCAGGTATAGTACCACACAAAGGCGCGCAGGTGCGGAGTCCCGAGCTCGTCAGCTCAAAGCTCCAAGGAGCATAAACATTCACCAAAATGGGGTCGCACACTGCTAATACACCAGCGGGATCGCCCCTAAGGACCATGGTAACTGCAGTACTGTTCTCTGCGATGCATCTTCTTTCGAATTCTCGCGTATCTTCAAATCTTTGCCATCCCTGTACACGTGTTTCGGGGTATTTACCCCTCATCAGCAGGGATTAGGCCATCTTCTTATCTTCTGGGGTTGCTGCGTGCTGCCAAATATTACCAGGTATAGTACCACACAAAGGCGCGCAAGTGCGGGGTCCCGAGCTCGTCAGCTCAAAGCTCCAAGGAGCATAAACATTCACCAAAATGGGGTCGCACACTGCTAATACACCAGCGGGATCGCCCCTAAGGACCATGGTAACTGTAGTACTGTTCTCTGCGATGCATCTTCTTTCGAATTCTCGCGTATCTTCAAATCTTCGCCATCCCTGTACACGTGTTTCGGGGTATTTACCCCTCATCAGCAGGGATTAGGCCATCTTCTTATCTTCTGGGGTTGCTGCGTGCTGCCAAATGTTACCAGGTATAGTACCACACATAGGCGCGCAGGTGCGGGGTCCCGAGCTCGTCAGCTCAAAGCTCCAAGGAGCATAAACATTCACCAAAATGGGGTCGCACACTGCTAATACACCAGCGGGATCGCCCCTAAGGACCATGGTAACTGTAGTACTGTTCTCTGCGATGCATCTTCTTTCGAATTCTCGCGTATCTTCAAATCTTCGCCATCCCTGTACACGTGTTTCGGGGTATTTACCCCTCATCAGCAGGGATTAGGCCATCTTCTTATCTTCTGGGGTTGCTGCGTGCTGCCAAATATTACCAGGTATAGTACCACACAAAGGCGCGCAGGTGCGGGGTCCCGAGCTCGTCAGCTCAAAGCTCCAAGGAGCATAAACATTCACCAAAATGGGGTCGCACACTGCTAATACACGAGCGGGATCGCGCCTAAGGACCATGGTAACTGTAGTACTGTTCTCTGCGATGCATCTTCTTTCGAATTCTCGCGTATCTTCAAATCTTCGCCATCCCTGTACACGTGTTTCGGGGTATTTACCCCTCATCAGCAGGGATTAGGCCATCTTCTTATCTTCTGGGGTTGCTGCGTGCTGCCAAATATTACCAGGTATAGTACAACACAAAGGCGCGAAGGTGCGGGGTCCCGAACTCGTCAGCTCAAAGCTCCAAGGAGCATAAACATTCACCAAAATGGGGTTGCACACTGCTAATACACCAGCGGGATCGCCCCTAAGGACCATGGTAACTGTAGTACTGTTCTCTGCGGTGCATCTTCTTTCGAATTCTCGCGTATCTTCAAATCTTCGCCATCCCTGTACACGTGTTTCGGGGTATTTACCCCTCATCAGCAGGGATTAGGCCATCTTCTTATCTTCTGGGGTTGCTGCGTGCTGCCAAATATTACCAGGTATAGTACCACACAAAGGCGCGCAGGTGCGGGGTCCGGAGCTCGTCAGCTCAAAGCTCCAAGGAGCATAAACATTCACCAAAATGGGGTGGCACACTGCTAATACACCAGCGGGATCGCCCCTAATGACCATGGTAACTGTAGTACTCTTCTCTGCGATGCATCTTCTTTCGAATTCTCGCGTATCTTCAAATCTTCGCCATCCCTGCACACGTGTTTCGGGGTATTTACCCCTCATCAGCAGGGATTAGGCCATCTTCTTATCTTCTGGGGTTGCTGCGTGCTGCCAAATATTACCAGGTATAGTACCACACAAAGGCGCGCAGGTGCGGGGTCCCGAGCTCGTCAGCTCAAAGCTCCAAGGAGTATAAACATTCACCAAAATGGGGTCGCACACTGCTAATACACCAGCGGGATCGCCCCTAAGGACCATGGTAACTGTAGTACTGTTCTCTGCGATGCATCTTTTTTCGAATTCTCGCGTATCTTCAAATCTTCGCGATCCCTGTACACGTGTTTCGGGGTATTTACCTCTCATCAGCAGGGATTAGGCCATCTTCTTATCTTCTGGGGTTGCTGCGTGCTGCCAAATATTACCAGGTGTAGTACCACACAAAGGCGCGCAGGTGCGGGGTCCCGAGCTCGTCAGCGCAAAGCTCCAAGGAGCATAAACATTCACTAAAATGGGGTCGCACACTGCTAATACACCAGAGGGATCGCCCCTAGGGACCATGGTAACTGTAGTACTGTTCTCTGCGATGCATCTTCTTTCGAATTCTCGCGTATCTTCAAATCTTCGCCATCCCTGTACACGTGTTTCGGGGTATTTACCCCTCATCAGCAGGGATTAGGCCATCTTCTTATCTTCTGGGGTTGCTGCGTGCTGCCAAATATTACCAGGTATAGTACCACACAAAGGCGCGCAGGTGCGGGGTCCCGAGCTCGTCAGCTCAAAGCTCCAAGGAGCATAAACATTCACCAAAATGGGGTCGCACACTGCTAATACACCAGTCGGATCGCCCCTAAGGACCATGGCAACTGTAGTACTGTTCTCTGCGATGCATCTTCTTTCGAATTCTCGCGTATCTTCAAATCTTCGCCATCCCTGTACACGTGTTTCGGGGTATTTACCCCTCATCAGCAGGGATTAGGCCATCTTCTTATCTTCTGGGGTTGCTGCGTGCTGCCAAATATTACCAGGTATAGTACCACACAAAGGCGCGCAGGTGCGGGGTCCCGAGCTCGTCAGCTCAAAGCTCCAAGGAGCATAAACATTCACCAAAATGGGGTCGCACACTGCTAATACACCAGCGGGATCGCCCCTAAGGACCATGGTAACTGTAGTACTGTTCTCTGCGATGCATCTTTTTTCGAATTCTCGCGTATCTTCAAATCTTCGCCATCCCTGTACACGTGTTTCGGGGTATTTACCCCTCATCAGCAGGGATTAGGCCATCTTCTTATCTTCTGGGGTTGCTGCGTGCTGCCAAATATTACCAGGTATAGTACCACACAAAGGAGCGCAGGTGCGGGGTCCCGAGCTCGTCAGCTCAAAGCTCCAAGGAGCATAAACATTCACCAAAATGGGGTCGCACACTGCTAATACACCAGCCGGATCGCCCCTAAGGACCATGGTAACTGTAGTACTGTTCTCTGCGATGCATCTTCTTTCGAATTCTCACGTATCTTCAAATCTTCGCCATCCCTGTACACGTGTTTCGGGAGATTTACCCCTCATCAGCAGGGATTAGGCCATCTTCTTATCTTCTGGGGTTGCAGCGTGCTGCCAAATATTACCAGGTATAGTACCACACAAAGGCGCGCAGGTGCGGGGTCCCGAGCTCGTCAGCTCAAAGCTCCAAGGAGCATAAACATTCACCAAAATGGGGTCGCACACTGCTAATACACCAGCGGGATGGCCCCTAAGGACCATTGTAACTGTAGTACTGATCTCTGCGATGCATCTTCTTTCGAATTCTCGCGTATCTTCAAATCTTTGCCATCCCTGTACACGTGGTTCGGGGTATTTACCCCTCATCAGCAGGGATTAGGCCATCTTCTTATCTTCTGGGGTTGCTGCGTGCTGCCAAATATTACCAGGTATAGTACCACACAAAGGCGCGCAGGTGCGGGGTCCCGAGCTCGTCAGCTCAAAGCTCCAAGGAGCATAAACATTCACCAAAATGGGGTCGCACACTGCTAATACACCAGCGGGATCGCCCCTAAGGACCATGGTAACTGTAGTACTGTTCTCTGCGATGCATCTTATTTCGAATTCTCGCGTATCTTCAAATCTTCGCCATCCCTGTACACGTGTTTCGGGGTATTTACCCCTCATCAGCAGGGATTAGGCCATCTTCTTATCTTCTGGGGTTGCTGCGTGCTGCCAAATATTACCAGGTATAGTACCACACAAAGGCGCGCAGGTGCGGGGTCCCGAGCTCGTCAGCTCAAAGCTCCAAGGAGCATAAACATTCACCAAAATGGGGTCGCACACTGCTAATACACCAGCGGGATCGCCCCTAAGGACCATGGTAACTGTAGTACTGTTCTCTGTGATACATCTTCTTTCGAATTCTCGCGTATCTTCAAATCTTCGCCATCCCTGTACACGTGTTTCGGGGTATTTACCCCTCATCAGCAGGGATTAGGCCATCTTCTTATCTTCTGGGGTTGCTGCGTGCTGCCAAATATTACCAGGTATAGTACCACACAAAGGCGCGCAGGTGCGGGGTCCCGAGCTCGTCAGCTCAAAGCTCCAAGGAGCATAAACATTCACCAAAATGGGGTGGCACACTGCTAATACACCAGCGGGATCGCCCCTAAGGACCATGGTAACTGTAGTACTGTTCTCTGCGATGCATCTTCTTTCGAATTCTCGCGTATCTTCAAATCTTCGCCATCCCTGCACACGTGTTTCGGGGTATTTACCCCTCATCAGCAGGGATTAGGCCATCTTCTTATCTTCTGGGGTAGCTACGTGCTGCCAAATATTACCAGGTATAGTACCACACAAAGGCGCGCAGGTGCGGGGTCCCGAGCTCGTCAGCTCAAAGCTCCAAGGAGCATAAACATTCACCAAAATGGGGTCGCACACTGCTAATACACCAGCGGGATCGCCCCTAAGGACCATGGTAACTGTAGTACTGTTCTCTGCGATGCATCTTCTTTCGAATTCTCGCGTATCTTCAAATCTTCGCCATCCCTGTACACGTGTTTCGGGGTATTTACCCCTCATCAGCAGGGATTAGGCCATCTTCTTATCTTCTGGGGTTGCTGCGTGCTGCCAAATATTACCAGGTATAGTGCCACACAAAGGCGCGCAAGTGCGGGGTCCCGAGCTCGTCAGCTCAAAGCTCCAAGGAGCATAAACATTCACCAAAATGGGGTCGCACACTGCTAATACACCAGCCGGATCGCCCCTAAGGACCATGGTAACTGTAGTACTGTTCTCTGCGAAGCATCTTCTTTCGAATTCTCGCATATCTTCAAATCTTCGCCATCCCTGTACACGTGTTTCGGGGTATTTACCCCTCATCAGCAGGGATTAGGCCATCTTCTTATCTTCTGGGGTTGCTGCGTGCTGCCAAATATTACCAGGTATAGTACCACACAAAGGCGCGCAGGTGCGGGGTCCCGATCTCGTCAGCTCAAAGCTCCAAGGAGCATAAACATTCACCAAAATGGGGTCGCACACTGCTAATACACCAGCGGGATCGCCCCTAAGGACCATGGTAACTGTAGTACTGATCTCTGCGATGCATCTTCTTTCGAATTCTCGCGTATCTTCAAATCTTCGCCATCCCTGTACACGTGGTTCGGGGTATTTACCCCTCATCAGCAGGGATTAGGCCATCTTCTTATCTTCTGGGGTTGCTGCGTGCTGCCAAATATTACCAGGTATAGTACCACACAAAGGCGCGCAGGTGCGGGTTCCCGAGCTCGTCAGCTCAAAGCTCCAAGGAGCATAAACATTCACCAAAATGGGGTCGCACACTGCTAATACACCAGCGGGATCGCCCCTAAGGACCATGGTAACTGTAGTACTGTTCTCTGCGATGCATCTTCTTTCGATTTCTCGCGTATCTTCAAATCTTCGCCATCCCTGTACACGTGTTTCGGGGTATTTACCCCTCATCAGCAGGGATTAGGCCATCTTCTTATCTTCTGGGGTTGCTGCGTGCTGCCAAATATTACCAGGTATAGTACCACACAAAGGCGCGCAGGTGCGGGATCCCGAGCTCATCAGCTCAAAGCTCCAAGGAGCATAAACATTCACCAAAATGGGGTCGCACACTGCTAATACACCAGCGGGATCGCCCCTAAGGACCATGGTAACTGTAGTACTGTTCTCTGTGATGCATCTTCTTTCGAATTCTCGCGTATCTTCAAATCTTCGCCATCCCTGTACACGTGTTTCGGGGTATTTACCCCTCATCAGCAGGGATTAGGCCATCTTCTTATCTTCTGGGGTTGCTGCGTGCTGCCAAATATTACCAGGTATAGTACCACACAAAGGCGCGCAGGTGCGGGGTCCCGAGCTCGTCAGCTCAAAGTTCCAAGGAGCATAAACATTCACCAAAATGGGGTGGCACACTGCTAATACACCAGCGGGATCGCCCCTAAGGACCATGGTAACTGTAGTACTGTTCTCTGCGATGCATCTTCTTTCGAATTCTCGCGTATCTTCAAATCTTCGCCATCCCTGTACACATGTTTCGGGGTATTTACCCCTCATCAGCAGGGATTAGGCCATCTTCTTATCTTCTGGGGTTGCTACGTGCTGCCAAATATTACCAGGTATAGTACCACACAAAGGCGCGCAGGTGCGGGGTCCCGAGCTCGTCAGCTCAAAGCTCCAAGGAGCATAAACATTCACCAAAATGGGGTCGCACACTGCTAATACACCAGCGGGATCGCCCCTAAGGACCATGGTAACTGTAGTACTGTTCTCTGCGATGCATCTTCTTTCGAATTCTCGCGTATCTTCAAATCTTCGCCATCCCTGTACACGTGTTTCGGGGTATTTACCCCTCATCAGCAGGGATTAGGCCATCTTCTTATCTTCTGGGGTTGCTGCGTGCTGCCAAATATTACCAGGTATAGTACCACACAAAGGCGCGCAGGTGCGGGGTCCCGAGCTCGTCAGCTCAAAGCTCCAAGGAGCAAAAACATTCACCAAAATGGGGTCGCACACTGCTAATACACCAGCGGGATCGCCCCTAAGGACCATGGTAACTGTAGTACTGTTCTCTGCAATGCATCTTCTTTCGAATTCTCTCGTATCTTCAAATCTTCGCCATCCCTGTACACGTGTTTCGGGATATTTACCCCTCATCAGCAGGGATTAGGCCATCTTCTTATCTTCTGGGGTTGCTGCGTGCTGCCAAATATTACCAGGTATAGTACCACACAAAGGTGCGCAGGTGCGGGGTCCCGAGCTCGTCAGCTCAAAGCTCCAAGGAGCATAAACATTCACCAAAATGGGGTCGCACACTGCTTATACACCAGCGGGATCGCCCCTAAGGACCATGGTAACTGTAGTACTGTTCTCTGCGATGCATCTTCTTTGCCGGTGAGTGAGTAGTGTGCGACCCCACTCCCCTTTAAGTTGCATAACATCATTTAAAAAAAATCATTGTTTATGTGCAGGAAGGGGGACCTTCCTGTATGTAAACAATCATTGGCCTTTTGCTGTTTTCATGTGTGCTGCTCAACGCAGCACACATGAAAACAGCAAGAACAAGGAGAAATATAAAATTTCTCCTCATTGCGCCAGGGTAAGACCAGGTTTTCCCTGATCTTAATTCTGATGCTGCCTTCTATTTTCGCCTTTCTTGTAAATAGGTGGCAGCTTCAGAATCAATAGGTGTTGCGGTGAAACGCATACAGCAACACCAGTTTCCTCCCCTTTCACGATAAGCACAGATTGAAAGGGGGCCTTATTTACAAGGCAGCGTTAAGCCCGCTAACTTGTAAATAAGGTGAAGCCCCCATCCCCACAGGAACGTCCTAAAAGGTGGTTTTTCCGTGGCGAAAGAGGCTTGTACACATACCCCTAAGGACCTAAAATGTAGCCCAGTCGACCTTAAAATAGCTCAAATAGGTCTGAATCCTCATGTCAGTACACCAGACCAGTGTCTATTGGGCCTCTCCCAACTTGGGCCTGCCTAACAAATATTGCTAATGTAGTAAAATATTAGCTGAAAGGAACCAGACAGTCGCAATCAAACAGTTTACTTCTCAACCCCCAGCCCAGAGCAACTATAGAGTCCAATTGGAACCTACCAGCATATACAACAGTAATGGCTGCTGTGTTATTACCAGTGGCAATAACCATTACCCCTGTATTTAGATTATGACCATAAAACATAGGGAATGAACAGCATTAAATTTCAACATCCTCATTTTAGCAGCCTTTAGCTTCTAGAGACACTTGAGGTAAATGTTTTGTAACTATTTTTGCACCCCGAAAAGAAACAAAATTACTTATGTGAGTGGGAAAGTGTGCTTTTTAGGTAAAGGCAAGTGAGCAGCTCTATATTTCATGGGGTGTATAAGAAGGTGGTTTATTAGTGAGGATGGGGGTACTTCCCAAGTCCAAAATCTTTTCAGGTCAAACACATAGGGGCATATTTACAAGAAAAGTGATGGAGCACGACTTTTAGCCTTCCTGACTTGACGATGCACTGCGCCACTTTCGCAACGCAGGACTGCACTGTATTTACAACAATAGGGTGCAGCCTTGCATTTCCCCCTGTGGGGGCGCTAATTACAGCTACCTGGTGCCAATGCATGCAAAAAGAACAATCGATGGACAGAATTCAGAACAATGTCATACATTCACCCCAGTTTTGGAAAAGGGGGGTGGTGATGGACAGAGTTTCTGATTGATGCAGAATACTCTTACCAAGTCAAGAGATCATGGTTTTAATCCATCACCGTTTTTTAGCTCAATGCACCATCCCAGCTCAGAACCTGGCTATATGCAAATTAGTCTGTTCCTGTCCCAGTGCATGCTGGGAACAAAGCAAACCAAACTACCAAGCCAATTCTTATACTGGGAAGGAAACAAGCTTCCGGGGACCGGTTTCTGGCATCACAGCCTTCTTCGGCCCGGCTTGCTTTAATCCTGATGGTGCAATGAGCAAGGGACTCACGTCTGAGCATACCCTCCCACACATAGTGTGGATAAAACCGATTTTGGAAAAGGGGGGTGGTGATGGACAGAGTTTCTGAATGATGCAGAATACTCTTACCAAGTCAAGAGATCATGGTTTTAATCCATCACCGTTTTTTAGCTCAATGCACCATCCCAACTCAGAACCTGGCTATATGCAAATTAGTCTGTTCCTGTCCCAGTGCATGCTGGGAACAAGGCAAACCAAACTACCAAGCCAATTCTTATACTGGGAAGGAAACAAGCTTCCGGGGACCGGTTTCTGGCATCACAGCCTTCTTCGGCCCGGCTTGCTTGAATCCTGATGGTGCAATGAGCAAGGGACTCACGTCTGAGCATACCCTCCCACACATAGTGTGGATAAAACCGATTTTGGAAAAGGGGGGTGGTGATGGACAGAGTTTCTGAATGATGCAGAATACTCTTACCAAATCAAGAGATCATGGTTTTAATCCATCACCCTTTTTTAGCTCAATGCACCATCCCAGCTCAGAACCTGGCTCTCTTGACTTGGTAAGAGTATTCTGCATCATTCATGTTGGAAATGGAATCCCTGGCTGGCCAGGGCTTTCGCCAAAGTCAGTCAGAGACCACCACTCCCAAGTCAGGGCAAGGGAGTTACACGCCAAGATAACCCCTGCTCACCCTCTAGGCAACGTGGCGCGAGCAGCAAGGCTAAACTTGGAGGCGATGTAAGTTAAGTATTTGCGCACGCACCCCAGCAACAACACCCAGGGCCCACCACAAAGGAAACTCCACACCAGGTTATATAAAAAATAGCCTTTGTATTATAATAAACATACATTAGATAAGACACACATCTTGTTACACTGTGCCAGAGGCACGGGCAGAATTTACAAGGGATATTGTACAGGACAGGGCCACCTGGACCACTGTCAGGGGTATGCACTTTTAGAACTTAGCACTTGTAGAAAGTAAAATCACTGTAGCACACAATATAAAAATAGAGCACACAACCAGTAATCACTGGTAACATGACCTCACTAGCACCACCTGTACTAGGGAGAAAACAACCACCTACATATCACACTACCTGTAGGGGTGTAAGAACATAACACATGATGCAATGCATAACATTCATTCAGAGGTGTAAGGAGGGAAACCACATGATGCATCACAATACATTCAGAGGTGTAAGCAAAATAAACAATTGCGCCAAACTCACTTAAGTCACCACCTGTGACTGTCCCTAGGCCAACTGGCCTCTCTAGGGCTAGGACGCCCTGTGTCCCAAAGTCAGGGGGCCTAAACGTGGCAGTTGCCCACAAAGTGCTGGGCAACTGGTGCAGGGAAAGTTAGGGCAACGTTGGAGCCTCTCTGGCTCAAGAACCACCACTGGGCACTGATGAGCCTCTCTGGGCTCTAGAACAATGAACTGGCCCTCCTGAGCCTCGAGCCTCTCAGGGCTCGCAAAGCAAATGGCACTCTCAGAGCCTCTCTGGGCTCTTAATACAAATGGCACCCTCAGAGCCTCTCTGGGCTCGCAGAACGAAGGAAGGTCGCCTCACTGGGCAGGGGGGCCTCTCTCGGGGGACCCCAGAACAACTGGAGAGCCACTCGGGGCTCAAAGAACAAATTGCCCCCCAGGAGCCTCTCCGGGCTCGACAGACAATGCAGCCGTTACGGTGGAGTCCCCCACTGGGGACTCTGAACTTGTAATTGCCCCCAGGAGCCTCGGGGCTCCAATCACCATTGCCTGCTCTGAGCCTCTCGGGGCTCTGACTCTGCTCGTTGGAGTCCCTCCCGGGGGACTCGGAATCAAAGGGGGGCCCCACGGGCCTCTTAGCACCAAGGCCTGCACTGGAGGGGAGGGGCGGGCACCGGCAATGTGCCCCGACGCCCCCCTCTCCTGCGAATGCACTCACCGGGTTCTGGCGGCCGGCTGGAGAGCTCCCGCTCCTCGGGACTCTCCTCGGTCTCCGGTCGGTGGCGGCAGGACTCTCTCCCTCCTCTGGGGCTGGCGGAAGGTCCGGGGCTCTCCCTACACTTGGGAGCCCCGGGCAGGACGCTGTGGCTGCTTCCGGCTTCTCTCTCGGGGCAGGCGCGGGACTTCCTCTCTCCCCGCTGGCCCCGCCCACAATGTCACAGGCTGGATTGCCTGACTTCCTCCTCGGGCAGCCAATGGCAGCGCGTAGATGCTGGGCAATGCCGGGTGGGCTCCGGCTCCAATTCCAAACCCCGAGCGAGGTGGGCACTCGCTCGGCAGAAAAACAGCGGCAATGTCCCGGGCAGGGTGGGCACCTGCCAGGGGACTCTAAAATTGGCAAAAGCGGCGTGGGCAGCCGCGGAAGGACAATGACAGCGCTCCCAGCGCTTAGCCGATAAATAAAGCGCTTCTAAGCGCTAGGGCCGCAAATAAAGCGCTTCCAACGCTTCAGGGGTAATAGAAAGCGCTCTCAAGCGCTAAGGGCCACAAGGAAGCGCTTCCAAGCGCTAGAGGCAAAGTCCAGGCCCCAAAGTCCCTAAAAGTCAAGCCAAAGTCCTTTTAGGCAGGCAGGGGGGCAAGGCTGGGCCCAGAGCCAGCACACTGGGTCTCCAGGCAGGGAGACACTCCAAGTGGCGGTCCTCTGGCCCAGCGACAGCAGCAGCCCCCTCTGGCAGGATCAGAAAAGAGAACAACATTCATGGGGACACAGCCCCTTCTTATACTGTAAAATCCTTTGTTTCAAGGTGCAGGGTGGGGGGAAAACCAGTTGCAGCTGGCTTGGGAGCACTCTTGATGGCCCAACCACCCATTTCTTTCACTGGGGAGGCTAGGGTCGTTAGACACACCACAGGGGGGCGGAGCCAGCATTGTGTGGGGAAAACCCAGCCCATCCAGGACACAGGTACACTCCTCCCACACATCACTCATGCTAATCTCACACTCACCACCGGGCAGACCCATCCAGACTTCCTGGAGCCTGGCATGCCAGCCAGCTCCAGCCAATCACGCTCCAGCACCCTCACTGCACACATATCTCAATGTCCAGAAGTAGCACTTCCCTTCTAGACACATACATGCCGCATACACCATCTCGCAGCATTCACTCTCACGAGTTCACACATACTAAACTCAAGCCTGCACTCCCCACGCATCAGGAACTACCAGGGTGTTCTGCTTGGGTTCTCAGATTAGATAGAACCAGCTCATCAGAGCCTTACTAACCCAGCCAGAATGTTACCCTCTGCCCCTCCCTAGGACCTATTCACAACAGGTATCTACCCCCTAAGAAACAGGGAATTCCTAAGATACATACCATGTACCTCCTATAATCGGCGATCTCGCGGTCCCATACGAACCCAGACCTCTCTACCCAGACGGCAGTATCAGAATCGGCGGCTTCGCGGTCCCATTCGAACCCAGACCTCTCTACCCAGACGGCAGTATCAGAATCGGCGATCTCGCGGTCCCATACGAACCCAGATCTCTCTACCCAGACGGCAGTATCAGAATCGGCGATCTCACGGTCCCATTCGAACCCAGATCTCTCTACCCAGATGGCAGTATCAGAATCGGCGATCTCGCGGTCCCATACGAACCCAGACGGCAGTATCAGAATCGGCGGCCTCGCGGTCCCATTCGAACCCAGACCTCTCTACCCAGACGGCAGTATCAGAATCGGCGATCTCGCGGTCCCATACGAACCCAGATCTCTCTACCCAGACGGCAGTATCAGAATCGGCGATCTCGCGGTCCCATACGAACCCAGATTTCTCTACCCAGACGGCAGTATCAGAATCGGCGGCCTCGCGGTCCCATTCGAACCCAGACCTCTCTACCCAGACGGCAGTATCAGAATCGGCGATCTCGCGGTCCCATACGAACCCAGATCTCTCTACCCAGACGGCAGTATCAGAATCGGCGATCTCGCGGTCCCATACGAACCCAGATCTCTCTACCCAGACGGCAGTATCAGAATCGGCGGCCTCGCGGTCCCATTCGAACCCAGACCTCTCTACCCAGACGGCAGTATCAGAATCGGCGATCTCGCGGTCCCATACGAACCCAGATCTCTCTACCCAGACGGCAGTATCAGAATCGGCGATCTCGCGGTCCCATACGAACCCAGATCTCTCTACCCAGACGGCAGTATCAGAATCGGCGGCCTCGCGGTCCCATTCAAACCCAGACCTCTCTACCCAGACGGCAGTATCAGAATCGGCGATCTCGCGGTCCCATACGAACCCAGATCTCTCTACCCAGACGGCAGTATCAGAATCGGCGATCTCGCGGTCCCATACGAACCCAGATCTCTCTACCCAGACGGCAGTATCAGAATCGGCGATCTCGCGGTCTCATACAGACCCAGACAACCTACCCAGACGGCAGCTTATCCTATGATTACCATTATACAAAGGGGTCGATCTCACTATTCATCAGGGGTATAGAACCATAGTATTCCCGATCACACAACGGTTGCCAATTTAGATAATGTGCAGTATGGTCGTTAATTCAAGGGGCTCCTCTCTCCCTTATTCAGTTACCACTTACCTGATCAGGGTTAGCATCTGTTCACATAGCAGCATCTGACTAGAAGAATAGGTTACCCTCTCATACAAGAACACCCGGCACATATCGGTTCACTAAGAACTGGGGTACTTTATTTCCCATTTATGATAAACAAACATATAACATCATACTACAACACATAACCTGCAAAGAGAAGTAAAAGATTAGGTCGTACACTCTAATAAGAAAGGGTCGACATCACCTTATTAATATGAAGTCCACAGTCAGCAGTCATCTAGGTTCCCTTCTCGTCTGGGCCTTGGCTCGTCTTGAAGTCACACCTCCGCAATCACGGATACACGGCTGCACCGCTATGCGCTGTTCCCTTCACCCTTCTCCAAGCCCCTGGGACCTTCCTCTCATCGGCTACTCTCCTTCCCTGGCTGTTCTGCTGGGAGAGTATCTGTTTCTCGATTCTTCTCCGCCTTTGGAATGGCGTCTGTCTTCCCTGGAATAAGTAATAGGTTTTCTACTAACGGCTAGATGCCGCCTACGAACTGACTGCACAACTATCTCGGGCTTTCACTCATATAGAAGCGTGTTTCTTCATGGAAAATTCCAGCCAGTAACCTGCCGCCCACCAAATTCTTGTACCTCCCCGTACCAAGGACACGTTCCCAGCTGGCCGGCCTGATGTTGTGTCTTCGGTATGAAGAAAAATACAATCCTTCGACAAGGGCCGGCCTGAACCGGTTCTCTCCAAGCGAACAACACCTCGTAACTAAAACATTACACTTGACCTAGAAGCATCCCAAGCTGCCGGGGCAGAAAGAAAGATGGAGTCTCTCCCGTTTGGGGCCTACCAGGCCCGAATTCAGCATAACTCCATGGAAAGTATAATAATACCCTGACTAAAGGACGGATTACCCCTAATACTAGCGAATCTATCCCCTAGCCTATATGCTCTAATCTAGGGAGGAGAATGCGGAATTATATCAAAGTGCCTCGTAAATAGGCTCTATCCACTACTCTACCCCTTGCACTGGAATGATAAGAGACTGAAGTCACCATCAGTCACCTTTCCTCAAAAGAGGGCCGGGAAAATCAAGCAGAACATTTCACCCTTGACTTCAGTCTATTATACATTCATCAAACAGAACTAACATCTATGGAGGAATAATAGGAAACAAAACGAACTGATCTATGTCTAGTACCAGGTTTGCAGTATTGAAGTAGAGAAGGAATACACTGAATAAAGCAACAGATAGCAATCAAAATGCTAATGGTAATCAAAATTCCCCCTAATATTTGACGCAACATATGTAGATCAGGTAGCCAATTAAAGAGCCAGTCAAACCAGCCCTGGTCAATGTGTTTTCTAACCTCTTCCGTCAAGTCATGAAGTTTGTCAATATGAGCCTGAATGGATTTTGTATGGTCAGACAGGTTAAAACAACAAAGACCCTCAAAATCAGAACAATCATGTCCATGTTTAAGCAAAAGATAATCAATAGCCGCCCGGTTCTGCAAGATAGCTCTACGTTCACCCTGGGCGTCTAATAGTATGTCAGACAAAATCGTAGAAGTATGATTAATGGATTTTACCATCCAGCAGGCCTTTTTCCCAATAGACTTGGCATTATAGACCGCCAAGGCAGGAACACCAACAATTGAGAAAGCTAAGCTAAGGTATTCAGATTTGGAATATAAATGCATAGACGAATCACAGTCCTCCTGTAACATTACAGCATCTCGGATCACACGGGAATTAGTATGGGGATGTGAGGAGAACATCAACAAACTCAGTCTGGTAATGGCACAAGGGCCTCCGGAAATGTTCGCGGGAATATATGGCCAGGATGTATTACCACAAGAGAAGAGCCAACCAGAGGGTAGCAGCATTGTACGGTAATGACTGGGGGTCACCACTAAACTCTTACAAGTCATATTATTTTGAACAGAGGTACATAATTTCGGTGATCTTCGGAAGCATAAAGTCCTTTCATGAGCTGTGAATGATGTAGCACCTTTCAATTTTAAACGCACACACTCAGAAATAGCATTGGGATCACAAGTAAGAAAGAAGCATAAATCACCCTGCGTGATATTATAAGTTATTATCTGGGACTGGATCAAGGGTGTTGAATCGGACAACTCAGTACATAAAGGGCAGTATTCATGTGTAGCAACGTCTCCCAAAAGGACATTAGGACGGGCATTCGATACATTGAAAATATGGGCCAAAGTCTCCAATGAAGCAGGGACAGCAACTAAACAAGTCGCTAGAATGTCAGTCACCGACCGCATCGGCGTTAAACAAAAATGAGGGGCATTAGTCACGCGCTTGGCCAAAGTAGTCCAAAAGTTCGATGATGAATCCCACGCAGCAAAGGAACGCGGCATCCGGGTTCTCAAATCAGCCCGGGTCGATGGGTTCCCTCCTCTCCCGTCGTAGCAGTCCAAAAGGAGTCCAACGCCGACACATCATGCAGCAACAGTCCAGAGAATGATCTGAAAGAAAATCAAAGACAGGCATTATTCATTCTCGTAGGTAACATTTGTCAGCTGGGACAGCTTCCCAGCTATCTTTCCCTGGTCTCATGACTAGAACAGTATTATCATGACCGGTTGCAATAATCTCAGCTTGCTCAGGGGGATTCTTAGGCGATTGCACCCAAACTCTAGCTCCAGGATTATCCGTGGAGCCGAATCCTTTTTGTCCTCGTACAGTTAGCAACGTTGGGGCAGTGCCTTTTGTGATCTCACCACTGAAAACAGGCATTATCAACAATTGAGCAATTCGGTCAGTTCTATGAATCGGTAAATCAACCTCACTGCTATTCATCAGGAGCACCTTAATCTCTCCCTGATAGTCACTGTCAATGACTCCTCCGAGCACTTGAATACCTTTCACAGCCAGCCCCGATCTAGGGGCGATTAATTCAAAATTTCCAGTGGGTATACAGACACCAACACCGGTTTCAATGATGGCTCAATCTTTACTCTTCATAATAGTATCATTCATGGCATGCAGGTCTAGACCTGCCGACCCCGGGGTCGCTCTGCATGGAGCCAGTGCTCCGGGGGTAATTTCCCAGTATATCACAGGGTCCCCAATTTGATTGGGCTTTGCATCGACATTTGGAGGAAACAAACGCATCAATGGAGATTCAGCATTTAGAAAGGGACGATTATTCAAAATTAACAAGGCCTGAAATAAACAGTCCCTCCAATTCCTATAGCGGTCGCCGGTTAGCTTACACAGTTGATGTTTCAGCAAACCGTTCATCCGCTCAATTAAACCCGAGGCCTGAGGATAATATGGTATATGAAACACCCATTCAATATTATTCTCCACACAAAATTCCTGTACCAATCTTCCACGAAAATGGGATGCATTATCAGATTGAATTTGGAAGGGGACACCATAATAAAGCATAATCAATTCCAATGTCTTAATTGTATTCACTTGGGTAGCTTGTTTACAGGGGAAGGCCACTAACAGGCCACTGTATGTATCCACAATGGTGCAAATGTATTGACAGTTTTTACTCATAGGAAGTGGACCAATATAATCAATTTGCCAAATTTGAGCGGGCAGTTTCCCGCGATGTAAATGACCTTTAACAATTTGAGGCACTTTCCGCTGCCTAGCATGCTGACAAATGGGACAATGCAAAATAATGTCTTTGATTAAATCTAAAGGAATATAAATTCCTCGATCAGCAGCCCACCTGCTAGTGGCTTTCTCTCCATAATGTCCTGCTTTCTGGTGGGCCCATTTCGCCAATCCTTCCATATCAGAATCCTGCATGTCCACCATTGCCTCAGCAATTTTAGATTGTTCATCTGCAATATTATGAAAAAATTTGTCAAGGGAGTCTATTGGGGTATGAGCATCCAACGTGAAAGATTGTAACAGTACTCTGCGGGAGCATGTCCCAAATCTCTTGCCATAATTCTTTCCCCCACAGTTCTTTCGAATGCAATTCGCAATCATGGGAGTGCCAAGTCGGTAACCAAACTGCCAATCCATTGGCAGTAGACCAGGAATCAGTAAAAATATGACATGTGCCAGGTAACTCTTGCTTCAGAACTTGATAAACAGCATAAAGCTCAGCAAATTGGCTGCTCTTTCCCTCACCAGTTGTACTCAGCAACATTTGTGTGATCGGGTTATAGGACACTGCCTTCCAATGTCGTTTTGTCCCTATGAACCTTGCCGAACCATCAGTAAACCAAACGTGGTTTCTGTCCTCCAGGGACAAATCATCAAATGGCTTACCCCACTTGACAGGGGATTCCTGTACTAAAGGTACGGAGCATTCACTCTCTGTCTCAACCGATGGTGCCCGCGCCACCTGCTCATGCAAGGATGCAACTCCCTTTGGTCCCACACGTGCCCTGTCCTGTATGTACCATTTCCATTTAATCACACTCGCCTCCTGAGCATGTCCAATTCTGTGAGTTTTCGGCGAACTCAAAACCCACTACATGATAGGAATTTCAGGTCGCAGGACCACATCATGTCCCAAAGTTAATTGCTCGGTATCCACCAGAGCCCAATAACATGCAAGCAACTGTTTCTCAAAAGGTGTATAACGCTCACCAGCATCAGGTAACTTTTTAGTCCAAAAACCTAATGGTTCTTTACTCCTGCCTTGTTTTTGCCACAAACTCCAATTTGCATAAAGGCCTTGCACAGACACATTCAAATCCACATCACCATCGCACACAGGCCATAAATCCAAGGCATACTGAATCGCTTCTTTTGCCAAACTAAACGCATCTTGCTGTGGTTTACTCCATTCAAACGCATTCTTTTTACGAGTGACTCGATACAAGGGGGCCAATATCTGACTCAAGTGAGGAATATGCTGGCGCCAAAAACCAAATAAGCCAATGAAGCTTTGGGCTTCTTTCCTATTCCTCGGAACTGCAAAATCAAGAATCTTTTGTTTTACTTGTGGGATCACTTCTCTGTGACCTTCATGCCAATTAATACCCAAAAATTTTACAGTCTGGGATGGACCTTGTAATTTATCCGGGTTGATTTCCCAACCTTTCTCACGTAAACATTCAAGGATTTTATCTAATTGGGTCTGAACTTCATCTTGTGTTTCACCTTGAATCAGAACATCATCAATATAATGACATATCTGAATTTTCGAATGTACAGGTACCTCAGCCAAATGCTCTGCCACCAGCCGGTGACATATCGTAGGACTATGCACATAGCCCAGGGGAAGACTTCTAAACGTCATTTGACGTCCGTTCCATGTAAAACTGAATTGTTCCTGGCATTCAGGGGCAATCGGGATTGAAAAGAAAGCATTAGCAATATCAATGGACGCATACCATGTACCTGGATGCTTTTGAATTCTTTCAATTAAAGTAATAATATCCGGTACTGCGACAGTCAAAGGGGGCGTATACTTATTCAATTCTCGATAATCAACAGTCATGCGCCAGGAGTTATCACTCTTACGCACCGGCCAAACAGGGTTATTCCAGGCAGAGGTAACCGGAGTTATAACCCCTGTATCCACCAAATCCTGAATAGTGGTACTAATTTCTTCATGGCCACCTGGGATACGATACTGCTTCTGGCAAACCACTTTTGTCGCCTGGGGAATCTTTATGGGGGGCATTCTTAAACGACCAACCCGTACGGGTCTGGACGATATATAATGTTTAGTTCCAAATTGATAAAGGAAAATTGACACGACGCACAGCAAATGTGGTACAGCTGTGTATTTGTGGTTCTGGGTGCAAACACAGTATCGTCGCGTATCCCACGGCGTACACTGTAAACAAATGGGTAGTGGGATCAGTGGATCACTGTCCCATCCTGTGTTGCACACCTTAATTCCTCTTCCAGAAAAAGAGGTTCCAAACTTGTTTTCAACGTTTCAATTATGCTTTTATTCAGCAAAAGTTTCTTGATTTGCGTTTTTACACAAAATTGTTCATCATTTTTTAGACATTTGTGCGGTTTCTCTTTATATGTTTAAACATATCAACACTGTCCTTTTAAAGCCATCCAATGCATTTCGAGGCTTACCGCCTCTTCGTCAGGGAAAAGGATACTGAAATAAAATAAAATGTAGAATGCAATAAATGTTCAATAATTAATGTAAATCATGGCTGGTGTTGGGGGTTGTTCAGTGTGGGAGAGGAAGGGTTGTGTTTGGAGTCGTGCGTATTTATAGTGGCACCTTAGAAAAATTATCCCGCAACCTGTGTAACGTGGTTTACAAGTATCGACTTTGGGCTTACGTGTGGCTCTGTCGTTAGGACTCGCGTATTCTGAAAATTGCAAAATGCCTATTAGAATATTCTTAAAATTACTCAAGCGGGAAAGCTATCAGAAGCGGTAATGCTCCGTAGAGCTGTCGACTTCCCGTAGGGACTGACCTGTTAGTTCGTGCTTCGGTCTCTAAGCTGGTATCGCGCTTCCGCCATCTTGCGAACCGGGGTCTCAGTGCGAGTTAGGTGCTCGTGTCATGTGATGTTAGTAGCGGTCATGTGATCATAGAAACTAAAGACAGCTTCTGAGTGCGCTTGTTAGTCTGTTGTTCTGTGGCTGGTTAACGGGGTGAATACCGTTTCTAAGGTGTTATATAATATTAACCTGAAGGATGAGGGAAAATTAAAAAGTGGATAAAGTGGTACTGAGGGTTAACAATACATCACATTAAATTTAAAACAGTAGAACATAAATGTGAAGTTCATATTGAGGATGCACAGGGGTCCATTGTCACTCCATTCGTTGGTCCCTTTATATGTTATCATAAATAGCAAGAGAGTTCAATCCTTTCGTTGAGCCCAGATGGTTTCTGGGTAGATAGTCTTTGTATCCATGCATTTTCGCGTTGGAGAAGATATTTTGTGTTATCTCTACCTTCTGCTTTCTCAATAGTTTCCAGTACCATAAATCTCAGTTGAGAAATGTTATGGGAGTGTTCTTGAAAGTGCACGGCCACTGTAGATTTTATGTTCTTTAATCGTATGTTTGATTTGTGTTCGAACAGTCTTGTTTTGATTTTTCTTTCAGTTTTGCCAATGTAGACTTTGCCGCATGGGCATTTTAAAGCGTAAATCAGATTGCTAGAGTCGCATGTGGCGTTCACTTGAATTTTAATTGCATTCCCCCTCGTGGGATGATTGATCACATTTCCTTTCATGACGTTATTACAGTTCCCACAGTTCAAGCATGGTTTAGTACCCATGAATTTGGTGGCTGGTTTCTGTTTGTATTGGACTAGTTCACCGATGTTAGGTGCCCTCGTGAACGCAAACAATGGAGGTTCTTGAAATATCTGGTTGAAATCTGGTTCCAAATTAAGTAATGCCCAGTGTTGGTGTATGATGCTTTTGAACTTCGCACTGGCGGTTGAGTATTTAGACACTGCCACTATACGGTTTTGTTCTTTATCCTGTCTGGGTTTAAGTAGTTTAGATCTTTCAATTGTGTTAATCCTCTCTATGGATTCCTTGATGATTTGAGGAGGGTACCCTCTTTGGTGAAATTTCTCCGCTACTTCTGTGATTCTCAATGTGGTGTTTTGCGGGTCTGATATTATACGCTTGACTCTCGCCATTTGGGAAAATGGGAGATTTTTCCTGAGGTTTGGCTCATGAAAACTTGAAAAATGAAGCATATTATTTCTGTCTGTAGGCTTCGTGAATAAGTCAGTTTCAAATCCTTGAGAGTTCACTGTGACTTTTACATCCAAGAAGTTAACGCTTGTGTCCGATATTTCCCAAGTTAATTGGATTCGTTCGTCAATCAGATTAAATTCGGTTAGTAAATTAGATAGTATCTCTTTACTGCTCTTCCATACGATGAATATATCATCGATATATCTCGTGAATAATTTCAGGTTGTCCGTCCACTCCTTTTTTGTGAAAATATGAGCTTCTTCATATTGTTGCATGAACAAATTAGCATAGACTGGTGCTGCCGAGTTGCCCATAGCCATGCCCACAAGTTGAAGATACCAGGTGTCTTGATATTTAAAATAACTATGATAGAGAGTAAACAGCATAAGTTCCATAAGGAATGTTTGAAATCCACTGTCAATTGAAGAGTTTAACAAAGTTTTTTCAATCGCTTCAATGCCCAATGAGTGGGGTATTGATGTATATAAGGACCGTACATCTGCTGTACATAGGATTAAAGTCTCATCCGGATTGATTTCAATACTGTGCAATTTGGAGATGAAGTCAGTGGTGTCCCTTATGTAGGTCCTCATTGTTTGTACAGCTGGCTGTAGATATTTATCTATTAATTGTCCCACAGGTTCGTGTATACTTCCACATGTAGAGACAATGGGTCTCATGGGAGGGTCCATCAGATCTTTGTGTATTTTTGGCACCATTTTCAGGGTGGGACTCTTTGGGTTTGTCTTAGTTAGGAATTTCTTAGTGCGTTCATTGATGATACCTAGGTCATATGTCTTTTCTAGAAGGGTCGTCAGTGTTTTGGTGAATTCCATGGATGGGTTATTCTCCAGTCTCATGTAGGTGTTAGTATCGCTGATGTGTTCTATAACTTTGAGGTTGTACATGCTTTGATCCATGATGACTAGGGCTCCCCCTTTATCCTTTAACATCGGTGAACTAGTCCAATACAAACAGAAACCAGCCACCAAATTCATGGGTACTAAACCATGCTTGAACTGTGGGAACTGTAATAACGTCATGAAAGGAAATGTGATCAATCATCCCACGAGGGGGAATGCAATTAAAATTCAAGTGAACGCCACATGCGACTCTAGCAATCTGATTTACGCTTTAAAATGCCCATGCGGCAAAGTCTACATTGGCAAAACTGAAAGAAAAATCAAAACAAGACTGTTCGAACACAAATCAAACATACGATTAAAGAACATAAAATCTACAGTGGCCGTGCACTTTCAAGAACACTCCCATAACATTTCTCAACTGAGATTTATGGTACTGGAAACTATTGAGAAAGCAGAAGGTAGAGATAACACAAAATATCTTCTCCAACGCGAAAATGCATGGATACAAAGACTATCTACCCAGAAACCATCTGGGCTCAACGAAAGGATTGAACTCTCTTGCTATTTATGATAACATATAAAGGGACCAACGAATGGAGTGACAATGGACCCCTGTGCATCCTCAATATGAACTTCACATTTATGTTCTACTGTTTTAAATTTAATGTGATGTATTGTTAACCCTCAGTACCACTTTATCCACTTTTTAATTTTCCCTCATCCTTCAGGTTAATATTATATAACACCTTAGAAACGGTATTCACCCCGTTAACCAGCCACAGAACAACAGACTAACAAGCGCACTCAGAAGCTGTCTTTAGTTTCTATGATCACATGACCGCTACTAACATCACATGACACGAGCACCTAACTCGCACTGAGACCCCGGTTCGCAAGATGGCGGAAGCGCGATACCAGCTTAGAGACCGAAGCACGAACTAACAGGTCAGTCCCTACGGGAAGTCGACAGCTCTACGGAGCATTACCGCTTCTGATAGCTTTCCCGCTTGAGTAATTTTAAGAATATTCTAATAGGCATTTTGCAATTTTCAGAATACGCGAGTCCTAACGACAGAGCCACACGTAAGCCCAAAGTCGATACTTGTAAACCACGTTACACAGGTTGCGGGATAATTTTTCTAAGGTGCCACTATAAATACGCACGACTCCAAACACAACCCTTCCTCTCCCACACTGAACAACCCCCAACACCAGCCATGATTTACATTAATTATTGAACATTTATTGCATTCTACATTTTATTTTATTTCAGTATCCTTTTCCCTGACGAAGAGGCGGTAAGCCTCGAAATGCATTGGATGGCTTTAAAAGGACAGTGTTGATATGTTTAAACATATAAAGAGAAACCGCACAAATGTCTAAAAAATGATGAACAATTTTGTGTAAAAACGCAAATCAAGAAACTTTTGCTGAATAAAAGCATAATTGAAACGTTGAAAACAAGTTTGGAACCTCTTTTTCTGGAAGAGGAATTAAGGTGTGCAACACAGGATGGGACAGTGATCCACTGATCCCACTACCCATTTGTTTACAGTGTACGCCGTGGGATACGCGACGATACTGTGTTTGCACCCAGAACCACAAATACACAGCTGTACCACATTTGCTGTGCGTCGTGTCAATTTTCCTTTGTTATATAACTCGTGTCCAGGACCGACAGCACGCTGATAAAAGTTAAGATGAACACATATGAGGACATCGCTAAAAGTACTGAGGCCAGAGCCTCAACATTTGCATTCAAACCGGACGAAGCCGATCGGATTTACGCACTGATCAGGGAAGAGAATGCGCAGGAAACCAACACTCGCTCCAAGGAACAACATATTAGACAACTGATTTATCTCAGCAAGAGACGCATAAACCAACAACTACACGCTACTACATTGGTTAAATACCACCGCAACCAACGCATACCCAGGGGTCTACGAATTGCCCTCAAGCCTTCCCTGTGTAAGAATTCCAAAAAATTCCAGGACAAGTGGTATGAAATCTTAAATAAATGTTCTTTGGACCTTATTCTTTTAATTATTGAAGAACTCTCTGGAATACTGGAAGAACTCACGATAGAGATCACACAAACATCAACAGAACTATCAAAAATGCTATCTGAAGAAGAATTGAATACCATCTTGGAGGACATAAAAACACAGATGGATAAACACTCTGCGGAAATAAACGAACGAAAAATTCGGAAATACAAAAGAGACACCCTGGATTACCGCCTAGGAGAAGTATACACGTGGGCGGATATATATGCCCAAAAAAGACGCAATAGACTGTACAATTCACAAACAGATACATCCTCTTCAGGTAGTGAGAACTCACAGCGACCCAGACGAGCCCAACCGACAAGAACACAACCGGATAAGGACCAAGCAGAACAACCAACCACGAGCCGACCAGAAGAACCGAATTCTTTTTTAGAACAAGGTCAGTCGCTAAGAGGCGACCCAGGAGAGGACAAAGCAAAGGAAAAAGAGAAAGAAAAAGACAAAGAGAGGGAGAAAGAACCCCCCACCACGAGGAGTACATCAGGTGTGATCAAGGACAAGAAATCCACGAAGAAATAAAACCAGAACAACTAGTCATTAACATTAGCAAATATAAATTAACCCAACAGGAGGAAAACCTTCTACAAAAAGGTACCTCATTTGTACCCACCACCCAAACTGATAATCTAGAACTGGAAGTAGCGTTTTTCAAACTCATGCGGAAGTTACGATTACGTCATTTCTTTGATAACGTGGTGCCCAAGCAACCAACAGATGAACCAGATCAACTATTAGGACTACGTCCCCATAGTACATTCCAATCGCCCGTAAGCCACAAAACACTGGATCTTTTTGAAAACAGAGTAAAGCAAGATCTTAAAAAAATTGGCCATGGAAAGAAACACCATAAAAATATCACACAAAAAGATTTAGACACCTTAAAAAGGATTTCATCAAACGAACACATTAAATGTGTAAAAGCGGATAAAGGGGGAGCCCTAGTCATCATGGATCAAAGCATGTACAACCTCAAAGTTATAGAACACATCAGCGATACTAACACCTACATGAGACTGGAGAATAACCCATCCATGGAATTCACCAAAACACTGACGACCCTTCTAGAAAAGACATATGACCTAGGTATCATCAATGAACGCACTAAGAAATTCCTAACTAAGACAAACCCAAAGAGTCCCACCCTGAAAATGGTGCCAAAAATACACAAAGATCTGATGGACCCTCCCATGAGACCCATTGTCTCTACATGTGGAAGTATACACGAACCTGTGGGACAATTAATAGATAAATATCTACAGCCAGCTGTACAAACAATGAGGACCTACATAAGGGACACCACTGACTTCATCTCCAAATTGCACAGTATTGAAATCAATCCGGATGAGACTTTAATCCTATGTACAGCAGATGTACGGTCCTTATATACATCAATACCCCACTCATTGGGCATTGAAGCGATTGAAAAAACTTTGTTAAACTCTTCAATTGACAGTGGATTTCAAACATTCCTTATGGAACTTATGCTGTTTACTCTCTATCATAGTTATTTTAAATATCAAGACACCTGGTATCTTCAACTTGTGGGCATGGCTATGGGCAACTCGGCAGCACCAGTCTATGCTAATTTGTTCATGCAACAATATGAAGAAGCTCATATTTTCACAAAAAAGGAGTGGACGGACAACCTGAAATTATTCACGAGATATATCGATGATATATTCATCGTATGGAAGAGCAGTAAAGAGATACTATCTAATTTACTAACCGAATTTAATCTGATTGACGAACGAATCCAATTAACTTGGGAAATATCGGACACAAGCGTTAACTTCTTGGATGTAAAAGTCACAGTGAACTCTCAAGGATTTGAAACTGACTTATTCACGAAGCCTACAGACAGAAATAATATGCTTCATTTTTCAAGTTTTCATGAGCCAAACCTCAGGAAAAATCTCCCATTTTCCCAAATGGCGAGAGTCAAGCGTATAATATCAGACCCGCAAAACACCACATTGAGAATCACAGAAGTAGCGGAGAAATTTCACCAAAGAGGGTACCCTCCTCAAATCATCAAGGAATCCATAGAGAGGATTAACACAATTGAAAGATCTAAACTACTTAAACCCAGACAGGATAAAGAACAAAACCGTATAGTGGCAGTGTCTAAATACTCAACCGCCAGTGCGAAGTTCAAAAGCATCATACACCAACACTGGGCATTACTTAATTTGGAACCAGATTTCAACCAGATATTTCAAGAACCTCCATTGTTTGCGTTCACGAGGGCACCTAACATCGGTGAACTAGTCCAATACAAACAGAAACCAGCCACCAAATTCATGGGTACTAAACCATGCTTGAACTGTGGGAACTGTAATAACGTCATGAAAGGAAATGTGATCAATCATCCCACGAGGGGGAATGCAATTAAAATTCAAGTGAACGCCACATGCGACTCTAGCAATCTGATTTACGCTTTAAAATGCCCATGCGGCAAAGTCTACATTGGCAAAACTGAAAGAAAAATCAAAACAAGACTGTTCGAACACAAATCAAACATACGATTAAAGAACATAAAATCTACAGTGGCCGTGCACTTTCAAGAACACTCCCATAACATTTCTCAACTGAGATTTATGGTACTGGAAACTATTGAGAAAGCAGAAGGTAGAGATAACACAAAATATCTTCTCCAACGCGAAAATGCATGGATACAAAGACTATCTACCCAGAAACCATCTGGGCTCAACGAAAGGATTGAACTCTCTTGCTATTTATGATAACATATAAAGGGACCAACGAATGGAGTGACAATGGACCCCTGTGCATCCTCAATATGAACTTCACATTTATGTTCTACTGTTTTAAATTTAATGTGATGTATTGTTAACCCTCAGTACCACTTTATCCACTTTTTAATTTTCCCTCATCCTTCAGGTTAATATTATATAACACCTTAGAAACGGTATTCACCCCGTTAACCAGCCACAGAACAACAGACTAACAAGCGCACTCAGAAGCTGTCTTTAGTTTCTATGATCACATGACCGCTACTAACATCACATGACACGAGCACCTAACTCGCACTGAGACCCCGGTTCGCAAGATGGCGGAAGCGCGATACCAGCTTAGAGACCGAAGCACGAACTAACAGGTCAGTCCCTACGGGAAGTCGACAGCTCTACGGAGCATTACCGCTTCTGATAGCTTTCCCGCTTGAGTAATTTTAAGAATATTCTAATAGGCATTTTGCAATTTTCAGAATACGCGAGTCCTAACGACAGAGCCACACGTAAGCCCAAAGTCGATACTTGTAAACCACGTTACACAGGTTGCGGGATAATTTTTCTAAGGTGCCACTATAAATACGCACGACTCCAAACACAACCCTTCCTCTCCCACACTGAACAACCCCCAACACCAGCCATGATTTACATTAATTATTGAACATTTATTGCATTCTACATTTTATTTTATTTCAGTATCCTTTTCCCTGACGAAGAGGCGGTAAGCCTCGAAATGCATTGGATGGCTTTAAAAGGACAGTGTTGATATGTTTAAACATATAAAGAGAAACCGCACAAATGTCTAAAAAATGATGAACAATTTTGTGTAAAAACGCAAATCAAGAAACTTTTGCTGAATAAAAGCATAATTGAAACGTTGAAAACAAGTTTGGAACCTCTTTTTCTGGAAGAGGAATTAAGGTGTGCAACACAGGATGGGACAGTGATCCACTGATCCCACTACCCATTAGTTCCAAATTGATAACATCCATCATCCAAATGTGAAGTCATTCCTTTCAAAATGTCAATTCCAATGATGTACTCTACAAGGGGCACGACTAATACAGAATATTCTTTTCTAGGAATTCTACCTATTCTCATTTCAATTGTAGTTTGTACTGCGGGAGTTTCCTTTCCACCTAAACCAGTAATTGTAAAAAATTGGCCTTTAAATTTCTTTGATTTTCCATGAATAAGAGTGGCCTCCGCTCCTGTATCTACCAATGCTCGGGCCCTTTGAATATTACGATGTCTCCAAAAAATTTCAATATCTACATAGGGTCTATTATCTCGGTGAGCCCATCTGTGTACGGGAGCTTGACCTACTTCCTAGTCATTTTTACTGTGTTCTATCATCCAGGACAAATCAGGATAAAGGTTCTCACGTTTCTCAGGTATCAATATATCATGTTCATATCCATCTCCCTTACGAAATGGATTCCTGTCCTCCGCATTATACTGTGAATTTCGATCGGAAAATCTGTGTCGATCCTCCCTCCTCTTCAACTCAGGGGACTGATCTCTTTCATCTCTACGTCGGCTGTTACCATAATCATCTCTCCCCCTTTCTCTCTCCCCCTCTCTCTCTCTCTCTCTTCCATGACGAGGGGACGCATCACGTACATATCGTCGATCATCACGACGATCAGAACGCACACGTCGGTTGTCATCACCGCTGTCATCAGAATACTCACGATCACACTCATTTGTCCGCACACGCCGGGCACCCTCCTTTCGGTCTAAACCGCGTTTGCGAAACAAGTCCCACAAACGAGAAGTAGTTTCACCATCAATATCCTCCTTCCTCACACCATCAGCCAAAAGTGCCATAAACATGTCACGTCTAGTAAGCTTATTGTCTCCAGGAGTACGAGTGTCAGGCCGAGACTGACGGTCAGGTTTAAACCAATCACCCAACTCACCGAGCTGGCGCACAGATTCCAGTACCATAGACAACGCATTACCAGTCTGATTGATCAATAAGGTCATCATGACCTGCTTATAAGCAACCGGGGAAGAACGAATAATACGATTCCGCACAGAAGACGTCAACAAACCATCAAGCAATCTGTCAGCAGTACTCAGAAAAATCGCAGTTTTCATCACCTCCTCTTTGAGACGTTGTGCAGCATCGCGCAATGTATACCACGGCTTGTCATTCACAGGCCAGTCAGATTCAGTAGGGTACTTTTGATTACACCCCTCATTCGCCAACTGAAGCAAACTGATTTGACCACCACCATTATAATTACGAAAATGATCTTGTACAGTAGAATCCGAACTCAAGGAACAGAACTTCAAAGAATCGCCAGCATCCAACATAATGCCAGCAGCGCCCAGTTCATAAAGGCGCACCATCCACGTAAGCAAGGTCTCACCAGCGCGCTGTCGAAAGCGCTGCAAAATATCACTAATTTCCTGTTGAGTAAAATCCTCCAAAGAATCTAAAGGAATACCGTTCGGATTACCGGGAGCCTGCTGCAACTTCCTACGAAAAACAGGATGTGCAGAGACCGCAGGAAGAGCACCAGAAGGAGCCTGATCAGTAAACCTAGGAGAACAATCCGTATGGGAAGTATCAACAGAATGCAAAGAACGATCGCAGTCGCGGGACTCAACATCCGTAGCACAAGAAGCAGATTTAAAAGCCCGTCTAGAGCGAGAAGACTCGCGATTGGTAGACTCCTCATCCGAGGAACGGGAATCACTCGAATTCCAGATATTACCATCCCATTCATCAGGATTCCAATCCAGTCCGGCTTTCGCCACGACCAATCGCACTTTCCGTTTAGAAACGTGACCCCGACGATTCTTGTATTTATATCGTGCAATCCGCACAGCCGCCCTTTCGGCGATAGTCTGATACGTCTCAAGCTTGTCGGCAAGCAACTTATTTTGACACCGCAACAAAGTATGATCATTCTGAATTTCAACAAACTTCCGTTCCGTTTCCACATGCTCCCTCTGCAATTTCACCAACCTCTCATGTACAAGCCTGTACGCAGACAAGACAATCCAACCCCTGCGTCCCAAAATAGGAAGCTCATCACCCTTCGCTACTGGCGCCTTCTGCAAACAGGAAATCACATCAGCCGGCTCCGCCAGCTCCAGACAAGAATTCCAATTTTCACTCAAACCAGTAGAATCAGCCCACTCGCGGGCCAAGGCCTCATAAGGCGTGGAATCCCAGCCGGGAATATCAACAGGCAACTTAAAGACAGATTTCGACTTTCTCAAAAACATCCTGACAAAACAAAACTACACACACAAAATAGAAAAAGAATACACAAACGAAAGCACGTACGCGCCGAGGACAAACAGAAAAACAACAACGACGCACACAGGTTTCGTAAACGGTTCGTGACGCCAAATGTTCTGCTTGGGTTCTCAGATTAGATAGAACCAGCTCATCAGAGCCTTACTAACCCAGCCAGAACGTTACCCTCTGCCCCTCCCTAGGACCTATTCACAACAGGTATCTACCCCCTAAGGACAGGGAATTCCTAAGATACATACCATGTACCTCCTATAATCGGCGATCTCGCGGTCCCATACGAACCCAGACCTCTCTACCAAGACGGCAGTATCAGAATCGGCGGCCTCGCGGTCCCATTCGAACCCAGACCTCTCTACCCAGACGGCAGTATCAGAATCGGCGATCTCGCGGTCCCATACGAACCCAGATCTCTCTACCCAGACGGCAGTATCAGAATCGGCGATCTCGCGGTCCCATTCGAACCCAGATCTCTCTACCCAGACGGCAGTATCAGAATCGGCGATCTCGCGGTCCCATACGAACCCAGATCTCTCTACCCAGACGGCAGTATCAGAATCGGCGGCCTCGCGGTCCCATTCGAACCCAGACCTCTCTACCCAGACGGCAGTATCAGAATCGGCGATCTCGCGGTCCCATACGAACCCAGATCTCTCTACCCAGACGGCAGTATCAGAATCGGCGATCTCGCGGTCCCATACGAACCCAGATCTCTCTACCCAGATGGCAGTATCAGAATCGGCGGCCTCGCGGTCCCATTCGAACCCAGACCTCTCTACCCAGACGGCAGTATCAGAATCGGCGATCTCGCGGTCCCATACGAACCCAGATCTCTCTACCCAGACGGCAGTATCAGAATCGGCGATCTCGCGGTCCCATACGAACCCAGATCTCTCTACCCAGATGGCAGTATCAGAATCGGCGGCCTCGCGGTCCCATTCGAACCCAGACCTCTCTACCCAGACGGCAGTATCAGAATCGGCGATCTCGCGGTCCCATACGAACCCAGATCTCTCTACCCAGACGGCAGTATCAGAATCGGCGATCTCGCGGTCCCATACGAACCCAGATCTCTCTACCCAGACGGCAGTATCAGAATCGGCGGCCTCGCGGTCCCATTCGAACCCAGACCTCTCTACCCAGACGGCAGTATCAGAATCGGCGATCTCGCGGTCCCATACGAACCCAGATCTCTCTACCCAGACGGCAGTATCAGAATCGGCGATCTCGCGGTCCCATACGAACCCAGATCTCTCTACCCAGACGACAGTATCAGAATCGGCGATCTCGCGGTCCCATACGAACCCAGATCTCTCTACCCAGACGGCAGTATCAGAATCGGCGATCTCACGGTCTCATACAGACCCAGACAACCTACCCAGACGGCAGCCTATCCTATGATTACCATTATACAAAGGGGTCGATCTCACTATTCATCAGGGGTATAGAACCATAGTATTCCCAATCACACAACGGTTGCCAATTTAGATAATGTGCAGTATGGTCGTTAATTCAAGGGGCTCCTCTCTCCCTTATTCAGTTACCACTTACCTGATCAGGGTTAGCATCTGTTCACATAGCAGCATCTGACTAGAAGAATAGGTTACCCTCTCATACAAGAACACCCGGCACATATCGGTTCACTAAGAACTGGGGTACTTTATTTCCCATTTATGATAAACAAACATATAACATCATACTACAACACATAACCTGCAAAGAGAAGTAAAAGATTAGGTCGTACACTCTAATAAGAAAGGGTCGACATCACCTTATTAATATGAAGTCCACAGTCAGCAGTCATCTAGGTTCCCTTCTCGTCTGGGCCTTGGCTCGTCTTGAAGTCACACCTCCGCAATCACGGATACACGGCTGCACCGCTCGCTATGCGCTGTTCCCTTCACCCTTCTCCAAGCCCCTGGGACCTTCCTCTCATCGGCTACTCTCCTTCCCTGGCTGTTCTGCTAGGAGAGTATCTGTTTCTCGATTCTTCTCCGCCTTTGGAATGGCGTCTGTCTTCCCTGGAATAAGTAATAGGCTTTCTACTAACGGCTAGATGCCGCCTACGAACTGACTGCACAACTATCTCGGGCTTTCACTCATATAGAAGCGTGTTTCTTCATGGAAAATTCCAGCCAGTAACCTGCCGCCCACCAAATTCTTGTACCTCCCCGTACCAAGGACACGTTCCCAGCCGGCCGGCCTGATGTTGTGTCTTCGGTATGAAGAAAAATACAATCCTTCGACAAGGGCCGGCCTAAACCGGTTCTCTCCAAGCGAACAACACCTCGTAACTAAAACATTACACTTGACCTAGAAGCATCCCAAGCTGCCGGGGCAGAAAGAAAGATGGAGTCTCTCCCGTTTGAGGCCTACCAGGCCCGAATTCAGCATAACTCCATGGAAAGTATAATAATACCCTGACTAAAGGACGGATTACCCCTAATACTAGCGAATCTATCCCCTAGCCTATATGTATAAGCTCTAATCTAGGGAGGAGAATGCGGAATTATATCAAAGTGCCTCGTAAATAGGCTCTATCCACTACTCTACCCCTTGCACTGGAATGATAAGAGACTGAAGTCACCATCAGTCACCTTTCCTCAAAAGAGGGCCGGGAAAATCAAGCAGAACACAGGGATACACACATTCCCCATGCATTCCTATGGGAGGGCAGGCCAGCCAGGCTACACGCACGCACTTTCACTCTGGGACCCAGGGAAAAGTGCGCAGAGACCCAAAAATCACTAACACAGGGTCACAAATAAATGCAAAAAGTTTAGGGGTGAACCTGCCCTGCGGGCCAAGTCCAACACAACCCCCTTCCAGCCAAAATGCAGGGGAGAACAATCACCACCGTGATGGACTTCCCTGCTTGGGGCGATAGAACACGGACGCAGGCCCGCCACTGCCGGGACACCCTCCTGTTCTATGCCACGGTGAACCCCTAGGGTTCCTTCTAAAGCTACTGTAAGGACCAGCTGGGCTACCCCACCGGTACTCCTCAGCTGTCCGCGGCCAGGACCAGGACCTAGGCCACCCAGGTGCCACTGGTTCCTGCCTACTCACGAAGTGGGGGGTAGTAACCCCAGGCCCATAGTAGCCACTCTCCACTCTTCCTGTCTGCAAGACAGGGCCAGACTGCCACTGGTTCTCCAGCCTAGGGTCTACAACCTCAGGTGGACCAGGAGTCTCAGGGAAGGCTCTCCTCCCCTTACCTCTTCTTTTAGGGTTCCTCCTCCCCCTGCGAGGGGGACACCTAGAACGCCATTCCAACCCAGGGTTTAACCCCTCAGGTTGCACCGGGGTCAGAGGTGGGCTCTCCCACCCTCTGCACCCCCTTCCAGAGGTCTGCCCTCTCCCAACTGGAGAAGTTCCTCTGGAAGAAGAACCGGTCAGGACACCGGTTACAGACGTCCTACCCTTCAGGTCAGGCTGATCCTGAACCTGGCCATCCAACCTCCGGTCTAAAACCTTTGGTGGAACAATTGCCTGGCACTCCAGGACTTCTGGGGACTCACACACAATCCCCCTGAGGCTAACAAATGACACACCTGTTGTGTGACTGTCTGTCTGGCGCAGATCTCCCGTCCCCTGTCCACCTGACAGTGCGTGACGATCCCCCAGACCAGAAGTGGCACCACCCGGGTCCCCCCAAGAAGATCTAGCCCAACTGGCTAGTCCCTGGTCCACTGGTGCATCCACTGGGAAACTCATCCCCCAATCACTCCTCACTTCGGACTTCTGTGCCCTCCCAACTGGAGCGACACTGCCGGACACTGGAACCCCTGGAGCTCTAGTTACAGATGCTCCAGGTTCCCTAGACACTAGGAGATCTTCCTCAAATGGGCTAACAGGACAGCCTAGGTCCCCAACCTGGTGTTCCCTCAAGAAACCACCCAGGTTCTGAGACAGGGCTTCGGGCATCCGGGGACTCTCAGCCACCCACTGACTCCTGCTCCACTGAGCCAGGTAGTCAGCCTCTCCACCCTTCTCACTATACTGGGACCTAGCTGGGCTACACTGAGCCTCTTCCACCACGCTGGGCTGGAAGATACTTGACCCACTATTGTTGGAATCACTCACTAGTGACTCTAAAGAACCTCTGGTCCTTTCCCAGCGGTCTGCTTCATCTGCAAGCTCACATGCGCTAGACAATCCACACCCCAACAGGTGTGTGCGCAACCCTGGTGAACAACAACTGAGCAGATGCTCTTTGACAATCAGACCAAACAATACGTCAAAATCATCTTTCGTGTGAACTTGCACCCAAGCCCACAGTGTATCACAACATTCATCCTCAAATTCCTCCCAAGACTGGTGAGACGGTTTCCTACTGTCCCTGAACTTCACCCTTAACTCCTCCTCTGGGGAAACAGGTACCAGACTGGGGGAACTGTAGGGGGAACTCCCTACAATGAAATTAAAATTGCTGCCACCACTGGACTCAGCCCTCCCTGGGGAGTCCAGAAAATCATGACTGCGGTCAGGGGATAACCTACCCTCTAGGGCTATCTTCTCCCTGGCCAAGGCCCTCTCAGCCTCTGCAATCCGCTCATTCACACCCAGCTGCGCCATCTCTCTGGCATACCCTAACCTGAGCTTCTCCATGGCCAGCTGGTGCTCCCTCTCTTCTCTCCTATCCAACCACTCCTCTGGGGACAGGGAAAGGGAAGGGGTGCTACATCGGACACTGGACCCAGCAAGGGACTCCCTATCTAGGGGGTACTCGCTCTCTGCTGGCGCCCAGTCACTGTCAAACTCACTCTCCACTTCAGACTCTTCAGGGCTCCCCTCAGACCCACCACCCTCATGGCGTGCGGCCCGGGCCCTCTCTCTCTCACTGTGCTCACGTTCCCAGTCATCCTTCTGCCATAGGATCAGGTTATCCCTAAGCTTGGACTGGGTGTCTGACTCACTCACTGGGATGTCTCTCTCCTCACAAAACCGTACCAACTCATGCACACTGTACTTAAACAGGCCACAGAGGTTAAAAGGAGATTCCATCTTGACAGGATGCTCACAGACACGTGCAACACACGGGACCTAGCAATCTGAAGTAAGAGTACACAATTCCAAAACTTCAACACTCTCCTTATCAAAGAGAACTCATACTCATGCGTCCAGGAAAACACACCATCTACACACACCCTCCCCTTGGATTGGTAAGGCAGTTTCTACCACCCCTGACTTCCCAACCTGACCATAAGCGACACAGGTACCAAACTCTGGAAGCAGGGCGGGGGACAAATGTACTGAACACAATTACCAATGACACTCTTCAGGAGAAGCAATAATGGAACTACACCAAAAACAATAATCCCCAAAATGTGGTTATCTAAAAATGTAGAGTTTTGTAGTGTGGCCAGTTACTACTGTGGTACAACGCAAACACAAATCCTTATCCTCACCGCTTGCCGCCAATGTTGGAAATGGAATCCCTGGCTGGCCAGGGCTTTCGCCAAAGTCAGTCAGAGACCACCACTCCCAAGTCAGGGCAAGGGAGTTACACGCCAAGATAACCCCTGCTCACCCTCTAGGTAACGTGGCGCGAGCAGCAAGGCTAAACTTGGAGGCGATGTAAGTTAAGTATTTGCGCACGCACCCCAGCAACAACACCCAGGGCCCACCACAAAGGAAACTCCACACCAGGTTATATAAAAAATAGCCTTTGTATTATAATAAACATACATTAGATAAGACACACATCTTGTTACACTGTGCCAGAGGCACGGGCAGAATTTACAAGGGATATTGTACAGGACAGGGCCACCTGGACCACTGTCAGGGGTATGCACTTTTAGAACTTAGCACTTGTAGAAAGTAAAATCACTGTAGCACACAATATAAAAATAGAGCACACAACCAGTAATCACTGGTAACAGGACCTCACTAGCACCACCTGTACTAGGGAGAAAACAACCACCTACATATCACACTACCTGTAGGGGTGTAAGAACATAACACATGATGCAATGCATAACATTCATTCAGAGGTGTAAGGAGGGAAACCACATGATGCATCACAATACATTCAGAGGTGTAAGCAAAATGAACAATTGCGCCAAACTCACTTAAGTCACCACCTGTGACTGTCCCTAGGCCAACTGGCCTCTCTAGGGCTAGGACGCCCTGTGTCCCAAAGTCAGGGGGCCTAAACGTGGCAGTTGCCCACAAAGTGCTGGGCAACTGGTGCAGGGAAAGTTAGGGCAACGTTGGAGCCTCTCTGGCTCAAGAACCACCACTGTGGCACTGATGAGCCTCTCTGGGCTCTAGAACAACGAACTGGCCCTCCTGAGCCTCTCTCAGGCTCTCAGACAAGAATGGGCACTCGAGCCTCTCAGGGCTCGCAAAGCAAATGGCACTCTCAGAGCCTCTCTGGGCTCTTAATACAAATGGCACCCTCAGAGCCTCTCTGGGCTCGCAGAACGAAGGAAGGTCGCCTCACTGGGCAGGGGGGCCCCTCTAGGGGGACCCCAGAACAACTGGAGAGCCACTCGGGGCTCATAGAACAAATTACCCCCCAGGAGCCTCTCCGGGCTCGACAGACAATGCAGCCGTTACGGTGGAGTCCCCCACTGGGGACTCTGAACTTGTAATTGCCCCCAGGAGCCTCGGGGCTCCAATCACCAGATGCCTGCTCTGAGCCTCTCGGGGCTCTGACTCTGCTCGTTGGAGTCCCTCCCGGGGGACTCGGAATCAAAGGGGGGCCCCACGGGCCTCTTAGCACCAAGGCCTGCACTGGAGGGGAGGGGCGGGCACCGGCAATGTGCCCCGACGCCCCCCTCTCCTGCGAATGCACTCACCGGGTTCTGGCGGCCGGCTGGAGAGCTTCCGCTCCTCGGGACTCTCCTCGGTCTCCGGTCGGTGGCGGCAGGACTCTCTCCCTCCTCTGGGGCTGGCGGAAGGTCCGGGGCTCTCCCTACACTTGGGAGCCCCGGGCAGGACGCTGTGGCTGCTTCCGGCTTCTCTCTTGGGGCAGGCGCGGGACTTCCTCTCTCCCCGCTGGCCCCGCCCACAATGTCACAGGCTGGACTGCCTGACTTCCTCTTTGGGCAGCCAATGGCAGCGCGTAGATGCTGGGCAATGCAGGGTGGGCTCCGGCTCCAATTCCAAACCCCGAGCGAGGTGGGCACTCGCTCGGCAGAAAAACAGCGGCAATGTCCCGGGCAGGGTGGGCACCTGCCAGGGGACTCTAAAATCGGCAAAAGCGGCGTGGGCAGCCGCGGAAGGACAATGACAGCGCTCCCAACGCTTAGCCGATAAATAAAGCGCTTCTAAGCGCTAGGGCCGCAAATAAAGCGCTTCCAACGCTTCAGGGGTAAAAGAAAGCGCTCTCAAGCGCTAAGGGCCACAAGGAGGCGCTTCCAAGCACTAGAGGCAAAGTCCAGGCCCCAAAGTCCCTAAAAGTCAAGCCAAAGTCCTTGTAGGCAGGCAGGGGGGCAAGGCTGGGCCCAGAGCCAGCACACTGGGTCTCCAGGCAGGGAGACACTCCAAGTGGCGGTCCTCTGGCCCAGCGACAGCAGCAGCCCCCTCTGGCAGGATCAGAAAAGAGAACAACATTCATGGGGACACAGCCCCTTCTTATACTGTAAAATCCTTTGTTTCAAGGTGCAGGGTGGGGGGAAAACCAGTTGCAGCTGGCTTGGGAGCACTCTTGATAGCCCAACCACCCATTTCTTTCACTGGGGAGGCTAGGGTCGTTAGACACACCACAGGGGGGCGGAGCCAGCATTGTGTGGGGAAAACCCAGCCCATCCAGGACACAGGTACACTCCTCCCACACATCACTCATGCTAATCTCACACTCACCACCGGGAAGACCCATCCAGACTTCCTGGAGCCTGGCATGCCAGCCAGCTCCAACCAATCACGCTCCAGCACCCTCACTGCACACATATCTCAATGTCCAGAAGTAGCACTTCCCTTCTAGACACATACATGCCGCATACACCATCTCGCAGCATTCACTCTCACGAGTTCACACATACTAAACTCAAGCCTGCACTCCCCACGCATCAGGAGCTACCAGGGACACACACATTCCCCATGCATTCCTATGAGAGGGCAGGCCAGCCAGGCTACACGCACGCACTTTCACTCTGGGACCCAGGGAAAAGTGCGCAGAGACCCAAAAATCACTAACTCAGGGTCACAAATAAAAGCAAAAAGTTTAGGGGTGAACCTGCCCTGCGGGCCAAGTCCAACAATTCAGAAACTCTGTCCATCACCACCCCCTTTTCCAAAATCGATTTTATCCACATTATGTGTGGGAGGGTATACTCAGACGTGAGTCCCTTGCTCATTGCACCATCAGGATTCAAGCAAGCCGGGCCGACGAAGGCTGTGATGCCAGAAACCGGTCCCCGGAAGCTTGTTTCTTTCCCAGTATAAGAATAGGCTTGGTAGTTTGGTTTGCCCTGTTCCCATCATGCACTGGGACAGGAACAGACTAATTTGCATATAGCCAGGTTCTGAGCTGGGATGGTGCAGTGAGCTAAAAAAACGGTGATGGATTAAAACCATGATCTCTTGACTTGGTAAGAGTATTCTGCATCATTCAGAAACTCTGTCCATCACCACCCCCTTTTCCAAAATCGATTTTATCCACACTATGTGTGGGAGGGTATACTCAGACGTGAGTCCCTTGCTCATTGCACCATCAGGATTCAAGCAAGCTGAGCCGACGAAGGCTGTTGTTGGAAATGGGATCCCTGGCTGGCCAGGGCTTTCGCCAAAGTCAGTCAGAGACCACCACTCCCAAGTCAGGGCAAGGGAGTTACACGCCAAGATAACCCCTACTCACCCTCTAGGTAACGTGGCGCGAGCAGCAAGGCTAAACTTGGAGGCGATGTAGGCTAAGTATTTGCGCACACACCCCAGCAACAACAACCAAAGGCCCACCACAAAGGAAACTCCACACAAGGTTATATAAAAATAGCCTTTGTATTACACCAAAATACATTAGATAAAACACACACTTTACAATGTGCCAGAGGCACGGGCAGAATTTACAAGGGGATATTTACAAGACAGGGCCACCTGGACCACTGTCAGGAATCAGAAGTAGCACTTTCAGAAATAGCACTTAGAAGGCAAAATATAAATGTACTTTAGCACAAAATAGCACACAACCAGTAACTACTGGTAACAGGACCTCACTAGCACCACCTGCACTAGGGAGAAAACAACCACCTATGTATCACAATACCTGTAGGGGTGTAAGAACATACACATGATGCAATGCCTAACATTCATTCAGAGGTGTAAGAGAAACACATGACGCATCAACACACGTTCAGCGGTGTAAGGAACAAGGCACATGATGCATCAACAACACATTCAGAGGTGCAGAACACAGGGTGCACAAAACATACTACACATTGTACATTTCCTAACACCCAAAAGCAATAGGACATAGATCATAACAGCATCTAAACCTTTAGCGCAGAACTCACAAAGTCCAGGTTGCGCCACTGCGCCAGAACCTAAACGTAGCAGCTGCCCACTACTTGCTGGGCAGCTGAGGGACAGAACAGGGGGGCCTAAACGCTGCAGCTGGCACTAAGTGCTGCGCAGCTGGGGAAAGGCTAGGGATGAAGGAGTGCGCCTCACTCCTAAGTCCATAGTACATATCCCTAAAAGAGAAAGACCTAAACGGTGCAGCTGCCCACTAATTGCTGGGCAGCTGGAAAACAAATCTGCGCCAGGGGCCCTCACTGGCCCCTCAGGAACAAAAACTGCATCAACGGTGGGAGCCCTCTGGGCTCTAGAACATCACTTGCCCATCGTTGGAGCCCTCTAGGCTCTGCACACACTAAGCAATGCCCCCGAGCCTCTCTGGGCTCGAGGAAATGTGGTGCCAATGTTGGAGTCCCCCCTCCGGGGACTCGAAATCGATAAATGCCCTCTAGAGCCTCTGTGGCTCTGCAAACACTTGTGGCGCCTTCTTGAGCCTCTCCCGGCTCATGAAGCAAGGAAATGCCTCCAGCGAGCCCTCTAGACTCGAAGACCAACTACTGGGGGCCGTGGGAGCGGCCCTCTGTCAAACGGGGCCACTCTCGTTGTGAGGGAATCCCTCACGCACTTTCACCACCCCCGGGGCAGCCCTACTCACCGGCTGCTCTCCGGAGGCGGCGGGGGACTCAGTTGTCGGGCAGCAGTCTGCCGGGGCTCTCCCTCGCTCACGGGGGCCTCGGCGGACATGCTCTGGCAGCGAGCGGGGCTCTCCCTTACCTCATGGGAGTCCCGCCCGCTCTCTCTTCATCTTCACACGGTCCCCCATCTCGGGACCGGGGCTCAAGGGGGAGCTGCAAGGCTCCGGGCCAAACTCCTCTTCCGGGCGCGCTGGCCAATCACAGCGCGGCGGCGGGCGGGACTTCCTCCGGCAAACCGGAAGTCCCGCCTACAGTCAGGCGCGATGCTGCCTGACTTCCTGGTTTTGCCCGCGGCTGCGGCGGTGATTTCTCGGGGCATAGCGAGGGGTGGCACCCTCGAGATTAATTAAAACCAACCCAGCGAGGTGGGCACTCGCCAATTAATTAAATAAACGGGGTGGCACCCGTATTTAAGAAGAAAGTGCAACGAAGCACTCTGGGGCACCAGAGGGGCAGGAGCGCTTCCCTCAGAGGGAAAACGACAGCGCTCTGCCCAGGCATGAAAAATAAAGCGCTCACAGCGCTAGCAGGACACAAAGCGCTCCAATGCGCTAGGGACAGCACACAAGCGCTTCCAGGCGCTAGAAGCCACCAGTCAAGCGCTCCCAGCACCACTAGACAGGACAAAGGGCCTCCAGGCGCCTCAGGGGAACACAAGTCCAGCAAAAGTCCAAGCACAGCGCTAGAGGGGAATAAACAGCGCTCCCAAGCGCTATAAGGGACCAAAGTCCAGCAAAGCTCTTCAGAAGTCCAGGGGCTGGGCAGGGCCCAGGGGAGGCAAGCCTTCCCCCTGGGCCCAAGCAGCAGCACGCCCCTGGCAGATTCAAGCAGCAAACAAGAACATTTTCATGGGGTCACAGCCCCTCTTTTATACACCTTTTCCCTTTGTCTTTAGGTGCAGGGTGGGGGCAGAACCAGTCACAGCTGGTCTGGGAGCACTGTTGATGGCCCAACCACCCATTCTATTCACAGGCAGGGCTAGGGTCATCAGACACACCACAGGGGGGCGGAGCCAGCATTGTGTGGGGAAAACCCAGCCCATCCAGGACACAGGTACACTCCTCCCACACATCACTCATGCTAATCTCCCACTCACCACCGGGGCAGACCCACACAGACTTCCTGGAGCCTGGCATCCCAGCCAGCTCCAGCCAATCACACGCCAGGCATATTTTACACTAATATGCCAACTCCTAGAAGTGGCGCTTCCGCACAAGACACATACACGCCGCACATACCGTTGCGCAGCATTCACTCTCACGAGTTCGCACATACCAAACTTAAGCATGCACGCCTCACGCATCAGGAACTACCAGGGACACAGACATTCCCCATGCATTCCTATGGGAGGGCAGGCCAGTCTCACTCCACGCACTCAGGGAGCGCACGCACTTTACACTGCGCCACAGTGTCAAGGTGCGCAAAGACCAGAAATCACTACACTTCAAGGCAAAAAGTTCAGGGGTGAACCTGCCAGAAGGCCCGAGTCCAACACAACCCCCTTCCAGCCAAAACGCAGGGTAGGCCAATCACCACTGTGATGGACTTCCCTGCTTGGGGCGATAGAACACGGACGCGGGCCCGCACTACAGGGACACCCTCCGGTTCTACGCCACGTTGATCCATAAGCCAAGCACATCCTTAAAAAAAAAACAGGCCCAACTAGGCTACCCCACTGGTACTCCTTAGTTGTCCACGGCTAGGACCAGGCCCTAGGCCACCCAGATACCACTGGTCCATGCCCATCCACAGAGTGGGGGGTAGTAACCCCTGGCCTACAATAGCCATTCTCCACTCCCTTTCTCAGTGTAGTTCCAAACTACCACTGATCCTCCAACCTAGGGTCCGCACCCTCAGGCTGACCAGAGGTCACGGGCAAGATTGCCCCACCCTACCTCTACTTCTGAAGCACCCTCCAGAACACAACTCTCCCACCGGGAGTCCACATTCACCGGATGCACAGGGGTCAGACTCCCTCTGACCCCCTTCCAGAGTTCTGCACCCTCCCACTGTAGAACAGGGTCCCTCCACTTAAGGTAGGCACCACCTGCTCTCATGGTAGTACCACAACACTCAGCCAAGAACCCTAAAGATCCCTGCTAGGCCTGTACCACCCCTTCTGGGAAACACAGGGTCTCTTCACTTAAGATGAGCCCCACCTGTGTTCACAGGGGTACCCCTAGAAGACAAACCGGCCAGGACACTGGCTACAGTCGCCCTGCCGTCCAGGACAGGCAACACCTGAACCTGGCTCCCTAACCTAGGGACGCTACCCTTTGGTTAGATGCCTGGCGCACCAGGACTTCCTTGAGGGTGACACAACTAATGTGTCGTGTACAAGTCTGCCTGACACTCAGGACAGAAGTGGCATCACCATGGTCACTCACTGGCGACACAACCCTTCTGGCTGGCCCCTGACCCACTGGCTCTTCCACTGGGGAACCTATCCCCCTCGCACCCCTCCATCTGGACTTCTGCACCCTCCCAACTGGAGCGGTACTGCCAGACACCAGAACTACTGGAACCCTGGTTACAGAGGTTCCACGTTCTCCAGACACTCTGGAAGATCCTCCTCAAATGACCTATTGGTACAGCCTAGGCCCCGACCTGATGTTCCCTTCAGAAACACTCCAGGCCCTGACACTGGGTTTCGGGCACCGGGAGACATGCAGTCCCACCCACTCCTTCTCCTCTTGAGACAGGACGTGAGCCCCTACACCGAGACCTAGCTGGGCTACACTGAACCTCTTCCACCACGCTGGGCTGGAAGACACCTCAGACACTCCTTTTGGAATCACTCCATCCCCTATGCCTCTCTCCTCCCAGAACATTACCAACTCCAAAATTCTGTCTCTCAACAGACCACAGAAATCAAAAAGCAGGCTCCACTATCTGCAGACGTTCTTGGGAAAAGTTCAACACACAGGACTTAAATATCTGAACAAAACAAGCATTCAGCAAGCTCCCCATCCAGAGAACTTACAAACAAGTCCAGTGCCACACACCATTCATCCACACACACCCCTCCCCAGACTGGTAAGGCAGTTTCTACCACCCCTGACTTCTCAACCTGACCACACTTGACACAGGTACCATTACTCCAGGGCAGGGACGGGGGACACATGCACTGGACACACTTATGCTGCCACCACTGGATCCCACCCTTCTGGTGAATCCAGAAAACACACTGCACTTAGGGGGATGATCTACCCTCCCGAGCTAGGGACACCTAACTCAAAGTGCACAAGAAACACATTTCCACAGAAATGACATTTTCAACAAACTCCATACAATAATCCCCAAAATGTTTTTATCTAAAATGCAGAGTTTTGTGGTGCAGCCAGCTGCTACTAAGGTACAACGCAAACACAAATCCTTATCCCACCGCTGCCACCAATGTTGGAAATGGGATCCCTGGCTGGCCAGGGCTTTCGCCAAAGTCAGTCAGAGACCACCACTCCCAAGTCAGGGCAAGGGAGTTACACGCCAAGATAACCCCTACTCACCCTCTAGGTAACGTGGCGCGAGCAGCAAGGCTAAACTTGGAGGCGATGTAGGCTAAGTATTTGCGCACACACCCCAGCAACAACAACCAAAGGCCCACCACAAAGGAAACTCCACACAAGGTTATATAAAAATAGCCTTTGTATTACACCAAAATACATTAGATAAAACACACACTTTACAATGTGCCAGAGGCACGGGCAGAATTTACAAGGGGATATTTACAAGACAGGGCCACCTGGACCACTGTCAGGAATCAGAAGTAGCACTTTCAGAAATAGCACTTAGAAGGCAAAATATAAATGTACTTTAGCACAAAATAGCACACAACCAGTAACTACTGGTAACAGGACCTCACTAGCACCACCTGCACTAGGGAGAAAACAACCACCTATGTATCACAATACCTGTAGGGGTGTAAGAACATACACATGATGCAATGCCTAACATTCATTCAGAGGTGTAAGAGAAACACATGACGCATCAACACACGTTCAGCGGTGTAAGGAACAAGGCACATGATGCATCAACAACACATTCAGAGGTGCAGAACACAGGGTGCACAAAACATACTACACATTGTACATTTCCTAACACCCAAAAGCAATAGGACATAGATCATAACAGCATCTAAACCTTTAGCGCAGAACTCACAAAGTCCAGGTTGCGCCACTGCGCCAGAACCTAAACGTAGCAGCTGCCCACTACTTGCTGGGCAGCTGAGGGACAGAACAGGGGGGCCTAAACGCTGCAGCTGGCACTAAGTGCTGCGCAGCTGGGGAAAGGCAAGGGATGAAGGAGTGCGCCTCACTCCTAAGTCCATAGTACATATCCCTAAAAGAGAAAGACCTAAACGGTGCAGCTGCCCACTAATTGCTGGGCAGCTGGAAAACAAATCTGCGCCAGGGGCCCTCACTGGCCCCTCAGGAACAAAAACTGCATCAACGGTGGGAGCCCTCTGGGCTCTAGAACATCACTTGCCCATCGTTGGAGCCCTCTAGGCTCTGCACACACTAAGCAATGCCCCCGAGCCTCTCTGGGCTCGAGGAAATGTGGTGCCAATGTTGGAGTCCCCCCTCCGGGGACTCGAAATCGATAAATGCCCTCTAGAGCCTCTGTGGCTCTGCAAACACTTGTGGCGCCTTCTTGAGCCTCTCCCGGCTCATGAAGCAAGGAAATGCCTCCAGCGAGCCCTCTAGACTCGAAGACCAACTACTGGGGGCCGTGGGAGCGGCCCTCTGTCAAACGGGGCCACTCTCGTTGTGAGGGAATCCCTCACGCACTTTCACCACCCCCGGGGCAGCCCTACTCACCGGCTGCTCTCCGGAGGCGGCGGGGGACTCAGTTGTCGGGCAGCAGTCTGCCGGGGCTCTCCCTCGCTCACGGGGGCCTCGGCGGACATGCTCTGGCAGCGAGCGGGGCTCTCCCTTACCTCATGGGAGTCCCGCCCGCTCTCTCTTCATCTTCACACGGTCCCCCATCTCGGGACCGGGGCTCAAGGGGGAGCTGCAAGGCTCCGGGCCAAACTCCTCTTCCGGGCGCGCTGGCCAATCACAGCGCGGCGGCGGGCGGGACTTCCTCCGGCAAACCGGAAGTCCCGCCTACAGTCAGGCGCGATGCTGCCTGACTTCCTGGTTTTGCCCGCGGCTGCGGCGGTGATTTCTCGGGGCATAGCGAGGGGTGGCACCCTCGAGATTAATTAAAACCAACCCAGCGAGGTGGGCACTCGCCAATTAATTAAATAAACGGGGTGGCACCCGTATTTAAGAAGAAAGTGCAACGAAGCACTCTGGGGCACCAGAGGGGCAGGAGCGCTTCCCTCAGAGGGAAAACGACAGCGCTCTGCCCAGGCATGAAAAATAAAGCGCTCACAGCGCTAGCAGGACACAAAGCGCTCCAATGCGCTAGGGACAGCACACAAGCGCTTCCAGGCGCTAGAAGCCACCAGTCAAGCGCTCCCAGCACCACTAGACAGGACAAAGGGCCTCCAGGCGCCTCAGGGGAACACAAGTCCAGCAAAAGTCCAAGCACAGCGCTAGAGGGGAATAAACAGCGCTCCCAAGCGCTATAAGGGACCAAAGTCCAGCAAAGCTCTTCAGAAGTCCAGGGGCTGGGCAGGGCCCAGGGGAGGCAAGCCTTCCCCCTGGGCCCAAGCAGCAGCACGCCCCTGGCAGATTCAAGCAGCAAACAAGAACATTTTCATGGGGTCACAGCCCCTCTTTTATACACCTTTTCCCTTTGTCTTTAGGTGCAGGGTGGGGGCAGAACCAGTCACAGCTGGTCTGGGAGCACTGTTGATGGCCCAACCACCCATTCTATTCACAGGCAGGGCTAGGGTCATCAGACACACCACAGGGGGGCGGAGCCAGCATTGTGTGGGGAAAACCCAGCCCATCCAGGACACAGGTACACTCCTCCCACACATCACTCATGCTAATCTCCCACTCACCACCGGGGCAGACCCACACAGACTTCCTGGAGCCTGGCATCCCAGCCAGCTCCAGCCAATCACACGCCAGGCATATTTTACACTAATATGCCAACTCCTAGAAGTGGCGCTTCCGCACAAGACACATACACGCCGCACATACCGTTGCGCAGCATTCACTCTCACGAGTTCGCACATACCAAACTTAAGCATGCACGCCTCACGCATCAGGAACTACCAGGGACACAGACATTCCCCATGCATTCCTATGGGAGGGCAGGCCAGTCTCACTCCACGCACTCAGGGAGCGCACGCACTTTACACTGCGCCACAGTGTCAAGGTGCGCAAAGACCAGAAATCACTACACTTCAAGGCAAAAAGTTCAGGGGTGAACCTGCCAGAAGGCCCGAGTCCAACAGCTGTGATGCCAGAAACCGGTCCCCGGAAGCTTGTTTCCTTCCCAGTATAAGAATAGGCTTGGTAGTTGGGTTTGCCCTGTTCCCATCATGCACTGGGACAGGAACAGACTAATTTGCATATAGCCAGGTTCTGAGCTGGGATGGTGCAGTGAGCTAAAAAAAACGGTGATGGATTAAAACCATGATCTCTTGACTTGGTAAGAGTATTCTGCATCATTCAGAAACTCTGTCCATCACCACCCCCTTTTCCAAAATCGATTTTATCCACACTATGTGTGGGAGGGTATACTCAGACGTGAGTCCCTTGCTCATTGCACCATCAGGATTCAAGCAAGCCGGGCCGACGAAGGCTGTGATGCCAGAAACCGGTCCCCGGAAGCTTGTTTCCTTCCCAGTATAAGAATAGGCTTAGTAGTTTGGTTTGCCCTGTTCCCATCATGCACTGGGACAGGAACAGACTAATTTGCATATAGCCAGGTTCTGAGCTGGGATGGTGCAGTGAGCTAAAAAAACGGTGATGGATTAAAACCATGATCTCTTGACTTGGTAAGAGTATTCTGCATCATTCAGAAACTCTGTCCATCACCACCCCCTTTTCCAAAATACATTCACCCCAGTACAGAGATCTGGTCCTAAATCCATAGTTTTTTTGCTCACCATGCCATTCCAGTTTGGGACCAGCCATATGCAAATCAGTCTTGACCCTGCACCCAATGGGAACAGTCCCGCCTGAACCACCAGGCCAGGTCCTCCCTGGACTAGAAACAAGCATCCTAGGACCGGTTTCGGGGTTTCACCCCACTTCAGCCAGGATAGCTTGTCTCCAGTGGCATGGAGAGCACGGGACTCACATCTGGGCATACCCATCCCACTAGGGGCAACATGTTAAGTGGCTTAACACTGCCTCGTAAATAAGGCAAAGCCCTTATTGCCACAGGAACATCGAAAAAAGTTACAGAAGCTTGCAAATATGCCCCTTAGTTTCAGAAAATAAACTTGGATGTTATGGCACAGAGCAGACAGGCCTAACCTATGGGAAATGTGTTAAACATCTACACAGTTAAAATCACCAGGAAATAGCATAGCATTGATGGGTGTGGTTGACTAGGATGTTATGTTAAATGTTATGTTATGTTAAAATTCTTGTAAAGCGTACTTACACCCAACGGTTTCATGGCGCTGTGAGCAAGAGAGGACGGACAGTCAGAAGTCGAGACAGCAGAGAGAAGGAGTATTTAGTCGTAAGCTTTACAGAACAAGAAAGTTTTCAGAAGGGACCTAAATTGGGCATAAGAAGTGGTGAGTCTGAGCTCCAAAGGGAGTAGATTCCAGCGCGAGGGGGCGAGAAACAAAAATCTAAGGCCACCGTGCTTTTTGCGCTTAAAAGTGGGAGTCGTGAGGAGGGCGAGATGAGAGGAACGAAGGTTGCGTGATGGGAGGTTAGTGGTGAAGGAGAGAATAGATAAAAACCGGTCCAAGGCCGGTCAGGGCTTTAAAGGTGATTCAGCCTAATTTAAATTCACAGCGATTGGCCACCGGGAGCCAGTGAAGGGTTTTAAGCAGGGGACGAACATGGTGGTGTCTGGGATGATGAAAAATTAATCTTGCAGCCTGGTTCTGTACCAGCTGCAGACGGTTCAGTTGGTATGCTGGAATTCCGACATAGAGGGAGTTAGCATAATCGATCCTAGAGATTACAAGTGCCAGAAGGGCCAGGGTAAGTGTCTCTGTAGTGAGGAAGCGAGATATTTTGCGGATCCTTCGAAGATGGAAAAAGCTAGAAGAGATCACAGCATTAATATGGGGCTTCATCGAGAGGTCCTTACAAATGATAACTCCCAGACTCTTAGCAGAGTCGGCAGGGCGAGGAGGAGAGCCAAGATAAGAAGGCCAGAAGTTGGAATTCCAAGGATTGGAAGCGCCCCCGATCAAGACCAACTCAGTCTTGTCGGGGTTGAGCTTTAGATGATTTTTCTCCCATCAAATCGCTGATAAGGCACAAGGTGGACTGAAAATTGTGAATGGATTGGTCAGAGGAATCAATGTCAAAAACCAGCTGAATGTCATCCGCATAATTAAATGCGGTAACATTACTACCGCGTAAAGAACGAATAAGGGGAGTGAGGTACAAATTAAAAAGGAGGGGAGAATCTAGGTCATAAGTTGAAGCCAACCACACTGCACCAGAGACCAGCTAAGTTTAGTGAGTCACCCTAGTCAAAAATGTAACCTTCACACTGAGGCCCTTTTTAGAATTTGTCAGACAGGGTACTCCACCACAAACTGACTTTCCACTCGTTATGTTTAGAGTTGGACAAAATTTCATATTGCCAACTGCGCTGGCCCAGAATTTGGGCCATTGGTTTAAGTGCATTAAACTTTTTTATTTCAGGAATGCCAGGAGAATTCTAAATGAAGCCCGTAGTCTTTTTTTCTAAGCAAGTGGGAGCAACACTGAAGGCTGTATCTAAAGAAATCCTCTCAACGTCAGATACAGGTTAGGCAAGGTCCATCTGAAAAGGGCCAAGCAAGACAATTCTAATTTTGCGTCCTGACCAATACCCCTTCTCAGCTGAATACCTGGACAGCCTTTCTACATAGAGACGTATTGCCTTTTTTTTAACTCAGTTTTCATCAGCAGGGCAAGCAAATAAGCTGTTGCTAGGCAGGGTGCATCAACGCTGGATACCATTGCCATGAGGGTCTGCTAAAGCCTTCTTCTAAGTGGCAAAAATGCTCTGATAGGCCCACACCTGTTTTTCTTGCCACCCTGAAGTTGTGTTCTTTTTTAATGGCACTACAACTTTTCCTCCTCTTTGGAGAGGCTTCTACAAGTGACTCCTATGATGTGACTGCAGTTACAGATCAGAAATGACTCCAGCAAAGGCCACCAGCAGGGTCCAGTCAGGGTGTATTTGTAACTGGTCACTTCAAAAAAAGTATCAATAACAAAAGGGGAGAGAGAGATTTATTTGAAATGGATTCGTTCTCCCTTGACTAACATGTATAAACAAATTGAATCCACTCCTCAAAAAGGAGATTGTTGTTTGGATACCCCTCACACACCAACAAGCCCCCTTGGTGTCATGCTTCATCATAGGGGTCCTCGTATCCCTCTACGGGATGCGGCGTGCTGCGACCTACGACTACATGGGAGCACTCATAATGACTATGTGTGGTGTGTGTGAGGAATTTTTTATGTGAGTGCGTGGTGGGGTTCTTGGTGAGTGAAGTTTAAAAAGGACCTGGCTCGTGGGGTAACAAAAAACTTTATTGGGCCCCCCCGGGCTGGTGCTATTAAAATGGTGAAAAAAAGAGGTTTAGTATGCAAGGCAATGTGCATCACCTCCTATGTGTGTGTGTCAACATGTTTCGGTGTCGGAACACCTTCTTCAGGACTGGGGTACACAAATCCCCACCGTACTCACGTTTCTCTCCCTTTTCAGAACTGTATCAATAAAAAGTGAGATATAGTGCAGGTAATGTGGTGTACCTACAGACTTTAGCCGCTTGATAGCTGACCTATAGAAGAAGGGGCCCAACATTTTTTTTGTGGTGGTCCACTTCTTTAAAAAACAGAGGTAACGTGACCTGTGGGTACAAAATAGAAAAGTGCGGCTCGGATTTCTAGACATACTTGTCATACTACAAGTGAAATCGTGCCTGTCGTGAAAAAAAGGAAAAGGTACAGACTAGACATAACTGTAACTGTAAATTGATACTTGTATAGCGCACTACTCACCCGCAAGGGTCTCAAGGCGCTTGTACGAATACCGCTGTGGAACCCATCCTGGCTTTCCCTGTGAGGTGTCCACTCCTGGGCACCCCCAAGGTGGAGTCCAGGCATCCTTAGTGTTGTGGGGGCCGTTGTGGAGATTAAGCAAGCTATTGCCCAGAGTTGCAGAGTGGGACTCCATGTTTGGAATAGGCACCGAGGCGAGAATTATCAGGTCCGTGGAATTTTGAGCCCAAGACCCGCCGAGGCGGGGAATTGAACCCTGGTCCCGGGCTAGACCTCTGCATCAGGGTCTGCCGCTCTAACCATTGAGCCACACTTCTCCACAGGCATACAGACACAGAACATAAAACACACACTCTAGGTTATTAGCCAGTCCAGGTAAGCCTAACATAACCTAAAGAAGAACTTCTGCTCCTGGAGTATTGATCTCCCTGTACCTTGGATATTACAAAAATTGGGAACTATAATTATATATCCTATATATGTGAAATTAGCCTTGAGAAAGCCCCGGCGCAACTCGCCAAGAGGGGGCGAAACACGTGTCGGCTGTCCATGTTCCACAAAAAATATTAAAGATGCTATTCTGCAACTAGAAATAGTCCTGTCCTCTGTAAACAGACTTGAAAGAACGGATATTATTCCTGATAAGAATCTTTGTGATCTTCCATGGAGTACACACTCATCACTTCTCAAACCTGTATTTCTATATGAAGCCCAAGAGGTCCAGAGCTTCGACTGTGTCTCCATTCTCCTATAAAAAGCTGCCTATTAAAGCGTTGTTTAAGCCTTAGAATACTTGGACTTTTTCCACTTTGCTGCCAAACAATAAGGGTGTTCCCCACCATCGGAGGGAAACATCTCCTTTTTGAGGAGTGGATTCAATTTGTTTATACACTTCAAAAAAGGTCACTTCCAGGTTGCTGTACCCTTGTAGCCACACAGGAGATCAATCAATTGACCCTTTGAGTCCACTTCTCAGTCCTTAATACCAGAGAGAGCATATCCACACCATCAGATCTCCTCACAGGTCACAGACAGCTGGGTTTTTTCTCTTCTGCTCATTCACATGTACAAAGGTGCTCTAAGTTAATGGGGGTGAGGTGTCTCCTTTGTGCAGTGCACTAGCCACTCGATGGCGATAACTCCTTAACTAAGACATTAAAAGGTTCCCAAGGTTAAGCAAAATCCTGTTTGCCCCAAAGTGCACAATTCTCAGGGGAACTCAAGATGCCAGAACCTTTTTTCCCTCCCAGGAGGAGACTTGTGGCTCATCCAGGGGCGTTTTCATGGTGAAGAGCGGCACACTAATACCTATACACACCAAGTTTATTCTAACACCAGTTCCCTTCCCACTACGAATGGAAGCAAAATGGCTGAGTATACCCTGGGCTCTCACTTTACACTAAACTATGAATAATTAGGCCTCACAATGATCCCCTTTAAGTCAATGAAGTTCCAGGACGCTCCCAAATGGCTTTTCCTGAGGTAAAGTGACCTGCATACCTCACATCCAGCCATCTTTCCAAAGGGCCTAAGCCATGGGAAATGCTCTGGGGACAGTTTCACACATACGTAAGAGGTAAAGAACTGGCAGGATGACTAGCCACTGCAGGGTATTACTAATTCTAAAGATCTGTTTTCTTTCACGTTTATGAAAACTCTCACCTCAATATCGTTTTTTAAAAAATAAGTAATAAAACCCATGATGCTGTAGGTTTTTTTTAACACAAAGTTACAACATTTTATTTGAATTGTACTTTAGCTTTTCAAATAGAAAATGTCACATCACCTGTACAGTGAAAATAGACTAGAGAGACTAGAGAGAGTAGGAACATCGCAAACTTTAATTTCCACATGCTTAACTGTAAAACTGGGCACCCTGCCATGTGTGCTGTAAGGCCTATTTAGGAATGACTTATTTAGTAGTAAAAACCAGGTGTTCTCCTGTCAGAAAGGGTTTTCAATGGTAGGCCTGTCTATAGGTTTTTAAGCTGAAGCTGTCAGGCTACACCTCTAGGTATGAAGTCATGCTTTCTTAGTTAGCTAGGTGAATGGTATATAAAATGCTGCAGTCCACATGTGACCTTTAACCTCCCTATGATTGGTTCATTTCCTGAACCATGTACTACGTTATTTGAGAATTAGCTGGTTTTACCATGTTTTAAGAGTCAGTAGAAATAAACTGAGGACGGGACAGCGGTGTCTCAGTGTGCAAGTCCTTATGTAGAAAGGCGGTCCAGGTATTCAGCTGAGAAGAGGTATTGGTCAGGACGCAAAATTAGAATTGTCTTGCTTGGCCCTTTTCAGATGGACCTTGCCCAACCTGTATCTGACGTTGAGAGGATTTCTTTGGATACAGCCTTCAGTCTTGCTCCCACTTGCTTAGAAAAAAAGACTAAGGGCTTCATTTAGAATTCTTCTGGCAGTCCTGAAATAAAAAAGCATAATGCACTTAAACCGATGGCCCAAATTCAGGGCCAGTGCCGTTGGCAATATGACATTTTGCCCAACTCTAAACATAACGAGTTGACTGTCAGTTTGCGGTGGAGTACCCTGTCTGACAAATTCTAAAAAGGGCCTAAGTGTGAAGGTTACATTTTTGACTAGGGTGCAGACCAGTAGAATCAGTCCACAAAATTGGCAAAACAGATTAAGAGGACATTTCTTACAGAGGACACCTCCAGCTAAAGAAAGATGTAAGAAAAACTGCTTTTTGCAGGTGTCTCCCTACTTGTTGCCCCCATTTGGACTACCGGCTACTGATGTATGACTCTGGAAGTGCACTGAAACCTGCTAACCAGCCAGAGGGCTAGTGCTCTATCCATAAATATGTTGAATGCAAATTAGTAACACCAATTGGCAAGGACTTTAGCTCCATTATTAGCCCAGTACTACCAGAGGTACTCAGGGAATGGGATTTAAAGGGGTTCCCAGGGTAAGAAACACTGTTTGTGCCACCCTAAGTGACCCAAATGAACAACTCACAAAAGTCCTGCCATTGCAAAATGCAGGCGCTGTGCAAACTCTAATTTGCCCTCACCATGTGTGGCAAGGTCACAGCACCATATTTAATATATACCAGTCACCCCTAAGGTATGCCTCCTCAGCACAGGATGCAGGGTGCATTATATTAAAGATGTGGACAAATACTTGCAACCTTATATGTCCCTATATAAGCCCTTTCCATTAAGGACTACTATAATTGATCAGGGGGACATAAAATAACATGGGCTGGCACCTGGGTACCCCTGCGGTTACTAGGTCCATTATGGCTCCACTGAAATATGTCATGTTTGGTTTCAAACAACTTGTCTCACCACCCCAGACATTATTTTCCAGCCAGAGTTGATATGACATGAACCCAGGTGGTTACCATAGAGGTTGAAAGAAAACTATGGCATATGGAGAAAGCTTCTCCAATGCCTTAAGGGCCGAGAGGCGGTCTCTAATGGGAATACACCCTCCCGTGTCACTATTCCACATAAAGTACCCCACAAGCTCGCAAACTCGGTTTACGGGTGCCTAAATTAAATTAGGTTAGTTAAGTAAGGGAAGATGGTCATGAAGCTATTTAGTTGTTACCCACTAGATGGTGCTGAAGGAAATCATTCTGTTTGTTTATATTACCCTCACACACTCTAGTAGTGTCATGCTTCATCATCGGGTCACCCTGACTCCTAAACGTCAGGGTGGGCTTGACCGTATTACAGGAAACTCTTGAAAAGATATGGCCGGGTGTATTAAAGATTAAAAATCGGAAGACAGATCCCAGTATCCCTTTATTTGTGGATCTGTCAGGGATATTAAAATATTAAACTGGGGGGAAGGGGGTCACCAGGAGTTTTATGGTCCAAGACCCTGGTGCCAACATGTTTCATTCCACTAATTGCCCGTGTGGTCTAGGACTTTCTTCAGGGAAAAAAAGGGGATGTTCCTCCCTGGTTTCTCAAAAGGGCAGATAGCTGCTCCTTTAAAAACTAGAAACAGAAAAACTATCTCACTTCTAAAGTTCTTTTACTCCATCTGAAATAAAAATGAAAGAAAAGAAACAGGAGATCATAGTGCAACATTGTTGTAATGAAATCAACGCTTCCAATTTGTGATGAATACACCCATGCTTGTCGGCCAGTTCCTTAGGATTCGAAAGAACTGTGCTGACCTGGATGACTACAAAAAAAAACATTTGACTCATAAATTACAACATAAGGCCTATCTGAAAAAGATCATAGATAAGGCACAGAAAAGGTCACGGAACACTCCAAGGACAGCTCTTTTAGAAACCCACCAGAGGTCAGAAAGAGACTCACTGATATGCGTCACAACATACAATTCCCCTTCTAACGAGGTCAAGAAATCATAAATAAAAAATGGCCAATCCTTACCTCAAGTAAACGTACATTTGAGAGCCCAATGTTTTCCTTTAAAAGAAACAAAAGCCTTAAAGACACACTGGTACGTACAGATACACATAAACCCAAAAGTACCAACCAACTCACTCTGTGGAACCAACCTCCAGTCATGGGTCTTTACCCATGCGGGGATGGGTAGTGTGTCCTCTTACTGAGCCCACAAAACAAATTATTCTAGGCTTAGAATACCCATGGGAACAATGGGCACATACAAACTGCAACACAGACAACGTGGTGTATTTGATTAAGTGCCCCTGTCAACTAATGTACGTGGGAATGACTAGTAGGAAAATAAATATGCGCATAAGTGAGCATCGCAGCACAATCAGGCGAGCCATTATAGCAACCTGACTTACAGCCCACTACCTGGAGAAGGGCCGCAATGATGGTGACATAAAGTGGACCATTATTGAGAAAGTCAAGGGTACTGGGAATCTGACCAAAAGGCTGTTAGAACGTGAACAACGTTGGGTCTATCAGCTGAAAACCCATGAGAACGGGCTAAATGATTCCATCCCATGGAATCAATTGAATCAAAAATGAATCAACATAGAACATGGGCTCACAGACATTCTCCACCTCTGATTGTAACATCCTTAATAGGGCTCATCCCTTTTGTTTAACACTAAGAATTACTTATCTGTTATCACTACTAAATATCATCACATGAGCGTATCCCATGAAAGCTTAAACTAAGTAAATCACATAGTGTATTTGAACTACGTTTTAGTTTGGCACAGGTAATAAAGAGTGTTCATCTCTCACAACTATGTTCTATGCTAGGTGTGTTCAAGGTTAATCGAATATCCTTTAGGAACCATTCAAAATACATGATCATTCCAAATAAATGTGCTTTCACAGCCTTTACATAACATAACCAATACTGGTTTTGGCCACGGGCAGCACTGAACTTTGAATTTAATTTACATTGGTATTTAGAGAACCATAGTCATTAACAAGTACTTGTAGTTCCATTTGGACTTCAATTCCCAGAATCCCGGCACGTTGCGGGACACGCACATCCAGTTTTCGCTCTTCCCGGAGCATTTACACGCCCCCGTAGACATGGCTGCTATAGTTTTTGGCAGTAACTCCGTCTTCTTAAGCCGGTTCCTCACTATCCTTAGCTCGCAAGCCCGGGAACACGGACCAAATAGGCGCGGCTACGGGGCAGGACCCTTGGCGGTGTAGGTAAAAGCGAGTGGGCAGAGATCTAAAATCCATCACTACAGGTATGTTCTTGAACCGTGTTTGTTGGCACCGGTTACTTACGGTACAAGCAGTGGCATTGTTTCTCCTATTTATTTCCCTTGCTGATCTTCGATGTTCCCATTTGGCAATTGAACATGCTCAGTGTTTGACTAAAGGGCTTCCCTATGTCTTCCGATGTCCGCAGTGATGCATATACTCTCCCAAAGAGGGGTAAGGGAGAATGTTACGAATGACATGAGAGTGATTGTGACACCTTGGTGAACAAGTGTAGTACTGTATGGTTAGAAGAGAGTGACAGCAAAACGTTTTTTGAGACTACACATGCTCAATAGCTTCAAAAATAGCAATATGGGATATATATCGCCAGATCACTATATATACCACAGAGCCAATCGAGGCATTGATATATAGTACCTGATTAGCATACCAAGTTGGTGTGAACAATGATGGCGTCCATACACCCTACCTGGTTGACAAGCATGGGTGTATTCAATAACACATCAGAAATGGGAAGTGTTGATTTCATGACAACAATGTTGCACTATGATCTCCTTTCTCTTTCTTTCATTTTCATTTCAGATGGAGTAAAAGAACTTTACAATAGTGATCATTTTCCTGTTTCTAGTTTTTAAAGGAGCAGCTATCTGCCCTTTTGAGAAACCAGGGAGGACCCCCCCACCCCTTTTTTTGCCCCGAAGAAAGTCCTGGAACACACGGGCCACTAGTGGATTGAAACATGTTGGCACTAGGGTCATAGGACCATAAAAGTCCTGGTGACCCCCCTAGTTTTATATTTTAATATCCCTGACAGCTCCATGAATAAAGGGATACTGGGATCTGACTGCAAATTTCTAATCTTTAATACCCCCTGGTCTTATCTTTTCAAGAGCTTCTTTGAATACGGTCGAGCCCACCCTGACTTTTACTAGTCAGGGTGACCTGCTGATGAAGCATGACACTACTAGAGTGTGTGAGGGTGATATTAACAAAAAGGATGATTTCCTTCCCCATCATCTAGTGGTTAACAACTAAATAGCTTTATGACCATCTTCCCTTACTTAACTAACAGAATTTAATTTAGGCACTCGTGAACGGAGTTTGCAAGCTTGCGGGGTACTTTATGTGGAATACCATAGAGGTTGCCCACCTGGTTGCCCTAGCTATTCCCGTATTCTGGTTGGCAGCCTGCAGCATCTACCATCAAGACAGGTATCTCAACCCCTGCTAGGAGTGTGAACCATCCCAGGAGTCAGAAACAAAGACCTGGGTGGGAAGGAGGTGACACCTCCCTCACTGACAGGACGGCTAGCGAAGTGCCACACCAAGGCGGTGAGCTTCAAAGCATACACAGAGTGCATCCAGGCTGCCTCTTAAAGGACTAAACAACCCTCCCCTGCTCCCAGGCACAGTTGCACCCTGGCAGGTGGAGGAATTAAGTAGTCAGAGGGTGTACACCTTAAGAAGGCTAGCCACACCCATAGGGTGGGCTACTTGGTCTGTATAGATAAAGACATTCTTAAAAGTAAAACAATAGAGTGTTCTGGGTAGCAAAGGTGGCACAACCCCTCGTATGTGGTCACTTCAAGAGCGGATCTGCCACTGGGGCCAGTAGCTAATTGGCTAAAACATAACATTACATAAAATAACATAACCTCAGTTCTGATTTGAATTACAATAAAGATAAAGAACAAAGAAAAAACCTGCGCCGGCGACAATAGGACCTGCACATAAGAAAGGTGCAATAGTCTGCACCTTTGGCAACCAGTAGCGGCTGGTGAATTTAAAAAGTGGTGAGGCGAAAAAAGATATTGACAGAGGAAGACGGCAAAGAGCATGAGCTAAATTTCTGGTCAGAAATTAGGGTGCGCTTTACAACAGACTTCCCTTTTAGTTCTCTAATTGCATTGTCGTCAGATGGGGGGTGTATATTTGTAAGTTGGAGGCGATGTGGCCTTGTTACAGCTTTCAACCATGCAACATCAGGAAGCAGTTTTAAATCCTGGCACATCACCTGGTGCCGAAAAATGTAACAAAGTCTGTGTCTTATGTGAAGCGCCTTTATGTCCTTGACCAACGTTCACTCAGTGTTAAACTGCCAACAATAAAAAATGAATTCTTCCTTTCACCAATGTTGTAATTGCATCCCCCAAGCATTGCGGACAAAATACTAATATTTGATGTCAGAAAGGGGCATGTGCCACAGATAATTTACAAATCAGTGAGATTGCGGGATTAATAGTTCAATGGATTGTAACAGAGCAGTAAACCAAATGTCAATAAGAATAAAACCCTCTTTTTGAAAAAAGACTTTCAGATCAAATTGTACTAAACATTGCAGCTTTTCAAGCACATCCCACATAAATGTGCTTTACTGTTTTTCAAATGAAGGTTTAGAAAAAAAAGCATGAAATGTTAAAATATGTATACTTTTTATGCAGCAGGTGTTATTTAGCAACAACAGTGACAAGTTCATGTCTCTCCACACTCTTGCTTGTTCTCAGAGCTGCTCGAAGCCCAAGACACTGATTTAAAAGTGTCCTGTTTTTCTCAGAAAGTTACTGTTTGGTTGTTTTTTAACATAATCTTCTTTGGTGATAGAATTATGTACGATCGCATGCATCTAAACATTCATACACACTCACATACACACATACACTGGTGCAAGCTTTCAGACACATACATAAACAACATGAACATGCTGTCACTTAAAAACACGGGCTGGAACCTTACTTTGAGCAATCCTCGACACCGCTTTATGATTTCCAACTTCCTAGATCCAACAACCGGCGCCACAGTGAGGCTCACACCTTATGTCCAATCAGAAACACAGATAGGATGGGAGGATGTCTCTTTTCCTTTATTGTAGCTTCTGATAGAGCATAAGGGTGCATGACTGACAGGCCCCAAAACACCATCATCTGACATGCTGCACTGTATGACGCTAGTGCAGCATGACAAATATGTATTGGGTTTGTGAAAGGACAGGCTGTAACAACCCATGCCTAATACATGCGCAATACAGCCCAGGGAGGTATTTTCAGGTGCGTGGTGATATTGCAGGTTTTACGTGTAAACTAATGATCAGTAGATCGTTTGTTTTCATGCAAACCCTGAAATGTGTAGTCAGTAAAATGAAGAGTGATGCATGATGTTTGGAAGTTCACCACCCTTGTTCCCCTATGGAGAAATCGCCACTGGTGGCCACATTTCTGGAACTGCACGACTGCACCTTGCCCCAGACCAAAGCCCAGTTTCCCCAGACAGAGGGACCCCTTTGAAAGCCAAAGGCAACTCCAGGCTCCCCTGCACTAGTGGCACTAGCCCCCTGCAGTCCACAGGTAAAAACAACGTCCCAAAACCTAAGAATCGCTCTTCATCAGGCCCTCCATGGATTCACTCAAAAGTAGATGGCACAGTGTATTGTGGGAAATGTAGTCCCGACCTCCAGCAAGTTTCAGGTGGCTAACTTTTTTCCATGGACCTCCAGACGTCGAAGTATCTTTTAGCTGACCTTACCACTGCAAAGGCTTGTTGAGGGCCAGTCCGGCAACCACTTCCTTCACTCGACGCTGCACCTCGATGAAACTCTGTAGAACCTTCAACCGACCACCTTAGGGGCCCTGTTATTGTCTTTATACATCAGTTGACTCACAAGCACCATGTAAGTGGTGAAAGAAGCTCCCCTGCGGCTCCTGCTTCAGCACCAGGGACAGCCCAAGGAACTCTGCATCCCATCCCTACAAGCCAGGTAAAATGAAAGTCACTGTCGTGGCCTGCTCCAAGGACCCACATCACCTTAATCCCCAGTCAATCAATCAATCAATGTACTTGTAAAGCGCGCTACTTACCCGTGAGGGTCCCAAGGCGATGAGGGGGGGGGAGGGAGTGTGCTGCTACAGCTCGAAGAGCCAGGTCTTAAGGAGTCTTCTGAAGGTGAGTAGGTCTTGGGTCTGCCGTATGTGGGTGGGGAGGGTGTTCCAGGTCTTGGCGGCGAGGTAGGAGAAGGATCTGCCGCCGGAGGTTGTTCGTTGGATGCGGGGGACAGCGGCGAGGACGAGGCTGGCAGGGCGGAGCTGGCGGGTGGGGGTGTGGAAGCTGAGTCTGCTGTTCAGGTAGGATGGTCCGGTGCTGTGCAGTGCTTGGTGTGCGTGGGTGAGGAGCTTGAAGGTGATCCTCTTGTCTACGGGGAGCCAGTGTAGGTTTCTCAGGTGGGGGGTGATGTGGCAGCGGCGGGGTATGATGAGGATCAGTTGGGCGGAGGCGTTTTGGATGTGTTGTAGTCGTCGTAGGTGTTTGGCTTGGATTCCTGCATAGAGTGCGTTTCCGTTGTCCAGTCTGCTGCTGACGAGGGCCTGTGTCACCGTTCTTCTTGTTTCGGTCGGGATCCACTTACAGATTCTGCGGAGCATGCGGAGGGTGTTGTAGCAGGAGGAGGAGACGGCGTTGACCTGCTTGGCCATGGAGAGGGAGGAGTCGAGGATGAATCCTAGATTGCGTGCGTGGTCGGTGGGTGTTGGTGCTGTTCCCAGTGTGATCGGCCACCAGGAGTCATCCCAGGCTGAGGGGGTGGATCCGAGGATGAGGACCTCCGTCTTGTCCGAGTTCAGCTTCAGAAGGCTGCTCCTCATCCAGTCAGTTCCACGCAACTCCACCTGCAATTGACCAATTGTCACCAGTGCTTTTCACCTTTGACCGCAATGTTGAAGTTCTGTAGAACTGAATTCCTTTGAGTAATTTTTCGTTCTAAAATCTATTTGTTTGGTAATACACATCCAATTGTCTTTATTTTGGTATTTTAATTATTATAAAAATCTGCTTTATTTTTATAAATTGGTGTCAGATTTCTTTTGAGTTGTGTCAATTACTTATCGTTCATGTTGGTACTCGGAAATGCTTAACACATATTCCTCTAGTAAAGCCTGACTTCTCTTTCCCAAACCACCAGGGCTGAGCTAAGGATTTAATGTTGTGAATCCAAGGACCATCTCTGGGGTACTGTGTGAATATTGCATAGTGAAGCCTAACCAGCCTCGCTACATAATACTTACCCTTTCCTAATTTTAACCCCTTCGATGCTCATGTCGAGCTCAGCTCGTCATGAGGTACACCTCTCGTGTGCTCATGACGAGCTGAGCTCATCATGAACACACCCATTTACATTAGGGCCCAGCACAGCAGATAATTGACACCAGCAGCCATGGTGTTAATAGTGAGTAAAGGAATCTTGTGACGCTAAGATCTCCAAAGGGATTATCATAAAGCTTTGTGATAGTGATGATATTGACAAATGGTTTGCACCCCTTGAGAGAGCCTGCAAAGTAAGGAGGATAGTGTGTCAGCACTGGGACTCTCTATTGTGGGAGTTATTCTCAGTGAAGGGAAGAGATAGACTTCTGAACCTTGATGACATAGTGTTGCCAACTTAGATGCTTTGGGTACTTTACCACTGCTGATCAGTGTCAAAGTGCAAGTGCTCCCTGTTTAAAGTGTAATGGTAATTGGTTGCCCACGATTGGCATATTTGCCTTACTAGTAAAGCCCCTAGTAAAGTGCACTATGTGTGCCAGGATTAGTAATGCAAATGCTATAAGTGGGCCTGCAGCACTAATTGTGCCACGCACATAAGTAGCCTTAAAGAGAGAAGTCAGGCCTGCCACTGCAGTGCCTGTGCGCAGTTTGTTAAACTACCATGTGTGGCATCTTGGTGCTACACCTTTTAGACTGGAATGTTGGATACATCAGTGCCAGCAGGCTGCATAGAATGTTATGATTAGAAAGTATGCAGTTGAAGCTGACAGGCTGTACATCTGAAAGACTTTGTTAAATAGTTTTACTATGTGTATATATTGTTTGTTTTAAGTAGGGAGATGTGTGGCATCTTGGTGCTACACCTTTTAGACTGGAATGTTGGATACATCAGTGCCAGCAGCCTGCATAGAATGTTATGATTAGAAAGTATGCAGTTGAAGCTGACCGGCTGTACTGGAAAGAGTCACCTGATGGATGGGATCACTTTATTTGAATAAATTCAACTTTACCAACTTATAAAGAGTATTACTTCTTTACACCATGTTGTCCTGACAAGTGCACACACTTGCCAGTTCTTACCCTTCCCTTTCTATGCACATCAGACACCCCTATGGTAGGTCCAAGGTACCGCCTGGGCAGGGTGCAGTGCATGTGAAAGGTAGGACATGTACTGAGCTGTGTACCATGTCCTGGCAGTGAAATACTCTCAATTTTGTTTTTCACTGCTGAAAGGCCATCTTGCCCATTCGACAGAATGGGGAGGCTGTGTAATATGTTTTCCAGCCTATCTTCCCAAAGGCGTAAGATGGAGAGGTGATGTTTAGGGTGCCTGAACTTACAGTGTAATAACACTTCTTTTTATGAAGGTAGTTTTTGTAGTGTGTGTTTAGAAACCACTCTTTTAGAAATGGCTGGGTTTTTGGGCTCTAAGATTTTTGTGTGTCTCTGCCTGGTTATGGATTGAATGTCTGGATTTGAAAGTGATAGGATCTGATGAATGTCTTGGCCCAGGGGGGGAGGTTAGACAGCAGCAGGTTGACCTGCATCTGGAGTCTAGGGGGAAAAAGTAGCCCCTAGAGGTAAAGAGGCCTGGGTTGCTGCCATAAAACAATGGTCCCATCTCCTGCTGAGTGATTGAGAATCCAGACCCCCTCTAATCAAAGGAAGAAGGTGTCAGTGTCAGGGAGGCACCCAGAACTGGTTTGAATAGGGGTCAGTGCCCCCCTGAACACAAAAATTTCAAACACATTTAGGGGTATAACTATGAGAGCTGAAGCCCCTGAACTTGGGAGAAATGGATTGATTAATACTGAAAAAGAGTGAAACTACTTCATGGTCAAGAGGAAACTACGCCAAGGAAGAAACAGCTGAAGAGACTGAAGGAAAGGACAGACCCTTGTTGTGTGTTCTGTGGCTGGCTTGCAGTTTGCTGCTGTAACCAAGGAGAGGCTAAAGGGACATTGCTGTGTGCTGTGTCCCCCTGCTTTAAAGGACTTTGCTGTGTGCTGTGTCTGGAAATAACTTATCCCCAAGGGTCTAAGGTGTGCTGGCTCCCTGTTTCGAAACTCAGAAACACAAAGGTTTCAAGAGAGCCTCAACAATGCTGTGTGCATGTGCTTTTTTGCAGCCTGAGACCCTCGTGAGAATTGCCCTATGATCGTGGGCACCTGGAGTCCAAGCGAGTCTCAGCGATGCTGTGTGCGTGTGCTTTGTGCAGCCTGAGACCTTCGTGAGGATTGCCCTGTTATCATGCACACCCGTAGTCCAAGTGAGTCTCAGCGACGATGTGTGCGTGTGCTTTGTGCAGCCTGAGACCTTTGTGAGGATTGCCCTGTTATCGTGCATCCGGAGTCCAAGTGAGTCTCAGCGACGCTGTGTGCGTGTGCTTTGTGCAGTCTGAAACATTCATGAGGATTGCCCTGTTATCGTGCACACGGAGTTCAAGTGAGTCTCAGCAGCGCGGTGTGCGTGTGCTTCGTGCAGCCTAAGACCTTTGTGAGGAGTGCCCTGTGATCGTGCACACCCAAAGCTAAAGTGAGTTTCAGCGACGCTGTGTGCGTGTGCCCTGTTGCATCCTGAGATCTTGGTAGCACCAGTGGCCCGGACCGGCAGCCCCAGAGGAACTGAGCCGCTGACCCGATCTCGCTGTTGCCAGAGGGGGACCTCGAACCAACCCCGTCGAGGGAGGGCCCGAGTTCCACTGACCGGAATCCACAAAGTTGCATCTGAGGCCCAATTCGCGGAAATAAGAGAGGGGAGCGAGGTCGCATCACCAAGGTAACGTGTGTCGCCGCCTGGGGCAGGGTATGGGCTCTTGGCCTTTCCCATTCCTGCAGCTCTAGCCGCTGATCCGCTCATATCGCAGCCTGTACTTGCCAAGGAGTGACAGTACCGGGCCCAGAGTGAGGAGCTGCACTTTTGGGTTACACCATACATGTGGGGGCATCTATTGACGGAAGCTGACCGCGAGTCAGTACGAGTGACGGAGAGAACGCCTAAGGCTCTGTGAGAGGTGCAGGAATGTATTACTCTGTGCATTATTTCTGCATTATGAACTACCTGATTGTTGTAATACGCATTGCATTATTTCTGTATAACAAACTACCTGAAGTGTATTACGCATTGCATTATTTCTGCATTACAAACTACCTGATTAGTGCATTACGCATTGCATTATTTCTGCATTACGAACTGCCTGATTGTTGCATTACGCATTGTACTATTTTTGCATATTAAACTATATGATTGTTGCATTACACATTGCGTTAGTTTGCATAACGACTGCCTGATTGTTGCGTTACGCATTGCACTATTTTGGCATTACGAACTGCTTGAATGTTGAATAATGAACTGCATTCTTTTTACATTGCAAAGTGCCTGATTCTTGCAGTATGAACTGCCTAGCATTGTATTAGGACTGCAGTGGATCACTTAAAATTGCTCATTAATATCGCCAGAACTTACAAGGGCTGGCTGGCCTAATAACCGGCCAGGAGGAATATTACAAATACGCATATGTTGGACTTATATCGTGTGGTCTCATCGTATATCTTATTATATAAATTTATACTTGTTTTTATGAAAATCGTGTGGAGTCCATTTGGGGTATCATCATTAGGTTACAGGAAGTGTGGTTGAAAATACTTCACACACTTGCCTTGAAGATAAGCCTGGCTGCTCGTGCAAAGCTACCGAAGGGGTGAGCGGGGGCTTTTTGAGAGGGTATCTTTCCTTTTCCTGACGTGGAAGCAAGGGTCCCTATCTGGCCTAAGGTACCTACCCCAGCCAACTACCAACACCCAGGTCTAACATTGGTGGCAGCGGTGGGATTGAACGTGTATTTGCAAATTCACTCACAGTAATTGGTGTACATCACTCGTTTTAGCGCAGACCACCATGCAACCACAGATTGTGTTTTTGGTGATTTTTGGTTCTATTTTTGAGTGACCTTTAAGCCACACATCATGTCTCAATGGAGTCAAGTAGCCAGTGAGGCTGCAGCATTAAAGTTGGACATTTAGGCCTTGCTGTTGGACTTTGGCCCTTAGGGCAGGTTCACCCCTAAACTTTTTGCTGGTAATGGTGACCTGGCAATGGTGATTTTTGGGATTCTGCGCACTTTCACTGTGTCCCAGTGGAAAGTGCGTGCGCACTCTGAGTGCATGTGCTGAGCTAGGCCTGCCCGCCCATAGGAATGCATGGGGAATGTATGTGTCCCTGGTAGTTCCTGATGCATGGGGTGTACAGGCTTGAGTCTGGTATGTGTGAACTCGTGTGAGTGAATGCTGCGCAACGGTGTATGCAGCATGTATGTGTCTAGTAGGGAAGCGCCATTTCTAGACATGGCTGTACGTGTGCTGTGAGGGTGCTGGCGTGTGATTGGCTGGAGCTGGCTGGCATGCCAGGCTCCAGGAAGTCTGGATGGGTCTGCCCGGTGGTGAGTGGGAGATCTGCATGAGTAATGTGTGGGAGGAGTGTACCTGTGTCCTGGATGGGCTGGGTTTTCCCCACACAATGCTGGCTCCGCCCCCCTGTGGTGTGTCTAATGACCCAAGCCTCCCCAGTGAATGAAAGGGGTGGTTGGGCCATCAAGGGTACTCCCCAGCCAGCTGCAACTGGTTTCCCCCCACCCTGCACCCTGAAGACAAAGGACTTTGTACTATAAGAAGGGGCTGTGTCCCCACAGAAAGGGTTCTCTGTTCTGCTTTGGACCTTGCCAGAGGGGGCTGCTGCTGCTGGGGCCAGGAGGACCGCCACTTGGACTGTCTCCCTGCCTGGAGACCCAGTGTGCTGGCTCTGGCCCTGCCTTGCCCCTCTGCCTGCCTCCAGACCCTGCTGGAGCTGTTGCTGGGCCTGGAAGCACTTCTATTTTGATTTATAGCGCTAGGAGCGCTTTCCTGGTGCCCCAGCGCTCAATAGCGCTTTGCTTATATTTCTAGCGCTAGGAGCGCTTTCCTTTGCTCCCAGAGCGCTTGGGAGCGCTTTATCGACATTGCCGGTGCCCACCCGGCATTGGAACCGATTTCGCCGATTTTCGGCGTAGCGAGTGCCACCTCGCTTTATCTTTTAATTTGAGAGCCGGTGCCACCCGGCATTGCCCCGTGTTCTTTTATTGATTTCGAGCCGGTGCCCACCCGGCATTGCCTAGGAGTGTGTGTTGCCCTGCCGGGCCGCCGCGCTGCCTGCAGCGACCCGGAAGTCCCGCCTCCTGACCCCCAGGGCCGCGCTGCCATTGGCGGCCCCGGCGAAAGTCAGGCGGCGTGCAGGAAAGACAGGTCCAGGCGGGAGGCGAAGGAAGCAGCCTACCGCGTCTCGCCGGCTCCCGAGTGGAGAGGAGCCCGCCCGCGGTCCCAGCCGAGCCGCCGAGGAGCCGTCCTGCCACCCAGAGACCCGGTGAGTGCCTGCAGAGGAGAGGGGCGTCGGGACACATTGTCGGTGTCCGCCCGTCCCCCGTAGCGCGATCTTGCGCGCACTACTGTGTGAAGCCCGAGGGCTTCAGGGGGCATTTATTCTTCAAGCCCTGAGAGGCTCTGGGGCAATTTGTTTATTTAGAGCCCGAGAGGCTCATTGCCCTAACTGTATCTTTGAGCCCGAGAGGCTCCACCCGCCCGCATTGGTTCTTTAGAGCCCCGAGTGGCTCAGGGCATTTCCTTCTGCGAGCCGAGCGAGGCTCATTGCCCACATCGTTTAGAGCCCTGAGAAAGGCTCGTGGGGGCCTTACCTGTGTTGTTGAGCCCGGAGAGGCTCTAAGAGACGGCGCATTTTGTTTGTTGGAGCCACGAGGTGCCCCGGGGGCATCAAGTGAGTTAGAGCCCAGCGAGGCTCTTGGCAGGCATTGTCACTTTGAGTCCCCAGAGAGGGGACTCCCATAGAAAGGCGCTGCATTTTGATCTACTTAGAGCCCAGAGGAGGCTCCAGGGGGCATTTCCTTTTGCCCCACCAGTGTGCTAGAGCCCTGAGAGGCTCAGGGGGACAATTTAGTTCTGCAGAGCCTGCGAGGCTCCAGCGTTGGCCCCATCCTCATCTCCAGCTGCCCAGCACTTCGTGGGCAGCTGCTACGTTTAGGACCCTGACATTGGGACACATGGACAGTCACAGGTGGTGACTTGTGAGTTTGGCGCAATTGTTCATTTTGCTTACACCTCTGAATGTATTGTGATGCATCATGTGTTTTCCTCCCTTACACCTCTGAATGAATGTTATGCATTGCATCATGTGTCATGTGCTTCCACCCCCACAGGTATTGTGATGTGTAGGTGGTTGTTTTCTCCCTAGTACAGGTGGTGCTAGTGAGGTCCTGTTACCAGTAATTACTGGTTGTGTGCTATTTTGTGCTACAGTGATTTACATTTAAAGTGCTATTTCTAAAAAGTGCTACTTCTGATTCCTGACAGTGGCCCAGGTGGCCCTGTCTTGTAAATATCCCCTGTAAATTCTGCCCGTGCCTCTGGCACATTGTAAAGTGTGTGTTTTATCTAATGTGTTTTGGTGTAATACAAAGGCTATTTTTATATAACCTTGTGTGGAGTTTCCTTTGTGGTGGGCCTGGGGGTTGTTGCTGGGGTGCGTGCGCAAATACTTAACTTACATCGCCTCCAAGTTTAGCCTTGCTGCTCGCGCCACGTTACCTAGAGGGTGAGTAGGGGTTATCTTGGCGTGTAACTCCCTTGCCCTGACTTGGGAGTGGTGGTCTCTGACTGACTTTGGCGAAAGCCCTGGCCAGCCGGGGATCCCATTTCCAACACTTACCTACAAAGTTGATCAGTTGAGGCAATTCCGCAGAACTTTGGGATGCCCCATGAAAAGTAGCGCCAAGAAGGAGGAGCTGCAAATGGACTTGAGGGCCTGGTGGGAACCCAAAGGGGCTCAGGAGATGGAAGATGTTGAGGTGGATGAGGATGACTCAGGGAATGACCTGACCCCAGGACACCCCCCACGCCGCACAGCTCTCCAGCTGTAAGGGCGTCTCTGCCCCGGCGCCACAGGCTCGTCCCTGGCCTCGGTGCCCCCTCGCTGCTGCTCATTTTTTGTTCTCTCCCACACTTTTGCCCTCATTGTTGTAAATTTCGTGATTGTACTTATTTTCTTCTGTTAAGTGATTCTGTGCTTTTTTCGTCAGCATTGTACCCCTGGTGTGCCCCCCCCGCTCTGCTCCCTCGCGGCCCTGCCCCCTTTTCCTTTCCTGAACCCCATTGGCCGCCCCGCTCCCGCCTCCCAGCTGCTCCTCCCTCCCACTTCACTTCATATGGAGCCCGCGCGTACGCGCAGCGTTCACGCGCAGCGGGCGCGCCGATTGTGCGCCGAAGGTGCGCTAAAGGCAAGCACGTCTACGCCCGTCCGCGCCTGGACCGCGCCCAGCGCCAGGACCCCTGGCCCTCAATGATGCCAACGCACCCGACGAACTTATAACGCCACCACCCTCCACACACTCAACGCCAGCCGGAACCCCGCCTGCTACTGAGCCACCCCGAAACGCACCCACGGACCCTTCACCTGCCAAGCCTGCCAATTCACCTGCCTCCAAACCTGCACCGCACCCATCAAGCCGAGCTCCATCAACAACCTCCTCAAATGCATCCTGCTCAACACCCGCTCCGTCCACAGGCACGCCGTGGAACTCTGGAACCTCCTCGACACAACATCACCAGACGTCGCCTTCCTCACAGAAACATGGATGAATGCCTCCTCAGCCCCCGACATCGCCATAGCCATCCCGGAGGGCTACAAGATCACCTGGAGGGACCGCATCTACCTAACTGGAGGAGGCATCGAAATCGTCCACAGAAACACCATCCGCATCACGACCAACTCCGACGACACCCTCACCGCCGCCGAGCACCTTCACTTCCAGATACACACCGACCCCAAGACCACCCTCAGAGGCACCCTCATCTACAGACCACCGGGTCCACGCACACAATTCAGCGAAGCCATCGCAGACTTCATCAGTCCGCACGCCCTCACCTCCACAGACTACATTCTCCTAGGGGACCTCAACTTCCACCTGGAGAACAAGGACGGCAACACCGCCGCCCTGCTGGATAACCTCACCAACCTCGGACTCAAGCAACTGGTGAACACCCCCACCCACTACTCCGGCCACACGCTCGACCCCATCTTCTCCTCCAGCAAGCACATCTCCTTCAGCCACTCAACCAGACTACACTGGACAGAGCACAGCTGCATCCACTTCAACTTCAGGAGAACCACGACCCACCACCACCCACAACAGGTTCCCCGCAGAAGCTGGAGCAAGATCACCGCCGACCAGCTCACCACCACCATCAGCTAGAACTCGCCCACCAACACGACGGACACCAACGAAGCAGCCCGCAACCTCACACACTGGCTCACCAACTGCGCCAATGAACTCTCACTACTGAAGAATCCTCCCAGCAGACCCGGCAGCAGGAAAGCCTCGTGGTTTACCAACGACCTCAAAAACTCCAAGAAAACCTGCCGCACCCTCGAGAAAGCCTGGTGCCACGACCAGACAACAGAACACATGACCGCCCTCAAGAACGCCACCCGCAAACACCACCAGCTGATCCGCACCACCAAGAAGGCAACATTCAAAGAACGACTGGACAACAACACCCACAACAGCAAGGAACTCTTCAGCATCGTTAAAGAGCTCTCCAACCCCAGCGCCAGCAACAACTATATCACACCCTCGCAAGACCTCTGTGACTCACTCGCCTCGTTCTTCCACCGCAAGATCACCGACATACACAACAGCTTTGGTGCGCTGACCATGGACCCAACCACCGAACCAGAACCCCCCACCACCACCCTCTGCACCTGGATCCCGGTCAGCACCGAAGACACCACCCGCCTGATGAACACCATCCACTCCAGCTCCCCTACCGACCCGTGCCCACACCACATCTTCAACAAAGCCGACTCCATCATCGCACCCCAACTCCGGAACATCATCAACAGCTCCTTCTCATCCGCCACCTTCCCGGAGAGTTGGAAACATGCCGAGTTGAGCGCCCTCCTGAAGAAACCCACCGCGGACCCCACGGACCTGAAGAACTTCTGCCCCATCTCGCTCCTCCCCTTTCCAGCCAAAGTCATCGAGAAGACCGTCAACAGACAACTCTCCGCCTTCCTTGAGACCAACGGATTCCTCGACCCCTCACAGTCCGGGTTCCAAGCAAACCACAGCACCGAGACCGCCCTCATCGCAGCCACCAACGACATCAGGTCCCTACTCGACAACGGAGAAACTGCTGCCCTCATCCTCCTGGACCTCTCAGCAGCCTTCAATACCGTATGCCACCGCACCCTGATACAGCGCCTCAGCAACACCAGAATCCAAGGAGCGGCCCTGGAGTGGATCATCTCGTTCCTCGACGGAAGAACCCAGAGAGTCCGCCTCCCCCCGTTCCGATCCGCGGCCACCAAAATCATCTGCGGCGTTCCGCAAGGATCCTCACTCAGCCCCACCCTCTTCAACATCTACATGAGCCCTCTCGCAGCCATCTCACGCTAACACAACCTCAACATCATCTCCTACGCCGACGACACCCAGCAGATCCTCTCCCGCACCATGACACCGCCACTGCCAAAGCCAACCTCCAGGAAGGAATGGAAGACGTCGCGGAATGGATGAAGATCAGCCGTCTGAAACTGAACTCAGACAAGACGGAAGTCTTCATACTCGGATCATCTCCCTCCGCCTGGGATGACTCCTGTTGGCCCCCTGCCCTGGGCACCGCACCCAAGCCAACAGACCACGCACGCAACCTGGGCTTCATCCTGGACTCCTCCCTCACGATGACCAAGCAAGTCAACGCCGTCTCGTCATCCTGCTTCAACACCCTGCGCATGCTCCAAAAGATCTTCGATGGATCCCCAACGAAACCAGGAAGACGGTCACCCAGGCCCTCGTCACCAGCCGTCTGGAGTACGGGAACACCCTCTACGCTGGAACGACAGCCAAACTCCAAAAAAGACTCCAGCGCATTCAGAACGCCTCAGCACGACTCATCCTGGACATCCCTCACCACAGCCACATCTCTGCCCACCTGAAAGACCTGCACTGGCTCCCCGTCGACAAGAGGATCACGTTCAGACTCCTCACCCAAGCACACAAGGCCCTCCATGGGCCCTAAGTACCTCAACAGCCGCCTCACATTCTGCACACACATCCGCCAGCTCCGATCCGCCAGCCTCGCCCTCGCATCCGTCCCACGTATCCGCAAATCCACCGTCGGAGTGAGATCCTTCTCCTACCTGGCAGCCAAGACATGGAACTCCCTCCCCACCCACCTACGGCTAACCCTGGACCATCTCTCCTTCAGGAAACAGCTCAAGACCTGGCTGTTCGAACAGTAGCGTTCCCCCCCCCTCAGCGCCTTGAGACCCTAACGGGTGAGTAGCGCGCTATACAAATTCTGTTGATTGATTGATTGATTGATTGAATGGATTTGGTCCACAGGATTTGCCAGTGAAGGGACCAGCCTCAGGGGCTGGTAGTAGCCATTCAGGAAGGACTTTTTCACTAGAGGAGCTGGAGGAAAATCAAAGGGTCAGAGAGCATGAGTTGGAGGTTTGAAAACTTAAAACTGAAGCGGAAGAGAAAAATCTGCTCATTGAAAGTGGAAAGCGAGCAGAGGAGAGCAGGAACACTCTCGCTTTCGAAGAGAAAAAGATTATCTTAGCTAATGAGTTAGGCATGATGAAGCTAGACATTAAGGTTAAACAGGCAGAGTCTAGTTGAAATGGTGGCAGCGTACAGCAAGTTCCAAATGTGGATGAGTACAAGCGTGCACTGGATGATGGTTAGCATGGCAAATGAATTGAAGGGTTTGCTCAATTTTGTCCCTAGGGAGCCTTGGCTCATTAATTGTTTTTCAGAATTGCGCCAACCCATGTTAGGATGTGAGCTCTTTGATTCCTGGGAGCTGGCACAAGAGCCTGACCCCTGGTCATAGTGTAATGAATGTTCTTTCCGCTAAAAGAACACACTCTAACCCAACACCCCCAAAAGGCAAGGCAAGACACCGCACTTCCTCAAGGCGGGGTAAGAAAACACACAAAAATTTAGGTAAAAAAACACATACACGTTTATTAATGCAATATTTTAGAAAGGCAGGCCGAATATATCAGTCATGGCAGACTCCCACATACCAAGTAAATATTTTAAGTGAACGATTGAAATAGAATGCAATATGCACACAGGTAGCAAAGAATAGAATATATATATAAGGGAGAGAGAGAGAGAGAGAGAGAGAGAGAGAGAGAGAGAGAGAGAGAGAGAGAGAGAGAGAGAGAGAGAGAGAGAGAGAGGTTAGGAAACACACTCACTTGGCACATATATGAGTAAGTGTGGCCATAAATGGATGGTTTTGGACAATATTTATAGTATTTGTGAGGTGTGCAACTACCATTTTAATCATACCCTGGGTTCTATTACACCCCCCAATCACGACCATATTGCCCCATAGAACTCCCTGTGTATCCAAGCTGCCCTAATCAATGGTCCATGGTAAAACATGCTACTGATATTTTTGAGCTGCTGGCCGACAGTCAGTTAGATGTGCTTTTCATAACAGAGACATGGCTTAAAGAATTCTCGGCTCCAGTTATTGCCATGGCCATCCCTGCTGGGTATAAAATTGTCATGGCTGACTTAAAAACAGGCAGAGGAGGAGGGGTTGCGGTTGTATTCAGGGAAAACTGTATTTGTACGCAGGCTGAGTCACACAACATTACAGAGGCGGAATCTTTGGACTTCTCCTCACTATCTCCCCGCATTTTTCATTCGGGGCCACGTTGATATATCGCCCTCCCGGTCCATCTAGCACTGTCATAAAAGCCTTCGATGAAGCCATTGTGCAGAGACCCCTGCAGTACTCTAATTATCTACTTTTAGGGGATCTCAACATCCATCTGGATTGTGTGGAGGCTTCTAATACAAGAGAACTGAATGGTTCTTTAGATCTTGCCCATCTGACTCAATGGAATAATTCCCCATCACATAGAGGGGGGCATAACCTAGAAGTCGTCTGCTCCAACTTTCCCATAGTTGTACAGGAACCTCTCCCTGTTCCCTGGTCTGATAATTTTTTAATCCAATTTACTTGGACCGTTAAACCCTCCTGCCCGGCTATGAGGTTACCCGAGGACAGACCTCCTTAACACATTGAGCATGCTGCTATTTGCAGAGTTGTGACAAATACATGCCTGTTATTTCTGGGGTTTTGTTGGAAGTTGTAGAGAGTTTCAATAATTGGATTTCATGAGCAGTGGAACACTTTTCTGCACCTCTCATCCATAAGAGAGCAATAAATACCCAGTCAAAACCCTGGTTTTCCAGTTAACTTTAAGAGCTAAATAAATCATGCAAAAAGCTCAAACGCAGCTGGAGACAAGCGTATTGCCCGTTGGCCAAAATAGCCCTTAGGAAGTCTCAGAACAGCTACTATGCCGCCATCAAGAAGGCCAAAGGCCATTTTTATGCGGCGTGCATTGCTCAATCTAAAAATAACTCTAAGGAATTATTTGCAGTTGTCCAGAGTTTCCTGAAGCCATGCACAGAACGTATGGTCACTCCTGCCTCTAATTGTTGGTGTGAGCAGCTATCTGGCTTTTTTATAGGTAAAATCCAACCTATCCAGGATAGCTTTGGGTCTGCTCTCCATGTGCAGGCGGAACACCCGCTTCTGGTGCCCTCAGATTCAGATCTAGCCCGCAGGTTTCTGACAGTGTTTACTCCTATTCCTCTGTCAGATACTATGGCCATCTTTAAATCTCTTAAATCAGGTTCCACAGCCAATCCCTGCCTAGGCAGGCAGTTGGCAGCAGTTGCGGAGGTAGTCAACCCTGAAGTGAACAATATCATCAATCTTTCGCTTCAAACCACCACGGTTCCATCTGAGTGGAAACAGGCAAAACTTCTCCCCCTGCTAAAAAAACCTTCATTAAACCTCGCCACACTGGCTAGCTACCGACCCCTCTCTCTTCTCCCGGCTGTGTCGAAGGTGTGTGAGAAGTCAGCCCACAAACAGCTCTCTGAGTTTGTTGAGACATCTGGTGCCCTCCACTCAGCCCAGTTGGATTTCAGGGCCTCATATAGTACTGAGACGGCCCTGGTTGAGACGGCAGAGGCTATTAGAAAGTGCCTAGATTCCGGTGGCAGAGTGGCCCTGGTTTTTCTGGACCTCTCTGCCATGTTCGACAGGGTACCGCATCACCATCTCCTGGCCCGTCTGTCCAATATCGGAATCTCTGGCTTGGGGTGGGATTGGGTCGAATCCGTCTTGGAGAACAGAACGCAGCAAGTGCGGCTGCCTCCTTTCTCTTCTACACCAAGAAGCGTAACCAGGGCATCCCCCAGGGCTCAACCTTGAGCCCCCTTCTTTTTAACGTTTATGTGACGCCGCTAATCTATCTGACGAGGAGCTGGGTGCTAAGATCATAGCGTACACTGATGATACCCAGCTTCTCTTTCATGGAAGAAAAGTTATTTATTCCCTGATTTAGCTAAAAACTGTCTCGCTGAAGTCTTTAAATGGTTAGCGCAGGCCCAACTCAAATGCAATGAGGACAAGTCTGAGGTACTCCTCTATGGGTCCTTCCCACCGCATTTTAGGGATGTCCTTTGGCCCGAGGGTTTCCCCATGCCCAAGTCAATGGGGAGCCCAGTACAAAATGTGGGGGGCCTGGTGCAGTAAGGGCCTCGGATTCCTACCGCACATTAACAAATTGGCCTGAGTGTGCTTCGGCACACTGAAACTACTTAAGAAATTTCTGCCATTGCTGCCTAAAGCTGCAAAGGAAATGGTGACCCATGCTCTCATTCTCTAGCTTTTAGATTATGCCAATGCCCTGTACATTGGTCTCCCTGGCTATCAGTTAAAAAAGCTACAGACCATCCATAGAGCGGCCGCTAGAGAGCTACTGGGCACCTCTGGTAGGTCTAGCACTAAGCAACTTCTCCGGGATCTGCATTGGCTTCCGGTGGGTCAGCGTGTTCTGTTTAAGGCTTTCACTATTGCTCACGGTGCCCTATACAAATCGGGGTCCATGTATCTCAGGAGATGCTTTGATTTCTACGTGCCTCACAGTCATATTCGCTCCACTGGACAATGCCTTGCTGCTATCCCTCGCTACTGCCTTGCTAGAACGGGAGGTAGCTCCCTCTCTGTCAAGGTGACCAGGGCCTGGAATACCCTGCCCTACGAGCTTCGGAACATCCACGATTTTAGTTTGTTTAAAAAGCAGTTAAAAACCTTGCTTTTTAACTAATCAACCAGCCTTGGCCTATGCCTCCCTGTCTCCTTAAACTGGCTTTCGCACCAGGACACTTCCGAGTATCCGTGCGCACTATAAATATTGGATAACATAACATAACAGGAACACCTCACCAACTGATTCTGCAACATCCTTGCCAACTCTAGTTGTGGGGAGTACTTTACAGCAGCCCAGGAAGGAGTTTGGTCGTGACCCAAGTTCCAGCACCAATCCACAGCAATATGTCTATTCTGTGGTGAACTTCCACCTGGCCCACAAAAGCTTCCAGTTTTAATACCATTATTCAACGTGGGACGAAGTGTCTACTAAACCCTGCCCCTTTCTCATTGGAAAAAACCGAGCTGGCTGGTACCAGTCTGCATCAAGGCCAAGACCGTGGCTCGCAAGTCTCTGTATTTTGACTCCGAGACAGAGTTGTACATTCCACAGATAAAATCCATTTCACTCTGGTCGGTGAGGAGCGAAAAATAAGAGAGGAGCGAAAAACATGCCCTCCCTGCTTTGCAGCTACATGCGAGCACAGAACATGGCGTAAATTATGAAAATGGAGTCAGTTATGCAAGCGCTGCCATGTACACAGAAAAGCATAAAGCAGGGTAGTTTTAGGAAGCACTATCACATGAGGCCATGTCGAAGCCAATAGTAAGAACTGCCGTGAAGCAAAGTAAAGTCAAAACCAATAGTACAAACTCATAATACGATGTACTGTTGTACTCCGTGATGGCTCCCACTGATACAGGGCCATCCTACATTAAGGCTAGGATAAAATAACACACTAAAGTCAGTCTAAGATGGTGGTAGTCAACGGTCATCATGGGGTGCTCAACCACAAGTGTGGCTCTTTTACTACATTCCATTCCATGACCATCGACTTTCACCATCAACATATATCAAGAAATAGAACATCAAACTAAAGAAATAACTACGAACCGAAAACTGCATGTAAGCAATAACTCATATGAAAGCACAAGTATAAGAAAGTGGAAACATGAAAGCATGTAACACAACATGGACTTATAATGGTCCATCCCTTGACCAATGACTACTATAACATATTGGCCTAAAATCAGCTACCTGGGGATGAAGCGTAGATAAGAGATTAGGCACACACTGAATACAGCAACATAACGATATAAGAATACATATTGGTAATGCTATACCACCTAGAACAGAGCGAAATTTACCAAAATCTGGCAACCATCCAAACAACCAATCCCACCACCCCTTTTCTACATCCTGCTTGACATCTTTAGCTAACATGTGTAAAGCATCAATGTGGAATTGAATTGACTTAGAATGATCTGAAAGATTGAAGCAACACATTCCCCTAAAGTGTGAACATCCATGATCATGTTTCAGGAGTAAATAATCAATAGCGGCTCTGTTCTGCAACAATACAAAATTTTGCTAACGCAATCGATGTATGATTAATATTTTTCAACATAAGTCATGCTAATTCACTAACAGCTCTAGAATTATAAATTGCGAGACCTGGAATAACTACTATTGAAGCAGCCAAACTAATATATTCAGACTTGGATGATAAATGCACTTTTACAATGTTCATCAAGCAGAACAGCTTCTCTCGTATTTCGAGCATACGATGATGGATCTAACGGGAACATCATGCGGCTTAACCTAGTAACCTAGTAAAGGCACACGGTCCACCTGTGATATTTGCTGGAATATACGTATAAGTCATATTCCCACATGAGAATAACCACCCTACAGTCAGCTTGACATGCTTGAAAATGACGGGCAGCCGATACCACATTTTTGCACACCATGTTGTTTTGCGCATTTGCACAAGCATTGTCATGTCTATGTTGACAGAAAACTTTCCTGCCAAGACATACTGGATGTATTTCTGTCAAGTCGAATCTGAGCACATTTACCAATGATAGTTGGGTCGCAAGTTAAATTGTAACAAATGACACCTTCAGTGATGTTAAATGTTGTCACTTGTGACATGTTTTTCCAATCATTATCAGTAGTTTACGGACAAAATCGGCAAAATTCATAAAGTGATAGATGAGATCTCACATCATGTTCCTCTACTGCCCCATCTGCATTTGTGACGTGAAAAGTCTGCAGAAGTACATTAACAGGGGTAGGTACAGTTACGAGGCATGCAGAAACAATGTCCAAAGTGCCCTTCATATTTAACATGCAGAAATATGTTCTGTTGAGAACATTCCGTGCTAGGTACGACCAAACATTAACATGTTGAGTCAGCAGCACTGTCAGTCTGCTCGGTCGGCTGGCCACTTCGGGGTGAAGGGCTCCTCATACCCCCACGGCCCCTCCAGCACGTGACCAAAGGAGTCCAACGAGCGCAAGCAGATCACAGACACGCCATATTGTGATCTAAAAGAGCAGAAACAAAACAGGTATTACTCATTCTGGCAAATAACATTTGTCAGCTTGCACATGCTCCTATTTTTCCTACCCTGGCTTCATAATTAATAGGACATTGTCCTTTTCTGTTGCAATGATGTCTGCCTGTTCAGGGGGTCTATTAGGAGACTCTACCCACACTTTGGCTCCTGGGTTTTTATCAGTTGAGCCAAACCCTCCTTCCCCACGTACGGTGAGAAGGGCTGGGGCAGCCCCCTGCTTAACTATGCCTCCATACACTGGCATGATCACCATTTGAGCAACTCTATCTCCAGATTGTATCATCAAATTTGACATCTCCACTATTAAGTAGGATGACCTTAATTTCGGATCACTGACTAAATATCGAGGGACAAAATATAGACTACCCAAAATATAGATTCCAAAATATCGATAGACAAAATATCGAATTCCTATCTACAAACAGGTAAGTACCAAAATATCGACCTCAAAATATCGTTTACATATATATATATATATATACATTATAAAAATATCAAATTTCTTAAAATTAATGTAAAATTAAAAAAATATAAAAAATAAATAACTAAAATATACTTAAAAATACTTAAATTACCTTAAAATTATTAAATAACTAATTTAACTTATATAAAAAAATACAATCATATCTGTTAAAACATATATATATATATTAACATAATATTAATAAGAAATACACAATATTATTTCTAAATAAATACCAATTAATTAATTAACATATTTAATTAATTATAATTAAATTACTTCCCACCCTATTCCCCTATAAACCCACAACCCGCTACAGAATTAAATTACACAATAATTAAATAACATAAAATTAATTACTTAAAATAAATTACAAAAATATATACACTTTTCACACATATACTAACATAAAAACACTAAAATTCGATATTATTAAAAATTCGATATTTATAATAAACTATATTATGCACTTCGATATTTTGACTGTCTATATTTTTAAAATTGATATTACATTACTTACCTTCAAAACGATATTTTTGATGTCTATATTCTGTCCATTCGATATTTTGTCCATTCTATATTTTGGACTCGATATTTTGGTTTGTCTATATTTTGGAATTGATATTTTGACCATTTACCAGGGGCAATTAAACCAAAGTGCTCTGGGGGAATCTGAATTCCCACTCTTGTCTCAATGAGTGTAATGTCTCTTGGTTTCAATCTGTACAGTTTCAAAGTACGAAGGTCAAGACCTGCAGCCTCCGGTGTCGCTCTGTATGGAGTCAAAGCTCCAGGAACTGTCTCCCAATAAAGAATGGTATTAGTGGCCACATTAGGCTGAATCTGCAAAGCTGGAGTTAACATTCGCATTAAAGGAGTTTCTGCGTTTGCTAAAGGTCTATTATTCAAAATGTGCAATGCCTCACTCAAACAATCGCTCCAGTTTTTCAAAGAGCCATCAGACAACTTTCTCAATTGATCTTTTAACAATCCATTCATGCGTTCAATAAAACCTGCAGCCTGTGGTTAATATGGGATGTGAAAAATCCACTAAATATTGTGTTGGATACAATATTCCTGCACCAATCTGCCTTTGAAAAAAGACCCATTGTCACTTTGAATCTGTAATGGAATTCCATAATACAAAATCAGCAAGTCTAATGTTTTCAATGTATTCACCTGAGTAGCAAGTTTACATGGAAACGCGATCAAATATACAGAGTGTGTCCACAGCCGTGCACACATATTGACATTCTCGACTAGGTGGCAAGGGCCCAATGTAATCAATCTGCCAAATCTGTACTTGTAATTTTCCTCTTCCTAGCTGACATCTCTCTATCTGTGGGACTGATTTATGTTGGGCATGTTGACAAAGAGGACACTTCAAAATCACAGTTTTTATCAAATCTAGGGGAATATGTATCCCTCTATTCTCTGCCCACCTGCTAGTAAGCTGTTCTCCAAAGTGTCCGCACTTCTGATGTGCCCACTTTGCATTCCCAACCAGGTCAGAATCCTGCATTGTCACTTCGGCCTCTGAAATCTTATCTTTTTTATCTGTGAGGGAATTTAACCAGCGGTCAAGTGAGTCGGTGAAACAATGAGCATCCACATGATACACGGTAACTGTACTTTGTGTCAACATGGTCCAAATCTCTTTCCACATTTCCTTGCCCCACACCTCCTTTGCATTAATCATCCAATTATGAGCATGCCACGTGGGAAGCCAAGTTGCTAACCCATTGGCAGTGGGCCATGAATCAGTGTAAATATGACATGTTCCTGCCAATTCTTGTTTCAAAGCTTGATACACAGCATATAGTTCTGCAAACTGACTACTCGTTCCTTCTCCAATAGTGGTCAACAATTTATGGGTCACAGGATTGTATGTCACTGCCTTCTAGTGCCTCTTAGCTCCTACATACCTGGCTGCACCATCAGTAAACCACACATGCTGCTTGTCCTCCACGGACAATTCGCCAAATGGCTTACTCCACTTTACAGGAGATTCCTGTATCTCAGGTACATCTAGCAACACCTCTGTCTCTTCCATTGGCGCCTGCGCCACCTGCTCATACAACACTGCGGTACCTTTGGGACCTACTCGGGCCCTATCCTGTATAACCACTTCCATTTATTACGTCTGGCATCCTGCGCATGTCCTATGCTATGAGTTTTGGGGGATCTCATCACCCACTGCATTATATGAATTTCAGGTCTCAAATTCACAATATTCCCTAGGGTCAATTGCTCAGTATCCACTAGAGCCCAACAGCATGCAAGTAACTGTTTTTCAAAGGGAGTTGTTGGACTTGGCGCTTTTGGCAGGTTCACCCCGAAACTTTTTGCATTTGCCTAGCCTGTTTCTGTAACCTGGTGTTGGTGATTTTAGGCCTCTGCGCACTTTTTCCTGTGGTCCAGGTGTAAAGTGTGTGCGCTCTCTGTGTATGTGTGGTGAGAGTGGCCTGCCCTCCCATAGGAATGCATGGGGAATATGTGTGACTATGGTAGTTCCTGATGTGTGGGGAGGGCAGGGTCGAGTTTGATATGTGCGAACTCGTGAGATTAAATGCTGCGCGATGATGTGCACAGATTTATTGTGTCTAGTGTGGAAGTGCCACTTCTAGGAGTTGGCATGTCTGTGCAGTGAATGTGAATTGCATGTCTGGCTTGTGATTGGCTGGAGCTGGCTGGTGTGCCTGGCTCCAGGAGTCAGGATGGGTCTGCCCCGGTGGTGAATGGAGAGATTTGCATGTTAATGGGAGGGAAGAGTGCACCTGGGACCTGAATAGGGCTGAGCCTTCCCTCCACAAGGCTGGCTCCACCCCCTGTGGTGTGTCAGATGTCCCTGACCCATCCTGTGAATAGGCCGAGGGGCTGAGCAAAACAAAGTGCATCTGGTTCGCCCCTTGCCTGCACCTTTGGAAACCAAGAATTTCAGTGTATAAAAGAGGGACTGTGACCCCAAGTAAAGGCTCTTGTTCCTACTTGAATCTGCCAGGGGCGTGTTGCTGCTGGGGCCCAGGGGAAGGCTTGCCTCCCTGGGCCCTGCCCATCCCCTGGATGCCTGGAGGATTTTCCTTGTGGGGAGCTGTTTGCCCCACCTTTGCTGCCCAGGACTTTTGGGACCCTTTGCCTTGCTTTCTTTGCCTTTGCCCAGCCTTTTTGTGGCCTAAGCGCCCTGGGAGCGCTTTTTGGGGGACAAGTCTGGTGACTTTGCCCTGGCGCTTAGAGAGCACTTCTATGTGTGCCTTAAGTAAGTAAGTAAGTAAGTAAGTCAAGAATTTGTATAGCGCACTACTCACCCGGAGGGTCTCAAGGCGCTTGAGGGGGGGGGGGTACGTTATTTATTAAATAGCCAGGTTTTTAGTTGTTTTCTGAAGGAGAGGTGGTTCTGTGTAAGGCGGAGGTGGGTGGGGAGAGAGTTCCAGGTTTTGGCCGCTAAGTAGGAGAAAGATCTTCCTCCCATGGTGGTTTTTCGGATGCGTGGAATCGCGGCGAGGGCTTGATTGGACGATCGTAGTTGGCGGGTGGGGGTGTAAAAGGTTAGGCGCGTGTTGAGGAATTTGGGTCCTAGGTCGTAGAGGGCTCTGTGCGCGTGGGTGAGGAGACGGAACGTTATTCTCTTGTTGACGGGGAGCCAATGAAGGTCTCTCAGGTGGCCGGAAATGTGATTGTGGCGGGGTAAGTCTAGGATGAGTCTGGCTGAGGCGTTCTGAATGCGTTGGAGTTTTTTCTGTAATTTGGCTGTGGTTCCGGCGTAGAGGGTGTTTCCGTAGTCCAGTCGGCTAGTGACAAGTGCATGGGTGACTGTCTTTCTTGTTTCGGTGGGGATCCATCGGAAGATCTTTTTGAGCATACGCAAGATGTTAAAGCATGATGATGAGATGGCGTTGACTTGTCTGGTCATCGAGAGGGAGGAGTCTAGGATGAATCCTAGGTTGCGAGCATGGTCCGTGGGTTTGGGCGCGTTGCCTAGGGCTGGTGGCCACCATGAGTCGTCCCATGCAGAGGGGGATGATCCTAGGATGAGGACTTCTGTCTTGTCTGAGTTCAGTTTTAAACGACTATTCTTCATCCATTCGGCTACGTCTTTCATCCCTTCATGTAAGTTGGTTTTGGCGGTGTTTGGGTCTTTGGTGAGGGAGAGGATCAGCTGTGCCTTTGCAGCTCTGGGCTGCTGTTGGGGATTCCCCCCGTCATGGCTGCCTATTTTGGTGATTCTGAGATCCATGGGCAGGTGTCCACCCTGCAGCTTCGTTTTTGATTTGATGGTCACTGCGGGTGCCTACCCCGCTTATTGGGGTCTGGCGCAGGTGCCCACCTTGCGCCTACCTTCATTTTTGCGCTCGAGGGAGCCTACCCCTCATTTTGCACCTTGAAGAATCACCGCCACGGGCCTGATCGGCCCCACAGGAAGTCAGGCAGTGCGATGCCTGACGTGGGGCGGGGCTTCCGCTTCCCGAGGGAAGCCCCGCGCCCACGGCATCACCAGACGAAAGGCGGAGAAAGTTGGAGGTGTCCGGGGCTCCCGTGGGCTAAGGGAGCCCCGCGGGCGGCACCGAACTATAGATCCTCGGCAGGGGCCTCCGCCGCTGTGAGAGTGCCCTGCGGGTATAGCACTACTAAGGCACCGGTCCTAGAAGAAGGACCGGGCGAAGCGGAGACCGGTCGCATTCAAGAGCCCAGGTGAGTGGGGATGGCGGGAGACATTGCCCGTACCTCTCGCCAGGGCAGCCCCGATTGGCAGGGGGCTGCTTAGAAGCCTGTTTAAGGCCCAGTATGATGGCGGCATTTTATAGCGGCCCCGGATGGCAGCGGGCCGCTCCAACGGTTTGCACAGTGGCAGGGGGCATGTAGGGTGGCCCCGGATGGCAGTGGGCCGCCCCCATGTTGTACTGGTTATTTCCCGAGCCCGAGGGCTCAGTTGTTTTCGGAGCCAGATGGCTCCCAGAGCCAGCTTATTTAGTCACTGAGCCCCGTGTCGCTCCACCATTTGGCGCAATATTTCCTTTAAAGCCTAGATTGCTCCACCGTTGGGCACATTGGTTGCAGAGCCTAGAGCGCTCCAACATGCCCATTAGTTGTTCTAAGAGCCTAGAGGGCTCCAAACCTGTGGCGCAGTGGTTCCTGAGGGCCAGTGAGGGCCCATGCCGCAGTTTACTTCACAGCTGCCCAGCAAATAGTGGGCAGCTGCACCGTGTAGGTATTTCACTCTTCTAGGGGGACATGTGCTGTTGAACCCAGTTGTGACCCACAGCTGCGCAGCACTTAGTGCCAGCTGCAACGTTTAGGCCCTGTTCTTGTCCTCAGCTGCCCAGCAAGTAGTGGGCAGCTGCAACGTTTAGGTTTGCGCCGGTGGCGCACCCCTGACTGGCGCTGTGTTGGCAGTGCGCCCTGACATTCTGGACACAGGGCATTTGAGCCCCTTCTTGATGGCCAGTTGGCCAGGGGGACAGGTAGAGGTATAGGCGCAAGGCCCTAATGTGATTGATAAGTGATTTAAATGTGGTGCTAGGAAATGTAATGTATCTAGTATGTTTAACGCAACCTGTGTTGATACCTCTAGAGATGGTTTTACCTATGGAGGTTTGTGTTAGTGAGATTGTACTTCACTGTGATTTATGCCCCTAAATTTGAGTTATACTTAGGAGGTAGGGTCTAATGTGTTTAGACTAGTGAGGAGATTGCCTACTGTATTTATACTGGTTAGGCCAAATGTGATTTATGCGTAATGTGCAATGCCTTTATGCCTGTGATACCTCTAAATGCGTTTTCATGCTTAGGAGGTTGTTTTGCCTAGTATAGTTTATACCTTTATATAGTTTGTGTCCCTGCGTGTTCTATGCCTATGGTGATTAGTATTGCGTAGTGTGTACCTACCTTTTACCAGTGGTTACTGGTTGTGTTCTATAATTGTTATTTGGTGCTACAGTTACTCTAAGTGCTATTTCTACTAAGGGCTGATCCTGACAGTGGCCCACGTGGTCCTGTCCTGTGTAAATAATCCCTTGTGAATATTGCCCGTGCCAGTTGGCACAATGTATATTGTGTGATTACTATCTGATGTGTTTTGAGAATACAAAAGTTATTTTCATATAACCTTGTGTGGAGTTCCTTTTGTGGTGTGCCTGGGATGTTGTTGCTGTGTGCGTGCGCAAATGCTTTACACATTGCCTCCAGGATAAGCCTGACTGCTCGTGCCAAGCTACCAAGTGGGTGAGCAGGGGTTATCTTTGGCGTGTAACTCCCTTGCCCTGACTAGATTGGGGGTTTCTGCCTGGCTTTGGCGCAAGCCTTAGCCACTCCAAACACCAAGGGGCCCAAAGGGGATTTGGACTGGGTACAGGCTGCCCCCTACTCACTAGTCTCCTTAAAACACTGTGATAATTCACCTTATTGTGCCTGCCCCTACAATAAGGTGAATTATCCCTTCACTTGGGTTTTTTTTAAAACTGAATAGTGGGTGTATCTTACTCCTACTACCAATTTCAGTGTCTAATGTCACTCTTTCTTTACATGACCATGTCTAAAAACACGTGTGTGTGTGTAAACTGATTCCCTGTGCTGTACTTTTCTCTTACTCAACCCTTCTCTAGTGAAAAAAAGGGGAGGGGGGGTTGGCAACGCCTCACGGGAGCAACCACCAAGGAGGATGTGTCAAACTGGTTCTCGCTTGACTCCTCGCTATATCATCATCAGCAGTTGCCAACCTTGAAAATAAAGGGGATAAAGCTGTGCACAAAAAAGAAACTCAGTGTAGTTATGTGAATGACCCACCTAAGTGATAGGGCCTAACCTCCAGGTTGTGAGTTATAGGACCTATTCGGTTAAAAAGAACTGAGCTCCACTAGCACTTTCCACTTTATTCTTTGCCGTGTGCCTGTTCTAATAAAAACCAACATGTTTCATCGCCATGTTATACATTACCGGCGATTTCTTCAGGGTTGTGTCTGGGTCAGCGTACTTCTTGCACTGTATCATATTAATTTTCTCCCTTTATTGTACCAGGTAGCCTTATGTTGAAGTGCATACCAGGCTCCCGTAGAAGAAAATGCTGTTAAAAGAACCCCCTATGTCCATAAGTGGGTTCGCGTGTTCGCCCTTGGGTCGATATCGTTTATACACAATGCTGTGGCCTCCGCTCACCCTTCTCGTACCCAAAGGGTGAGCGGAGGCCACAGCATTGTACATAGGGGGTTCTTTTAACAGCATTTTCTTCTACGGGAGCCTGGTAACACGGCAAAGAATAAAGTGGAAAGTGCTAGTGGAGCTCAGTTCTTTTGACAGTCTGGAGCCGTCACCGATCTTGATCCTGACCCATGTGTCCCGGTGCGGTAGCTGTATGGCTCTTAAAAGACCATTTAGGATATTCAATCTGGTAAGCTTCTGCCAGAGCTTGGCCCTGTTGACGTTGTCGAATGCAGCTTTGTAGTCTATGAATCCCATGTTGAACGGACTAGAGCTGGTTGCTTCCTGGTCTATCAAGCAGGAGAGAGTCATGACATTAACCGAGGTACCTGTGTCACTTTTGAAGCCTGTTTGGTTTGGAGGGATTACTGAATGTTCGTTGGCCCAGGGCCGAAGTGAGTTGAGCATAGTCCCAGAGAATTACTTTGCTTCGTTGTCGATAAGGGCGACCAATCGGTAATTCCCTGGAGATTTTTTGTCCCCACCTTTGAACATTGGCGCAAGAATTGAACCTTGCCAAGAGGGCGGAATGATGTTCTTTTGTAAGATGGAGCTAAAGAGTGGAGATCACTTAGTAGCCCAGAAGGCCGGATCCTCCTTAAACAAAGCTGGAGGAATGCCTCCTGGGCCTGGAGCTCCATCTTTCCGGCCCTTCTTAATCTGCTTTTCAATTTCTTAATCTTAATCTGTTTTTTAATTGCTGATCAGTGTCTAAGTGCAAGTGCTCCCTGTGTAAAGTGTAATGGTAATTGGTTGTCCATGATTGGTATGTTTGCCTTACTAGTAAAGTCCATAGTAAAGTGCACTATGTGTGCCAGGGCTGGTAATGCAAATGCTACTAGTAGGCATGCAGAACTAATTGTGCCACCCACACAAGTAGCCTTAAAGAGAGAACTCAGGCCTGCCACTGCAATGCCTGCACGCAGTTTGTTAAACTGCCATGTTGTCCTGACAAGTGCACCAACTTGCCAGGCCTTACCCTTCCCTTCCTATGTGCATCAGACACCCCTATGGTAGGTCCAATGTACCCCCTGGGCAGGGTGCAGTGCATGTGAAAGGTAGGACATGTACTTAGGTGTGTAACATGTCCTGCAGTGAAATACTCTCCATTTCGGTTTTCACTGCTGAAAGGCGATCTTGCCCATAGGACAGAATGGGAGGCGGTGTAATATGTTTTCCAGCCTATCTTCCCAAAGGCTTAAGATGGAGAGGTGACGTTTAGTGTGCCTGAACTCAGAATGTAATAGCACATCTTTTGTGTGTTTAGAAACCACTCTTTTAGAAGTGGCTGGGTTTTTGTGCTTTAACATTTCTGTGTATCTCTGCCTGGTTGTGGATTGAATATCTGGATTTGAAAGTGATAGGGTCTGGGGAATGTCTTGACCCAGGGGAGGAGGTGAGACAGCAGCAGACTGACCTTCATCTGGAGTGTAGGGGAGAGGAGTAGCCCACTACAGGTGAAGAAGCCAGGGTGGCTGCCATAAAACAATGGTCCTATCTCCTGCTGAGTGATTGAGAATCCAGACTCACTCTAATCAAAGGAAGAAGGAGTCAGTGGCAGGGAGGCACCCAAAACTGGTTTGAACAGGGGTCAATGCCCCCGAACACAAAGATTTCAAAGACATTCAGGGGTATAACTATGAGAGCTGAAGCCCCTGAACTTAGTAGAAATGGATTGATTGAGACTGAAAAGGATTGAACCTACTTCGTGGTCAAGAGGAACATTTGCCAAGGAAGAAAGAGCTGAAGAGACTGAAGGAAAAGACAGACCCTTGCTGTGTGTTCTGTGGCTGGCCTGCAGTTTGCTTATTTAACCAAGGAGAGGCTAAAGGGACTTTGCTGTGTGCTGTGTCATCCTGCTTGAAAGGACTTTGCTGTGTGCTGTGTTCGGAAGAAACTTAGCCCCAACGGTCTAAGGTGTGCTGGCTCCCTGTTGCGGAAACTCAGAAACACAAATGTTTCCAGGAGAGCCTCAACGATGCTGTGTGCATGTGCTTTTTTGCAGCCTGAAACCCTCGTAAGAATTGCCCTGGAACCGTGGTGAGGTGGCTACCTGTTGTGGAAACTCAGGAACACAAACGTTTCCAGGAGAGTCTCAGCAATGCTGTGTGTGTGTGCTTTTTTGCAGCCTGAGACCCTTGTAAGAATTGCCCTATGATCATGGGCACGTGGAGTTCAAGTGAGTCTCAGCGTCGCTGTGTGCGTGTGCTTTTTACAGCTTGAATCCTTCGTGAGGATTGTCCTGTGATCATGTGCACCGGAGTCCAAGTGAGTCTCAGCGTCGCTGTGTATGTGTGTTTTGTGCAGCCTGAGACCTTTGTGAGGATTGCCCTGTTATCGTGCACACCCTGAGTCCAAGTGAGTCTCAGCGATGCTGTGTGTGCATGCTTTGTGCAGCCTGAGACCTTCGTGGAGAGTGCCCTGTGATCGTGCACACCCGAAGCTAAAGTGAGTCTCAGCAACGCTGTGTGCGTGTGCCCTGTTGCATCCTGAGATCTTCGTAGCACCAGTGGGCTGGACCAGCAGCCCCAGAGGAGCGGGACCTCAAACCAACCCTGTCGAGGGAGGGCCCAAGCTCCACTGCCCGGAATCCACAAAGTCGCATTGGAGGCCCAAGTCGCAGGAAGAAGCGAGGAGAGCGAAGTGGCACCCCCAGGTAACGTGTGTTGCTGCCTGGGGCGAGGTGCGGGCTCGTAGAGAGACGCTCTCGTCCTCTCCCCTTCCTGCTGCGCTAGCTCCTGCTTCGGCTCATATTGCGACCGGTACTTGCCAAGGAGTGGCAGTACTGAGGCCAGAGTGCAGAGCTGCACTTTTGGTTTACATCATACCCGTGTGGGAACATCTGTTGCTGGAAGCTGACCGTGAGTCGGTATGAGTGGCGGAAAGACCGCCTAAGGCTCCGTGATCGGTGCTGGAGTTTATTACAATTTGCATTATTTCTGCATTACGACCTACCTTATTGTTGTAATACGCATTGCATTATTTCTGCATTGCAAACTACCTGAAGTGTATTATGTATTGCATTATTTCTGCATTACGAACTACCTTATAAGTGTATTATGCGTGGCATTATTTCTGCAGGACAAGCTACCTGATTGTTGAATTACGCATTGCATTATTTCTGCATTACGAACTGCCTGATTGTTGCATTACACATTGCACTATTTTTGCATAATGAACTATATGATTGTTGCATTACGCATTGTGTTCGTTTGTATAATGAACTGCCTAATTGTTGCGTTACGCATTGACAATACTTTGAACACCTGCCTTGAAGATAAGCCTGGCTGCTCGTGCCAAGCTACAGAGGAGGTGAGTGGGGGCTATCTGAGAAGGTGTCATTCCTTTCCCTGATGTGGAAGCAAGGGTCCCTATTTGGCCTAAGGTACCTACCTCAGCCAACCAGCGACCCCCCGGTCTAACAGGTAGACTTTTTAGACTCTTCAGTCAAATCACTAGAAGGCTGGATAAAATGTAATGAGGTGAACACTTGTGATGGGCTATATAATATAAGTTGATTATGAAGTAGTACATTTGAACTAATTGTACCTCAGACAAATGACACCAGAATCTGGTAGATTCTGCGCTTTCTAGCTCTAGAGAGTTGAGCAAGAAGGCTGATAAATTGGTTAGGACAAGAGTACCCAAGAAAATGCAGGGGAGTGTTATTAAGAATGTGAGGCTAGGCCCACAAAAGGCAAAGGAGGGATATGGCAAGCTCACCAAAATGACTCAGTCAGAAGCCCAGAACCCTAAACAGGAGAAGATCCAGCACCCCCACCCCCACCTCTGGCAAGCAGAGTAAGTAGGATCCAGGGCTAAAAAAACTCTTAGATAATAGACTGTGCTTTCACTGCCAACAGGCAGGGCACTACAGAGGGGATGAAGCCTCCCCCAAAAGGAGGGTTAACACTGGTCCGGCCAGATGAGGAAGTCCTCACAGCTGTTAACTTGGAAAAGGGTCCAGATGCCAGATCGTGATCCTTGAGGGTGGTAGTAAGAACTTCCACTCCATTTAAGTGAATGAGATACCCATTACTGCCCTGAAAGATACAGGTGCCAGTCAAGCAATAGTGGTTGACAGGTTAGTATCCCCAGTATTTGCCAGGAGAAGTAAGGAGAGTAGGGTAGTCCCAGGGGAGGTCACAACCAGATCTGTGGCCTTAGTCTCCCTAGAGAGTCTATAACTTGCACTTCCGCCATGCACTGCTTAAGATCGCACATATTATTCCATCAGTCATGACATGTTCTGTGACATCATGTATGACATCACAGGTAACATCTCAAACAACATCATTGACGACATCACTGATGACATCATCCAAGCTTTTATACACATTGCTCTTTAAATAGGTATCAATCAATCAAGGTACTTATGAAGCACGCTACATACCCTTGAGGGTCTCAATGCGCTGGGGGGGGGAGCTGCTACTGATCGAGGGAGCCTGGTCTTGAGGCGTCTTCTGAAGGCCAGTAGGTCTTGGGTCTGTTGTAGGTTGGTGGGGAGGGTGTTCCAGGTCTTGGCGGCGAGGTGGGAGAAGGATCTGCAGCCGGCGGTTGTTCTACGGATGTGGGGGACCGTGGCGAGGGCGATGCCGGCTGAGCGTAGGTTGCGGGTGGGGGTGTAGAAGCAGAGTCGTCTGTTGAGGCATGCTGGTCCAGTGTTATGGAGAGCTTTGTGTGTATGGATGAGGAGCTTGAAAGTTATCCCCTTTTGACGGGGAGCCAGTGTAGGTCTCTCAGGTGGGGTGTGACGTGGCTGCGGTGGGGGATGTCGAGGATCAGTCTGCCGAGGCGTTCTGGATGCGTTGCAGCCGTCACAAGAGCTTTGTTGTTGTTCCTGCGTAGAGGGTATTTCTGTAGTCCAACCTGCTGGTGACGAGGGCCTGGGTGACAGTTCTTCTCGTTTCAGTGGGGATCCACTTGAAGATCCTGCAGAGCACTCGGAGGGTGTTGAAGCAGGATGAGGAGACAGCGTTGACCTGCTTGGTCATGGAGAGGGTGGAGACGAGGCTGACCACCCAGGTTGCCTGCGTGGTCGTCGGGTGTCGGGGCTGTTCCCAGCGATGTCGGACACCAGGAGTCATCCCAGGCTGAGGGGGTGGAGCCGAGGATGAGGACCTCCGTCTTGTCAGAATTCAGCTTCAGCCTGGTGTCCTTCATCCATTTGGCGATGGCCTTCATTAGTCTGCGGAGGTTGGCTTTGGCCGTGAGAGGGTCTTTGGCGAGGGAGATGATCAGTTGGGTGTCGTCGGCGTAGGAGATGATGTTGAGGCTGTGCTGTCGGGCGACGTGGGTGAGTGGTGCCATGTAGAGGGCTGAGTGAGGAACCTTGTGGTACGCCGCTGATGATCTCGGTGGCCTTGGAACGGAAGGCTGGGAGGCGGACGCTCTGGGTTCTCCCCCGGAGAGGAAGGATGTGGTCCAGTCCAGTGCCTTCTCTTGGATTCCGGCGTCTTGAAGGCGTGTTCTTAGAGTATGGTGGCAGACCGTGTCAAAAGCGGCTGACAGGTCCAGGAGGATAAGGGCTGCTGTTTCTCTGTTGTCCAGCAGGGTTCTGATGTTGTCGGTGGCGGCGATGAGGGCGGTTTCGGTACTGTGGTTGCTGCAGAAGCCGGACTGGGATGGGTTCAGGATGTTGTTGTCCTTGAGGTAGCGGGTCAGTTTCTTGTTGACGATTTTCTCTGTGACTTTCGCCGGGAACGGGAGCAGGGAGATAGGACGGAAGATCTTGAGGTCCTTGGGCTCATCCTTCGGTTTCTTGAGTAAGGCGTTGACCTCTGCGAGCTTCCAGCTTTCCGGGAAGGTTGCTGTCTCGAAGGAAATGTTGATCGTTCTCCGGAGATGGGGGTGATGACTGTGCTGGCATTGTTGAAGACGTGGTGTGGGCATGAATCAGATGGGGATCCGGAGTGGACGGAGTTCATGATCTTGACAGTGTCATCGTCGCTGATGTTGGACCAGGAGATCAGACGGCTGGTACGGGTGGTGGTGGGGGACTCGGTGGTAGGTGGGGGAGTCGAGGCGTTGAAGCTGTCGTGGATGTCGGTGATCTTGCGGTGGAAGAAGGAGGCCAACGAGTTGCACAGGTCCTGCAATGAGGGAATGTCGGTGTTGGAGCTGGGGTTGGGGAGTTCCTTCACGATGCTGAAGAGCTCTTTGCTGCTGTGTGCGTTGTTATTGAGGTGGCCCTTGAAAGCGTTCCTCTTGGCGTTTCTGATTAGTTGATGGTGTCTGCGTGTGGCGTTCTTGTGGGCTATGTAGCTGTCTGGTGATCGTTCGCGGAGCCAGTTCTTCTCCAGTTTCCAGCATGTGCGCTTGGAGGCCTGGAGGTCTTTGGTGAACCAGGTAGCTTTCTTGCTGGTGCGGCTGTTGGAGGGGGTCTTGAGTGGAGCGAGGGTGTTGGCGCAGTCGTCGATCCACTGTCTGAGCGTGTGGGCGGGGGTGTCTGGGTCGGTGGGGTCGGCGGGTGGGCTCTGGGCGAGGGTGGTGGTCATCTGGTCTTTGGTGACTTTGCCCCAGCAGCGGCATAGCATCTGTTGGGTACGATGGTGCCTGGTGGGTTTCCTGAAGGTGAAATGGACGCATCGATGGTCGGTCCAATGGGGTTCGGTGGTGTGATTGAAGGAGACATGGGGACTTGCGGAGACGATGGGGTCAAGTGTGTGACCGGCGGCGTGGGTGGGAGTCGTCATGAGCTGTCTGAGTCCGGGGTTGGCGAGGTTGTCGATCAGGGTGGTGGAGTTGGCATTGTTGTTGTTCTCGAGGTGGAAGTTCAGGTACCCGAGGAGGATGTACTCCGTGGAGTTGAGGGTGTGGGTGCTGACGAAGTCTGTGATGGAGTTGCTGAACTGTGTTTAGGGTCCGGAGGGTCTGTGGGTGGTGTTGGGGTCTTTGTGGATCTGGAAGTGCATGTGTTCGGCGATGTTGAGGGTGTCGTCGGTGTTGGTCGAGACTCTGAGGGTGTTCTTGTGGACGATGGCGATTCCACCTCCCACTCCGTTGGTGCGGTCTCTGCGGGGGATCTTGTACCCTTCTGGAATGGCTATGGTGATGTCTGGAGCTGAGGTGGTGTTCAGCCAGGTCTCCGTCAGGAAGGTGACGTCGGGGTGGTTGAGTTGAGGAGGTCCCAGACTTCGATGGCCTGTTTGCGTGTAGAGCGGGTGTTGAGGAGGATGCATCAGAGGTGGTTGGGTTCTTTGGTTGGCGGGCTGGATGCTGGTGAAGCTACAGTTCCGGCAGGTGAAAGGCCCTTGGGTGCACTTCGGGGTGGCCCGGTAACAGGTGTGTTCTCCTCCGGGGTTGAGTGCGTTGAGGGTGCTGGCATCGTAATGCAGTTGGGTGCCGTGTCATCTCCGGGGTCCAGGGGTTCTGGGGCTGGGCGCGATCCAGGCGCGGACGGGCACAGACGGGCTTGCCTTAGGCCATAAGAAGGGGAGGTGGGAGGGAGGAGCAGCAGAGTGGGGCGAACGGTCCAATGGGAGCAGGGGGTAGGGCCGCAGGGGACGCAGCGGCGGGAATCAGGACCGGCGAAGGGGGAAACAAGCACGGGCAAAGGCAACAGTCAATAAGCAACAAAGCGGGCAACAAAGCAACAAAACAAGGCACTAAGCAACAGGCACAATCACAAAAAATACAGAACAAGTAACAGTGATGGAAACAGTAGCGCGGGCAGAACACAAACCTACAGGCCAACCACTGGACACCAGGGATGAGGCGCAGGTGGCAGCCTGCGGGTGGAGGCGGGCCTCGAACACCCTCAGCAGAGCAGCTGGTCACAGGAACAGGGGCGCAGTCAGGTGGAGCTGCGCGGCGTGGGGAGCGACCTGCCTGAAGACAGGCATTAGAGCTATGAAAGTAAGTGCAAAATAGCTCAGAATAATATGAAACATCAATACTGCTATCATACATACAACCCTGTGAGTATTTGGGTGTACTATATCATATGGCTGTGGGGCCTTATCTTGGAGTACACTCACAAACACCACCTGGGTCCGATCGTTATTGTTTTCTTAACCTTTGCTCAACCCTGGGTAGCTGTGGCTGCGAGCAGTAAGACTTGACAAAGGAACTTAGTGTAAAGCATTTAACAGTGCCAAACAACAGAATAATAAAGTCACACAAGAAGAGACACAAGATTCACCAGAGAGTTCCTGAGTAACAGATATTAGGAATTGTTCTGATGCTGGGGATACAGGCAAAAGATGCTCAAAGTGTGATCCTGTTGAGGTGAACTCAATGAGTTGTGGTTGTCCCTCGTTCCACAGTTTATGGGGGTGATGGTGGCCACAGAGATCCGGGTTCTTCGAAATCCTCTTTGTTTCAGTGGTCAGACAGCTGATGCTTCGCTAATGGTCACTTTGCACTGCGATTGAGGAGAAATCATTAGGTGGGGGCTGGTGTCCCTTGAGTAGGATGAATCCAGGCTTTGATAGCACTCCTAGGTCCCACAGATATGGGTGCAACTTTTGACTGTCTCAGATTGTGAGCCAAGTAGTGGCAAAATGTCTGCAATGGCTACCAACTTGTCGGTTTAGTCTCTTTCAGCTCTTACGTTCCTGGAGCTGGTTCCAGGGGATCCGACGACTGATCCTTGGAGTCACTCCTGTTGGTGAAGCTGGGAAATCAACATTTCTATGTCAGGATCCGCAGGCACAATCCTAGTTTCACTAGCCTAAAAGTGCAGCAGGTGCAGTCCTTCTAATGGTGCAGTCTCCCTTTGTGTGGGTTAATGGCAGCAAGGAATCCTTCTTTGGTCATTTCTTTGATTACAGTGTGATCTGAGGGGCAGGGTACCAGGGGTGTCACATTTATCCCATGAAAGAGGACCAAGGAGACCAATGGGTTACTGGGTCTACTCCGCCCTAGTGACATGTTTTCTGCAATTTGTGGCAACTAGCTATCCCGGAGTGCCCCATTCTTGCCCCTTTTGGTTGTCAGGAGCAGAGTAGCCCATCCTAGAGGTGGGGTTACCAGTGGGCTACACACCCATGAGAATACAGGTTTAGGGATGTGTTTTCCCTCGCTGGCACCTGGTTGTCTGCAGGAACAAAAAGGCAACCTGCTCTGGGGTGTTGTCGCAGTTGAACCTTCAAAGGTAGCTTCCTCTTTGAAGCTCACTTTTTGGTCTAACACACTAAGTGGCCATCCTGGGAGAGGATGTCTCACCCCGCTCTGTGGCAACTGCCTTTGTCCCTGGGCCTGGTAATCATTCATACATTTCCCCAGGTGGCCAGAACTCTATGTATATGTCAGGACCTTGGTGAGGCCACTGGACTTGCAGGCATGAAGAATTGCAACTTTCTAAAAGTTGCTAATTTTAATAGTGACTTTACATCTGGCCTGGGCATCTGATCAGATTTAATGCTATGATTATTTTGATACCTTGCTCAACCTTGTTAAGTAGTCTCATTCAGAGGTTAGCCAGGCTAGGATGCCAGTCGGTAACCCGGTGTTAGCCAATGGAGGTACTAACCTTTCCACAGCAAACAGCAACTTTTAAGTGTTGCTTTTAAGATATATTAAAATCCAATGGCCTACTTGATAATATACAGCTCCCTGCCATTGGGCTACATAGACCTTCCTTAGGGGAGACTTGCGTATATCCTTAAGGGAAGTGGTGGCTTTGTCATTAGGTGTAAAGGCAAAGGCGAACCAGCAGTGTAAACATTGCCCTTACAGTCTGCAATGGAAGGCTGGGGTAAATTATGATATTGTCACATGCAGGGTGGCACAAACAGTTCAGAAGCCCTGGGTGAACACTCCGCCTTACCTGCACTAGGTACCCTGGGTCCATACATTAAGGACTTATAAATAAGTCAGTACTTGCTAATTGGGTGTATCCAATTTAACATATTGTTTGCCTAGGGTTAGAGCACTGAGGCCTGGTTTAAAAATGAAAGAAAAACCTAAAAAGGTAAAAATATACTGGTGCTTGCCTTCCATAAAACAATAAACTCTGCCAAAAGTTTTTTAACTTACTTGATTCCTCAAAACAAATCTTTAAAAAATCCAATGATATATGCAGCAGGGATTGTAGAGAAAGAAGAGAGTGATCCTGTCCCCTCAAAACACAAATGGCAAGGGATAAAAGAATGGACAAAGCACTGGGAGGAGTCTTCTGGACAGGCAGAGATAGTTGGAGCATCTTTGTCACTTCCTTCCTGTTGAAGAAAAAAAATCTGTTTCGCTCTAAAAAACCACCCGAAGGGTCCATTCAGTTAAAATAGCAATCTCAAAATCCAATTTCTAGTTGATTTTGCTGCTTATCGATTAAAAAACCTACTTGAGAGCAGGCATCTGAACCTGAATGCTCTCAACCGCCCATGCTAGCAAATGGTGCTGGAAGACTTCCACAGCACCGGAAATCATGCTAGGGGGCATCAAATCTCACTTTTGCTCATCAGTTCGCTTGCTGGATCCTTGTGTTATTCCTGCATAATTCCACCATGCGGCAATTTGCAGAATTTGGTCGGAACTTTGCATTACAAGAGTAATGTGGAGTTACCAAATTCTGCCGATTCCACAAGCATAATAAAACTTTCCGCCCAGCCCCAAGCCCAAACCTGATTTGCTTGCCTGCTGAGCTAATATTTTTTAAAGGTGGTCACAGGAGTTAGTCTCGGTCCTCCTGTGGTCACTGCTATGCTACCAGGACCTGAAGGTAGAACCAAAGACCAAAATTCATGAGAGGCCACCAGTTAGTGACCAGTGACTGTCAACTGGTCACTTCCAAGACAGAGGGCATGCCGCTAATTATGTCCCTCTAGCCAAACAGCATTTTGGACAGCAGAACTTTGGATTCCACTTCTTAATCCTGGGTACCGCTGAGAGCATGTCCAGCCTTTCTAAAATCCTCCAAGGTCACACACAGTAGGATTCTTTCTCTCACGTTCATCATCAGGTCCAGAATTGTTCTGTAGAGCTGAGAGGGAGGTGACACTTTTGTGCTGGGCACAAGTCAGTCTCTGGAGATAACTCCTTAACCAATGAGTAAAAGGTTCCTAAGGGTAAACCATTCCCTTTTTTCACCACAAGATAGAAGAACTTTTCTCTGCCACGGGAGGAGGTTTGTAGCCCACCCAGGGGTGTGCACGTGGTAATAAGCAGACCCCTCCTACCTATCCACACCAAACTGGTTTTGAGACCAGTTTCTATCTCACTGTGAGCGGTACCATGATAACTGGGATCAAAAGACCTCTCTTTCAAAGGTCTCACCTTAAACTACTCTATTAATGGGCAGGCCTTACCCTGACCCCTTTCAAATCAAAGAAGTTCCTGGGCACATTGGGCCTTCCTGAGATAGACTGTGCTTCATACCTCATACATATGACATATGTCCAAAAGGCTTAAGCCATTGTTACTTAACTAAGAGCAATTTAACACCTCCTCATAGGTGAGGACTGGCAGGCAAGCTAATGCTAATAATTAGCCTGCTTGAGCTTCAGGCAGGAAAAGTATACTCTTAGAAAGGTATTTTTCCTAAACATTTATCAAATATCCCACGTCACCATTGAATTTGCTTGTCAATAAAATATTAAAACCAATGGTTGAATAGCCTAACCAGGGTGACAAAATTAGAATTGTAATTGAATTTTTGCTTTTATCAGTGAACATAGCATTTGAAGACTAGTCAACCTGTAATTTCCACTCGTCCCACTTTTAAATACTATGCATGCTGGAAGGCTTATGTAAAGATGACCTATTTAGTACCTACATGTAGGGTTCTCTCTTATCAGAAAGAGTTTATTATGACCAGTCTGCCTGCAGGTTTTTAAGCTGTAGCAGTCAGGGTAAACATGTAGGCCTAAAGCTATGTATTTCTGGTCAGCCAGCTGGATGGCATAATATATGCTGCGGTCCACTGTCAACATTTAACTTCTCTGTCATTAGAGTATTTCCTGAACCACATACTGTGAACTGAATGGAAAGTTAATATGCTAATTAGGGTGTAAATGCAGATTTCTCAGGTTAGTCTTCTGATTCTTCGGATTACCAAAACATTAGAAAAGTGGCTCCAAAGGTAGAAATACATACAAAAGATCATATTTCCTACATTGTAAACCCTGCTTTTCAATTTGGCTCAAATATTGTATTTGTAACCTGGTTAAATAAAACATAGTTATGCTCAGAAATCCAAAATATATTTTTTCTGCATGGGAAACACTGACAGTAGCGACTGCTTCTTTCATACTTGCTCCTTTATTGAGGTAACATCATGCATTATTTAGTACTCAAAGGTACATTTGGCACATATTTACATTTATTCATTACGAAATAAATCATGTTTCTGCTTTTTTTTTATTGTGTGCTAATTCACAAACAATTTTTCCCATCATACAATCCTTAGGAGAGGAAATACAGTTCTGAGTTATCAGTGCAGGTAATCATGTGCCCGTTGGCACATATATTTTATCAGCAGAGGTTGCAGTTCCGTGCTGCATGTCACAGGAGATAAAACACTTGATTATGAAACCAAATATGTCTTGCTTATTGCCGTGTTTATTCATATACATTTATAATAAAGCCATTTGAGGCTGTGTTACTTGGCACCTAACATCATGCAGGCAACACGGTCCAACCAAGGTTCAGGTGATGTAATCTTAGCAGCTCTTCGGGTTACTATGACATACTTGTGCAGCACTAAACTTTGACTAGGAATTATTTTCATCCCTCGGCATGTGCAGAACCGTCTTCCTTGTGGCCTTATCTTTGGAACCTGTAGGTCAAGGACAATATAACATTAGAAACTCGACAAATAACCAACAGTCTCTGACAAAATCTTTTGATACATCTTTTGATGTATCTTTTGAGACATCTGAAATGTTTCATAATTCATAATTCAATATGACCTACTGGGTGAGTTGCTTGAGACAACGTATTTGGCATTCTCGGTATCACCCAAACTCTGAGACTACTGACTTACCCTTCTCTGAAGAATGTATCCTTTCAGGAGGTGCCTCAGTCATGAAAACATACAGGATAGAGCAAAGAATTGGTACGTGTAGGTCTATCAATATACGGTGTGAGGGTTTCAATCATGTAGGGAACTATGGGGTAGATTTCTAAACATTATGTTGTGGGTTAGCATCACAAAGGTGACACTAACCAGCACAAAATGTTTTTTTAACCAATTTACTTTCCAGCGCAAAATTTGTTTGGCATTGGAAAGTACCCTACAAGTAACGCAAAGCAGCACGAAGCACTGCTTTGCTTTACTAAATGCCAAGGGGGAGTTAGATGGGTGGTACATGGGCGTTTCCATGCAGCCACCCCTTACTTTTGAGGCAAAACTCTATCTATGTACAATTGTAGACAAAAGCAAACGCCATCTGAAATGAGGCATTAAGAGGGGAATTTTTTTTTTTTTTCTTTCTTTTCCTACTTTGCTTGCATGATGACCTGTGCAGCACACACACAGAGTGGGAAGTGTTTGAACTTCTTTAGGCATAGTATTTTGTACAGGAAAATGACCCTTCCTGCACATGACTTATGCAGAGCTCAGGCACGCACCTTTGCATTATGGTGCTAAAGTGTGTGCCTGGCGTACAGCAGCTGAAATCAGCACTGGTGCTAGGGAGCGGAAAGGAGAGAGCCATATCTCTGTAGACATGTGTTACAAGTAAGAATCTTCAGGATGCCAAGTTGTAGGTTCCAAGTTACATCTTTATTTGTAATTAAGTTACAGGTAATTTAAGGTAGAGCCAAGATGGTAATTAAGCATAAAGTACGCCCCACCAGGAGCAGTGTCCTTACTGCTCAGCCTGCTGACCCCAACTGCCTAGCCTCCTACACCCAACATTCTATGCAGTCATCACATTCCACACACAACATAGGCTGAACAGCAGGAAGACAGGGTGGAAAGAAGGAACAGTAGGAACGACCTTATAACATATCCCCTTTCCTTACAAATAGAAAGAAAAGAAGAAGAAACAAGATCAGATTTTGAGATAAAGATATGTAAAATGTAATAATGAATATTTGATAGAATGCAGGAATGCAAACACAACATAATATCAGAATAAGAAGAAACGCACAGAACAGCAAGAATGGACTACGACAAAAGTACACGCACACCACCCCCTTTCTCGCAAAAAGAGAACAACAAAAATAAAGTAGAATTACAATGAAATATGAAACATAATAGAACTCTGAAATGATCAGAAACCTCAGAAGATGAACAACACGTACAAAATTTGAATGCCAGACGTCTCCGGCACCCCTATAAAGAGTGAATAAAATCCGCCGTATAGCAAATAGTGGACCAGCGCGATAAGCATGGCAGTAGGAAAGAATGTATGTACGTGATGAATGAATGTCAACAATAGGATGGTACATAAAATGCACCAAAAAGAAACGTAGCGGGATACACTCACCCGTCACAGAAAACCATACATGGGATACACTCACCCACAGGCAATAGAACTCATAAATACCAGAATTACACAGCAAAAGGTGGGATACACTCACCCAAAAGTAAAAATCCGGGATACACTCATCCATAGAGTAACATACCGGGAAAACAAAAGGTGGGATACACTCACCCACAAGTAAAAATCAGGGATACACTCACCCGTGAATACGAAGTACAGGGATACACTCACTGTTAGATCTGGGGGTCTCTAGTTGGCAGAGGTAGGTACCACTGTCCAAATAGGGACCCTTGCTTCTAGTCAGGGCAAGGAGATAACCCTCTGAGATAACCCCTGCTCACCCTCTAGGTAGCTTGGCACGAGCAGTCTAGGCTAACCAGAGGCAATGCGTAAAGTATTTGTACCAACACTCACAGTAACACAATGAAAACACCACACTTTGACTCCACAACAGTTTAGAAAAATAAAGGTATTTTTAATCTAAACTACACAAGACCAAAACGACAAAAATCCAACATACACAGTTCAAGAATATGGTTTCAAAAAGAGTTCTTAAGGTTGCGTTAAAATTCTTCAAGTTGCGGTAGTATAAACCACAGATGCGTGAAAAGTTCACAGTTGCGTCACGTTTACTCACAGTACTTTTAGTTGCAACAAAGTTCCAAAAGCAGAAGCTGGTGCGGTGGAAAACAAGCGGTGCGTTGCTCCTGAGACCCTGGGGAGGCGTTTGCGACAGCCCCGCTGCAGCAGCGGGCGTGTTGTGACGAATCCGGTCTGTATTGGGAGGAAGGCCACTTGTATGGATTCCGGTGCGTAGGTTCCGTAGGAAGTCTGTTCTCGCAAAGGCACGATGCGACGATCTCGTAGGTGCTGCGACGATCTCCGGGGCGACGATGCGTGGTCCAGCCGTGATCCTCTCTCTCGCAGCTCCTCGATGCGATGATTCTGCGACGATGCTCGCAGCGACGTGATGCGGTCCGCAAGCAAGCGGTGCGGCGTTCTCACCCAGCGACGACAGGCTCTGCGACGATACTCGCAGCGATGTCCGATTCTCCCGCACCGGTCTGGTGCGTCCCGCAAACGAAGGATGCGACGTCTCTGGCAGCGGCGTCAGGTGCTGCGACGATCTCGACCTCCGTAGCGGCGGGAAACTTCTCGCACTGTCTGGGTGCGCTCCGCAAGCAAGCGCTGCGACACTTTTCAGTTTCAAAAGTCACTCAAGCTTAGTTTCAAGCTTCCCAGCACAGGTCCAACCTCCAGAGGCCCCACAACTGGATCAAGCACTCTAGGAGGGACAGAACTCTCTCAGCAGAGTTCAGGGAAGCTGGGGGTGAAGTCCTTTTGTTCCTGGGACTTCAAAACAGGGAGCCAGCTCTTCTCAGGCCCTTGGAGATTCCTTCAAGACAGGGGACACAGCTCACAAGCAAAGTCCTTCCCCTCTCCTTGGCAGCAAAGCAACAGGTCAGTCCAGCAGAGCAACAGCAGGACAATCTTCCTTCTTCAGTTTCAGCTTTCTCCTTGGCAGAGGTTCCTTCTTGATTTCCAGGATGATCTAATTTTCTGTTGGCAGGGGTCCTGTACTTATACCCCTAAAGTCTTTGGTCTCTTGGTGCATGTGGGCCCTGAGCCCGGTATAAACCAGTTCTGGGTGGATCCTGAGCACTTTGTTTTGCTGGCTGCATCTTTACTTTCAGAGTGAGGGCAGGGGGGTGGAGCCAGCATTGTGGAAGGCAGGCACAGCCCTATTCAGCCCAGGTGCTAACTCCTCCCACCACTCCAGTTGCAACTGCAGTCATTCAGCCTAGTGCTGACTCATCCAGCCTCCTGGGGAATTCCCCAGCCCCTGTCACTCACAAACCAGACAGTCAATACACAAACAGGCCCAGGCACACAGAAGGGTCAGACAAGAGAACAGCAACTTTCTAAAAGTGCTGTTCTCAAACACAGGATTTAAAAACAACCTTTCCTAAAAGATGTGTTATTAAATTCTGAGTTCAGGGATACTAGATACTTATGTCCTATCTTGTTCCTATGGGAAGAAATGCTGTTAACCACTGTAGCCAGCATCCCCCATGTTAATCTATGGAGCAAGATAGCCTTACAATAGTGAAAAACGAAAAATGGCTGTAATTCACTACCAGAACATGTTACTTGCACCAGTACATGCTCTACCTTTCACATACACTGCACCCTGCCCAGGGGGGTACCTTGGGCCTTCCATAGGGGTGGCTGATGTGCACAAAAAGGGAAGGGTTAGGCCTGGTCAGTGGGGACACTGGCCAGGAGGACATGGCAGTTCTAAACTGCCCATAGGCACTGCAGTGGCAGACCTGAGACACCATTTTAGAGCTACTCCTGTGGGTGGCACAATGAGTGCTGCAGGCCCACTAGTAGCATTTGTCATCACCAGCCCTGGCACACCCAGTGCACTTTACTAGGGACTTCATGGTGATACAAATATGCCAAACATGTATATCCAATCAGAATAACACTTTACATAGAGAGCATATGCACTTTAGCACTGATCAGCAGTGGTAAAGTGCGCAGAGTCCTATTGCCAACAGCCACGGGTCAGGAAAAATAAGGGAGGAAGAAGCAAAAAGTTTGAGGATGACCCTGCAAGAAGGGCCAGTTCCAACACTCACCCATACATAAAGGGATACACTCACTCATCAGGAAAAGAACTCATAAATACCAGAACTACACCTTGTGCTTGACATTAAAATAAAAGGAATGTATAGTAAATATAATGCACAGCAAATAGCATAAATTATAATCATTACGGAATGCACAGTAAATATAATGCACAACAAATAGCATAGATAATAATCATTACAAATAAAACTAGTAATAATCTCACAGGTACTCAACTGAAGTACTAGAGTGTAAAATAAGAAATAAAGTACGTGTTAAAATAATGTAGTGCAGTACCAAAATATGCCAGAGGATGGCAGACTGAATATACTTTAACGTGTATTGGCATTATAAGGATTAAGAACATCGATGATAAAAGAACAAGAAAATATGTTACAGCAGAATCTACATTATGTCAAAAACTAAACTGTGCTTTGAAATATGTCTAAATCTCAATTGCACCAATCGAAGACTAGAAGATGAAACAACATAGGCTCAAAAAATTAATGGAAACATCATGACTTCCAACTAATATGCATGCAAAATAACGTCTCGTATGTGAGAAAAAGAAAACAAAGAACTAAAATAACAAATGTGGTCACCGTAGTCCGTGGTTGTCTGTGGTGATAGCATTTTTTTTTAACAATGAAGCTCTGTACAGTTCTACTAGAAAAACTTCTTGCTTACTAAGTCCAAAAGGATGTATGACATTACAACGCATGCTTTTACATCGCATGCTTTTACAACGCGGTTTTTACAACGCATACCATTACAACTCATAGTGCTTTTAGGCGCTGGATAGTGAATTGTTTAATTTACTATTCCAACTCCAGTCCCCGTGGATAGTAGGGAAGGTGTTGGATAGTACATTAACCTCTTCCCTGCTCATGACGAGCTCAGCTCGTCATGCAGTACACTGGTCGTGTGCTTATGACGAGCTGAGCTCGTCATGAACAATGTAAATCTGAAGCCTTCAGCACCGAGCAGGATTTGCTGTAGCATTCAAGGTGTTAAACCTATTCCCTATCCTAGAGCGCCCCCCAGCGCAATGCGTTGTAATAGTTTGCGTTGTAAAAGTTGCGTTGTAAAGGCACTGCGTGGTAAAAGTTGCGTTGTAAAGGTTGTTTACCAGTCCAAAATAACACTGCGAGTTGGTGGGAAAACAACTTGAAGAAGAACGCTCACCTCACAGCAGTCAACAAATGCTCCTACATGATTGCGTAATGCAACACTCGTGCATCAGTAAAAATCATGCAGCAGGCCGGCATCCAACTCTGTGAGAGACAAGTTTCAATGAGGATGCCAGCTCGCGTTGAGAATGAAATGTGACGCTGTGAAGAAAATGGTTGGCAAAGAATGGACGAGGCTTCATTAATCTTAAAATAGGGATGTGCATTGTGACGGCGTGACGGAGGGCTTGCGGTGGAAACGTGCACTAAAGCGTCCAAGGCAAGAGAGATAGGCCGATGTCACAAAGAATCGATGGCAGGCTTGAAAAAACACAGGTGAGGCAGCGCGAGCTGTATTTTCCTTTTTTAAATTTTGAAAATTGACAGTTGGCAGAATATGAGAAAAAGATCGCAGCCTACCCATGATAATAATAAAGCAAAAATGAATAACACTTTACTCCGTGGAAGGTCTGTCTCTAACATCACCAACAAGTAACTACATTTCCTGAAACCCAGCGCTGATGCCGACCGTTGTGGTAAAACTTAAAGGCACTGTCAGTAAAGTTCAGAAAGGCAAAGTTAAATGAGTTCAATGTGCCACACCGAGTTTTCCACACTAGGTAGTGGTTACTGTGTAGAGTCGCGCACTAGTTCTCGCGTGCTACATCACGACGTAGCGCACGAGGACGCCATTTTGAGAGCGTCTGCGCATGCGCACAGAAAAGCGAAAGATATCGGAGGACGCCGGACGCTCGGCGCTCTCCTGCTTTGCGATTCATAAATTAATAAGTTTACACACACCACCTCGTGTCTCTGGGTGATTGTTCCTGGCGATTTACACAACTGTACATTGGCGTTGAGGGCTGGGAGGCCTGCACACATAAAACGAGTGGCAAGGGAGACCAGCGGAACCCAGCAACAGCACAGGAAAGCATAGCCTCAGTCACAGGCCCACCACGAGGAGCTGTAGGAAGGAGGGCAACCACCACAGCTATACAGAACAGCGGGGGAGCGTGGCAGAAACGCGCAGAAAGGGTGAGAACACCAACCACACGTCTAGGTACCAGGAGCAGTGGCATAAAGCAGTAAGAAGGTACGGAGAGAAAATAGCAACAACCCACAGAGGCCCTGGCGGAGCTAGCAGGACGCAGAGAAGTGGGAGCAGGAGAGCCCCAACCGAACCAAGCGCAAGGCGAGAGCGCGAACGCACCAGGCAGCCCGAGAGGTCCAGGGGTGGAACCAGAAAGACGCACCACAATGAACGCGCAGGCGTCTTCACTCACGACGGCGATCCCGTTTTTGCCGAAGCCTGGAGAACCTCAAATGAAGTGGGAGGAGTGGAGAGAGTACTTCAAGAACTATATTGAAGCCCAGTGCGAGGAAGAGATGGATACTCCGGCACAACCTAGGCCCGGAAGGTATAAGGGTCTTTCAGAACCTGGTGCCCACACCCAGACCTAATGCAGATGACGATGTATTTAAGCACGCTATAGAAGATCTCGACAACCACTACCGTCCCGCGGTGTGCGTTTCTATCGATCGTTACAATTTCCAGCAGAGGAAACAAGAAGCCGGCGAATCCATAGATGACTACGACGCAACGTTGAGGAAGTTGGCGGTAACATGCAAGTATGGGGCCCTGCACGACGAATTCATAAAAGATCAAATAGTCATGTACACCACCAACAAGACAGTACAAGACAAATTATGGGTAAACGGAGAAGCATCACTTAAGGAAGTAATAGCCATGGTAAAAAAGGCAGAGTTGTCGAAACGGTGTGCCGAAGCGGCTAAAAGGGAGACTATCCAGAGGACCATGGTGAACAAGGTAGATGATGCAGAGCCACCGGTAAGGAGTAAAGCCATGTCGACGGAAGGAAAAGGGCCAAACAAGTGGATGGGGAAACCAGGACAACCATGGAAGCAGAACAAAGAAAATAAGACCACGTGCTACAGGTGCGGAAGCCAGGCCCATGCAGCCCAGGACAAACGTTGTCCGGCGTTCAGAGCAAAATGCATGTTCTGCGGCATAGTAGGTCACTACGAAAAGGTATGTCGCAGAAAAATGAAGAGACCCATAGTGAAGTACGTGACGCAGGTTCAACAGGAGGAAGAAGAAGAACTGGACGAGGAAAACAATGTACTATGCGTGGATGAACAAGTGCTGGGCATTGACTGTAAGCGTTCCCGCAAACCACAATGTGACATGGTGATAAGAGGAGTGAAAATCAGGATCGTAGTAGACTCGGGATCCCCGTACACCATCGTCCAAAGAGCAGTGTGGGATGAAGAATTCAGCCCCAGCTTGGGACCAAGATTAGAACCACCTGATATACGACCGATGTCGTACACAGGCGAACCCATTCCTATAATTGGATACAGGACTCTAAGCTTCAAATTCAGAGGAAGGAGTGCGGAGTGCAAATTGTATGTAGCTGAGAAGGGCCCATCAGTCTTAGGATGGATGGACCAAGGTGACCTGGGGATAAAATTGGAGAAGCGCTAAGACAGTGCTTAGGTTCCTAACTTCTGTCTTCCTCAGGGAAGGTATCCCAAGAACAATTCTGAGTGACAATGGACCACAATTCACCTCGGAGAAGTTGTACAAGTACGCGGAGAGGAACGGAATCAAAATCAAACACACCTCCGTATACCATCCGTCGAGTAATGGACAGGTGGAGCGGTTCAATAGAGTCATAATGAGGTCCATCCATGCAGCCATCAAAGAGGTAAAGATTGGGATAAAGAAGTCCAAAGTATGATTTGGGCCTACCGTATCACCCCCACCAGCACAGGGGACAGGCCCTTTCCAAATACTGAGAGGAAGACACCCCTTCACCAAGGACAACGTAGCCTGGAGGGAAAAGACAATCACTAGCAAGTGGTGCCCTTCGGTGGTGCAGCACAACCTAGAGAAGGCCCAGAGGATATATACAGAGCACTACAATCAGAGAAGAAATGTGAAGGAAACAGCCCTTGAGAGAGGGGAATGGGTGAGAGTCAAATTAGCGGTACTAAGAAGAAAAGGAGACAGCAAATACAGTCCACCACTACAAGTGAAAGAAGTGTACGATAGAGCAGCACTGCTCAGTGACGGGAATGTGTGGTCCCAAGACCGCATGTCTAAATGCAACAAGATCCTAAAATGGTCCCCAGAGGAGAACGAGAGGACACAACAAGACCAAAGACAAACAAAGAATGAGGGAAGTACCCCTGCAGAAGAAGAGGACCCGGGAGCGGAAGGAAGCTGTGAGTAGTCTGGAGACCAGGAAATGCCTGAAATGGAGGAACAACATAGTGGGGAGAGTGTGACCCCGAGGAGAGAAGAGCCGGGTACCCCGCAGAGAACTACACCGGGAAAGCCCTCTCCACTCTGGTAAGACGCACACGAGAGGGCAGAGTGGTAGTAAGGTCTAACCGCTTCCGAGACTTTGAACTGGGGGAACTTAAGGACAAATTGTTTCTGTTGTTAATAAAAAGAGGGAGATATGTAGAGTCGCGCTCTAGTTCTCGCGTACTACGTCACGACGTAGCGCACGAGGACGCCATTTTGAGAGCGTTTGCGCATGCGCTCAGAAAAGCGAAAGATATCGGAGGACGCCGGACGCTCGGCGCTCTCCCGCTTTGCGATTAATAAATTAATAAGTTTACACACACCACCTCGTGACTCTGGGTGATTGTTCCTGGCGATTTACACAACTTTATATACTGTTAAACAAATAAACAGCGGCAGTCCAGTAACTCACGTAGTGCATGTTATTTATAAAGGCATTCCACGCATGAACAAAGTCAGTTTGTATAGGATAAAACAAATCACTGACAAGAAAGATGTCAAGTGGATGACTAATTAATGCTCAGGCAGTTGCTGATAATCACAAGTATAGCAGCATACAGCACAGATAGTACAGAACTCACCAATCTGGAGTCAATTAGAAAGCTGGCATGCTGACCTAGGTCTGTTAGACCTGGCACCTTGGCATGAGTCTCCCTTTCACTTTTTTTGCTGATGTGCCTCAGATGTTTTGCTGGTGTTAGCTGCTCAGGGCACTGCGCCACGGCCAATCCGTGCCGCAGTGCAAGTGCTCCCAATGTAAAGTGTACCTGTAATTGATTTCCATGATTGGCTCATTTGTCTTACTATTAGTCCCCAGTAAAGTGCACCAGGAGTGCCAGGCGTTGTAAGTACAAATACTGCTAGTGGGCCTGCAGCGCTGGTTGCGCCACCCACAGAAGCAGCCTTTTAAAATGTGTCTAAGGTCTGCCATTGCCAGAACCTGTGTGCAGTCTGGTACTGTCATGCTGGCTGGGCAAGTGCACACACTTGCCAGCCCCTAAACCTTCCCTTTTCTTCATGTGAGTCACCCCTATGGTAGGTCCAAGGGCAGGGTGCATTGTAAGCACAAGGTAGGACAAGCCCTGATGTGTGTGGCATGTCCTAATAGTGAATTACAGCCATTTTCGTTTTTCACTATTGTAAGGCTACCTGCGCTCCATAGACCAGAATGGGCTGCTGGAATTATTACACTATATAATCCCAACAGACTCAGGGAGCATGGTAGAAAGTCAAGTTTAGTATGCCTGAAATCAGAATAATAAAATACTTATTTTAGTAAAGTTTATTTTAATATCCTGTGTTTGCAAATGCTACTTTTAGAAAGTTAGCATTTGCTTGCTTAACCATTTCAGCCCGCCTCTGCCAGGATGTGTATCTGCTGTCTGGGTTTTGTGAGTGACAGGGCTGGGGATGACAGGTGGTGAATGGAGGGATTACACCAGGGTGGGTGATGGGAGTGCCCCTTGACTCTGAATAGGGCTGTGCTTTGCCACCACAATGCTGGCTCCACCTCCTGGGGAGCGACTGATGTCTCTGCCCGACACCTGGTCCAGGAAGAGGGAAGACTGTCAACAAAGTGTTCCTGACTACACTTGTCCTCTCAATGCTGGCTCCACCTCCTGCGGAGCGTATGCTGTCCCTTCCCCTCACACTGAAAGAAGAAGCCAGGAACAGCCAAACAAAGTGCTCAGAGACTGAAATGGACTATGCAAAGGCCCCCCTGGCCTGAAAAGACAAAAGAAACTGACTATAAATGAAGGAGCCCTGCTCCTAACAAACTAGATCCTGTTTTCCCACGACAAACCTCTGCTCAACTAGAAGGACCAAAGAAGAAGCTGAAGGACTGACCTGCAGTGGTGCCTTGCTGAGGAAGGAGAGGAGAAGACCCAAGAGGACGTTGCTTTGCTGTGCTGAAAACTATCTCCAAGGGCTTGTCTGAGCTTGCCCCCTGAATTGGACCCCAGGACCAGTGGGTTCATTGTGCCTTGGCTCGTCTGCAAATTGAGCCGTGTGTTTCCTCCCGCCGGAGTTGAAGTCTGCGCCCCCTCGCCCCCTCCTAGGGCCGTGACACTCGGGAGCTGGCCTGCCTTTCTGCCCTTTGAGAGCCTCGCTCTGCCAGAGCCGCTCTCTGCCCCTTGGGACTGGCTGCCTGCTCTTCTGCCACCCTGCCCGCTATTGGAGCGCGTGGAGTGCTTCCTTGCCCCTCCCGCCGGAATCCTGGTCAAGAGCGCATTCCCAAGCCAGGACGGCCACCCGTGCGCTGCATCGCACCCGGCCGCCCTGCTTTGCCCTCTAACCCCTGGAAGAGGCCGCGCCGCATCGCGAAGGGACCCTCCCCCAGTGCGGACCGTACTGGAGGCCCCGTGCCGCGCCCACCTTCTGGAGACCATCCGCCGTAAAGAGACCCCAAGGCCCGCTTCGCCACCTAGAAGTAATCGCTGAGTACGACTCGCCCTCCTGAGGACGCCGTGTGGACCGGAGCGCACAAGAAACTTCCCCCATCTTTAAGCACAGTGCTCGTCACGGGCTCGGGCCCGCAGCGTTCTTATTTCCCCGTGAACACTGTGCGCCTTCATTGGTTCCAGTACGCTTCTGCCTGTACGCTGCATGCGTGATGCGTGTACCCCGGGTAGGAGCCTTCAGTTCGGTCTGGAGTACGAGTTGCACAGGAGTGGTACGACTCGTACCTCGCAGTAAAGTCAACCGCGCCGTACGCGGTGCACCGCGAGGCGCGTGGGAATCGGCAGGGACTCCGTCCCCCCCGAACGAAGCTTACAGAAGCGCTACGAAGCGCACAGCCCTAACGAACCTTGCCCCAGAGCCCTGAAATAGTGCCTTGAGTGTGGTGGAACTGTTCTTAAAATAATTAGAACTATATGGAAGCAGCCTAAAGCATTCTTATGAACTTTAAAGCACACTTGCCATTTCGAAATCTTGTGATCCCAATTCTAAAGCGTTATATGGGTCTTGTGATAATACTTTCATCCTAATCTATATTTTTACATAAAGTGCATGTATATGTTATACAAACTACAGCCTGGTGTCCATTTGTTGGGGATCATTGCATTTACTGTGTGTAATCATAAATGCTTAACTGACAGCGCCCTGAATATTAGCCTTGGCTGCTCACGCCACGCAACCTAAAGGGTGAACAGGGGTTATTCTGAAGGGGTGATTCCCTTGCCCTGATTAGAGGAGAGGTTCCCTGCTTGTCACAAGTGCCTACCTTTGCCAACCAGAAACCCCCAATTCTAAAAAGGTCTTTTGGTGTCTGGTGGGGCTGGACCTGCCAAAATTCATAAGTCTCTGAATAGGCGGAATGCTATGAGTTGCTGAAGATGCTGTAACTTAAATTTTTTTAAGTGAAGTCGCAATAATTGAATCCTTAGTTGCTGAATATACTAATTCAGATTAATTCCTAGAAGATCAGGAAGATTTGGAGTTAAATCAGTAGGTAGAGAGTCAAAAAATGTGTAGATTCAAGAGTCCGATCGTCGCTAAAATTGTACAAGTAAGAAACTTCAGGACGCCAAGTTGTAGGTTCCAAGTTACATCTTTATTTGTAATTAAGTTACAGGTAGCTTAAGGTAGAGCCAAGATGGTAATTAAGCATAAAGTACGCCCCACCAGGAGCAGTGTCCTTACTACTGAGCCTGCTGACCCAAACTGCCTAACCTCCTGCACCCAACATTCTATGCAGTCATCACATTCCACACACAACATAGGCTGAACAGCAGGAAGACAGGGTGGAAAGAAGGAAGAGTAGGAAAGACCTTATAACAACATGGAACTCTCCTTTTCCCTCCCTGTCACGCAACGCAGCGTAGCATTTCTGTCTGCTGCGCTTCCTTGCGAGACGTCTTTGAAAATCTGCCCCTAAGTGTGTTTTCTTTTTTATTTCTGGATTGGGTCAAGGTAGTTCAAGTCTAGCCTACTAGAGATGGTGTTAGGCATGTTTGCCATATTGTCTACTGTGGGCAATGGCTGCTACCTTCCAAACATTATGAGTACAGCCAGTCTAGACTTTGCCCACTAAATAATCCAGGACGTGCTGGACAGTACGTTAGAACACCTGCATATCGCGCTGGTATGCAGTACTTATTTACACGGGTGCCTTCCTCACCCAACCTGTGCTGCTTCTACTACCACTGATTCACTGAATGCCGTAACAAAAGAATGAAGCCAGAGATGAAAGAATGATCAACCACTAAAATGAGAATAGCAGGTTGGAAATGGGGTGAGCAGCTAAACTGCCACCCCACAAGGAGATGTGTACCCATCTCTCTACTGCTGCGCCAGAGTTTCAACAACAAAGCAGGTAGAAGTATGAGCCACATAGCCTCCTGCTCGAATAGAGATTGATTGTTTTTTCAAATCCTTCTCAGCTTTGGACACAGGGGTTGTTCGATGTTAGTGTTAGTCATGGGCCAAAACATAATGCAGGGTCTCTGGGTGCCTCTTCCATTTGGCCAGTGAGATAAGCAACACCTGTATATAAGTATTAAAAAAGGTACTTCAGATTAGGTAAAAATAGGGGTGCCTATTCACAAAAATAAATCTCCATGTGTGGATTAGCTACAAGCAGTGCTAAATTTGAGGTGTTCGTTGACGGTGGGGGCCAAAGGCTAACATTTTTGAGGACTCATTTTTCAGATTCAGCCATTTATTTACAGCAAAGTGGAAAGCTGGAGGAACAAAAAACAGAAAAACATTCGCAAAGAGAGAAAGCTTGAACTTGCAAGAGTGAGATAAAGGAGGAGGTGTTGTTTGGTAGTTGATTAAGGAGGCATGAGGTGGATTTAGGACTATGCAGTCTTGGTAAGCAGCACACTGACATTTAATGGTGCTGGTCGCAGGCTTCTCAGCAGAACATTGGGCACCAGCACTATTTGTTTTACAAATTAAGCACTGACTATAAGTAAATTTACTTTTACACTTTTGGGAAACTTTCATATTATCAGCTAAATACTGTTTACAAGTGTAATATTACTCAAATGTTCAGACTTACATGTCTCCATCCCCTAAAATAGGTGTGCAGTCAGTAAAACGTCAAATACGACTGTAAAAGTTACTACTAGTACTGATTTTACAAACATATTTGATGTTCTGCACACTTAGGGGTCGATTCCGATCCGGTAAAATGCGCTCCGAATCGTCGTACGGAGCGTTTTTTCCCCGTACGAATCGTACCCGTAAACGTCCCGTACGTACGACGAAGTACGATCCGTACCAGGAGCCGAACTCCGTACGAGTCGTACAGGACTCCGTACGACTCAAATCTCCGTACGAGTCTCACTCGGAACCCGCTGTACACGACATCACTACTGTTCGCGGCTGGTTTTTACGACCCAGCAAGTACGATTCGTGTCGGGTGCGCACCGTACGACCCTTTTCCTACGGGAGCCGAAAACAGTCGTAAACGCAGAGTTCGCGCCGAAACAGGTACGGAACGCCCCCCCCGGGTACGGCACGTACCCCGCATGATCGCTGGGGTACGCGCCGTACCCCTGTGATCATGCGGGGTACGTGCCGTACACCCAGCGTACATGGGGTACGCACCGTACCCCATGTACGGTGGGTGTACGGCACGTACCCCATGTATGCTGGGTGTACGGCACGTACCCCGCATGATCACAGGGGTACGGCGCGTACCCCTGCGATCATGGGGGGTACGCGCCCTACGGTGTGTAGGTGATCGTGCGCTTTTCCGTACGAATCGACGTGTACCGTACGAATCGCGACCGGGTCGGACGATCGGGATCGGAATCGTCCGGTCGTACGGCGTCCGCACGAGTCGTACGGAAACGGCTCCGGATACGAATCGTACGGACGGGGATTTTACCGGATCGGAATCGACTCCTTAATGGAGATCTCTGCAATATGGGCAGAGTTTCTCCCTATAGTAAAGTATAGGAAAACGTTTAAAAGTTGATTAAACTTGCAAACACATAGAAAAATATTTTACGTTAAAAGTTCATGTTAATTTATTGTACATATTTACTTTAAATATATAACAATACACAAAAACTGTAACAGCATTAATAACTTAATTCTAAATTAAATTTTTGATTATTTTGAATATTTTCAATTCAACAATATTAATTTTCTGAAGTTTAAATATGAAAAACCCAGTTTAATTAAAATATGTTTTTATTATGTATTGCAAATGATTAAAAGTGATGTATAAAACTAATTAAAAGTAATTTTAATTTAAATATTTTTATATTTATTTTAAATTAAAATGATTAATTAAATATGTATATAGAAAATATTAAATATGTTTTAGTTATAGAAAATGTGTTTACCATTAATTAAAATTGATTTATATTTTTACATAGTTTAAATATTTTAACTTATATAAATATTGTTTGCAAAGGATTTTTGTTTTAAGCTACTTACTCCATTAGTATCTATGGGAGGGTGCTGCAGTACCCTGCGTTGTGCTGGACTTACTCTAGATCTGAGCTGGAGCACAGTTACTACTGCTTTGACTCCTTTTCAGCTGTAGTCACTGTAGAAGGGGAGTTTACTCTTTGGTGGGTGAGTGCATGCCCCTCACTAAACTCACAACTAACCCTCCCATAAGCCATATTTCCCCATACCGTAACCTCTTTCCCAGCAATTCCTACTTCCCTCCCACACATACTAAAACATGTATGCTTATGTGTGCTTAGGTCTCTGCAGTGGGGGGTGGAGATTTCTGCACATAAAAGATAGGAATGACGGAGGAGGAGACCTCTGATGGCAGGTTTGTAATTAACACTTTGCAGCATGTTAGTAGTACAATACTACGAGAAAATGCAATTTGTTCATAGGCCCCATGGTGTCTGGCACAATCTAGTGGTCTGCCTACACACCCTGTCTTTTTTTTAATGACAATTGCAGGCTTGCGTGCAACTAAAAATCTATGAATACCTGCTGATGAAAGGTAGTGGGGCCCTGGAAAGTATAGATGTCATTTAAGGGTCACCAGGTGTCGCAGCTGCAATGCCTGGCTTGCATCTTGCCTCCCCTGGCAGTGCCTTTGTAACCTTTTGCCTTAGGAGTGGCAGATGCAATGCCAAAAACAGACTGTAAGAAGTGCTCTGGTGAGGAATGTGCACTTTTTGCACCACCCACTGGGAGTTGGTAGCGCAGTTCACACTCTTATCATTAAATAAAAAGGAAACATATAAAAAAAGCAATTTGTTGCTATGTTTTATCATTGTGACTACATGAAAAAATTCTATGTTAGAACACACTCTTCCACCATGTGCTTCTCACAAGTGTGTTACAAGTAGTCATATATTAAAATGTACTAAACATAAGGAATAGTTTAAATCAATTGCATAGTTCATTTTCAATTTATGGGGTTCAAATCACAAAAAAGTAATACAACTACACTCTTATTTTTAAATCTACTTCCAAGGGTAGTTTTCCTACCTTTTGGAATTCACAAATTAGGATTGGAATCTGTATGAAAATCTGCATCCTGCGCCGGTTTCCATATGGATTCCTTGGTAAATCACGATTTAAAATGTTTAATCCATTCCCACTGTACGGAGGTCTATGTGGCAGAGCAGTAAGGGATTCCCCTGTGCAATTGACTTTTTTTCTTTCTTTTTTCTTCACTAAAGAAATATTTTTCCCAATGGAGAAAACTCTTCCTGTACAGCCCTGTCATATTTGGAAGTGGTCCATTCCTCTTCCTATCCTGGAAAGGGATTTACATCAGCATTTGATCAGAGTAAAAATATAACTCTTTCCGTGAGTTTGTGAATGCCCGCAAACGTACTAAGATGTAGATGTTCACAAATTTCCAATGCAAACCACACCTTGGAACGCGATGGAGTGCCCTGAATAGGATTTATGGGTGTGGGGAATTTGCACTTAAGGTAAAGATACTCTGCACTCATAAAATGACTTAAGTCTGCCAAGAATCTCATTGTGAATGCCTGACAGGTTTAAATAACTTACGTTTACAACCAAATTTAACTTTGTGACTTGACCCAATGGCCATTACTAATTAATAGAAGTGGATCTGACTCCTATTGTTTCTTAAAATATTTTTTTGCTTCTCTGAATGATTTATCATTATGTTTCTAATTTAAGTATACACTAGGGGAACCGTTAGCTTATGTGAGTTTGTGGTATAAATAAGTTGGGTTCCAAGCATTGTTCTGTGCTTGGTGGCACTGTTCCTCCCTTCAAACAAGCACATCATTCTACATGTAAGATGAAGAGAAATTAGTAATATTCCATTTGCATACCATATCAGCACCCTAATTAATAAATAGGTGGTATCAAAGATAGAGATTTAGCTGTGTTGTGATATCAGTCAATTATTATAGAACTTGATCAATGACAACAATTGTGATGTCATCAGGATTTCATTCATGTGACATCACTTCCTGGGAAGATTCAGGGTTAAATGCCATGACATCACTTCCTGTGATGTCATTGAGGTTAAAGGGAGAATGATGTTACTTCCACTACCCCTAGCATTTGGATGAATCAACTTCCATGCTAGAAGGTGTGGTGTCTGGTGCATAACGTACCTCTCTGCACACTCCTGCTTCCCCTTTTGATGGCCCTGTTGTGAGTTTTGGTGGATGGGAGTCAAACTTATTGCATGAGCTTTGTTAGAAATTGGGTTTTCTGGTTGGCCAGAGCATATGAATAAATGAATGACTACACACTTATATAGCGCATGGCTACCCGGAGGCATCCCAGCGCATTAGGTAACCGAGTCATTTCCCCACGGCTCAGGAGAACAAAAAGGTCTTTAACATTTTCCTGAACCTGAGATGGTTAACTTCCAGTCGGATGGAATCAGGGAGCTGGTTCCAGAGCTTTGCTGCCTGAAGAGAGAAGCGTCTGCCACCCATACGGGTTCTCTTGATCCTAGGGATCGTTAATAAATTCTTACTGCTTGACCTTAAGGTTCGAGAGGTCTGATGGGGACAGAACATAGGTTGGATTAAGGTGGGTCCGGCATCAGACATCACTTTGTGCACGATAGTCATAGCCTTAAACCGAATACTCTGTTGCACTGGCAACCAGTGTAGTTGGCGTAATGCTGGTTTAGCTGAGCTCCTCCGAGGGACGTCCAATAGCAGGCAGGCCGCACAGTTTTGTACGGTCTGCAAGATCTTGATCGTTCCCTTAGGGGCCCCCAGATAGACAGCCTTCGCGTAGTCCAATCGCGATAGGATTAGGGCCTGTACCAAAATCCGCCTGGATTCAAACGGGAAGAGCTTGAGAATTTTTCTTAATAATCTTATTAGGGCGTAGCAGGTGCCTGCCACCTTCCGAGCTTGCACCATTAAGTTAAGGGTTGGGTCAAGCCAGACACCCAGGCTCTTAATTTGATTTTTGGGCGGAGGGGGCTGGCCAAGACTACTAGGCCACCATGTATCCACTGAAGAAGGTGCATTGTGCCCGAGCATCATGACCTCAGTTTTAGTACCATTGAGCTTCAGGAAAGACTCATCCATCCACTCAAGGACATCACTGAGCCATGAGGAAAGATTATTACAGGCTGAGCCCTGCCCAGAGAGAGAGATTACCAACTGTGTGTCATCGGCATAGGTGACCAGTTGCACCCCCCAGGGTAACACCACCTCAGCCAATGGCCTCATGTAGATGTTAAACATGGTGGAACTGAGGGACGATCCCTGGGGGACGCCACACTGAAGGGACATCTGAGTGGAGACTGCCTCATCCTCATAAACAGAAAAAGTCCTGTCAGTGAGGAAGGAATGAAACCATTTCAATGCAGTACCCGAAACCCCTACATGACTAAGACTTTGAATCATGATGGAGTGATTGACAGTGACGAAGGCCATATGCGTAAGCCAGGCAGAACCCCCCACTTTGGTCGGGGTAAGGGAGTTACACACTAAAGAAAACCCCTGCTCACCCCCTTGGTAGCTTGGCAGAGCAGTCAGGCTGATCCCAGAGGCAATGTGTACAGCGCTTGGGGAACATCCCCCACGCCCCAGTGACACACTAGGCACACCACAAAGGAGAATGCACACACTGTTAGAAAAATATATGTTCTGTGTTGTACATCAATAATACATTAGTTCCCATAAATCGCATTGGTGCATCACATAAACAGCTTTGCATCAACAACAGAAGAAATTAGCGCATTAGACAACGAGTTGTGAGAATCACTCTGCGACCAAAATTAAGGTCACACTTTAGTAAACATGGTTGTACTAACTTTGCAGATGGTCGGGGTAATGTGAAACGGCTAGACTTTATTTTGCATATAAAATGGAGGTCACCTTTTAGTAACCCAGTAACACTAACCTTGCATATAAGCTGGGTAATGAGGAATGAAACAAATGTCACCCTTTAACAACTTGGTGGGGAAAAAAAATACTGTAGGGTAGCATGGCCACCGTACTCTCACCCGAATGTGGGCTGATGAGGTGGCGGTACTGCGGGAGACTTACATGGGAAATGGAGGTGCCGATGCCCTGAGGGAATGCTGAGGTCATGCGGGCTGTTGCACTGTATCTGTTACCAACAATGAGGAGTCCCTGTCAGAACCCAACTGAATCCTGGAGTGTCACGGGGTTTAAGTTTAAACATAATCCATCACAGAAGTAAGAAACCGGTTAAGAATTGGCTAAAGAGGGTCAGTTGGCTCAAAGGTTGGAATTCTCGAAATTCCAAAATGGCCACCGGAATTGCAATCTCAATACAGCGCTCTAGTTCTTCAGAGCGTGAGACAAGGACAGTGTGAACTGCGCGCTAACCCTGGTCTCCTCGTACTTCACCTGAGGAGATTTACCGATAAGCAGCGTTATTCCCTAGCCTCGTCCATGAAGCTAGTCAGGGTAGTTGCCGCTTTGTAAATTTGGCGTGTAGTGTTTTTGGTTGCGTACCTTTTCCTGTATCTCTCCTGGGTAGTGGCAAGTTCTGTCAGGCAATCCTTATTTGAAGGAAATTCTGGGTGGAGTTATTCATGTGACTAAAAGTAGATTAGCGTCACAAGAATACGTTTGTAGCAGAGTCAGCACAAGCTGGAAATTATCCTGGAAACCTGTTAATTCTCCTGTGTGTGCTGCAGTGCTAGTTTCAAGTTGAATAAGGAAAATATTTAACAAGGCATTCCTTTCCCTTAAAAATTCTCGAGTGAGCCATCAGTTGGCAGTTAGAAGAAAGAAGAAGTGTAATTTCTTACCTGAACTCTCGAGCAAGCCAGCTGCTCTTCATGTTATGTCTGGTTCAAGCAAGTACCTGTTAAAGACATGAAATGTTTAAGACTGTTATTATAAATGTAATCTGAAGAGAAGATTTTAACACATGAAAGTTATTAAATAATAATACGATGTACAAATTAAAAAAAGCTTGTTAACATAAAAAGTTGAGTACATCAAAGAAAGAAGAAGGGGGCGCTCAGTCTAAAGCTAATAGGTAATGGTTTTAGATAGGAAAATCTCCTGAAGTGGCCTTATAAGACCGAGCAAGGACACGAAGACAGAAGTAGATGAGGTGACAGGAGAATTCAGCTGTCTCTTCTTTAAATCCCATTCCCCTCTCCCCCCCCATTGTCCAAATTGTCAACTAAGTGACTAATCTGGTGACGTTTGCTCTGAGGTGGGCGTTGGGAAAATTCTCGACATTCTTCTCCCACACTGACCAAGTGGCCTATCTGACAGAGTGAAGTGCCAACTTTAAAATCAGCATCTGAGTAGAATGGCAGAAGGCCTAGATTTCAGTAAGTTAAGTGAAGTGGTGGAAGGCATACAGAAAGAATTATAAGGAGTGAGAGAGGAAAATAGAAACTTGGGATTAGACTTAATACATTCAAAAAGAGAAACTACTGATTTGGGTTTGAAGTTGAATAGCTTATTTACAGGAAGTATTTATGGTTTTTGATTATCTGGAAGAGGGGCGGAATCTAGTTCCACTCAGGACCCAATTCCTAAGGTCACCACCAAAGTTATTAATTCTTTATCACCAGTGATACCCTTAGCTTCCCCAGAACGACTCAATGGAGACTCACAAAAGGCCCAAATATTTTAACCCAATGTACCCTCCATGTCATGTGCGCCCAGCAATGTTTCCTGACGCATAGTCTCGAGTGGCTTTCATCCTCTCCTACCTTAGTGGTGATGCGGCGGCATGGTCAATGCCCCTTGTTACAACAAAATAACCCAATCTTGTATGATTTTGATGAGTTTAAGAAAGAATTTCTTAGGATATTCAACAGATGGAAGGCATTGCATGCAACAGATAATGAATTATTGGACCTGAAACAATGCAACCGAGACTTGATAGCTTATTTATCTCATATTTAAAAGTTGGTGGTCAAAACAGAGTGGCCAGAAGAGAAAAAAGCTGCAGTTTTTTATAGAGGCTTGAAGGATGATTTAAAAGATGCTCTGGCTCAAGTACCCAAGAGGCCCACAGAGATATCAGCCTTGATAGATCTAGTTCTTGAGATAGACTTTTGACAGAACAAAAGGAGGGGGGAAAAGAGAAGAGATGTTCACCCGAGAAGGCTCCGCGATTTGATCAAGCAAAAACTGAAACAACAAGGATGACCGAAGGTCAATCTGGAGTAGAGCCCATGCAGGTTGGAACTATTCAAGGGCCCATATCGAAGGTAGAAAGAGAGAAGAGGAGACTGAAAAAAGTGTATTTATATTGTGGTGCAAGTGGACATTTTTTGAGTAACTGCCAGAAAAGACCAAAGATAACACTGAAGGAAAACTTGAAGCACCACCAGGGAGCGGAGTTGAACCGGTGACTGCAGAATCTGATATGACTCCAAAAGGACATCAGTTGGCAAACACTATACAATCTTCGTCCCCTCATCTTACAAAATCAGGAACTTTACACTTTAGGGAAAAATAACTAAGGGCCAGATGTAGGTAGGCTTTTACCGGTCGGTAACGGCCGAATTCGGCCGTTACCGACCGGTAAAAGGCATTTGAGATGTAGGGGGCAGAATCGGTAAATTTACCGTTCTGTAAATTTACCGATAGGTAATTTTACAGAATCTGTAAATATACCGGTCGGTAAATTTACTGACCGGTATATTTACAGAATCTGTAAAATCGATATGTAGGTGGGACTCTTATGAGTCCCACAAGGCCTTAGAAATCGGTATTTTACCATCAAATTCAATTTGATGGTGAAATACCGATTCAGGTGTGCATGCAAATGTGCGCATGCACACCTGTGCCATATGACAGGCAGACCTGCCCTTAGGGCAGGTATGCCTGCCATATGGCCCCCGAACCTTTTTTGGGGGTGCTAGAGGGTGTCAAAGTGACACCCCCTGCACCCTTGCCAAAAATCTGTATTTACCGATCGGTAAATACCGACCTGTAATGCCCCATTCATTCCTATGGGCTTCAAAGCCCATAGGAATGAATGGAGCATTACAGGTCGGTATTTACCGATTCGGTAAATACCGACTTTTACCGATTCGGTAAATAAACATCTGGATTTCCCTACATCTCCCCCCTTCATATTTACCGACTTTTAAATACCGAATCGGTAAAATTCGGTATTTAAGGGTCGGTAAATATGCTTTACCTACATCTAGCCCTAAATGAAGTCTCAGTGATTGATTCAGGGGCAAGAGGAACTTATTGCGACTTAAAATTCGCAGAGACTATTTGTCTAAGTGCCTTACCCAAATCAAAGAGTGAAGCCGTGAGAGCAGTAGATAGGATAAACTTGTCGTCTGGGCTCATAGTGAGTCACACTGAGCCGGTGGAACTAATATTCCAAAGAGGACACTGTGAAACTTTACAGTTTAATTTAATTGATGAACTCCAATTTCAGTTCATATTAGGACTACCGTGGCTTACCAAACATAACCCAACAATAGACTGGTGTACTTGAACAATCAAGATGGATTAAAAATGTTGTCAGTTAAAGTCTGCGGTATCACAGTACTCACACTAGTATCTGAAATCCATTTAGGGCATTATCTAGAGTTTGGTGAAAGATATACCCTGCAAAAACGTGGCTGAAATCCTGTCCACCATTTTGCAAGTGCCATACACTATAGTGCCCTTGAATACGGAGGATGGTTTGTATTGGATTATCCCATCTACCAAACTCTAAATAAGGCCCCTAGGGCCAGATTGTAGGAGCCCTAATACCGGTCGGAAACGGCCGTTTCCGACCGGTATTAGGGTTTACAGATGTAGGGGCATGATATTTTAAGAATCGGTAATTTTACAGATTCGGTAAATATACCGATTCAGTAAAATACCGAATCTGTATATTTACCGAATCGGTAAATCCATATGTAGCTGACACTCCTAGGAGTGCCACAGGCCCTTAAGAGTCGGTATTTTACCACACAATCGTATTGTGTGGTAAAATACCGAATTCAGGTGTGCATGCACATCTGTGCATGCACACCTGTGCCATGTGACACACAGACATGCCTTTAGGGCATGTATGTGTGCCACATGTCACACAAGCCTGTACTTTGGGTGCTAGAGGGTGTCAAAGTGACACCCCCTGCACCCTTGCAGGATTCGGTATTTACCGATTCGGTAAATACTGAATCGGTATTGCCCATTGATTGCTATGGGCTTCAAGGCCCATAGGAATCAATGGGCAATACCGATTCGGTATTTACCGAATCGGTAAATACCGAATCTTACAGATTCGGTATTCCTGAATTCGGAATTACCTAAATCTGCCCCCTTCCCATTTACAGACTCTTAAATACCGAATCGGTAAAATTCGGTATTTAAGAGTCTGTAAATGGAAATTACCTACATCTAGGCCCTAGACTTGTATTCTACAAGTAGCAAAACACACACACCGCTCTGAATACTGTATATGTATTGAATACCCCACAATGTACAATACAATATTTTAGCAGAGGTCCATTGATACCTGCACTAGATCTAGCAGAGACTTCTTTTGCAGCCGTGCTTTTGTCAAACAAAGTACACTGTGGACAATCCGTCACCAGGATCTGAACCATATGACACATCTTTGGCCCCCAAAGCATGTCATGACCCTTAATTTCATCTGATTCCTGATCAATGAATCACTCAATCAATCAGGATTTATAAAGCACAGCTAATCACCTGAATGGGTATTCGGGCACTTGCTGGTGCCAGGGGCTCATTCAAACAGCCAGGTCTTGAAAGCCCTTTGGATTTCTGGAATTGAGGAAATTGTCCGGAGCTGAGTGGGGAGGGTGTATCAGGTCTTTGCTGTGATGTAGGAGAAGGAGCGTCCTCCACTTCTGCTTTGGTAGATGGGCAAGTAAAAGGGAGGCAGAGCATAATCTTCTCAATGGTTGGTGGAAGTTCACTCACTGGTTGATGTAGGTGGATCGGTAAGCAGCTTGAATTGGCATCTCTTTCGTACGGGGACCCAGTGGAGTTGTCTGAGGTGGGGTGTGATGTGGGTTCTTCGGGGGACCCAGAACAAGTCTGGCTGTGGTGTTCTGAATGGTCTGAAAGCTCTAGGACGTGTGCGGCAATTCCTACCTAGAGAGCGCTGCAGTTGTCCAGTCGGCTGGTGATGAGTTCTGTGTCATGGTGCATCTCGTGTGCAGGGGTAGTCACTTTAAGATCTTATGTAGCATGCACTGATTGAGAAAGCAAGAAGAGGAGATGGTGTTAATCTGTGATTTCATGGTGAGCTTGTTGTCAATAATGATTCCAAGGTTTCTGGTGTGGTAGGAGGGTGTGGGTGCGAATCCTAGGTCTGATGGACTCCAGGATTCATTTTATTGGTTGCTGTTATTGACCAAGATCAGTATTTCCATCTTTTCTGTGTTAAGCTTAGGGCAGTTGTTCTTCATCCAGTCCGCAATGCTTGTTAAGCATTTGTGGAAGTTGATCCTGGTTGTGGTAGGGTCATTGGAAAGTGAGAGGATGACTTTAGAGTTGTCTGCATAAGATATTATGTTGAGACCGTGAGATCTGATGATGCTGGTCAGCGAGGTCATATATGTGTTGAGGCTGAGGGCTGAGCCCTGGGATATACTGTAGATGAAATACTTGGGGTGAAAGGTGGTAGGCTGACCCTCTGTGTTCTTTGAGGGAGAAAGGAGGTGATCCATCGGTGCACGTCCCATTGGATGCTTATGTGGTGGAGTCGTTGTGTCAGCATGTGATGTGACATGGTGTTGAAGGCTGCCGATAGGTCAAGGAGGATCAGAGATGCTGTCTCTCCTTGATTGATTTTGGATTTAGTTGGAGGCTGTGATCAGGGCAGTCTCAGTGTTGTGATTGCTGTGGAAGCCAGATTGGGAGATATAGAGTAGCTGCTTCTGTTCCGGGTGAGTAATGAGTTGCTTGTTAATACCCTTTTCTAGCACCTTGGCTAGTAATGGGAGCAAGGTAATTGGTCAGCAGTTTTTGAGCTTGCTAGGTTCGGCAGAGAATATTTTGAGAAGCAGTCTGACCTCAGCGTGTTTCCAAGTGTTGGGAAGTGTTGCAGTAGTGATTGAGGCATTGGACAGGGCGGTGAGCTCCTGGTCGATCCTTTGGTCTCTGAGGTTGAAAATGTGATTCAGGTATGGGTCTGTGGGAGCTCCCGAGTGGATAAATTCCATTATGGAGGCAGTGTCCTGGAATGAGAAGAGGTTCCAGGTGGTCAGTGTGTGGTTCGTGTTGGTTGCAGTGGAAGCATATCTGTTGAGGAAGTCTGTAGTTGGAGGTTGGGGTTCGAAGTTTTTGTATATGGTTGCAATCTTGTCATGGAAGAAGTTGGCAAGGTTACTACACAGCTCTTGTGAAGGTGTGAGGGTGTTTTTGCTGGCAGCTGGGTTGAAGAATTTCTTAACAATGCTGAAGAGTTCCTTACTGATGTTTGTGTGGATTTCAATGAGTGCTGCTAGGGTTGTCTTCTTTGTTGTCCTCAGCAGGTGGTGGTAGAGGTTGAGGGAGGTCTGGAAGGCTTCCCTGTTGGAGGTGTCCATGCTGGCATGCCATCTTCTCTCTAGCTGTTTGCTGTCAGGTTTCACTGTTCTGAGTTCTTGGGTGTAAAACAACTGGCCATTTTGGAGACTCTTCTCTGATTGTTACTCTTGATGGGGGTGATGCTGTTGGTGCAGTTTGTGATCTAGGTGTTGAAGCTCTTAATTTCCTGTTCCAGGTTGATGGTGGGAACTGGGTTGGAGGTGTTTGCCATTCAGCTTGTCTCTGTTGTATTGCTCCAGCTGCTGACCATCTTGGCGGTGGTGATGTAGGGCTGGTGATGCTGAAGAGGATGAGGGAGTGATCGGTCCATGTGAGTTCTGTGACATGGCTGTATTTGATGTGGTTGCTGGAGGTGGAGATAGGGTCCAACATGTGCCCTGGGGTGTGCATGGGGTCGTGGACGATCTGGGTCTGTCTGAGGCTGCTCATACTATTGAGGAGGTGTGCGGTGTAGTTATAATTGGGGTTGTTGATGTGGAAGTTGAGGTAACCGAGGAAGATGTAGTCCTTGGAGTTCAGGGCTAGGGGTTCAATGAAGTCTGCGATGGTGTGTAGAAGCTGTAGTACAGCCCTGGGGGACGGTATGCAAGGGTGCCTCTGATGGTTGTCTTGATGTCAGTGTGGAGCTTGAAGTGGAGGTAATCCATGGGGGTGGTGGGATTGTCGGTGATGGTGGTGCATTGTATGGTCTCTTTATGGATGATAGCTGTTCCTCCTCCTGCCATGTTGTAGTGGTAATGGTGTGTGATTTTATGTCTATCAGGGATCGCTGTGGCAATGTCAGAGGCAGATGTGGAGTTGAGCCAGTTTTCGGTGATGAAGATGATGTTGGGTGCAAGGGTAGTGATGAGGTCCCATAAGTTGGTGGAATTGCACACAGAGCATGTGTTGAGGAGTAGCCAGTGGAGTTGATTGGTCGCTTCTATTGTGGAATGTTGGAAGGTTGGCGTGGTGCTTGTGGCATGACGGTAGCCGTGCTGGTGCAGGAGAAGGTGCATCTGGCACAGGAGAAAGGTCCGACCAATAGAGCAGTGCAGTGTGGCAGCAGTTTGCTGGGTTGGCATGTGTTCAGGGTGCAGAGGACGGTGGTGTCATACCTGCTGGTGGGTTGGGAGCCAGGGGTCCAGGCTTTGGGAGCGCTCCAGACACAGATATGTACAGATGGGCTTGCCTTTGGCATGCAGGCGGTATGGCCGTGTGGTGGCCTACATTAAGTACATCCTGGGAGGAGGAAGTGGGTTGACAAGGCTCGGTGGGAGAACAGCAACAGCAATTGTGAGGCAGAATAGAAATGGGCATCAATGGCAAAGAAATGGGCAAGAAATTGAGCTAAACAAAGAGAAGCAAAGAATGAGCAAAGACATTGAGCAAAAGATGAGAAGTGCACAATCATGGGCAAAGGAATTGAGTATAAGAACAGAAGAGCTTAAGAATGGGAAAAGGGGTTAGGAAGTGAAGGAGAAAAGCACGAGAATCAACAAAGGAAATGAGCAAAGAGCGAGAGAACCACGCAGGCCTAGGCAGGGAATTAGGCAAGGAGAAAGAGAACAACACAAGAATAGGCAAAGGAGTTAAGTAAAGAGAAGGCGAAAAGAGCAATTAGACAAGGACAATGGAGGTGGAGCTAAGCAGGGTTGCAAGATGGCAGCTTCTTGAGAGGTCTCTGCTTGTCGAATTACAGTTCGCCATTTATCCATTGCTCTGCGGACTCCTTGTGGACACTATCCAGTGCAATGGCCTCCCTGATGGATGGTACTCCCCCTGTTTGCGTTTGGGGGCCCTGGGGGTGGTCTGGCACGCTGGGTCCTGGGGTGCCCGGGGTGCGGCCTGCCTGTGTTTTGACTCAGCCAGTTCCAGCGCTCTCTTGGACCACCTTCCTGCCATCTGCTGTTGCCGAGCCTGCTGCGCCGTACGCGGGAGATGGGATGAGCACTGCCCCTGCGTCGTTGCCCTTGATCTCCCCGTTGAGCCGCAGGTGCTCCTACCAGGGCACGGCAGATTCATGCAGCTGTGGCGCTATTTGTTGTGTCCCATTTCGGCAAAAATACTAAATTACAGTGACTGTGACACAATCCTCCACCTTGCCCACGACAGACATACCATTGCCTATCAAGGGAGCTAGCTATTGTTTGATCTCAACTTCACCTTATCTGTCCAGGCAGCCCATCGAGAGTTTCTCCCAGCCAAAAGGATGCTTCAAAAGGCAGACATACCCTACGTTCTCATGTATCTGGAAAACCTACACATTTCATTCGAAAGGAAGTCACATCTCTTCACATCACTTCACCAATGACAAGTCTGTCCTTAAATTCACCAAGCAAATCTCCACAACCTGGACCTCACCCATGACAATCCTCTTAGCAACAATTTAACTGAGGGAAACTTTCCAAGATTCCTAGAGAACCAATTTGGTTGGCATGCCTGGAGCGACATGTGGTTGACATACGCCCGAGCTGCTAGACTGTGTTTTAAATGTAATGCTCCCTAGGGGGACTGCCTCCCCTTTCACTACGTTCATTTGCTGTATCGAGTCTGCTCTTCCATCTAGGTTATTAGATACCCATTCGGCCACCAGGGCTGTTTCCCGTCTTTTTAAATGTTTTTCTATTGGAACGTTGGGATGTAGGGTGGGAATGTTCTTCTCAACCTGGTTTCTTGGTTGGAGTGGGTGGTGGAAGGGTTTAAATTGTTGATTCCTTTTGCTGTCTGAAATTGCATTGTTCTCACCACCTTTGCCCAGCACGGTCAGCTGTGTTAACCACCTCCCTACACAGAGGATGCTCTGCAGGACATAGCTTCCACTAAATTCCTTATATGGACCATTCGAGGCCTACATGACCACAGGAAAGCCCGTTTCTTACATGCGTACCTCAAACGACACCAAGTAGGTGTCTTTTTCCTTCAGGAACTACACATTACTCAGCCTCTGGCACCAGAGCTATGCATGCGCTGGTGCAGAGCGACACACAATTGTTTATATTTCAATTATGCTAGAGGGGTTGCCATATTACTGCATAGAGGCCTACAGTGGCAGACGTGTTGTGCCATCTGCGCAGATAGTGGCAAGTATGTGCTGCTTGCTAGCAATCTACAGTGCCAACCAATTATCTTACCAGCTGTATATGGCCCTAGCATTGATCTCCTGTCTTGTACCCGGAGCTGTTATATGGGGAGGTGGCTTCAATGTTGCATTGGACGACCAACTCAACAGGTTTAGGACATCCATGCACCCACCCCCTCGCGCTGTGTATACACTCAGTTCTATTATACATGACAACTGCTTACTAGAGGTCTGGCGGCACATGCATACTACCCATGCAGCTGGCACTTGTGTTACGGCTCACCATAATTCATGGTCCAGGATTGATTATTGGCTAGTCTTGCAGGATGCCCAGACCAAGGTCACACATGTATCACATCTCCCTCACACTTTCTCCGACCATACTCCTGTTATGTTTGAGATCCTGATCACTCCATCATTTCCCTGCTGTGAACTCTATGGGTTTATATGAACTCCTGAGATGGCTCCAACACATCCAGAACGCCTCTGCAAGCCTGATCCTCGACATCCCTCCCCACAGCCACATCACAAGCCAACTGAGAGATCTGCAATGGCTCCCAGTTAACAAGAGGATAACCTTCAAGCTCCTCACCCACGCACACAAGGCACTCCACAAAACCAGACCAACGTACCTCAACAGACGACTCAGCTTCTACACCCCCACCCACCAGCTCCGCTCCGCCGACCTCGCCCTCACCACAGTCCCCCGCTTCCGAAAAGCGACCTTCAGCGGCAGATTGTTCTCCAACCTCACCGCCAAGACTTGGAACACCCTCCCCATCCACCTATGGCAGACCCAAGACCTGCTGACCTTCAGAAAACTCCACAAGACCTGGCTTTTCGAGCAGTAGCAGCATTCCCCACCCCAGCACCTTGAGACCCTCACGGGTGAATAGTGCGCTTTACAAATGATATGATTGATTGATTGATTGATTGAGTTAACTGCCATCACAGTGGTTAGGACTTCTAACTTTAGGACTCCTAAATGCCTTCAGTGAATAGTGAACGTTAGGATTTTTCTCAGTTTAGGAGTAGTAAAGTTAGGACTCCTAACTTTAGGACTCCTAAACTGAGAAAAATCCTAACTTTAAGACTTTCGGTATTCACAGAAGGCATTTAGGAGTCCTAAAGTTTGGACTCCTTACTTTAGGACTCCAAAACAGAGAAAATCCTAACTTTAAGACTTCCGGTATTCACAGAAGGCATTTAGGAGTCCTAAAGTTAGGAGTCCTAACTTTACGTCACCAAAACTGAGAAAAATCCTAACTTTAAGACTTTTGGTATTCACAGAAGGCATTTAGGAGTCCTAAAGTTAGGACTTCTAACTTCTGTGAATACCGAAATGAGTAAGTGCATTCTGTGAATACCAAAATGAGTAAGTGCCTTCTGTGAATACCAAAATGGTAGTAAGTTTTGGATTTTGTCTTAAGTTAAGTAATTTCAATGTCTTAAGTCTGTCTTAAGTCTGTCTTAAGTTTATCTTAAGTTTGTCTTAAGACAAACTTAAGACAAAATCCTAAGTTCTGTGAATACCAAAAGTAGTAAGTTTAGGATTTTGTCTTAAGTTAGTTCTGTGAATTAGCCCCTTGGGCAAGATGCCTTTCTCCAGTGACCCTTCGAACATCAACAAGTTGGATGTGAGAATCTGGGAAAACTCATTGTAAAAAGCAGTCGTCAGGACATCCAGGCCTGGTACCTCGTAGCCCGGGAGCCCACAAATAACCTTCATGAGCTTCTCCACCGTAACAAGTACTCACTGTGTTCATGTTGAATCTAAAGGAGATGTACCACATCAAAATATGCTGCTATGTTGCTCGTCGAGTAAACAGGCGTGGCAGTGTATAGCTTTGCATAAGCGGAGGTCATGGAGTCTAATAGGGTTGCAGAAGTGGACTGGAGGGCTTGATCATCCAGCAGTTCAACCACAAATGTAGAAGCACGTTTCTTGCCCAATAAGCCAGCAAGCATCTTACCCAGGCGATCGCCCTCACCGTAACAATGAGTGCAAGTTTCCCTGTCTAGATAGTGGGCTTCGTGAGTAGCTTCCTCAGAGAATTAATCTAATTTGCCCTTATACTCGGGCAGCGTAGCCACGCTGTGGGAGCAGAAATATTCCTGCTCTAAGGCCTGGATTTCTCGATTCAAGAGGTCCAGTCATCTGCTTGTAGCCTTAAGGATCCAGATTGCTTAGCGATATACATGCCACAGATGACCTCCTTAAAAGCTCCTCAGAGGATGGGGATTGACTGAGCCGACATTTGTTTTTTATAGAACTCTGTTATGGATGTGTAGAGCTCTTCACGTAAAGTTGTGAAGCGCAACACTCCAAAGGACAGGTGCTAAGCAAAAGCACAGGAGGCAGTGGTCAATTGTAAATCTGGCAGGTGGGAAAGGGTAGCAGACATATGTTCTCCAGCCACCCTGACTGCCTTTACTCCTTTCGTCAACCTCTAATTCAGATCCGCTCCCTGTTTTCAATTTGCATCATTTGGGACCACAAAATAACTCTGTACATTAGAACGTTGTCTCTTGTATGGCAATCAAATTCCAGTTAGCAGGGAGAGGGTGCACACGGCTTTCTCTGACTAGTTTGCTCTTTGATATGGCAGACATCAGAAATAAAGTAAGCAGGGCTCTCCCTTTTTTAAAGTCAGCATTCCTATCATTTTCCTCTGGTTTTGTGACTAAAGTATGCAACAAAGAGGTGATTCCCCTCTCCTCAGGAAATCTAGCTCCAGGCTGAACTGAGTAGTTAAAACTTAGGCTCTCTGTCTTAAGATGTTTATTTATTTGCATTTACATCTGTAAATATTAATGTTTGCTTATTTTATCAACAATTATCCATGTTTATTCTGCGTTTTGTGATATAATTAGCCTTGGCTATAATATTGCTGCAACTATTTAACCAATAAATGTACACGCTTACTTGAATTCCTGATGTCTCGATGATACACATACTTATATGATACATGAATACATTAATATGAAAACATAAGCAGTGTAGCTCACACACATTCATATCTGCAGCACTATTATCTTCATTAAAAAACATTATTTCCTATTCCCCAAAGTTGTCAGCCTTCACAGTTATTGGCATGGCAGTCTTGGCTGACACCATAGATAGAGATTGATAAGGCCCTATGAACTCCACATTGGAAGTCGTTATGGGTTTTTTTTGGAAGCCCTCACTCACCACCCTGGGTGGTGACATGCTTCATCATCGGGCCCACCAGGAAAAGCCGAATGCCTCCTTGGTGTGCTACAACGCCAGATTACTGCGGAGCGGGTTTAGTGACAGTAGTGTGAAAAAATGTGGTTTTTAAAATTGTCAAGAAACTGTACCAGAAAGAATTTTTTTTTTATTCTGTGGTCAGTCTGACAAGGTTAAAATATGTGTCGGGAAATCTGCCAAATAATGTATTGGTTATTTCCACTTTTAGAGTGGGGTCGACATGTTTCAGCCCTTATGTGTAAGATTTACCGGGCTTTCTTCAGGACCAATGTAATGTGTACCTCGGCGGTGTGGGTGCGCTAAGGTCCACCCCAGCAAAGGACGTGAAAGTTAAAAACGATTGTGTAAAAATTAGTGCAGAAAAAAACAACAAACCACCAAGTGGTGAAATAAACCTCTGATTTAGAGGGACCTGTGTGGTTTGTATCAAAAACGATCCACTCCCCATAGGGACCACGAGGTCCGGTTGCAGGGAGCGCTAGGTGCCAAACGGGTGCTGGGCGTAGCGGGCGGTGTGCCATTGTCGCCCCACCCACCTCCCGAGACCCCGCTGTGCCAAAGATCAAACGGTCCAGATCAGAAGGTCGGTCCTTTTCCCTGAATGCAGCCAAGTTGTGGAACAGTTTACCTAAAGTCCAATTCGGACCTTACCTCTTTTAGGAAGCAACTGAAAACTTTTTTGTTCAATAAATAGTGTGTTTCTTCCTTTTTTTTAAAATTTAAGCCACACTGAGATCACTCGTTAGCACTCAGCGCTAGGACGCCTCCGGGCAACTTTCTGCGCTTTAAAAAACCCATTTTCATTTCATTTCATTTTTCATTTCATTTCACAAAGGCTGACTGGGCCTGCTGGATTTGAACCTGTGACCATGAGGTCCATGAGGTCGAACACAGGTCCCTAAAGTGGATAAATAAGGCCACTAAGCCACCAGCCTGGCTTTGCATAGATTATATGGTAATCAACAATGCTTAAATTGGTTTGCACCTCAATATAGAAGATTCATTGGTAATCTAGCTACACAGAATCTAAATCGCAGTTGTTAGGTTGGCTATGTACATTTGTCACTTAATGTTCACCAACTATTGTACAAGCATGTACTTGACTTCTAATTCAGCATTCAAATGTTTTTTGGTCCTCAGGGAGATCTCTAAAGCTTGCCACAGTACACCTCCTGGACCTCCCCCACTCCAAATGTTTCCCATGCAGGGCTAGAGAAATGTTGGGTCATGCCTTCTCCATGTTTGTTACATCAAAGACTGCCTTAGATTTTGCAGCGCATTGAAGACTTACCTTTTGTACTTTGTTCTATCTTCTTCCTTCTTTTAATGAGTTGAAGGCCCTCCAGTCTGTTTCACGTTGACAAAGATTCCACTGTGAGAGTCAGTATATTGCCAACAAATAAATACATACACAAATGAATCCATTAAAAAAAGAGTAAATAAAATACGATAGTGGAGAAACAAACTAAAAGGAACAAGAAATCCAAGATAAAAATATGCACTAGAAGAAATTAAGCCTATAAAAGGAAGACAAAATGGAGATGAAATGAGAAAACAAATATGAAAAGCAGAAGAAATTAAATAAGGGAAATTAATCTGAAATGGTGGAGGAAGAGATAAGGTAAATAGCAGAGGAATGGCAGAAAAGAGGAGAAGAAGAAGAAATTAAAGAAAAAGGTTAATAGGAAAAAAGGAAAAGAGAATATAAAAAGGAAGGAATGCATGGTAGGGAGGAATACCACAAAGGTTTGCAGAGAAAAATGATGGGAAAAGTAAAGAGGAAAAAGAAAAACTGAAAAGGCAGAGACAAAAAGTAAGAAGGACAAAATGTGAAAAATTAGCATGAAATGAGAGGAGACGAGAAACAGCAAAAAGGCAGAAAAGGAAAGTCAAAAGGGAGAATGAAGTCTACTCAAAAAGAGAAGAGGAAAAGCACAAGAATGAAAGAATGGATGATGGAATGCAAAATAGAAGAGGACAGACACAAACAAAACAAAAAATGAGAAAGATTCCATTAATGGAAGTAGAAGGGATTGAGATGTGATGAAGGATAGGAGGAAAGAATGCAAGAAGAGAAGAGAGAAAACAAAGTAAAAGGAAGAGAAGAATGGATAACAAGAATTAAGAGAAAAAGAACACAAATTATCTAGAAGAAAGAAATAAACAAGTCTGAAATAAAGGAACAGAAGAAATGTGAAAGAAGAAGGGGAGGTGAAAGAAAAGGAAAAACATGAAGGTGAAAAAAGGTAGAGGAAGGGCAAATCGAATAGCTAAGAAACCGTAGGATACAAAACAATGAAGGGCAAAGAGGAAGGAGGAGAAAGGAAGATAAAGAGGCGAAAGTAGAACAATTGGCTAAGACTGAATGGCAGAGTTAAAAGATAGAATAAATAAGTAAAACAACAAGAATGAAAGGAAAATATTGAACATTTTTTTTTTTTTTTTTTTTTTTTTTTTTTTTTTTATCCTCATCTTGCGATAAATGTATGCTTACGGAGTGTCAGGTGTCTGCCTCATTAGTAGTTTTCAAACACTGCCCCATGGTCTCACTTGGCTGGGGAGTTTTGAACTCTTATTAGTTTGAGCAGTTTCCTTTACTCGTTACATAACAATGTTTCTGGTTTGGATCGGGAGGAGCTAGCCACCTTGACTACTCAGCAAGTACCATACTTGTCAACCAGAAACTATATCGCTTTAATCATAGGACATAAGTGTGATAATTATGTGGAGTTTAGGAAATTTTCAAAACTGTCCCAGAACTTAAATCTCTTACTTACATTACTTAATTTATCCAATTTACTAATTCTTATTGCAGAGTTCAGCCACTCTGCATGTGTCGGACAGGTAGATTCTATCCACTTAATACAGATCTCTCTCCTTGCGAGAACTATCAAAACAAAGAGGAGATTTTCCTGTTCCTTGGTAAGCCCCTCTACATGACTTGAATCTAATATCCCAAAAAGAACAAGAGTAATACTCACAGTTAGTTGTTCTGACAAGATGATGCACAAGGTCTTACCGACTTGATCCCAATAATCTTCCAAATGGGGGCAGCTTTTAAACATGTGGACATCATCTGATTTTTCCTCTCCGCATTTAGGGCATTTTTTTGTTCCAGCATTTTTGAATTTGGAGAGTTTTTTTGGTGTCCAATATGCCCTATGAATAGTATATAAATGATTTCTCTTTAGCGCCGCGGATTTCAAGTTGGACCAGCATTTGTCCACTGATTTTTCCCAAATTAAATCCAAATTCGTTATTATGATGTCTTTGCCCCATATTTGATTTTCCATATTGGCATCGGTATTTTTTGCCATAATCAGGGCCCAGTACCACTTCGCCACTTCCTTAGGTTGTCGTATTGCTTTAATCATGTCATCTTCCAGTTTCTCGTTACCGCTTAAGTCCGGCAAGGTTTTACACCAACTTGACATTTGATAATATTTGAATCTGGATATAGTGTTATTTGTTAGTTTTTGCAATTCTGGCCATGGCTTTAAATTAGAGCCAATTAGTATTTGCCCCCAGTTTTTGATGTTGGTATTTTTCAATGTCAAAGCTAGAGTGTCCTTTAGGCATTCTGGAGTTCCTGGCGATTCCCAAATTGGGGCCCATTTGCTATAATACGATATTTTTAGAATGCCTCTGATTTGTGTCCACATGTTTGCTGCATCCCTTAGTATCTTTAACTTTATTTTTTTGAAAAATTTGGGGTGTCCAAATTTAAACAACACATGATCTTCTGCTTTTGTAATTGCTTTAAAGTGGTCGGGGTAATACATATGACTTTTTAATAGTACTTTGATATTTTTGAATTGAAAGGCCCTACAATATTCTATCAGGTCTGGGCTAGCTAGTCCACCGTCTTTCTTACTTCTCCTGATCTTTTTCCATGCGATTCTTGGTCCTTTTGTTGCCCATATGAAACTTGTTATGTTTCTTTGTGCTCGAACTAATTCAGTCTTTCCAAATTCCATGGGGATTGAATTAAATAGGAATGTAAACTTTGGGAGAATGGTCATTTTAATTATGTTTGATCTTCCAATCAGGCTCAAGGGTAGAGAGGTCCAAATCTCAAGCAATTTCTTTACTTCTCCGGCAACTTTGTTTAGGTTTCTATTGGCTATCTTGGCTAAATCGTGATTTACTAAAATTCCTAGGTACCGTATTTCGTTTTTGATGAAGTTGCTTTGAAAGTTCGTGTTCCATGTCATGAGTTCTGTCTTAGTTTGATTTACCATGTATCCTGATATTTTTCCGAATACCTTTAATGTTTTCTCAATGCTTAACTTGGCTTTAGGATAATCTGCAGTAAAAATCATTAGATCGTCCGCATAAAGAGCGATTTTTTTCTCCCAACAACCATACTTAAATGGACTGATGTTATGATTGCTTCTTAGCTTGTTCGCTAGTGGTTCGATATATAAATTGAACAATAAGGGCGAGAGTGGACATCCCTGTCTCGTTCCTCTAGTTATCTTTATATTTTCTGTTAGGCTCCCATTTATTAAGACCTTTGATCTTGGGTTATTGTAGATCTGTTTTACCATGTTTATAAAGAGGGGTCCAAGGTTGTTCCTGACCAAAACGTTCTCAAGAAAGGCCCAGTTGACCCTATCAAAAGCTTTTGCGGCGTCAACGGTAAGTATAGTTAGCGAAAGTTTATCGTTTGTTGCAATGTCTATTGAGGTTAGAAGTTCTTGAGTTACTTCATGGAGATATCTTCCTTTTATGAAACCTTTTTGATCCTGGTGTAGTACTTTTGATAGTACTCTCCCTAGTCTTGCTGCCATTATTTTTGTAAATATTTTATAGTCTGTGTTCAGTAACGAAATTGGGCGGTATGACTCACATTTAAGAGGGTTCTTGCCAGGTTTCAAAATTATTGTAATGATGGCATCATTCCAAGAGTCTGGTAAGGTTTTCTGTTGGGTCAGGATTGAGTTGATTAGTCTTGTTAAATGCGGAAGTATAAAGTTTTTCAATTTTATATATAGTTCATTCGGTAGTGCATCTGGTCCTGCGGCTTTGCCTCTTTTCAAACTTTTGATGGCTTCTGCTACTTCTTCTTCTTGGACTTCCTTATCTAAAGCTTCTTTTTCGTTCTCTTCAAGTTTTAGAAGTGCTGCGTCTTTCAAATAAGAATCTATCATTTGAACTGAGGGATTTATGTCTTCAGTATATAGCTCTTTGAAAAATTTCCAAAATTCAAATTTGATAGTCTCTTCATCAGAGGAAGGGATTGTTTGGTCTTCCGGAATTATGCTTTCTACTTTGTTTTTAGCTAAATCCGTTTTAAGCTTCCACGCTAGCCATTTTCCGCAGCCTTCTCCAAACTCATGTTTCGCCAGTTTGCTAGCGTCCCATTTTTTCTGCAACCTATTTTCCAATATTTGTTCTATTTTTTCTTTTTGAGTCCGTCTTTTGTTTAGAAGATCTTGTTTTCTTCCCTCATCTTGTTCTGCTAAAATATTGATATCTAGGCGTCTGATTTCTAGTTCTAAGTCCAAGATCTCTTGTTTTACTTGTTTGTTTTTGTGAGCCCCTAAGCTTAAAAGTTTGCCCCTTATAACCGCTTTATAAGTATCCCAAGTTATTTGTTCTGTGGTACCTTGCGCATTGAGCTCAAAAAAGGTGTTTGTTTCAGATTCCAACTCCTTTATGATCTCTTCATCTTCCAGCAAAACTCTTTCAATCGTGAATCTTCTTTCTAATCTATTGTCTGCAATTTGTAATTCTAGCTGGACTGCTGAGTGATCTGAGAGATGGGCAGGTAAATGAGATACTCTTCTCACTTTCTTTGACAAATCATTATCAACCAGAAAGAAATCAATTCTAGATTTGTGTCCCAGTTTTTTGTTATATAAGGTAAATGGTTGGGATTTCTCTCCTTTGTTTATCCAGATGTCTGCTAGATTTAGGTCTCTTTTGTAATTCCCAATCCATTGTCTCATTTTCTTTAAGTTAGTATATCTACCTGGTGGAGATCTATCTAGTTTTAAATCCATAACTAGGTTAAAGTCACCTCCCAGTATTATAGGAGAGGTGGCTAAAAGAAGGTGTGAATATAGTTTTCGCAAGGGATCCGCATCATCCAAGTTCGGACCATAGTACCCTGAGATAGTAATGGGAGAGTTTCCTATTTTAACATTAGCTATGGCCCAACGTCCTTTGTTATCAACTTCTGTGTTGATTATAGTTGCTTTAAGCGACTTTTTAAAAATTATTGCTATTCCTTTTATATTGCATTGTTGCGTTGTACATATTACCGTGTCTACCCACCATAATTTCTTGACTATTTGATCCCATTCTTCTTTTAGTAGGTGGGTTTCTTGCAGTATTATTATTTCGCTTTTCCCTGTTCTGATATACTCTAAAATTTTATTCCTTCTGCTTTTAGTTCTCAGGCCATTAACATTCCAGGATAGAATATTTACATCCTTACCTACATTTCCCATTTATTCTGTACTCTTTTTGTGGAATATGTTTCACTCCCAGTTGTTTTGATTTTTCGCATTTTCGCAGATGAGGACATTTTTTTTTTTTTTTCCCTATTTTGCTCCCCACCCTTTTACGTGTGGTTTTGTACTTGATAAGTCGTGCTATACAGTTACCCTCCCCGGGGAAGCCTCCATCTTCTTCTCTTTTGGTTATCTTCGTAACCCTTTTGGCTTCCCGATTCTTCCCCCGTGATTTTTTATGTACAGTTAAAAAATTGTGATTTTGGTTGGCTTAGATCTATTTATCTCTTATTCTGCTTTATATTTACGTAGTTACATTATATGTTTAATTTGTGGTTATATTTAGCTACATTTAACTCTGAGGCTCTTCTGCACGCTTCTGATCTTTAATTAACTTTATCAAATTTTTTACTTCCACAGGATCTCTTATATTGCGCATTTTGTTTCTCCACATAATACGTAAGGAGGGTGGAAATTTCATTTGTACTGTGGCACCTAATTGATGCAATTCAGGCATTAGGTTACCCAGTTCCCATTGTCTGGTCTGAGAGGCATTTGACATATCAGATCTTATTTTAAAGTTCCAACTGTCTTTGTTATACGTCCCTTTTTTCAATGCTTCTCCCAGAATCCTATCCTTCAGCGTGTAGGTTTTGAAGTTTACTAGGATCTTTCTAGGATTTTTCCGTTCCTTGTTTTTTCCATAGGGATCCCTATGAGCCCTCTGTATATCATCATCAAGAATCTCTTTGTCTGCCCATGGGAAATACTCCCTTAGTAGTGCTACTACGAACGCTTTAACATCCCTGCCTTCTTGATTTTCTGGCACATTTAGAATCCTTATGTTGTTTTTCCTTGCTTGATTTTCTAAGGATTCCAGTTTTTCATTCATGATTTTATTTTCCAGTCTCAGGGAGTTTAACTCTTTTTTGTTTGTCTCCATCTTTTTATCCAAACTGGTAACTTCATTTTCTACTGCTGTGACTCTGTCACCTAGTGCATTTAGTTTACTATCCAATTTTTCGCAAACCTCCTGTATTTTATTTTGTTTTGCTTCAGATATGGAGAATTTCTCTTTCATTTCCACCCATATTTTTTCAAGAAGTTCGTCTGTGTGCGTTTTTATTATGTCTTTGTTAGGTTTGTTAGGTTCTACCGACCTAGAATCGACGTCTTCCCCGTCCTCAGCCTCTTCAGTTGTGTTTATGTTTGCCGCAGCGGCGGCAAAAGGGTCAAAAGGGTCAGCGCCTCCCTCCGCCATATTACGTGTCACTCTTTCTGAGGTTTTTCCTTTGATTTTCCAAATCTCATCCAAACTTATGTTTTCTCCCAAGCTCTTTTTCTTGTTTTGAGGTTTTCTCCCTTTCTTTCCACTGCCTGTATCCAGTTTTCCACTTATAATAGGGGCTACTCTCTTTTTCTCTTTTCTTAGTAGGCGGGTATCCACTGATTTGGTAGTAACCTCTTCCTCACTTTCCAAGATTTCCAAAGTTTTTTGCACTTCTGTACAGTTAGACGAACTCAGGTCTCGCTGCTGGTCTCGCTGTTGGATTTTAAAATAGGACCTAAGAGAGGGAGTGACTTTTATTTTAACTTTGGATTTCTGAGTGGACTCCAAACTGTCTTCCTCTTTTTCTAGATTATTCTTTGGGCGGCCTCTGGTCGATGTTTTTTGTCTTTTCCTGCTCACTCTTGGAGTTATGCCTTTCGGAAACTGCTCCTGACTCAAGAACTTTCTATTTCGCAAACTATAGCAAGATTTTGCTATGTTGGGCTGAGTTTCTGACTGCGAGGGTTCGAATTGGATTTTAGCTTGATTTTTTGGAAGATTTTTTTTTAACTCTTGAGGTATTTTTTCCTCTGTATCCTCCTGTATTGATTCTGTGGCCTTACTCATGTGCCAATTATTTAATATCTTTATATTTGTATTTATTTTTAAATTTTGGCAGGGTTGAAGATATATTGAACATTACAAGAAAGGAACGAGTTGTTAAAGGTGGGAAAGGCAGATAAGTGTAAAATGGAAGAATGCCTTGAGAAATAAGAAAACAGAAGATAAAATAAGCAGGGAAGTGCAAGAATGGCAGGAGTAAAAAAGAATAATAAAGAATGGAAACTGAAGGAAGAAAGAAAGAATGTAGGAAGGAGATAATGAAAGGATAATGTAAAATGGCAATGATTGGAAGAGATACCAAAGCATACATATGCAAAGACAATATGAAATAACAGGAAGAAGAGGAAGAAGAGGAACTTAAGAAGGAGGAAACAGAGAGGAGGTGAATGAAAGATAGATGAGGACAAATAAGGAAGCACAAGTAGAAAAGGGATGAAAAGAAGGATCAAAGGATGGAAGTGCATGAGGAAGGGAAGGGAAGGGTGAGGGAGGAAAGGAAACTGACGGAAAGGACCAAAGTAGGAAAAAATAGAAAGAAGCAAAGAATATTAAGTGTGAAATAAAGTAAATGTTTAAAAATGAGGCAACACAGGGAAAGGAGAAACTAAAGTAGGAAGGAGAAAAGTTGGATGAAAAAAAAAGAAAATGGCCAAAATTATAAAGACAGATTATCAAAAAGACAAATACGACAAAAATGGCAAACAATGGACACAGATGAAGTAATAATGTTGGAAGGAGGGATAACGAAGACAGGAGCAAGAAGAAAGAACATATAAAGAAGCAGAGCAGTTGAAAACAAAAATAAGAAAGGATGAAGGAAAATCAAGACAAATAAGATGGGAGAGAGGAAAAAGGGGCAAAGAAGTATGTAAAGAGAAGTAAAGAATGAAGAGGTGACAAGAAAAAAGGAAATAAAAAGGAGAGACGAAAGGAAGAAGACAAAAGGGCAGTAGGAAGGAAAAAAGAAGAAAGGAAACATGAAAACCAATATAAGGAAGAAAGAAAAAAGAATCCTTTTGTAGTACATTTACACAGCATAATCCAAAATACAAAGCTAAAGAGAAGGAAAGACAGACATGATTTAATGCTGTATACGTAAGTGAGAAGAAGCTGCTAGGCAGAAGAAAAGAAAGGATAAAGTAAAAAGGAAGGGGGCTTAGTGCAAGAAAAAACAAGGGGAGAAGGAAAAAGGACAAAGACAGAAGTAAGAATAGAGAAAGTAAGTCCAGATGAAACATGATATGGAAAAATAAAATACAGAAAAGGGCAAAATGAAAGAGGCGCCAATCAAATGAAAAGGAAATGACAGAACAAAAGAAGGAAGTAAAATGGATAAGATGAATGCTGAAAGAAAGGAAGGGAAAAGAAAGAAGAAGAAAGGAATGAGAAGAAATTATGAAGATATAATAAAAAGAAATAGTGGGATAAAACATGCCTGACAAAACAAATAGGAAAGTAAGGACAACAGAAGAGAATTAGAGATTGGAAAAATGAGGGAAGTATTGGGAGGAAAGCAAGAATTTGAAATCTATAAGAGAATCATTTGAAAATAAAGATTTACAGGAAGTAGATCACAAAATAAGGGAAAATAGAAAAATGTAGAAAAAAGACATATGAGTTATAAAAATGAAATGAAGGAAACAAAAATATATCTAATAATATAACTAATCAAAGGAAGAAACGAGGAAAGTGAAGTACGGTACAGAGGAAAGGAAGACTTACAAGAAGGACTGAAAGGTGCAAGGAAAAAGACTAAATGAAGAAGAAATCATTAACAAACATGAAAACTAGAAAGAAAGTGGAACACAAAGTAATACACAAACATTTTAAAGCACAGAGTATAGACAGGATGCAAATTTACAGAAGGACAGAAAGAAAGGGCTAGCTAAAAGAGAAGGTAAACACAAGAAGAATAAAATAAAAGATAAAAGATAGAAAATATAACAAGCATTCGCAATGCAATCAGTCTCGTCTTTGGGACCCTATAAAGTATTTAGCCATGCAGCACATTATCCTGGGAAGAAATGAGTTGGGTAACTGTTATTCAGTCCCAAGGGGTGAATGTGTGCTTTAAAGGTGATCTTATGTTACATTATAAATAAATATTGTTTAGGCATGAACAAATAGATCATAGATTTGCATTAGTCTCCCATAACTTCTGTCTAAGGCTGTCACTGCTACATAGATTATCGGTGACAGTGCAGAGCTTTTCTGGCATTAATGTAAACCTTTAGCACAATTTTAAAACAGTACACTTTGCCACTTTAGGCGTGGTATACATTGATCATTTTATACCTGCTGCTAACCCCGGCTGATGTATGCAGACGACTCATAAAGATTCTTTAATATTCATTTATAAATGTGAGACCTTTTTTGGATGGCGTTTTGTTTTTATTTGCCTTTAAGCATTATCAGATGTTAGAAACCAAGTGAGAAATTGGGTTACTCTTTTGCTAAAATCATTTGATCTAACACAAATTATGAAGTAACTGGACATTTGCAACCCTTGAGCACGTGGAACCTACGCTGTAAAATGCGCCACTGCAAAGGGCTCTATTAGCCATTGTTACACTAATTGAGTATACAAGAAAAAACAGGCTATAGTACGGACACTCGTTAATGCTAAAGAAACGTTGCTCGTAATACCTATTAGGGGCGAGGAGTTGGCCTAGCCTTGAATCTGGTGAACCGGGTTCGAGGCTCGGCAACAACTCTGAACAGCCTGTGATTCTGGGTAGATCACATAGGCATAGATACATCAAGGTAAAATCCGCTCGCAAAGGGGCAGATTCTCAGAATCTGCCCCTTTGCGACCGGTATTTTTGCATTTGGGATGCATCTTCCCAAATGCAAAAATCACAAACTAAGAAATCGCAAAATTGCGATTACTTGCATTTAAGGAATCTGAAATTGAGATTTCTTCATGCATTGCATTTTGATATTCCTTAATAGCAAATAGTTTTTTTTCGCTTTTAAGGAATAGCAAAATGGGTTCTTGATGCATCTGGGGGATAATCTCCCCGAGCCTAACAAAAATGAATGTGTGTCATAATGTAACCTAACAGGTGCTATATAAAGCGCTCTGATACCTGATTCGGGTAAAGTTTGCGCTATATAAAACTCTGCAAAAAAAAAAAACTATTACCACTCTATCTGTGTTATAATGAAACTATTTGCGCAGTTCAGTAATGACACTTGACTAAATAAATGATTTACCACTAATGTCACAGAAGCTGATTGAGGCAAAGTGCACGCTAACGGGTTGCAGTCAACTTGCACTTATGTTCGTCATATTTACATAGCGCCCATTTTGATATTAGTATGGCCTTCCGCACTGGAAGTTTAAGAACAAAATGCTCCAAATAAAAACATGTTTCACAGAAATTAAGCATTCTCCTTCACCTTCGCCCACCCAATTTACTCACACGTTCCTGTACATAATCACCCAAATTCACCAGCTAGCACACTGAATCCCCATATTCACTGACTCACCGATCCATAAATTGTACACACAAACATATACACATACTCAACCTACATTTACATAGCAGCTTTAATATTCAAAAAAGAGATGCACTGACTTTGACAGATCTTTTTTGATTGTGTATTTATCTACCAAAATGTTGACTCTGGCCTCTCTGTCCTGCTTCTGGAGCACTTTACTCTCACTGCTTCTCTTCTGCACCAAGTTAAAAATATGCACACTATTTATTCAGCATAACTATTTATTGGCTTCTGGCTGCTCTCTGGTGGCTTAGATTGTCTTTTTGTCAGACGGGTCTAAACACGTCCTATTTATGTAGTAGTGTCATCTATTTATCTAATGTTGTAATAGGAGTGGTGGTCTTATGTCGTGATCAGAAGTCGCCGGAGAATAAGGGCACAAAAGTAACCTGACATCCTTAGTCCCCACACAATCATTTGAAGTCACATTATCTGTGACATGGTTCACACCTACTTCAGTGCTGCGGACCCAGCCCCTGATACCTGTAACTTCTGTTTTGCAGCATGTCCATGTGCGTCCTTTTGAAGCATCTTGCATGACACTGTTACTTTATTAAAAACAAGCTGGTAGGTGCGACTGGAGTAACCAATGGTAGCCAGGGATTATTATTCTTTATTCTTCATTATTGCTTCTAGACATTAAAGTGGTCAATGTTAGTAGATCTGGAGTTCGTCCTCTCAGTACAGTGTAGTGTGATGTTTGTTGCCCCCTGTCTCTTGTCGCTAGATGAGCATTGGTTAAGCTATAAACATGGGATAATGAGCTTATAGTGAGCTTACAATGCGCATAAGGTACTTGTGGTCGCAATGCCTGCTTGCGTTTTAGCATGATTTGTGATGCATTAATCAGGATATGGTACTCAGTAGTTCATAATCTTCAGATGGCCTGTTGTGCCGATGCTTGCTGATGCTACTGCAGCACCATTTTTCGAGGCAGTGATCTGGTGACTTCGCTACGCGGCTCGGTGCTGTGCATTGACTGATGTTCATCCACTCCCAAAAGCTTTTGTTTACAGGTCGTGTGTTGAAAGTGTATAGCAGAGTCCTAGGACTTCCCAGGCACACCAGCGGATCGGGGCCTGCTTGATATTCGCCTCATCATTGTTCTCTCGGCTCTCGGAAGGCTCTCGGAAGGCTGCAGGAAACAGCTTCGCCTCTTGTGCTGTCTCTGCCTGCCACTGTTTGTCACGCATGCGTACGATGTAATGCATCGCGCGCATGCGAGACAAAGAGTGCGAATTGACCCACCAACCACACGCCAAACAAGGATTTCTTAATGCGAAACGTATTGTATTGGAAATGGGAGTTTGGAGGTCCAGGAAGGCGCAAACAGGAGTTGGTGAAGGGGTGGGGGGGGGGGCAAAAAGTCACAGACTGCGGGAGGGGGTGGGGGACACAGGGGCAAAAATAGTTTTGGAGTAAAGGGGCCAATAGCCAGAGAAGGATATAAATGAAAACATGGCCGTCAGGAGGAGGGACTAACAACATGAATACAAATCAAATTGAAGCCAATGAAAAACATAGACAGAAAGTGGGCGGGCTTCCCCCGCAATACTGTATACAGCATCTCTCGACGAGACAGCACATGCGCTGCCTAGCCGAGACCTAAATAGGGGGATAATAGGTGAATGAATGTAGTGAAGTAGGAAGAAGCCAGGAATTAATACAATCCAGAAAGGATGCAGAAGAAGAAAGAGAGAAAGAATAAGAAAAATGGGGATGGACAATTTAAAAAGTAGAAGAAAGGTAAGAAGAATTGTTGGTGTTATTAAATACAATGCAAATTAACATTGCACTACAGAGCACACAATAAAGGATATCTTCCTTGAACTGCTGGCAATGGCTCGCACTGTGTCAGACTGGATCAAGACATGAAATTAAGGAAAGGAAGAATGAAAATAGATACCAAAAGTAAGAAACATTAGGGAGGAATATATTAGTACAGTGAAAAAAGGATGTAGGACAAGAAATGAAGAATGAAGAAAAAGAATAATAATAGAACTACAGAGTTAGAAATATGGCAAAGAATGAAATGAAGATCAGTGAATTATATGAAGGAGTTAAGAAGAATAGAGCGAGGAAAGAATAGAACACAAGAACAGAAAATGGAAAGCGAATAAAAAGAAACGGATGGAAAACAAACAACTGAAGAACAGGAAACAAACTGGAAAAGAAAGAATACAGGAAAACCAAAATAAAGGACATAAGGAAGGAAATAATCAAACAAAAGGCTAAAAGAAAGAATTCATGAGGTTGGAAGGAGGCATGAGAAATGATTGAGGATCGAGTACAGAAGGAGAAGTAAGAAACAGGAAAAGAATAATGAAAGGAAATCAGAAGTAGAATAAATAAGGTTAGATAAGTTTAGAATGGCATGCAAGAAAGGATAACTTCAAGGGGGTACTCGTTCCATTATAGATAAGAGTTGGGCAAATGGTTGCTACAGGTAATGGTGAGGGGTATATTCCTTATTAGGAAGTGATGCCCTCACACACCCATGTAGGTGTCATGCTGCATCATCACTTTTTCCTCCTCGTGAGGCTGGCACTGCAATGCCCCACAGGCCTCATGAGAGGGCTCTTGGTCAGAGACCTTCTAATAAAACAGCTTTGATGATACATGCGGGTGTGCTGATGAGTGGCTGTGCCAATTGTTTTAAACTACATAAAGGGTGCCCAGTGATAGGTTTATTCGGGGATCAGTTCGGTAGGGTTAAAAGAAATGAAAGGAAGATGGTGTGTGTAAAATTATGAAGCACAACTGTCTGGTAAGTGATGTGTAATGACCGTGTGGTGTTACTCGGTCAGGTCAAGCAAGAAAGGATAGACATAAAGTAAAAAAAGAAGCAATGCTCCAGGGTAAATAATGGAAGAAAGAAAGCACATGGTGTAAAGAAGTACGCAAAAAGAACAATTGATGGACAGAATGCTGAACAATGTCAAACATTCACCCCAGTACAGAGATCTGGGCATAAATGTATCATTTGTTTTGCTCCCCATGCCATGCCAGTCAGACCCAGCCAAATGAGTCTTGATCCTGGTCCCCATGGGAACAGTCCAGCCTGAACTGACAGGCCAGGTCCACCGTGGACTGGACACGAGCATCCTGGGACCAGTTTCAGGGCATCACCCCTCATCAGCAAGACTATTATGACTCTAGTGGCATGGAGAGCACGGGACGTACATCTGGGCATATCGGTCCCACTGAGGGTGACAAATGCAAAATGAACAATTTATGGACAGAATACTGCCTAATATTAAACATTCACCCCAGTACGGAGATATGGGCCTAAATGCATTGTTTTTTGCTCCCTGTGCCATTCCATTTCAGACCGAGTCATATACAAATGGCCTAGACCCTGTTCCCCATGGGAACAGGCCAGCTTGAACTGCTGGCCAGGCCTTCCCTTGACATGAAACAAGCATCCTGGGACCAGTTTTGGGGCATCACCTCTCATCAGCCAGTCTAGCTTGACTCCAGTGGCATGGAGAGCAGGGGACCCATGTCTGGGCACACTCAGGCTGAAAAATGCAAAAGAACAATTAATGGACAGAATGCTGCACATTGTCAAACATTCCCCCCAGTACAGAGATTTGGGCCTGTTTGATTTGCTCTGTATCCCATCCATCATCTGTGTGTCTTTTGCTTTCTTGCCCTAAGTATGCTCAGACATGGGTCTCAGGCTCTCCATGCCACTGGAGTCAAGCTAGACTCACAAGAAACACAAGAAACAATTGAAAGAAAGAAAGAAAGAAAGAAGAAAAGAAAGAAAGAAAGAAAGAAAGAAAAAAGGATGAGGAAGGAAAGAAAGATAGAGAAAAATGATGTCTGAAGGAAAGAAATAGGAAGGCAAGAAACAAATAAGAAGTCAAGAAAGGAAAATAAATAAAAAGAAAAATTAGATAAGGACTGATAGAAAGAGGAAAGAAGGAAATAAAAAAGGTATAAAGAATGAAAGAGAGAAAAAAACAAAGAAAAGGAAACAAAGAAAAAAGAAACAAACAAACACACAAAGAAACAACGAAAGAAGGAAAGAGGAATGCAAGAAAGCAATGGGAAGGAAAGATAGAGGGGAAAAACAATATGACAATAGAAAAATGAAAAGAAAGGAAGTCAAGAAAAAAAGTATGAGGAAGTAAAGAAAAAGAAAAATTATAGATGAAGGAAAAAAGGGGATGATAGAAACAAAAAAGAAGGTAACAAAGAAAAAGAGAAAAATTAGATAATGAATGAGTGTAAAAGGAAAGAAAGAAAGAAAAAAGACAGAACAAAAAAGAAAGTAAGTAAGAAAGAAGGATGAAGGAAGTAAAGAAAGAAGAAGACAAGAATACAAGAAAGAGGAAGTGAAGAAAGAGTAAGTTAAGAAAAATGAAGATTGAATAACGAAAGAACGAGAGGGGAATACAATAAAGTTAGAGGAAGACAAGAAAGAAGAAAGAAGGAAAAAAGAAAATAAATAAATTGAAACAAAGCAAGGGGAAGGTAAAAAAGAAAGGAAAAGCAAATGAAGAATACAAACAGAAAACAGATAGAGGAAGAAAGAAGAGAGCCAGAGATGGAGGAAGGAAGGGAAGAGGTAGGGAAGATCAAGTAATAATGAAAGGGAAACAGAAGATAGAAAGAAAATGGGAAAAGTAATAAAGAAGGAGAAAAAGTATAGAACATTTATAGTCACAATTAAGACAAAAGAGGAAGTCAAGAATGAGAAAAGAGTGAGAAAAGAGAAAAGAGAAAGAAAGAAAAAAGAAAGAGAAAGAAAGAAAGAAAGAAAGAAAGAAAAAAAAGAGGTAAGAAAGAACAAGGAATGTTAGAAAGAGGTATGCAGAAAGGAAACAAGAATGAGGAAGGAAAGAAAGGGAAGAAAGAGGGAGAGCAAAGAAATAAGAAAGAAAGAAAGAAAAAAGAAAGTAACAAAAGATAATAAAGGAAAAACGAAAAGAATGGAAAGAAAGAAAAAAGAAAGAAAGAGGGACAAAAAAGGAAAAGATAAATGAAAAATGAAAACAGGAAAGAAAGAAAGAAAGAGGAACACAAAAAAGAGAGAATTCAAAAAGGAAAAAAGGAGAAAGACAGAAAGAAGGAAAGAAAGGAAGGAAGAAAGAAAGAGAGAAAGAAAGAGAAAGAAGGCAAGAAAGAGAAAGGAAAGGGTAGGGCAAGACAGAATGAAAGAACGAACCAGAGAGAGAGAAGAAAGAAAGAAAGAAAGAACGAATGAGAAACAAAGGAAGAAGAGATAATAAAGGGAATGAGAAATGAAAAGGAAGAAACAAAGAGAAACACAATAAAAGGAAAAGACAATTGAAAAAATGAAAAAAGAGGAAAGAAAGAAAGGAAGAAAATAGATAGAAAGAAAGCAAGAAAGAAAAAAGAAAGAGTAGGGCAAGACAGAAGAAAAGAGAGGCGCAACACAGAAAGAAAGCAGAAGGGAAGAATAAATGAAAGAACAGCAAAGTAAATAGAATAAAGGAAGCAAAGTAAATAAAGACAATGAAAAATAAGTAGACACATAGAATGAAGGTTAAAGAAGGGAATTTAAGAAAAATGAGAAAAGTAAAATCATAAGGTTTTTTAATCCATGGAGACAAAACAGAAGAAATGAAGGTAGAGCAAGCAATGGAGGACCATATAGAAAATAGACATGATGGAAAATGAAAGGAGAAAGGAGATGAACAGTTGTAGAATTGATGTAACAGACATGAAGAAGGAGGATGATAAAATACTGAAGAACAGAATAAGAAGGAATAATAAAGGACAGTGAAAGAGGCATTAGAGGTATATGAGAATGGAAGCTGGAAGAAGAGGTTGATGTAGTAAAAGAATAAAAGAAAATACATTGGTAGAAGACAGACATTAAGACAAAAGAAAGGATTGGAGAAATACAAGAGATAAAAAGAAGGAAAAACAGGAAAGAAAGGAGAAAAACAGACAGTAGAAGAGTTTCAAGAATGAAGGCAATGTGTAAAAGGAGCGAATGAGAAGGCAGAAAATATGAGAGAAAGGAAAGGAGAAATACTATAATAGCACACATGAAAGAAAGAAAGTAGAAATAAAAAATACAAAGAGGGAAAGCAATGAAACAATAGCAACTAAGGGATGACAGCTAAAAGGACGAGAAAAGAAGAATTGGAAAATTATGTAAGAAATGATAAAACAAAGAGAAAGAAAGAAAAAAGAAGCCAAGAAGTATGACAGAAGGAAGAAAGGAGGACGGAAGGAAGAAGGCAATTACAAAAAAGAAAGAATGAAAGAACTGCAGAATGAAAAAATGAAAGAAATGAAAAAGGTAAAAGACAGACATTAAGACAACTGAAATAATGTTAAAAATGGATTTGAATAAGAAAAGAGATGTAAAGAAGAAAAGACAGGGAAGGATGGAGACTGAGGACAGAGATAAAGGGTGAACAAACTTAAAATACAAAGAAGAAACAGATGGTAGAAGAGTTTCAAGACAGAAGGGAAAGAAAAAACAAAAGTAAGAGAAAAAAAATAAAAGAAAGAAAGGAAGAAAGAAAGATGGCCAGAAAGAAAAAACAACGGCAAGGAATTAGGAAGTCATTAGGAAAGAAAGAGTGAAAGACTAGAAGAAGGAAAGAAAGAAAGTAAAAAGAGAAAGAAAAAAGAAAGCAAGGAAGAAAGAAACAGGCAAGAAAGAAAGATAAAGGCAACAAGATATTGGAGTGTAGGAAAGAAAAAGAAACAACAGAAAAAGAAAGAAGCCAATGAAAATAAAGGGAATCTATACATGAAAGAAGTAGAGAGAGAGAGAGAACGCAAAAAACAGAAAACAAGAAAGAAAAGAATAAATAAGTTGGGCAAAAACAAAAGAAAGAGAGTGCACGAAAGAAAATAAGAAAGGAGGGCAAGACATCAGATAAGAAGAGAAGAAAAGCAGGGAGGAAGGAATGACAGAAGGAAAAAAGGAGGAAGAAAGAAAGAGAGAGAATAAAGAAAGAAGACACTATACAAAGAAAAGGAAATCTAAGGATAAAGATTTAAGAGCGAGAAATAGATAGAAAGAAAGAAAGCAAGAAAGTAGAAGAGAAGTAAAAAAGAAAGAAAAAAGGAAGAAAGAAAGACGAAGAGAAACTGCCAGGAAAGGAAGAGGAATGCAAGAAAGAAAGAGGGGCAGGAAAGATAGAAAGAGAAAAGGAAAGACAAAAAAGAAAAAGAAAAATAAGAAAGAGGAAGGCAAAAAAGAAAAAAGAAAGAAAAAAGAAGGAAAAACATAGACAAGAAAGAGTACTGCAAGATATCAAAGAAAGGGGGTCAGGAAAGAGAATGAGAGAAAAATTGAAAAAAATAGAAGAACTAAAAAGAAATAAAGAGGAAGAAAAGAAAGAAAATAATAATTTAGAAAGGGAAGAAAGAAAAAAGATAGATGAAGCAAAGAAAGAAACAAGAAGGCATAAACAAATGAAAAGGCAGCAGGAGAAATGAAAAAAGAGGAAAGAGGAAAAATAAGACAAGGAAGAAACGTAGGAGGAAAGAAAGAAAATAAAAGAAAGAACAAAAGCAGAGCAAGACAAGAAAATGAAATGCAAGAAAAATGAAAGAGAGAGAGGGAGAAAAAGACAAAAAAAAGACAAAAAATTAGGAAAGAAAAAAGAAAGAAAGGAAGAAAGAAACAAACAAAGAAAGAAACAATAAAAAGAAAGAGGAAGGTACGAAAGAAAAGGGGAAAGAGGAAGGTAAGAAAGAAAAGGCTAAAAAGAAACAAGAAGACAAATGAGATAAAGAATGAAAGCAGAAAGGAAGAAAGAACAAAACAATCAAAGAAAGAAAGAAAGAAAAACAAAGAAAGCAGAAATATAGATAGCTAGAAAGATAGATATACAGATACATAGAGAGATAGATAGAGACTAGAAGGAAGAATATTGGGTGAGAAAGAAAAAGGAAAAAGGAATCTAAGGAAGAAAGGTATGAAAAGGTAAAGCTAGAAAGATAGAAAGCTAAAAACAAGAAATAAAAGAAAACAGAAGAGAAAGAAAGAAAGAAAAAGGAAAAGGAACAAAAATAAAAGGAAGTTAGAAAGGAATAGAGAGAGAGAGAAAGGCAAGAAAGAAAAAATGAAGGCAAGGAAGACATACAGAAAAAAGAAAGAAGGAAAGAAAGAAAAAAGAAAGAAAAACAAAAGAAAGAAAATGGAAGTGAAGGAAAGAAGGAAGAAAAGGAGGAAGGAGAAGGAAGGCATGCAAGAAAAATCTAAAAAGAAAAACAATCAGGATTTTTTAGAAATGGAGACAAAACAGAACAAATGAAGGTGGAACAAGCAAAGAAGAAGCTTCATAGAACATATAGATGCTAGAAAATGAAAGTAAGATAACAAAGAAGGGAGATGAACAATTGTAGAATGGAAATAGCAGACATAAAGAAGGTGGACGAACAAATACAGCAGAAGAGAATCAGGAGGAATAATAAAGGTTGGAGGAAAAGGCATTAGAGTTATATGAGAATGGAAGCTGGAAGAAGCGATTGAGATAGTAAAAGAATAAAATGAATTAAAAAGGGAGAAGGCAGACATTAAACCAAAAGAAATAATATAAAATAAGGATTGGAGAAAGAAAACAGATGAAAATGAGAACAGACAGATAATGATGGAGACTGAGGACAGAGATAAAGGGTGAAAGGACTTAAAAGACAAATAAACAGGTGGTAGAAGAGTTTCAAAACAGAAGACAAAGAAAGAACAAAATAAATGAAGAAATAAAAAATAAATAGGAGGGCAGAAATGAAAGAAAAAAAGAGGAAGACTAGAATGACAGAAAGAAGAAAAACATTAAATGGGAATGAAGAAAGAGGAACATGGAAGGAAGAAAAAAGAAAGCTAGAAAGAAATAAAGAAATAAAAAAGAGAAAACACTACAGACAGAAAAAAAAGGAGAAAGAGGAGCAGAAAGAAAGAAAGAGGCAAGAAAAAAGATAGATAACGGAAAAGAGAAGAGGAAGTTAAGAAATTAAAAGAAAAAAGACTATAGACGAAAAAAGGTAATCTATACAAGATAGCAGGAAAGAGAGTTGGGAAGAGAACAATGGAAACCAAAAAAGCAGAAGGCAAAATAGAAAAGAAAAAAGAAGTAGGAGAAAGGAGGAAAGAAAGATAAAAGAAAGAAAATACACTATAAAAAGTGAGAAAAAGGAAGGCAGAAAGGAAGAAGAGCGGAAGAAAGGACAGAAAGAGGGAAAGAAAGAAAGAAAGAAAGAAAGAAAGAAAGAAAGAAAGAAAGATAGGAAGAAAGAAATGTAAATAAAATAGTAAATCGGGAAGGAAGGAAGTCAGAAAGAAAGAAAGAAAGAAAGAAAGAAAGAAAGACAGAGACAGAGAACAAAGAAAGAAAGAGACAAGAATGAAAAAAGAGGCAAGAAAGAAAGAAGATGATAAGGAAGGAAAAGGACCAAAATGGAAAAAAGAAGACTATATACAGAAAAGGGAATCTATGAAAGAGAGAGAATGATAAAAGCAAGAAATCAAAAGACAAGAAAAAAGGAGAGCGAGGAGGACAAGAACGAAAGAGAAAAGAGGGCATGAAAGAGAAAAGAGGACAAGAAAGAAAAGAAGAAAGAGGAAGGCAAGAAAAAAGAAAGCAAAAGAAGAAATGAAGAGAGAAAGAAAGAAAAGAAAAAGGTATGGAAGAAGGAAGTCAAGAAGGAAGGAAGAAAGGACAAGAAAAGAGAAAGGAAAGAATGAGAAAAAGAAAGAAATAAGAAGGAAAGAAAAATGAAATAAAGGAAAAAAAGAAGAGAGAAAGATAGAAAGAAATGAGATTAAGGAAGTTGTATGAAAGGAAGAAAGAAAGAAAAAAGAAAGAAAGAAAGAAAGAAAGAAAGGAAGAAAGAAAGAAAGAAAGAAAGAAAGGAAGGAAGGAAGGATGGAAGGGAGGAAGAAAAAAGAAAGAATAAGTACAATGAAATAAAGATAGAAAGAGAGGAGAGGGCAAGAGAGAAAGAACAAGGAAGAAAAGAAAGAAAATAAAAACAAAGAAACAATGAAAGGAAAAAGAGGAAGAAAACTGAAAAAGAAAGAAACAATGAAAGAGAGGTGGAAGCAAAATAACGAGGTAGAAATAAAGACAGATCAAGAAAGGAAGATAAATAATAAGGAAAAAGATAGGAAATAAAGAAGGAAAATGAAAATAAATAAAGAAGGAAAAATAAAAGAGAGAAAGAAGATAAAAAAGTGGACAAGAAATACCGAAAAGGGAAATAGGAGTGCAAAAATGAAAGAAAGAGACCAAGAAGGGAAAAATAAATAAAAGAGGTAGGTAAGAGAGAAGAAATTAAAAAAGAAAAAAGTAGAAGAAAGAATAAAGACTAAATAAAGAAAGAAAAAAAAAGTAATGAAAGAAAGTGGAGGGTAAGAAAGAATAAGAAACAACAGAAGATGAAAGAAAAAAGGTACTATAGACAGGAAAGGGAATCTAAAGATGAAAAGGTGAGAACAAGATATAGAGAAAGGCGCAGGAAATGGGCTAACTTCTCCACGGAGGTATTTAATAAAACCCTCACACAAGGCGGGCCCCCAGGGGGCCTGGAAATAGAGTCTGCATGTGAGGCCCTGGACAAACGCATTATTGAGGCCTTGGACACAACTGCGCCCTGGTCGAACACTGCACCTAGGAGGCAATCCAAATCTGCCCCATGGTTCAATGAAGAACTGCAGGGGAAAAAAGCAGCGTGCAAACGCCTGGAAAGACAGTGGAGAAGAGATTTCTATGTGAACGAAAGAAACAAGTATAAAGCCAGTCTTAAGGACTACCACATCTTAATCAGGAAAACCCGGAGGGCCCACTATAGCAGCAGGATAGAGGGCGCGGACAACTCAACGAAAGAGCTGTTCTCCGTTTACAAGGAATTCTCGGATCTCGCTATCACTGACGCCCCCACGACAGGGTCAGAGGAATCCTTCAACCGGGTGGCGGAGTTCTTTGCGCACAAGGTGGAGAGGATATACTCCTCATTTCCGATCGCAGCCAGAGAAGGCAGCGGGGGAGAGGAGATATCCACTGAGGCTAAAAAAAATACAGAATACCTCAAGAATTTCACTGTCCCCTCTAGGGAGGCCCTATGCGCAATAGCGAGCAAAATCAAATCTGGCTCCCCTAAAGACCCTGCACCACCAAAAGTACTGAGGGAAAGCATGGAGGCGTTAGAGCCCTATAATAGACATCTTTTAGAGCTTTCCTTTAATACTGGGAAGGTGCCGAAAACCTGGAAGGAGGCGGTAGTACTCCCCCTAAAAAAAAAGCCCAACATGAGTATAGAGCAACTAGAGAACCTGCGACCCATCTCTCTCCTGCCATACTTTGCCAAGATTGCAGAGAAGGCCGTCAACAGTCAGTTGCCTGCCCATATTGAGACTAACAAACTGCTCCACCCCTCCCAATCGGGCTTTCGCACTCTCCACTCGACCGAATCAGTGCTACTGCTATCTACTGAGACCCTAAGGAAATACGCGGATGAAGGACAAACAGCGGCACTGATCCTGCTGGATCTCAGCGCCACATTCGACACTGTAGCCCATCATACGCTGTTGCAGGGCCTGAAAAGGGGAGGAGTGGTGGGTAAAGCATGGGCATGGCTGGAGTCCTTCCTGAGGGAAAGCTGTTTCCAAGTGGCACAGGGGCCATTTCGATCCAAAAACATCTGTATGAAACAGGGTGTGCCTCAGGGGTCCAGTCTCAGCCCTACCCTCTTCAACCTGTTTGTTACACCGGTAGCAGAAATCACAGACAAGTTTGGGGTGGAAGTTGTGTCCTACGCAGACGACACACAACTGGTTGTGACTTTAACACAGCCAGAGGGACAGGCCGCCACCAACTTTGGCTCCTGTTTGAAGGAACTAGCAGCATGGATGGCAAACAACTGCCTCAAATTAAATGGTAACAAGACTGAGATACTGATTGTGGGGAAGGCCCCATCGGTCTGGACCTCAGCATGGTGACCATCAGTGCTGGGTCCTCTTCCCAATCCAAGCCAACAGGTGAAGAATTTGGGGGTATGGCTAGACACCAAAATCTCATTAGAACACCATACCAAACGGGTGGCAGGCACCTGCGTTGGGATAATGAGGGTTCTTAGGAAAACACTGGACCTATTGCCACTCTCAGCTAGGAAAACCATGGTCCAGGTCTTGATTACATCAAGGCTGGATTATGGGAATGTTCTCTACTTGGGAGCCAGCGCCAAGTGCACTCAGAGGCTGCAACGCATTCAGAATGCAGCGGCACGCTTGGTCCTGATGCTGCCCAAGAGAGCACCCTCGAAGAAAGCACTGAGAACACTGCACTGGCTTCCAATCAAGGAGAGGGTAATGTTCAAATCCCTGTGAATTGGCCATCGGATTCTACAAGGGAAAGGACCCTCATATCTACTGTTAGACTTGGCCCTTAGGGCAGGTTCACCCCTAAACTTTTTGCTTTTATTTGTGACCCTGTGTTAGTGATTTTTGGGTCTCTGCGCACTTTTACCCTGGGTCCCAGAGTAAAGTGCGTGCGTGTAGTATGGCTGGCCTTCCCTCCCATAGGAATGCATGGGGAATGTATGTGTCCCTGGTAGTTCCTGATGCGTGGGGAGTGCAGGCTCGAGTTTAGTATGTGTGAACTCGTGAGAATGAATGCTGCACAATGGTATGTGCGGCTTGTATGTGTCAGTTGGGAAGTGCTACTTCTGGACATTGATGTGTGTGTGCAGTGAGGGTGCTGGAGCGTGATTGGCTGGAGCTGGCTGGCATGCCAGGCTCCAGGAAGTCTATATGGGTCTGCCCGGTGGTGAGTGGGAGATTAGCATGAGTGATGTGTGGGAGGAGTGTACCTGTGTCCTGGATGGGCTGGGTTTTCCCCACACAATGCTGGCTCCGCCCCCCTGTGGTGTGTCTAACGACCCTAGCCTCCCCAGTGAATGAAAGGGGTGGTTGGGCCATCAAGAGTGCTCCCAAGCCAGCTGCAACTGGTTTTCCCCCCACCCTGCACCTTGAAACAAAGGATTTAGCTGTATAAGAAGGGGCTGTGTCCCCATGAATGTTGTTCTGCTTTTGGATCCTGCCAGAGGGGGCTGTTGCTGCTGCTGGGGCCAGGAGGACAGCCACTTGGGGTGTCTCCCTGCCTGGAGACCCAGTGTGCTGGCTCTGGCCCAGCCTTGCCCTCCTGCCTGCCTCCAGACCCTGCTGGAGCTTGAGCTGTGCCTACAGCACTGAGAGCGCTGCTCTCTGCCCTTCAGCGCTGGGGAGCGCTGAAACCCCTTTCCTAGCGCTTGAGAGCGCTTCAGTGGGCTCCTAGCGCTGTGAGCGCTGTCATTTATCCTGTGGCGCTTGGGAGCGCCTTGCCATCGTTGAAAGCGCTGTTAGCACTTTGGGAGCCCAGCCGTTGCCCACCCGGCATCTGCTGCTTTGGTGGCGCATTTCCGTTTGATGTCCGAGTACCCACCTCGGATTATTGCCCTTTTTGGAGGCCGGTGCCCACCAGGCATTGCCCCGGTTTATTTAATTATTTAAAAGCCGGTGCCCACCCGGCATTGCCCCGAGATCACCGCCGCAGCCCAGGGAGATCGAAACCTTGGCCGGGCCGCTGCCTAGTGTGACCCGGAAGTCCCGCCTCCATACCACCAGGGCCGCGCTGCCATTGGCGGCCCCAGAGGAAGTCAGGCGGACGGGGCCAGGCGGAGAAGCAGGAAGCAGCCTGCACGTCCTGACGAGGCTCCCAAGTGAGGAGAGAGCCCCGGACTTCTGCAGCAGCCGGGGAGGAAGAATCCTGCAGCCGGCGTCTTCTACGAGGCTCCCTGAGTGAAGGGAGAGCCCCGCAGCCAGCAAAGGAGCCGAGGAGGAGCCCACGCCCCCCAGAGTCCCGGTGAGTGCTGCGCTGTGTCTCCGGTGCTGGGGGGGGGCATCCTCTGCTTTTCGAGTCCCCCCGGAGGGACTCCAACGTCGCGGGGGCATTCTTGCTTCAGAGCCTTAAGAGGCTCTGGGAGGGCCATTGTTGATTGAGAGCCCAGAGAGGCAGACCGGCCGCATCTGTTTTATGGGCCCCGAGAGGCTCCAACGTGTGGGGCATATCTGTTTGAGAGCCACAAGGCTTCCAGGGGCATTTTGGCACCACGAGTCCCCAGAGAGGGGACGCCATCATACCTGGGGCATCAATTTGGTTAATAGGAGTCCAGAGAGGCTCTAAGGGGCATTTCCTATTCACAGAGCCCAGAGAGGCTCCAGGGCCCCATTGTTGTTGTAGAGCCCCAGAGAGGCTCAGGAACTTTGCGTCGTTGAAGAGCCCAGCGAGGCTCTTTGGGGGACAGTAGGTTTGGGATTTGGCCCTCTTTATCTACACCAGTTGCCCAGCACTTTGTGGGCAACTGCCACGTTTAGGCCCCCTGACTTAGGGACACAGGGCGTCCTAGCCCTAGAGAGACCAGTTGGCCTAGGGACAGTCACAGGTGGTGACTTCTGTGAGTTTGGCGCAATTGTACTTTTCCTGCACCTCTGAATGTGTTTTTATGCGTCATGTGCCTTGTTCTACACCTCTGAATGTATTGTTGATGCATCATGTGTTTTCCCTCCTTACACCTCTGAATGAATGTTATGCATTGCATCATGTGTTATGTTCTTACACCCCTACAGGTATTGTAATACTTAGGTGGTTGTTGTCCTCCTAGCACAGGTGGTGCTAGTGAGGTCCTGTTACCAGTGATTACTGGTTGTGTGCTCTATTTTTATATTGTGTGCTACAGTGATTTTACTTTCCACAAGTACTAAGTTCTAAAAGTGCATACCCTTGACAGTGGTCCAGGTGGCCCTGTCCTGTACATAATCCCTTGTAAATTCTGCCCGTGCCTCTGGCACAGTGTAACAAGATGTGTGTCTTATCTAATGTATGTTTATTATAATACAAAGGCTATTTTTTATATAACCTTGTGTGGAGTTTCCTTTGTGGTGGGCCATGGGTGTTGTTGCTGGGGTGCGTGCGCAAATACATACATCGCCTCCAAGTTTAGCCTTGCAGCTCGCGCCACGTTACCTAGAGGGTGAGCAGGAGTTATCTTGGCGTGTAACTCCCTTGCCCTGACTTGGGAATGGGGATCTCTGACTGACTTTGGCGAAAGCCCTGGCCAGCCGGGGATCCCGTTTCCAACATTGGCGGCAAGCGGTGAGGATAAGGATTTGTGTTTGCGTTGTACCACAGTAGCAGCTGGCCGCACTTCAAAGCTCTACATTTTTAGATAACCACATTTTGGGGATTATTGTTTTTGGTGAAGTTCCATTATTGCTTCTCCTGAAGAGTGTCATTTGATAATTGTGTCCTGTACATTTGTCCCCCGCCCTGCTTCCAGAGTTTGGTACCTGTGTCGCTTTGGTCAGGTTGAGAAGTCAGTGGTGGTAGAAACTGCCTTACCGATCCGAGGGGAGGGTGTGTGTGGATGAATGGTGTGTTTTCCTGGACGCATGAGTGAGTTCTCTTTGATAAGGAGAGTGTTGAAGTTTTGGAATTGTGTACTCTTACTTCAGATTGCTAGGTCCCTTGTGTTGCACGTGTCTGTGAGCATCCTGTCAAGATGGAATCTCCTTTTAACCTCTGTGGCCTGTTTAAGTACAGTGTGCATGAGTTGGTATGGTTTTGTAAGGAGAGAGACATCCCAGTGAGTGAGTCAGACACCCAGTCCAAGCTTAGGGATAACCTGATCCTATGGCAGAAGGATGACTGGGAACGTGAGCACAGTGAGAGAGAGAGGGCCCGGGCCGCACGCCATGAGGGTGGTGAGTCTGAGGGGAGCCCTGAAGAGTCTGAAGTGGAGAGTGAGTTTGACAGTGACTGGGCTCCAGCAGAGAGCGAGTACCCCCTAGATAGGGAGTCCCTTGCTGGGTCCAGTGTCCGATGCAGCACCCCATCCCTTTCCCTGTCCCCAGAGGTGTGGGTGGATAGGAGGGAAGAGAGGGAGCACCAGCTGGCTATGGAGAAGCTCAGGTTAGATCATGCCAGAGAGATGGCACAGCTGGGTGTGAATGAGCGGATTGCAGAGGCTGAGAGGGTCTTGGCCAGGGAGAAGATAGCCCTAGAGTGTAGGTTATCCCCTGACCGCAGTCATAATTTTCTGGATCCCCCAGGGAGGGTTGAGTCCAGTGGTGGCAGCTATTTAGGTTCCAGTATAGGAAGTCCCACTCCCAGTGCCCCGAGTATGGTACCTGTTTCCCAAGAGGAGGAATATAGGTTGACATTCAGGAACAGTAGGAGGAAGCCGTCTCACCGGGTCTGGGGAAATTATGTGGATGACTGTAGTAGTGCACTGATGGATTGGTTAGAGGTTAACCCGCAACAGGAGTGGCTTGGAGTGATCTACATGGTTCTCAAAGAGCAGTTCCTCAGTATTTTGTGTCCAGAGTTGCGCCAGCACCTGTTGAGGTTGGAATGCTTTGATCCTTATGAGCTGGCAGAGGAAGCAGACCGCTGGGAAGGGACCAGAGGTTCTTTAGAGTCATTAGTGAGTGATTCCAACAGAAGTGGTTCAGGGATCTTCCAGCCCAGCATGGTAGGAGAGGCTCAGTGTAGCCCAGCTAGGTCCCAGTATAGTGAGAAGGGTGGAGAGGCTGACTACCTGGCTCAGTGGAGCAGGAGTCACTGGGTGACTGAGAGTCCCCAGATGCCCGAAGCCCTGTCTCAGAACCTGGGTGGTTTCTTGAGGGAACACCAGGTTGGGGACCTAGGCTGTCCTGTTAGCCCATTTGAGGAAGATCTCCTAGTGTCTAGGGAACCTGGAGCATCTGTAACTAGAGCTCCAGGGGTTCCAGTGTCCGGCAGTGTAGCTCCAGTTGGGAGGCCACAGAAGTCCAAAGAGAGGAGTGATTGGGGGATGAGTTTCCCAGTGGATGCACCAGTGGACCAGAGACTAGCCAGTTGGGCGAGATCTTCTTGGGGGGACCCGGGTGGCGCCACTTCTGGTCTGGGGGATCATCACGCACTGTCAGGTGGACAGGGGACGGGAGATCTGCGCCAGACAGACAGTCACACAACAAATGTGTCATTTGTTAGCCTCAGGGGGATTGTGTGTAAATCCCAAGAAGTCCTGGAGTGCCAGGCAATTGTTCCACCAAAGGTTTTAGACCGGAGGTTGGATGGCCAGGTTCAGGATCAGCCTGACCTGAAGGGTAGGACGACTGTAACCAGTGTCCTGACCGGTTCTTCTTCCAGAGGAACTTCTCCAGTTGGGAGAGGGCAGACCTCTGGAAGGGGGTGCAGAGGGTGGGAGAGCCCACCTCTGACCCCGGTGCAACCTGAGGGGTTAAACCCTGGGTTGGAATGGCGTTCTAGGTGTCCCCCTCGCAGGGGGAGGAGGAACCCTAAAAGAAGAGGTAAGAAGAGGAGAGCCTTCCCTGAGACTCCTGGTCCACCTGAGGTTGTAGATCCTAGGCTGGAGAACCAGTGGCAGCCTAGCCCTGTCTTGCAGACAGGAGGAGTGGAGAATGGCTACTATGTGCCAGGGGTTACTACCCCCCACTTCGTGAGTAGGCAGGAACCAGTGGCACCTGGGTGACCTAGGGCCTGGTCCTGGCCGCGGACAGCTGAGGAGTACCAGTGGGGTAGCCCAGTTGGTCCTTACAGTAGCTTTAGAAGGAACCCTAGGGGTTCACCGTGGCATAGAACAGGAGGGTGTCCCGGCAGTGGCGGGCCTGCGTTCGTGTTCTATCGCCCCAAGCAGGGAAGTCCATCACGGTGGTGATTGTTTTCCCCTGCGTTTTGGCTGGAAGGGGGTTGTGTTGGACTTGGCCCTTAGGGCAGGTTCACCCCTAAACTTTTTGCTTTTATTTGTGACCCTGTGTTAGTGATTTTTGGGTCTCTGCGCACTTTTACCCTGAGTCCCAGAGTAAAGTGCGTGCGTGTAGTATGGCGGGCCTGCCCTCCCATAGGAATGCATGGGGAATGTGTGTGTCCCTGGTAGTTCCTGATGTTAGCGCTTTGGGAGCCCAGCCGTTGCCCACCCGGCATCTGCTGCTTTGGTGGCGCATTTCCGTTTGATGTCCGAGTGCCCACCTCGGATTATTGCCCTTTTTGGAGGCCGGTGCCCACCAGGCATTGCCCCGGTTTATTTAATTATTTAAAAGCCGGTGCCCACCCGGCATTGCCCCGAGATCACCGCCGCAGCCCAGGGAGATCGAAACCTTGGCCGGGCCGCTGCCTAGTGTGACCCGGAAGTCCCGCCTCCATACCCCCAGGGCCGCGCTGCCATTGGCGGCCCCAGAGGAAGTAAGGCGGACGGGGCCAGGCGGAGAAGCAGGAAGCAGCCTGCACGTCCTGCCGAGGCTCCCAAGTGAGGAGAGAGCCCCGGACTTCTGCAGCAGCCGGGGAGGAAGAATCCTGCAGCCGGCGTCTTCTACGAGGCTCCCTGAGTGAAGGGAGAGCCCCGCAGCCAGCAAAGGAGCCGAGGAGGAGCCCACGCCCCCCAGAGTCCCGGTGAGTGCTGCGCTGTGTCTCCGGTGCTGGGGGGGCGTCCTCTGCTTTTCGAGTCCCCCCGGAGGGACTCCAACGTCGCGGGGGCATTCTTGCTTCAGAGCCCTAAGAGGCTCTGGGAGGGCCATTGTTGATTGAGAGCCCAGAGAGGCAGACCGGCCGCATCTGTTTTATGGGCCCCGAGAGGCTCCAATGTGTGTGGCATATCTGTTTGGGTGCCACGAGGCTTCCAGGGGCATTTTGGCACCACGAGTCCCCAGAGAGGGGACGCCATCATACCTGGGGCATCAATTTGGTTAATAGGAGTCCAGAGAGGCTCTAAGGGGCATTTCCTATTCACAGAGCCCAGAGAGGCTCCAGGGCCCCATTTTTGCTGTAGAGCCCCAGAGAGGCTCAGGAACTTTGCGTGGTTGAAGAGCCCAGCGAGGCTCTTTGGGGGACAGTAGGTTTGGGATTTGGCCCTCTTTATCTACACCAGTTGCCCAGCACTTTGTGGGCAACTGCCACGTTTAGGCCCCCTGACTTTGGGACACAGGGCGTCCTAGCCCTAGAGAGACCAGTTGGCCTAGGGACAGTCACAGGTGGTGACTTCTGTGAGTTTGGTGTAATTGTACTTTTCCTGCACCTCTGAATGTGTTTTTATGCGTCATGTGCCTTGTTCTACACCTCTGAATGTATTGTTGATGCATCATGTGTTTTCCCTCCTTACACCTCTGAATGAATGTTATGCATTGCATCATGTGTTATGTTCTTACACCCCTACAGGTATTGTAATACTTAGGTGGTTGTTGTCCTCCTAGCGCAGGTGGTGCTAGTGAGGTCCTGTTACCAGTGTTTACTGGTTGTGTGCTCTATTTTTATATTGTGTGCTACAGTGATTTTACTTTCCACAAGTACTAAGTTCTAAAAGTGCATACCCTTGACAGTGGTCCAGGTGGCCCTGTCCTGTACATAATCCCTTTTAAATTCTGCCCGTGCCTCTGGCACAGTGTAACAAGATGTGTGTCTTATCTAATGTATGTTTATTATAATACAAAGGCTATTTTTTATATAACCTTGTGTGGAGTTTCCTTTGTGGTGGGCCCTGGGTGTTGTTGCTGGGGTGCGTGCGCAAATACTTAACTTACATCGCCTCCAAGTTTAGCCTTGCTGCTCGCGCCACGTTACCTAGAGGGTGAGCAGGGGTTATCTTGGCGTGTAACTCCCTTGCCCTGACTTGGGAATGGGGATCTCTAACTGACTTTGGCGAAAGCCCTCGCCAGCCGGGGATCCCGTTTCCAACATTGGCGGCAAGCGGTGAGGATAAGGATTTGTGTTTGCGTTGTACCACAGTAGCAGCTGGCCGCACTTTAAAGCTCTACATTTTTAGATAACCACATTTTAGGGATTATTGTTTTTGGTGAAGTTCCATTATTGCTTCTCCTGAAGAGTGTCATTTGATAATTGTGTCCTGTACATTTATCCCCCGCCCTGCTTCCAGAGTTTGGTACCTGTGTCGCTTTGGTCAGGTTGAGAAGTCAGGGGTGGTAGAAACTGCCTTACCGATCCGAGGGGAGGGTGTGTGTGGATGAATGGTGTGTTTTCCTGGACGCATGAGTGAGTTCTCTTTGATAAGGAGAGTGTTGAAGTTTTGGAATTGTGTACTCTTACTTCAGATTGCTAGGTCCCTTGTGTTGCACGTGTCTGTGAGCATCCTGTCAAGATGGAATCTCCTTTTAACCTCTGTGGCCTGTTTAAGTACAGTGTGCATGAGTTGGTACGGTTTTGTAAGGAGAGAGACATCCCAGTGAGTGAGTCAGACACCCAGTCCAAGCTTAGGGATAACCTGATCCTATGGCAGAAGGATGACTGGGAACGTGAGCACAGTGAGAGAGAGAGGGCCCGGGCCGCACGCCATGAGGGTGGTGAGTCTGAGGGGAGCCCTGAAGAGTCTGAAGTGGACAGTGAGTTTGACAGTGACTGGGCGCCAGCAGAGAGCGAGTACCCCCTAGATAGGGAGTCCCTTGCTGGGTCCAGTGTCCGATGCAGCACCCCATCCCTTTCCCTGTCCCCAGAGGTGTGGGTGGATAGGAGGGAAGAGAGGGAGCACCAGCTGGCTATGGAGAAGCTCAGGTTAGATCATGCCAGAGAGATGGCGCAGCTGGGTGTGAATGAGCGGATTGCAGAGGCTGAGAGGGCCTTGGCCAGGGAGAAGATAGCCCTAGAGTGTAGGTTATCCCCTGACCGCAGTCATAATTTTCTGGATCCCCCAGGGAGGGTTGAGTCCAGTGGTGGCAGCTATTTAGGTTCCAGTATAGGAAGTCCCACTCCCAGTGCCCCAGGAATGGTACCTGTTTCCCAAGAGGAGGAATATAGGTTGACATTCAGGAACAGTAGGAGGAAGCCGTCTCACCGGGTCTGGGGAAATTATGTGGTTGACTGTAGTAGTGCACTGATGGATTGGTTAGAGGTTAACCCGCAACAGGAGTGGCTTGGAGTGATCTACATGGTTCTCAAAGAGCAGTTCCTCAGTATTTTGTGTCCAGAGTTGCGCCAGAACCTGTTGAGGTTGGAATGCTTTGATCCTTATGAGCTGGCAGAGGAAGCAGACCGCTGGGAAGGGACCAGAGGTTCTGTAGAGTCATTAGTGAGTGATTCCAACAGTAGTGGTTCAGGGATCTTCCAGCCCAGCATGGTGGGAGAGGCTCAGTGTAGCCCAGCTAGGTCCCAGTATAGTGAGAAGGGTGGAGAGGCTGACTACCTGGCTCAGTGGAGCAGGAGTCAGTGGGTGGCTGAGAGTCCCCAGATGCCCGAAGCCCTGTCTCAGAACCTGGGTGGTTTCTTGAGGGAACACCAGGTTGGGGACCTAGGCTGTCTTGTTAGCCCATTTGAGGAAGATCTCCTAGTGTCTAGGGAACCTGGAGCATCTGTAACTAGAGCTCCAGGGGTTCCAGTGTCCGGCAGTGTATCTCCAGTTGGGAGGGCACAGAAGTCCGAAGAGAGGAGTGATTGGGGGATGAGTTTCCCTGTGGATGCTCCAGTGGACCAGAGACTAGCCAGTTGGGCGAGATCTTCTTGGGGGGACCCGGCTGGCGCCACTTCTGGTCTGGGGGATCGTCACGCACTGTCAGGTGGACAGGGGACGGGAGATCTGCGCCAGACAGACAGTCACACCACAAATGTGTCATTTGTTAGCCTCAGGGGGATTGTGTGTGAATCCCCAGAAGTCCTGGAGTCCCAGGCAATTGTTTCACCAAAGGTTTCAGACCGGAGGTTGGATGGCCAGGTTCAGGATCAGCCTGACCTGTAGGGTAGGACGACTGTAACCAGTGTCCTGACCGGTTCTTCTTCCAGAGGAATTTCTCCAGTTGGGAGAGGGCTGACCTCTGGAAGGGGGTGCAGAGGGTGGGAGAGCCCACATCTGACCCGGTGCAACCTGAGGGGTTAAACCCTGGGTTGGAATGGCGTTCTAGGTGTCCCCCTCGCAGGGGGAGGAGGAACCCTAAAAGAAGAGGTAAGGGGAGGAGAGCCTTCCCTGAGACTCCTGGTCCACCTGAGGTTGTAGACCCTAGGCTGGATAACCAGTGGCAGTCTAGCCCTGTCTTGCAGACAGGAGGAGTGTAGAATGGCTACTATGTGCCAGGGGTTACTACCCCCCACTTCGTGAGTAGGCAGGAACCAGTGGCACCTGGGTGGCCTAGGGCCTGGTCCTGGCCGCGGACAGCTGAGGAGTACCAGTGGGGTAGCCCAGTTGGTCCTTACAGTAGCTTTAGAAGGAACCCTAGGGGTTCACCGTGGCATAGAACAGGAGGGTGTCCCGGCAGTGGCGGGCCTGCGTTCGTGTTCTATCGCCCCAAGCAGGGAAGTCCATCACGGTGGTGATTGTTCTCCCCTGCGTTTTGGCTGGAAGGGGGTTGTGTTGGACTTGGCCCTTAGGGCAGGTTCACCCCTAAACTTTTTGCTTTTATTTGTGACCCTGTGTTAGTGATTTTTGGGTCTCTGCGCACTTTTACCCTGGGTCCCAGAGTAAAGTGCGTGCGTGTAGTATGGCTGGCCTGCCCTCCCATAGGAATGCCTGTGGAATGTGTGTGTCCCTGGTAGTTCCTGATGCGTGGGGAGTCCAGGCTCGAGTTTAGTATGTGTGAACTCGTGAGAATGAATGCTGCACAATGGTATGTGCGGCTTGTATGTGTCTAGTTGGGAAGTGCTACTTCTGGACATTGATGTGTGTGTGCAGTGAGGGTGCTGGAGCGTGATTGGCTGGAGCTGGCTGGCATGCCAGGCTCCAGGAAGTCTAGATTGGTCTGCCCGGTGGTGAGTGGGAGATTAGCATGAGTGATGTGTGGGAGGAGTGTACCTGTGGAGCTTGTGCTGTGCCTACAGCACTGAGAGCGCTGCTCTCTGCCCTTCAGCGCTGGGGAGCGCTGAAACCCCTTTCCTAGCGCTTGAGAGCGCTTCAGTGGGCTCCTAGCGCTGTGAGCGCTGAAATTTATCCTGTGGCGCTTGGGAGCGCCTTGCCTTCGCTGAAAGCGCTGTTAGCGCTTTGGGAGCCCAGCCGTTGCCCACCCGGCATCTGCTGCTTTGGTGGCGCATTTCCGTTTGATGTCCGAGTGCCCACCTCGGATTATTGCCCTTTTTGGAGGCCGGTGCCCACCCGGCATTGCCCCGGTTTATTTAATTATTTAAAAGCCGGTGCCCACCCGGCATTGCCCCGAGATCACCGCCGCAGCCCAGGGAGATCGAAACCGTGGCCGGGCCGCTGCCTAGTGCGACCCGGAAGTCCCGCCTCCATACCCCCAGGGCCGCGCTGCCATTAGCGGCCCCAGAGGAAGTCAGGCGGACGGGGCCAGGCGGAGAAGCAGGAAGCAGCCTGCACGTCCTGCCGAAGCTCACAAGTGAGGAGAGAGCCCCGGACTTCTGCAGCAGCCGGGGAGGAAGAATCCTGCAGCCGGCGTCTTCTACGAGGCTCCCTGAGTGAAGAGAGAGCCCCGCAGCCAGCAAAGGAGCTGAGGAGGAGCTCACGCCCCCCAGAGTCCCGGTGAGTGCTACGCTGTGTCTCCGGTGCTGGGGGGGGGGCCGTCCTCTGCTTTTCGAGTCCCCCCGGAGGGACTCCAACGTCGCGGGGGCATTCTTGCTTCAGAGCCCTAAGAGGCTCTGGGAGGGCCATTGTTGATTGAGAGCCCAGAGAGGCAGACCGGCCGCATCTGTTTTATGGGCCCCGAGAGGCTCCAACGTGTGGGGCATATCTGTTTGAGAGCCACGAGGCTTCCAGGGGCATTTTGGCACCACGAGTCCCCAGAGAGGGGACGCCATCATACCTGGGGCATCAATTTGGTTAATAGGAGTCCAGAGAGGCTCTAAGGGGCATTTCCTATTCACAGAGCCCAGAGAGGCTCCAGGGCCCCATTGTTGTTGTAGAGCCCCAGAGAGGCTCAGGAACTCTGCGTGGTTGAAGAGCCCAGCGAGGCTCTTTGGGGGACAGTAGGTTTGGGATTTGGCCTTCTTTATCTACACCAGTTGCCCAGCACTTTGTGGGCAACTGCCACGTTTAGGCCCCCTGACTTTGGGACACAGGGCGTCCTAGCCCTAGAGAGACCAGTTGGCCTAGGGACAGTCACAGGTGGTGACTTCTGTGAGTTTGGCGCAATTGTACTTTTCCTGCACCTCTGAATGTGTTTTTATGCGTCATGTGCCTTGTTCTACACCTCTGAATGTATTGTTGATGCATCATGTGTTTTCCCTCCTTACACCTCTGAATGAATGTTATGCATTGCATCATGTGTTATGTTCTTACACCCCTACAGGTATTGTAATACTTAGGTGGTTGTTGTCCTCCTAGCGCAGGTGGTGCTAGTGAGGTCCTGTTACCAGTGATTACTGGTTGTGTGCTCTATTTTTATATTGTGTACTACAGTGATTTTACTTTCCACAAGTACTAAGTTCTAAAAGTGCATACCCTTGACAGTGGTCCAGGTGGCCCTGTCCTGTACATAATCCCTTGTAAATTCTGCCCGTGCCTCTGGCACAGTGTAACAAGATGTGTGTCTTATCTAATGTATGTTTATTATAATACAAAGGCTATTTTTTATATAACCTTGTGTGGAGTTTCCTTTGTGGTGGGCCCTGGGTGTTATTGCTGGGGTGCGTGCGCAAATACTTAACTTACATCGCCTCCAAGTTTAGCCTTGCTGCTCGCGCCACGTTACCTAGAGGGTGAGCAGGGGTTATCTTGGCGTGTAACTCCCTTGCCCTGACTTGGGAATGGGGATCTCTGACTGACTTTGGCGAAAGCCCTGGCCAGCTGGGGATCCCGTTTCCAACATCTACACAAACTGATTACCCCGTACCATCCATCCCGACAGCTCAGGTCCAGTGGGACAGGACCGGTCCTAGTTCCTAATTTCAAAAGAGTGCGAATGGAAGGACACTCCTTTCGCGTTCTAGCAGCCCAACAATGCAATAGACTGAGATGAATCTACGGTTGGAGAAGGCAGAGGTAGCTTTCCGCAAAGGGCTGAAAACGCATTTATTTCCCAAGGAGTAGGCAAGGAGTAGGTAGGGTAAGGTAGGATTGTGAGGGAGACGTAAGCAACTGTAGGTGAAGTGCTCGGGCTTTACGATGGCATCTACAGCGCGGGGACACACCAGCATGGCGCTTTACAAATTCAGTTAATATTATTATTAAATGGGAAAAGAGAAAGAGAAAAAAGAAAATAAGAAAGATGATGAGAAGAATACATGAAAGGGGTAGTTAAGAGGGAAGTATATAAGAAACAAAAAGGTGGAAGAAAGAAAACAGAAGACAAAAAGAAAGAAGAAAAAATAAAGAGAAAAATATAAGACACATAGATAAAGGAAAGAAAGACAACCACAGGTATGAAAGAAAGAAAAACACAAGAAAAAAAGGAGGAGGAAGGGAAGAAAGAAGAAAAAAGAAACAAAGAAAGAGGAGGGTAGGCAAAAAAAAGAAACAACAGAAAATAAAGAAGGCACTATAGACAGAACACAAAATCTACAGATGAAAGTGGGAAGAGAGAAGGAGAGAAAAAGAAGGAAAGCAAGAAAGCAGAAGACAAGATAGAAAAACGAAAAAGGAAGACAAGACAGTAACAAATTAGTGTAAGGAAATAGTAAGTCAAGAAGGAAAGAAATCAGGGAGGAAGGACAACAAGAAAGAAAAAGAAAGAGAGAAAGGAGCAAAAAAGAAAGAAGTGGGTAAGAAAGAAAGGAAGGCAAGGAAGAAATAAAAAGAGGAAGGAGAGAAAAAAGAAAAAGAAAGTGGGGCAAGAAAGAAAGAAGTGGGCAAGATGAAAAAGAGGGCAAGGAGGAAGGAAATAAAGTAAAAAGAAAAGAAAACGAAAGAAAATATTGCAGTAAGTATGAAGAAAGAGTGAGGAAGAAATATCGAGGGAAAACCAAAGGACGTATGAAAAAAGAAAGTGTCACGATTCCAATGCCGCTTATTCACTGACTGCTTTCGTTTTATTTTTCCCCGGTGCAGGATGATTTTGAATCCATAAACTAAAATCCCCAACAAGCTTTGCGACTCACGCCCCACGTGACTATCACGCAAAGCCCATCGAGGGGTCAAGAGGCGACGGGAGGATCTCCGCCTCGCCGATGATTCCGTGCATACAGCCCTTTGCAGACTCCTTCATAGAGCCAGGTTTTGGTGGGGCGGTAAGAGTGCACAGGCACCTTGATTTTCGAAACGCTCTGTTAGCAGGAGATTTCTCCTGTTGTTGACTCTCGCTGAGCTCCCCTTCTGATTGAGACCAATTTTCCCTCGGTCTCGGTCAGGGGAATTGCTGCACTTGTTCACGCAGCCTTCTGACTCCTCTGTTGGCAGAAACCGGTCTTCCGTGGTCTCATGCAGAGGAGCTTTGTGTTATTTAGAGTAATCTGAACAAATTCCTCTGTTGGCAGAGACACGAAACTAAGGTCTCATGCAGAGGAGTTTTTGCGTTTATTTAGGTTTGTTTCCACCTTGTGTCAGGAGGTGAACGCCTCTGTTGGCCGAGACCGGTATCTACGGTCTCGTGCAAAGGAGCCTGTTTTGGTGCAACACCTAAAGGAAGTTAATAACGGACAAGTTTCAGGTGAAAACTGGTGTTCGTATTGACTCTATTCAGATGTTCATATTTGAACCTTGCATACTGGTGATTGTGGTTTCATTCATCGCCCTATAGTGTCTGGGCTGAAGACAAGAGGTTATTGTTTCTGCTCTGGAAAAGTACTCATCAGTTTTTTTGTTCTTCATTTCATCCCATTAATAGGAGAGAGGTTCGAAGAGGGGGTGTTGTTACATATGACTAGGCATCTAGCTTCCCTTCATGGCACCTTGGTAGGTGAATAGGAGGATGGATAAAGAAAACAGCAATATTTCACACAATGCAAACTATTGCCAACTGTTGTAGCATAACTTCTTTGTTTGTCTTCTAAACCTAGTGTCAGGAGGGGAACTTGCTGCTGCCCTCTACTCTCTTCTATGTTCTAGTTGATACCTTTTTTCTTTTCAGGTGAGGGGTGGGAAATGTGATAAACACCATTATTTGCTTACAGTTTGCTTCTTTACCTCTTGTGGGTGGTATCTGTGCTCAAACTTTGTTCTTGTGTCCTTCGCAGATCTCCCTCCCCGCAGTCCCTACCCTTTCCTTCCCCCGCTCGATTACCCCAAGAGTCTGTGTGTTTCATATGATGGACATGGGGTTGTCCAGAGGTGGGCCCCTTTAGAGCATCAACACAGTCCTGAGGATTCAGAACGATGGAGCCTGACAGAAAGAGGAGGGCAAGTAAGAATAGAAGAAAGAGGAAGGCAAGAAACAAGAAAGCAAACAAAAAAAGAGAAATAGAAGAAAGAAAGAGGGTAGAAGAAAGAAAGAAAAAAGAAAGAAAGAAAAATAAAGGCAAGAAGAAAGAGGGAGAGTAAGAAAAAGAAAGAAAAAGTAACAGAGAAGAGAATCTAAGGAAGAAAGATAGAACAAGGGAAAGAGAGAAAGAAAGAAAGAGAACGAAAGAAAGGAAGAAAGCTGAGAGCAAGAAAGACAATATAAAAGGTACACAAAGAAAGAAAGAATGAAAGAAAATGCGTGAGACAAAGTTAAAAAAATAAATAAGGGACAGAAGGAAAAAGGAAATAAAGAAAGAAAAAAGTACAGCAAGTAAGAAGAAAGCGTGAGGAAGGAAATAAAGAAAGGAAAAAGGGAAAAGGGACAAAGAAGGACAAGAGTTAAAGAGAGAAGAGGGCAAGCATGTAAGAGACAGGAGGACAAGAAACGAGGAAAAGGGCAAGATAGATAGATAAAGTCAAGAAGGAAAAAGGACGGTAAGAAAAAGCTTAAGAAATCAGGAAATTTAAGGATGAAAGATGGAAAAAGGAAGAGAGAAAGAGAGAGAAAAAAATACAAGAAAGCAGAAACTAGAAAGAAAAGAAATCAGAGAAAGAAATAAATAAAATATATGAAATTTAAAAAAGCAAGAAACAAATAAACAAAGGAAGGAAAGAATGAAAGAAACAACCAAACAAACAAAGATTGAAAAAGGAAAGAAAGAAAGAAAGAAGCTTGGCAAGTAGAAAGCAGAAGGAAGGAAACAAAGAAGGAAGAAAAAAGGAGAAAAGGAGGGCATGAGTTAAAGAGAGAAGAGAGCAATCATGTAAGAGACACGAGAGCAAGAAAGAAAAAGTAGCATAAGATAAAAGAAAGTAGAACAAAGAATAAAGAAGATAGAAAGAAACAAATAAACAAAGAAGTTGGATAAGTAAGAAAACTGAATAGAAAAGGAAATCTACGGTTGAAAGATGAAAAGGGAATAAGAGAGAAAGAAAGTAAGCTGAAAACAAGAAGGAACAGAAAAAAGTAGAAAGAAAAAGAAAGAAAAAAGAAGATGAGGACGAAGGAAGTTAGGAAGGAAGGAAGAAAAAAGAAAGGAAAGTGGCAAGAAAGAGGAATGAGAAAAGAAAGAAATAGGGAGAAATAAGGAAAGCAAGAGGGAGAAAGAAGGGAAACAAGCATTTGCAATGCAATAGGTCTCGCATTAGGAATGGTTGAGCTATTGGTATTGTAAATGACTCATTTTTTATTTATGTTTTGTTTTTGAAAATAGCGAAATTAATAGCTTTGTCATTTACAATGCTAATAGTTATAACTTTCGCAAATGTGATACCTATAGCATTTGTAATGCAATATGTGTTGTATTTACGTGACTTACATGTATTGATATTACAAATAACAATTGCTTTTAATTTTTTTAAATAATTAATACTTCAATAAAAGTTATTGTAATTTATAATGGCAATAGCTTAAACTTTTGTAAATAACTTTTGTGAAGATTATGTTCAGTGTATTTTATTGGGACGAAAATCCAAGAACAGAAGTCAATCAATCAATCAATCAATCAATAGCATTTGTATAGCGTGCTACTCACCCGGAAGGGTCTCAAGGCGCTGGGGGAGAGGGGTCCGTTACTGCTCGAACAGCCAGGTCTTGAGTTGCTTCCTGAAGGAGAAATGGTCCTGGTTCAGCCGAAGGTGGATAGGGAGGGAGTTCCAAGTCTTGGCTGCCAGGTAGGAGAAGGATCTTCCTCCGGCGGTGGCTCTGCGGATGCGTGGTACGGTGGCAGGGCGAGGCTGGTCGATCGTAGCTGGCGGGTGGGTGTGTAGAAGGTCAGGCGGTCGTTGAGGTACTTGGGGCCCAGGTCGTGGAGAGCCTTGTGTGCGTGGGTGAGGAGCCTGAACGTGATTCTCTTGCTGACGGGGAGCCAGTACAGGTCTCTCAGGTGGTCGGAGATGTGGCTGTGTCGGGGGATTTCCAGGACGGGTCGTGCGGAGGCGTTCTGGATGCGTTCGAGTCTTTTCTGAAGTTTGGCTGTGGTTCCGACGTAGAGGGTGTTCCCGTAGTCCAGATGGCTGGTGACGAGTGCCTGGGTGACGGTCTTCCTGGTCTCGGTGGGGATCCATCGGAAGATCTTACGGAGCATGCGCAGGGTGTTGAAGCATAATGAGGAGACGGCGTTGACTTGTCTGGTCATCGAGAGGGAGGAGTCCAGGATGAAGCCCAGGTTGCGTGCGTGGTCCGTTGGCTTGGGAGTGGAGCCCAGGGCAGGGGGCCACCAGGAGTCATCCCAGGTGGAGGGTGATGATCCCAGGATGAGGACTTCCGTCTTGTCTGAGTTCAGTTTCAGGCGGCTGTTCTTCATCCACTCGGCGACATCTTTCATCCCTTCGTGTAGGCTGGTTCTGGTGGTGGCGGGGTCGTTGGTGAGGGAGAGGATCAGCTGAGTGTCGTCGGCATAGGAGATGATGTTGAGGTTGTGTTGGCGTGCGATGGCTGTGAGGGGGCTCATGTAGACGCTGAAGAGGGTTGGGCTGAGTGAGGATCCTTGTGGTACGCCGCAGATGACTTCGGTGGCCTCAGATCTGAACGGGGGGAGGCGGACTCTCTGGGTTCTTCCGGCGAGGAACGAGAGGATCCACTCCAGTGCCTTTTCTTGGATTCCGATGTTGCTGAGGCGCTGTACTAGGGTGCGGTGGCAGACAGTGTCGAATGCTGCAGAGAGGTCCAGGAGGATGAGGGCCGCTGTTTCCCCGTTGTCGAGCAGGGATCTGATGTCATCGGTGGCTGCGATCAGGGCGGTCTCGGTGCTGTGGTTGGCTCGGAAACCGGACTGCGAGGGGTCGAGGGATCCATTCGTCTCGAGGAAGGCAGCGAGCTGTCTGTTGACGGTCTTCTTGATGACTTTGGCGGGAAAAGGGAGGAGCGAGATGGGACAGAAGTTCCTGAGGTCGGTGGGGTCCGCTGTTGGTTTCTTCAGGAGGGCGCTGAGCTTGGCGTGCTTCCAGCTTTCCGGGAAGGTGGCGGTGTGGAAGGAGGTGTTGATGATGTCCCGGAGTTGGGGTGCGATGATGGAGTCTGCCTTGTTGAAAACGTGGTGGGGGCAGGGGTCGGTTTGTGATCCGGAGTGGATGGTGTTCAACGTGCGAATGGTGTCTTCGGTGCTGACCGGGGTCCAGTTGCAGAGGGTGGTGGTGGGGGCCGTGGCTTTCTCGAGGGTGCGGCAGTTCTTCTTGGAGTCCTTGAGTTCGTCGGTGAACCAGGGGGCTTTCTTGCTGCCGGGCCTGTTGGGAGGGTTCTTTAGTGGTGCGAGGTCATCGGTGCAGGTGGTCAGCCACTGTGTGAGGTTGCTGGCTGCTTCGTTAGGGTCCGTTGTACTGGCGGGAGGGTTCTGGCTGAGGGAGGTGGTGAGGTGCTCGGCAGTAATCTTGCTCCAGCTCCGGCGAGGAGCCTGTTGCGAGTGGTGGTGGTGGGTCGTGGTTCTTCTGAAGCTGAAGTGGACGCAGCTGTGGTCTGTCCAATGGAGTCCGGTGGAGTGGGTGACGGAGATGTGCTTGCTGGAGGAGAAGACGGGGTCAAGCGTGTGGCCGGCGTAGTGGGTGGGGATGTTCACCAGTTGCTTGAGTCCGAGGTTGGCGAGGTTGTCCAGCAGGGTGGTGGTGTTGCTGTCCTTGTTGTTCTCCAGGTGGAAGTTGAGGTCCCCTAGGAGGATGTAGTCAGCGGAGGGGAGGGCGTGTGGGCTGATGAAGTCTGTGATGTCTTCGCTGAATTGTGTGCGTGGTCCCGGGGGTCTGTAGATGAGGGTGCCTCTGAGGGTCGTCTTGGGGTCAGTGTGTATCTGGAAGTGGAGGTGTTTGGCGGCGGTGAAGGTGTCGTTGGAGTTGGTCGAGATGCGGATGGTTTTCTTGTGTACGATGGCGATGCTTCGTCCCGTCTGGTTGATTCGATCCCTCCGGGTGATCTTGTATCCGTCCGGGATGGCTATGGCGATGTCGGGTGCTGAGGAGGCGTTCATCCAGGTTTCTGTGAGGAAGGCGACGTCTGGTGATGTTGTGTTGAGCAGGTTCCAGAGTACAACGGCGTGTCTGTGGACGGAGCGGGTGTTGAGCAGGATGCACTTGAGGTGGTTGTTGCTGGTGCTCGGCTTGGCGGGTGCGGTGCAGGTCCGGAGGCAGGTGAACTTGCAGGCTTGGCAGGTGAAGGGTCCATGGGTGCGTTTTGGGGGTGGCTCGGTAGCAGGCGGGGTTCCGTCCGGTGTTGAGTGTGCTGAGGGTGGCGTCGTCGTAAGTCCGTCGTGTGGGCTGGCATCTTCGGGGACCAGCGTTCCTGGCGCTGGGCGCGGGCCAGGCGCAGACGGGCGCAGACGAGCTTGCCTTTGGCGCGCCTTCGGCGCACAATCGGCGCGCCCGCTGCGCGTGAACGATGCGCGTACGTGCTGACTCTGCCATAAATGGAGAGTGGGAGGGAGGAGGGAGGGAGGAGAAGCTGGGAGGCGGGAGCGGGGTGGCGAATAGGAGGGGAGAGGGTACAGAAGGGAAAAGGGGGGCGGGCCGTGGGGGAGCAGCGGCAGGGAGCGGGGAGCGGGGGAAAAAACAGCGGGAAACAGGCGGCAGACTAGCGCAAATTCAGAAAATTACAGGCGCAGAGCGGGCAAACAAAAATAGGCACAGATCAGAAAATACACAAAATTAGGCACAGAGCAGAGTAAAACACGACCAAGAGGCACCTGAGCCCTGGGGGCAGCGGCGAACTGGCGGCAAGAGCAGGGGGGACCGGCGCACTCAGGAGGAGCCACGCGGCGGGAGGAGCGACCGGCTCTGACGAGGTCAGTGAAATATTAACATCTTTTTGTTACATTTGTAATAAAGCTTGAACCATTGAGAGGACATATTTGAACCAGTTGTTGTTAAATGGTTGCACAGATTGATGGTGTGGTAGCACATAGTGATGTTGTGGTGCCCCTGAGTGATACTGTGGTGGTGCTGAGTGATGCTATATGCTATGCTATGTTTTATTTTGCTATCCTGTGTTTTGTTTTATTATGCTATGCTATGTTTTGCTATCCTATGCTTTGATTTGTTATGCTATGCTATGCTATGCTTTGTTATGCTATGCTATGTTTTGTTATGCTATGCTATGTTTTTATATGCTTTGGTTTGTTATTCTATGCTATGTTTTGTTACGCTATGCTATGTTTTGTTGTGTTTTATTATGCTATGCTTTGTTTTGCTATGCTATGTTTTGTTATGCTATGCTATGTTTTGTTGTGTTTGGCATGCAATGCAAAGTTTTGCTATGCTATTATATGTTTTGTTTTGCTATGCTATGTTTTGTTGTGTTTTGTTCAGCTAAGCTATGTTTTGTTGTGTTTTGCTATTTTTTGTTATGCTGTGTGTTGTGTTTTGTTATGCTATGCTATGTTTTGTTTTGCTCTGCTATGCTTTGTTTTGTTATGCTATACTATGTTTAGTTTTGCTATCCTATGATTTGTTTTGTTATGCTATGCTATGCTTTGTTGTGTTTTGTTATGCTATGCTATGCTTAGCTGTGTTTTGCTATGCAATGCTTTGTTATGCTATGCTATGTTTAGTTATGCTATGTTTTGTTGTGTTTTAGTATGTTATGCTATGTTTTGCTATGTTTTGTTTTATTATGCTATGCTATGTTTTGCTCTGCTATATTTTGTTATGTTATGCTATGTTTTGTTTTGCTACGCTATGTTTTATTTTGCTATGCTATGTTTTATTTTGCTATGCTATGTTTTGTTTTGATATGCTATGTTTTGTTTTGTTATCCTATGCTTTGTTTTGTTATGCTGTGCTATGTTTTGTTATTCTGTGCTACGTTTTGTTATGCTATGCTATGTTTAGTTTTGCTATCCTATGCTTTGTTTTGTTATGCTTTGCTATGCAACATTTTGTTGTGTTTTGCTATGCTATGCTATTTTTTTATGCTATGCTATGCTTTGCTGTGTTTTGCTATGCTATGCTTTGTTATGCTATGCTGTTTTGTTATGCTATGCTATGCTATGTTTTGGTGTGTTTTATTATGCTATGCTATGTTTTGTTATGCTATGTTTTGTTATGCTATGCTATGCTATGTTTTGGTATGCTATGTTAAGCTTTGTTTTGTTATGCTATGCTATGCTGTGCAAAGCTTTGTTTTGTTATCCTATGCTATGTTGTGTTTTGTTATGCTATGCTATGTTTTGTTCTGTATGCTATGTTTTGGTGTGTTTTGTTATGCTATGCTTTGTTGTGTTTTGCTATGTTTTGTTATGTAGAGAGGGAGAGGTGGAAAGAGGTAGAGAGGGGTAGAGAGAGGTAGAGAGAGGTAGAGAGGTGGATGTAGAGAGGTGGAGAGAGATAGGTGTAGAGACAGAGGTGTAGAGAGAGAGGTAGAGAGAGAGGTAGCGAGGGTATGGAGAGGTATAGAGAGAGGTAGAGAGAGGTATAGAGAGAGGTAGAGAGAGAGGTAGAGAGAGAGGTAGAGCGAGGGATAGAGAGGGAGGTAGAGAGAAGAGGTAGAGAGAGAGAGAGAGAGAGAGAGAGAGGGAGAGAGAGGAGAGAGGTAGAGAGAGGTAGAGAGAGATAGCGAGAGAGAGGTAGAGAAGAGAGAGGTAGAGAGAGAGATAGAGAGAGGAAGAGGTAGAGAGAGAGGTAGAGAGAGTAGAGAGGAGGTAGAGAGAGAGGAGGTACAGAGAGGTAGAGAGGGAGAGAGGTAAAGAGAGAGGTAGAGAGAGAGGTAACGAGAGAGGGGTAGAGAAAGAGAGGTAGAGAGAGAGGTAGAGAGAGAGGAAGAGAGAGAGAAAGGTAGGGAGAGAGGTAGAGAAAGAGAGGTAGAGAGAGAGGTAGAGAGTGGAGAGAGAGGTGGAGAGTGAGGTGGAGAGAGAGAGGTAGAGAAGTAGAGAGAGAGAGGGCAGAGAGAGAGAGGTAGAGAGAGAGGTAGAGAGAGAGGTAGATAGAGAGAGGTGGAGAGAGGTAGGAGGTAGAGAGAGTGAGAGAGAGAGGTAGAGAGAGAGAGTGGTAGAGAGGGAGAGAGGTAGAGAGAGAGTTGAGAGAGGGGGGGGCCGTA